>NC_057815.1:82123551-82748551 GCF_910594005.1 Cervus elaphus | reverse complement strand
CTGAAGCCCTTACCTTATGTCATGCCAGGCTTGATGTGTTTCTTTTCAGGGAAGAAACTGTGATCAGTTACTGTGAAATACAAGGGGAAATGGCTCTTTAAAAATAAATACTTTTCTTTTTTTTTTTTAACTTTATCCAATTTCCCCCAGGGGTAACATTTTGCAAAACTATAATGTACTATTGCAAGTAGGATTCTGATGATGATGCAATCCACCCTTATTTTTTTTTCAAGTTTCTTACATATTTCAGTTATATATATATATTTTTTCCTCTTTTTAAATTAATTTATTTTAATTGAAGGATAATTACTTTACAACATTGTTTTGATTATGTTGAGTCTTTGTTGAGGCAGGGGCTACTCTCCAGTTGAGGCGTGCGGGCTTCTCAGCGCAGTGGTTTCTTTGTCGCAGAGCAAGGCTGTAGGAAGGCAGGCTTTAGTACTGCGGGAGCATGTCAGCTCAGGAGCTGTGGCCCCCAGGCTCTAGAGCTCAACATCAATAGTTGCTCCACAGCATGTGGGATCTTCCCAAATCAGGATTGAACCCATGTCTCCTTCATCAGCAGGTGAAGTCTTTACCAGTGAGCCATGAGGGATGCCCAGAAATGGCTCTTAAAATTTTAGAGTCTAACAATGTATCATCTATTTAAGAACAGAGTGAAAAATAACTCTCTGCTCTCCATCCCAATCCACTCACTCAGGCTCCAACTAGGCTTTAAATACTTGATTCTTCAATAGAAGACATAATACAGGTTTTGGGGGAACACTGTTACAAGCATGTTTTTCTCTCAACCATGATGATAAAGTGAATTGATCAACCTCATGAAGTCTAAGTCCAGACTATAAGCATGCATTAACCATTTATTCACAATATTTTAAAGAATTTTTTGTGCAACAGGACATGTCTTTTGCCATATAAATATACAGAAAATCTCCTGAGAATGGAGATGATTGTCAATACTTTCAGAAAGGAGATAATTTAATAAGATTTCCTCATAAATCTAAGAATAAAAAAATAGACAATTCTTGATGCAAATATGTTCACATGGGAATTTCTCCCCCGCTCCCCCAGGCTTTCACAGGACCATAGAGTCAATTTTTCTTTGGATAAAAGTCTTTTGAGCCACTCAGCCTCCCATTCAGAGAAAAACTTCAAGGAGAAGAAAATCTATGTGATTCCCTGGGGGCTCAGACAGTAAAGAGTCTGCCTGCAATGTGGGAGACCTGGGTTCAATCCCTGAGTTGGGAAGATAACCTGGAGAAGGAGATGGCAAACCACTCAGTATTCTTGCCTGGAAAATCCCATGGATGGAGTCAGGTGGGCTACAGTCCATGGGGTTGCAAAGAGTCTGGACATGGCTTCCCTCATAGCTCAGTTGGTAAAGAATCTACCTGCAATGCAGGAGATCCAGGTTTGATTCCTGGGTCAGGAAGATCCACTGAAGAAGGACAGACTATCCACTCCCGTATGCTTGGGCTTCCCTGGTGGCTCAGCTGGTAAAGAGTCAGCCTACAACTCAGGAGACCTGGGTTCGATCCCTGGGTTGAGAAGATCCCCTGGAGAAGGGAATGGCTACCCACTCCAGTATTCTGGCCTGGAGAATTCCATGGACTATATAGTCCATGGGGTTGCCAAAAGTAGGATATGACTGAGCAACTTTCGCTTCACTTCAGAAGAAAATCTTCTGAATTCCTAATTCAGGGCACTTACCACACTTTCAAAAATAGTAGTCTAGAATTTTTAGATCACAAGATAGTAGATACAGAAACCTATAATCACACATCAAGTGAAATAAAATAGTTTATATAAATCATCTAGTATGATGCCTTAATGGGAAAAGATATTTAGCTGGTCATTTTTACTCAATCCATCCATTCATTTATGTAAATGCTAGACACAGACAACCCAGACTTAATTCAGAATATTGCTGTTGTGCAGTCCCTAAGTTATGTCCCACTCTTTGTGACCCTATAACCTGCAGCACACCAGGCTTCCCAGTCCTTCACTACCTGCTGGAATTTGCTCAAACTCATGTCCATTGAGTCAGTGATGCCATCTGACCACCTCATCCTCTATGACTCCCTTCTCCTGCCCTCTATCTTTCCCAGCATCTGGGTCTTTTCCAGTGAGTCAGTTCTTCACATCAGTTGGCTAAAGTCTTGGAGCTTCAGCTTTAGCATCAGTCCTTCCAATGAATATTCAGAATTGATTTCCTTTAGGATGGACTGGTTTGATCACTTTGGACAACCCAGACTTGGTTTAAAATATAATCAACCTTAAAATCACATTTCCTACCTTTTACAGAAAAACAAACAGAGGTCCTTCCACTTTTTGAATGTGCCTCAGTCTATCCTATATCCTTGACAGTGCCCTTATTTAATGCTTTTCCACTTTTAGCAACAGACTCGTTTTTACAAAATGGTGTGTTACAAGAAATTCTAACTTATACAGCAGAATGTGAGACTGTTTTGTTGATATAAATTATTTCATATTTAATTCAGTTTCAGTTTTCAATTTACTTCTCAATTTTGATTTTCATAGCACAGAGTTGAGTAATTCTTGATTTACACAGATAAATAGTTGCAGATGATTTTTAAACAATTCTATGTGCTATCTTGCTACAGTTTCCAATTAAATTGTTCTGGAAGTTTGACAAAGAAGCAGTGAGTTTTTTTTCAAAATTAAATCACTGCCTTACCAATATTTAACTATTACTTGCTTTCTTTAATTGAATTTGAAAATGTTCCTTTGCAAATTTAAATATTCATTGTTTGAGAAGAGATTTTTGTAATATGTGTCTTGCAACTTAGAAATCATTCAAAAATATTATAAAATTAGGTAACCTATTAAATAATCAGTCAATATTTCAAAGCAGTCAAATTTATTTTTCCTTGCATGAGGAAATCAGATAGTAAGCTTCAGTTTTAACACTGACAATTTACTGCTGACAATTATCTACATTTAAAAGTAGGTGGGGGCTTCCCTGGTGGGCTCAGTGGTAAAGAATTTGCCTTCCAATGCAAGAGACATAGGTTCCCACTCCAGTAGTCTTGCCTGGACAATTCCATGGACAGAGGAGCATGGCAGGCTACGTACGCTCTGTGGGGTTGCAAAGAGTCCAACACGGCTGAGTGGCTGAGAACATATGTAAAAGTAGGTGAATCTATAAACATGAGTTTTATATATGAAGATTACTAACATTAGGAGCAAAATATGCAAGTTCCATCAACAGTGTACAGAGTTGAACTGCTAACATTTAAAATGTCATTTGAAATTTTCATATCATAAATTTTCTTCAAAACATACAACAGAGTCAAGTACTACAAGAAAAAGACTCACTTTGACTAAGATTGAGAGTAACTCTAAACAAAATGTAATGAAAACCTTCTGCCTTAAAATTTAAATAAAACACAATTAGTGACGATAATATTTTCCAGTGATTTTGTCAACCAGTGCTATTTTCTATGACACATATAATAACTTATACACAATAAAGTTTCATAGTTTTTTCTTTTATGCTATTTTCAGATTCTCAGCACAGATATCACCATATTTTTGATAGAATAATTTTTAAATGCCCGTCAGTTAAGAAGGTTGTCCCTTCTTTAAAAATCATTTTTGTTCGGTTTTTCTTTTTTAACATAAACACCTAGAAAATGAAGAGAGCAACAACAACAGAAACCTCTTCCACCTGCTGTGTGAAGATTTCAAATATTCTCAGCCTAAGAAGCTTCCCTGGTGGATCAGATGGTAAAGAATGCCTGTAATGCAGGAGACCCCAGTTTGATCCTAGGTAGATCTCCTGGAGGAGGAAAATGGTAACCCACTCCAGTATTCTAGCCTGAAAAATCCCATGGACAGAGGAGCCTAGCAGCCTACAATCCAAACAGTCTCAAAGAGTCAGACATACCTGAAAGACTAAGCACAAGGACATCTAGTGTTTTGGATTCATATTTTTGAGTTCTTTTCTATATTCTTATTAGAAAATTATGCTAACTGTTTTTTCCACAGATTTTTGTGCTTTAACATTTTAACAATGCCAGTAGCACTGCCTTGATAAAATATTCTCTGAAACCATGAGCTTCTTTCTAAGTGTCAGGTGGCAGCTTGCTTTTAACAATATCATATACACATTTTCACAGTCAGATATTGTTTGCCTAAAATATTGAGTTAACACTGAAAGAAGCTGAGAGTCTTTTTTCAAAACACACACATTTGTGTTTTAAAAGATTTTGAATTTTACCACTCTTTATAATGGTGATTGCAGGCCATGAAATTAAAAGACTCTTACTCCTTGGAAGAAAAGTTATAACCAGCCTAGACAGCATATTAAAAAGCAGAGACATTACTTTGCCAACAAAGGTCCGTCTCATCAAGGCTATGGTTTGTCCAGTAGTCATGTATGGATGTGAGAGTTGGACTATAAAGAAAGCTGAGCACCGAAGAATTGATGCTTTTGAACTGTGGTGTTGGAGAAGACTCTTGAGAGTCCCTTGGACTGCAAGGAGATCCAACAAGTCCATCCTAAAGGAAATCAGTCCTGGGTGTTCATTGGAAAGACTGATGTTGAAGCTGAAACTCCAATATTTTGGCCACCTGATGGTAAGAACAGACTCATTTGAAAAGACCCTGATGTTGGGATAGATTGAAGGCAGGAGGAGAAGGGGACGACAGAGGATGAGATGGTTAGATGGCATCACTGAATCAATGGACATGTGATGTCGTTCAGTTGTGTCCGACTCTTTGTAACCCCATGGATGGTAGCCTACCAGGCTTCTCCATCCATGGGATTTTCCAGGCAAGAATACTGGAGTGGGTTGCCATTTCCTTCTCCAGGAGATCTTCCGGACCCGGGGATTGAACCCGTGTCTCCTGCATTGTAGGCAGACGCTTTACCGTCAGAGCTACCAGGAAGTCATCAATGGACATGAGTTCGGGTAAACTCCGGGAGTTGGTGATGGACAGGGAGGCCTGACGTGCTGCAGTTCATGGGATCCCAAAGAGTCGGACACGACTGAGTGACTGAACTGAACTGATAATATTTTATTTCAGAAACGCAATAAAGGTCTGAGTAAATTCTATCATCATAAATGAAATTCTATCTTGAGTGAAAAAATAAACTCTTTTGGATATTCTAGAGTTCAAGTGAACTATGTGTAAGTTTTAATACATTGTTTTATTTCATTTACTTTTATCAATGTGGCTGACACTAAGAAATTGGTTGGTACTATTTGATATTTCACTTTGATCAAATCTCATAATTAAATGTCCTTTTAAATTATTTTTCTATTTTCAATTATATAACTGTTTCTAGTCTTAAGAATAATTATCCTATTGCACCAAAAACTACCCTATGTTTTGTTTGTGTGTATGGATAAATGTGTGTGCATAAAACAAGAAACAGTACAAAATTATAAAGTACTATTTTTTTACATGCTGTTGCCTCGGACAAACTGTTATTGTTCTTATAAAATGGGCTGGTTTTTCATGCTGAGAACTTATTCCAGCCGAAACAACTGAGTATTTCCTGATACATATTAAACAAGATAATGTTAAGATGTGAATGAAAATCTGAATAATGGATACAATTTTTAAAAACAGAGAGAATCAGGATAGGCTCCTTACAGAAGAGAAAGAATTCACTAAAGGGTTTAAAGGTCGAACTGAGCATGTTGCATTGGGTCAGACGTGTCTAGAGGTGAGGAGATCAGTTTGCCTCTAATGGAAAATTTAAGGGGGTCCTCAGTGCTATGGTGGAGGAATGAAGTTGAATGATATTCCTGAGAACTCTATCTGCCTGGAGTTCAAATTTTAATTTTCAGTTAGGATAGTGGCAGTTGAGAGCCCTTAAAAGTTTGTGGTACAGAATTAAAAAAAAAAAAAAAGTTTGTGGTACAGAATTGATGGGTACAAATTAATTCCTTCAAAATGCTAGTCTAGCTTAGAGAATGATAGACCTTATTTTTTTTTAATTTTAACTAAAATATAGATGAGTTACAATGTTGTGTTAATTTCTGTTGTACCAGAAAGTGATTCAGTTATTCAAATATATACATTTTTAATTTCTTCTATTATGTTTTAACATAGAATATTAAATATAGTTCCCTGTGCTACACTATAGTACCTTGTTGTTTATCGATTCTATATATAATAGTCTGCATCTGCCAACCCCAAATTTCCACTCCATCCCTCTCCCACTCCCCAAGAAAGGGATAAATGTCAGATAGCAGTGTGGATTCAGGGAAAGGGAGGAACTGGTGAGGTGGCTATGCCTTGGCGAGGGTGTTAGCATAGAGAAAAGAAAAAGCAAACAGCAATTCAGAGGTATTACCCTCAATGTATCATTTTTTTTTAATGTCGTTCTATTTTCTCATGACTTTTGAATGTCTTTCAGACTTCAAGGCACTGTATTTTGTGTGAACAACAGCAAGAAAAAGAAAACACTATACATTATGTGGTCTATGCATTAATTTCATCAACTTGGGCAAATCTACTTTGGTCATGATACATACATTAACAAAGACTCAATCAAATAGTTGCCTCCTCTGTCCAGTTCTCAGTTCATACTTCTACATGATGGGTTCAAAACCTACCTTCTTCCTTCTGTACCTGAAAGGAATTCTATTAAAACTTCTCGTCAGAAGGAAAAGATGAGCTATCAACATACCACAATTCTTGACAGCTTTTCCATTTGTATATGCATTTCAATCAATTTTAAATCAGAGAGACAATAAAGCAAACCTCTTTCAGCTTTCAATTTGCCTCTGCAGAGATGGGTGCCCTGCCTGATATTTACAGTTCACAGTCTCATAATAATGGATGATTTTAGCATCTTGCTTCTCTCTCTAGATTTTTCTAATGCTTTCAGCAATTTCATTAGAGTTGTTTTTTAAGGTGACAATTAGAATAAAATGAAAAGCTCAAGAAGTCCTTTGAAGCATAACAAAATGGAAATGTAATCTAACTTTGGAAAAAACTGATTTTATTTTTATTCCAT
This sequence comes from Cervus elaphus, assembly GCF_910594005.1. Lineage (NCBI taxonomy): Eukaryota > Metazoa > Chordata > Mammalia > Artiodactyla > Cervidae > Cervus > Cervus elaphus. The sequence continues at coordinate 82,741,554 of NC_057815.1, read as the reverse complement.
TTCTTTCTGACATCTTCATTTATTTTATACTCAAGAAATTCCAGAGAAATTGTGGAGGGCTTTTTACATTTTCTGCAACCACTCTACAGAGAAGAAACATTCCAGCATATTTCCTATGAGTAATCTTCCCCCCTCATCCTACACTTACCCATTCAAAAAATACCTCTCTACCAAATAATTCCACCTTACTTGTTTGCTCCAAATGACTTTTACTTGGATTTACTTAATTCGCCATTCTAGTTCCACTGTCATTCTATAAAATTAATTAAAGTGGTATCTAAGCTCTATTGTTATTTTTAAAAATACATTGACATAACAGGAATTATTATAAAGGTGTTTTCTCAGTAAAAAACGTTTATTTTTAGCAATCTCTTTCAACACCTGATGAAATATACTAAGATGCAGCAGATTTGAATTGTTTCTTCAAGTGAAGAATAGTTACTTGTTAAAAATATATGCTAAAAATAAAATATATTTAATTGGCTTGAAAAGCTGATTCTTACTATCTTTCAAAATCCTCTCTTGTATGGACATAGTGGTAACTGTGGTGAGTGTTCCCATGGTGGCCAAATATGGAAAGAAGCAGATGATTATCAATCAGTAGGTAGTAATATAACATTTTAATGCATAAATAACTACCATATGTTGGGAAAAATTATAATGGCAAACAAACTTTTTTTTTTTTTCATCTAATTAGAACTTTGTAGAAATCAGACCACACTTAAGAATCCATGTGACATTTTGGGTGCTGGTTTTAATGAACAGTTTCTTTTTTTACAAGTGATAAATAAACACTATTTCTTATTACTGAATATAGCTTAGAAAAAGAGAAATTCATTGATCCTTTTAAAAGCAAGCCCCAAGGCTCAACTTGGTTGCTAAGTTCTAGGTCAACAAGATCACAGTGCATTCTTCTCTCTACTCAGTTCTCTACTCAGCCTCAACTAATTTCTACCAGACCTCATTGTCTACAGTTTTTCCTCATGTGGCATCAATAGTGGACCATTCAAACAGTAACTCACATCCTCATAGCTTAGTGATTCCTTTGGAAAATGGATTTCTCTATCCCAGAATTGATATAATTATCTTTGGGAAACCTGACTGGCTCTGCTTTAATGAATTACCATAGACATAGAAAGGTATCCTCTTTGGGGCATCTTAAGCCTGAATGATTGACAGGTCCATGATATCTGTCTAGAGTACTTCTCTTTCCAGAGCCCAGAGAAGATGAGAAAAACATTATAGTTGAAAAACTCAGAGCTTTCACCATTTGCAGAACTTTTATAAACTAGCAGTACTCATATGGGTGTGCAGCTTTGGTAAAGTAGCAAGAATAGTATGGACACATTACATAAATAACCCAGGGAAGGAAAAAAAAAAAGGAGTAATATGATAGCATTGTTCACATATGCAATTATTTAATAAATATTTATAAGCTATTATATAGCAGATTCTAGGCTAAATACAAAGAATATAATGCCACAAATAGGGAAAAAATATCACTGCCCTTTTGAGTGACTAAAATATATGCTAAAAATAAAATGCTTTTAATTGGCATGAAAAGCTGATTCTTACCCTCTCTCAAAATTCTCCCTTGTATGACTGTGGTGAATGTACGCATGGTAACCCAGTATGGAAAGAAGCAGATGGTTATCAGTCAGTGGGTAACAATATCACATTTTAATACGTAAGATGTATTAAAGGAGGGAACACTACGATTGTTCCGCAGAGTTGGTATGATAGAAAGCAGTGGGTATAAGATACAGGAAGACACACTTTCCTTTATCCTTGGGAAATACATTTCAACAGGAACAGATGCTCTTCCAAGCCATAGAATATATGGCATTTTTGTGGACCTTCAAAAGCTATGACTTCTCTTTGATTTCCTTCTGTGACTTCTCCTCGAAGCTCCGTATGCATCACTAATACCCCCAGATGAATACATTTGTTTCTAACAATCTGATTATAACTCCGAGTTTATTACATTAAAGTCAGTGTGTTCAGAATTAAACTGTTTTTCTCCCTTGTTCTTCCTCCTAAAATCCTTCTTCCATCAATGGTATCATACTGACCCTAATTCAGATCACTCCACTTTCAATTTCAAGTCATTCTTTTTCCTGACTTTGTTATTTCTCAATAAATCAGCAACCACTGATATTTTCACTTATGATTCATACATTCATGAAAACCAGGATTGAATGACCACCTTCCTTTCAATGTACTAGATTCTAATATTAAAGACATTATTTTAGCTTAAATGACAGATTTCTATAATTACAAATTATAGCTATTTAGTATAAACAATTATTTTTGTAACAGTGTAACAGTGGAAGAAGACTGAATAAACATCAATGAATTTTTTATTCTAAAATTATAAAAATTAATAACACATAACATTCATAAACAACCATTCTTGGATCTTACAGTTATCTCTTTAACATATTAGAGATAAATCGAAGATAACTGGCAAATCCCTAGATCAAATCATGGTGGAATTTAATACCATACCAGATGACTATTTTGATGTGCAGTCTTCCTACCAATCCTCATCTTCACCAGTGTATCTTGGCATATATTTTAGAATTTTTGTGTTGATGTTCATGAACTGTTACCACATTTTAAACAAGAATGTGCATTTATATCATGATTTGTCCAGCATGCAAGATGGTCTTCCTTTGAAGAGTTTTGTTTCCAAAGCCTCAACAATGAGCTTCATTTACTCAGGCATTCAGGTAGCTCATTATGTTAACTCTAAATTTTCTTTGTTATTAAAATTGTTCTGATTTGCTGCATTGAGTTTCTGCTCAGCATTCCTCTTTTTTACTTATTATGAAAGAGGCATTACATATGAGCAAATTATAAATAATTTACTCATCTGTAAAACATATATGAAATTAAATTTATATCTAGGGCCTCTCAACATCATTATCTTTCAGAATTGCTGAGTAATCATTTTAATATCGATCCATTACAAAGAGAAGTTATGATGATGGTGGTGATGATGAGGATGATAATAGGTAATGCTCATTGAGGGTTTATAAGTGCCAGGCTCTATGCTTTACATGAATTAAATAATTTAGTCCTTACCATGAGAGTGAAAGATCATGATCTCAGAATTCAGGTGAGGACACTGATGGAAGAAAGGTATCAAACTTGTTCAATATCACAAGACTAAAAAGTGGAAATGGGGTTTGAATCCAGGCAATCCACCTCCAGGTTCAAGCCAGGCTCCACCAGTGAAGGCTCACATTCCAAGCACTTAGCATGCATTATCTGAAGTATTCAGGAACTTTACTAAGTATAAGAAGCATTCTTAGGAGAAAAATCATAATTCCTTTGCAACACAGAAATTGTGACTAGGAGATGGAGGTCAGATTCAGTTACAGCTGAATCTAAAATCTTGGGTCTTGATCCCCACATTTTATTTTAAGAGAATACAATAATAACATTATGGACAATTTGAAAATAAATACAAAAACTGTGGTTGATAAGGGCTAAAATATAACTTGAAGACAGTTAATATATAATAGCATGCAAATTGTTAAATTATTTTCTCTATAATGTTCCCCCTAATAGAATTACAAATATTGTTTTATTGTGCTCATTAATATTATCTTAGTTTAAGACAGTTTTAGTTTACTAAATCTATTTTTTTTTTACTTATTATTAAATATCTCTATCACTAGTGTCTTGGGAAAGAAATTGGCAAACACAATGATGATGAGAATTTTGGGGGGAAAAGTAGCAAAATTCCCTTTTTTTTTCCTTCATATACTTCTACAAAGGGCCTACTTTCTATGTCTGTAATTGTTATAAAATACATTGTATGTTAAGAAATACAATACATTTCATAGTATTTGGGGTTTAGCAGATGCAAACTATTATATTAGAATGGATTAACCACAAGATTGTACTGTATAGTAGAGGGATCTATATTCAATATCCTGTGATAAATCATGATTAAAAAATACAGAAAAGAATGTAGATATGTATAAGTGAATCACTTTGCTATACAGTAGAAATTAGCACACCATTATAAATCAACTACTATTTAAAATATTTTAATTAAAAAATCTTATCAGGACTGATCTCATTGCTAGCCTGTGCCTAGAAAATATTTTTTAACAATGTATGAGGTAAAGTTAAAATACATAATAGCCTATCCAAGATATGAGGCCCTCATCCCTCTAATTTGTAAAATGTTATCTTATTTGGATAAAGGATTTTTGCAAATGTGAGTTAAGGACATTGCTTAGAAGAGATTACCCTTGATTACTTGGATGAAAGTGATGCGAAGATGCAGGCAGATATTGTAGTAATGTGGCCTCTAGCCAAGGAATGCTAGAAACTAATTAAAAGTTAGGAAAAGCAGAAACAGAATTTCCCTTAGAGACTCTGCAGAGATTGCGGTATTACTGACACCTTGATTTTGGAATTCTAGCCTCTGGAAATGTAAGAGAATGCATTTATGTTATTTTAAGCCATCAAATTTATAGTAGTTTATTACAGCAGTCTCAGGATATAAATGCAGTGCTTAAATATCACTTAAATGGTCAAAGGGAGTAGTAGAGAGAAAAGAGAGCAGATGGCAGCAAAGATGAGTAGTAAAATAGATGTTCAGATTGGCTTCTCTGAGTATCTGTTTTGACTTGGAACCCAAAACAGCAGGTGAAAACTCCCTACATATTCTAATGTGAAATGCTTGTCATCTCAACGGTTCTTAGAAGGAGATGGCGAAAATCAAGGGATAAAGAAAATGGATTCTGATGACAGTTTGACATGGAATCAATTCAACCGTTCATTAAGAGCATGGTAAGAGAATTATGACATAAATTTACAACACAGAAGCAGATGTGAATGGTCAGGGGGGGGGGGGGAACAAAAGATTGCCTTTATTCTGATAAGATCTAGTATATCCCACTTGTTTGACGTAATTGTTGAAATGATGATAAGTGAGGAAGATTAACCCACCATCTGGCTATCAATTTTCTGTGTTATTACTATACCAAATTGAAGTGAATATCCCAAGAAAAGAGGTGCTTATACTACTCTGAAGTTTTATATGAAGTCTTCTTGTTATCCTCTCATCTGACTAAACTTTAAACAGACCTTCCTGACTCTACAGGCCCTGATCTCCCTTTTACTATAGTATTTTATTTGTATTTGTAAAATAGGTTTCTATAACTTTGAGATGCGAATTTTTTAAAGCCTCATTTTTACATCCCAGGAAAGTCTTTCTCTAAGACCTGGGAGTCATTCATTCGAAATGTAATTATCAAAGCAGATAAAGCCTGTAACTCCTTTCCTCTGTGGGTAAGTAGGAGCCTAAGTTGGGTGGATGCCTCCTTCCAAGTAGTAAAAGTACCTCCCATCAAGAAGATAGGAGGCAGTTGATTTTTGCTTTGGGTAAAGCCAGTTAACAAGCACGGGTGTGTCTAAGAACTTTGCACTTACCTCCATAAACTCTCCTGCCTTTGTTTCAGAGGAGTTGAATTCAGACTATATTCTGAACTCATTTCTCTCCTTCCTCTCTTGCACGAATAAAGCCTTTTTTGACTATTTAATATTGTCTGGTGCAACTTTTGATTTGCCACAACACAGAAAGAAACCAAGTAGTTTTCCAAGATTTTTTCCATAAGTGCAATCTATTAACTATCAGGGAAGAAAGTAGAAGCTGGAGGCATGGTTAATAATTTTAAAATTTCCTGAGCCTAAATAATGTTATATTTTCTTGAAAATCCCCTTAGGGTTCTGCTTGTATACTGGCTTTTAAAAGATAGTTTAATTTTTGTTTTGTGAAAGCAGAAATTTTGTTTGTGGTCAAGATTCAGAGTGACCATCTTGAAATTTTGATTAACAACAGATCATAACCACACTTTTTTCTCCTCAACAGCGTATCTGTTTAGTACTGTCAAAACAAACAAACAAACAAAAAAACCTGGGAATGACTTCATCATCTTTCAAAATGGGACAAATGTCTCATACATAGATCAATCATTCAAGTAATAGATGGTAGGAGTTTTTTCAGGTTTGGAGGAGGTACCATGAATATCTATTGACCTCTGCCCAGTTTTAGCCTCATTCTTTAAAATAAAAGTTTATGTTAAAAATATTATAGAAGTAAGAGAACTCTAGTCATGAAAAGGATGTTAGAGATAATGTAGTTTCAATACTTTTCTGGATGAGAAAGTTTAGCATCATAGTGTATAAGTGACTTGACACAGATCTGCGTAATCAATGGAGTCATGTAGTCTTTGGACTGGATTCTGTTACATTTCAATTCTCCTTCTGAGTCCATTGGACTTCCCTGGTGGCCCAGTCAGTAAAGAATCTGCCTGCAGTGCAGAAGACCAGGGTTTGATCCCTGGGTCAGGAAGATCCCCTGGAAAAGGAAATGGAAACCCATTCCAGAATTCTTGTCTGGGAAATCCTATGGACAGAGGAGCCTTGTGGGCTACAGTTCACGGTGTCTCAAGGAGTTGGACATGACTTAGCGACTAAACCACCAACTCTGAGTCCATTGCATTTCAATTTTAATCTTCCTTTTTATGTCAGTTTACTAACTTGTTATTTTACTATTTTTCTTATTTTCAGCTGTCTGTAACATATTTACATTATTTTGACATTTACGTAGCTACAATCGAAGGCAGTGTTGGCTGACCATTTTCACACTGTCCTGGGTTGTTGAAGAGGACAGTGTTTGCCTTTAAACAGAGGCCATGTTCCAGCCCAGAGGCAGCTAAACTTCTGTGATGACTAAAATGGCTCCTGTTTAGCGACTTGTAATCAGTTTATAATTTTGGTTGAGTACAATGAGATATTTGCATGAAAGCCCCAGATAGGCCACTGCTGTGGCTGGAGGCTGGGATTTGTAGGCAGTCCTCTGAAAGCTTTTTCCTGCCGGAAATACAGCTGAGGGTATTTCCCTTCAACAGCAGAAATTAAACTGCAGGAAATCTTGTTGATGCAGTTAAATTTTAAGACAACAGCACTCAAAATGTCAGTCATGATTAATCATTATTATTATGATTGTCATCTTCAATCTATGGCTCTCTTTCCACTCTCTTGAATAATAATCCTAAAAAAATGACAGAATACATGTTTGTAATTCTGAAAAAGTAGATTAATGTCCTCAGGTTTGCAAGTGGAATAAGGCCAAATGGTAAAGATTATCTTATATCTGATAAATTAGAGCTCTGTATATAGCAGCACAATATCTCTAAGCCTGTTTTATCATCCGTAAATCAGTTCAGTTCACTTCAGTCACTCAGTCGTGTCCGACTCTTTGTGACCCCATGAATCACAGCACGCCAGGCCTCCCTGTCCATCACCAACTCCCGGAGTTCACTCAAACCCATGCCCATCGAGTCAGTGTTGCCATCCAGCCATCTCATCCTCTGTCGTCCCCTTCTCCTCCTGCCCCCAATCCCTCCCAGCATCAGGGTCTTTTCCAATGAGTCAACTCTTCACATGAGGTGACCAAAGTATTGGAGTTTCAGCTTCAGCATCAGTCATTCCAATCAACACCAGGACTGATCTCCTTTAGGATGGACTGGCTGGATCTCCTTGTAGTCCCAGGGACTCTCAAGAGTCTTCTCCAACACCACAGTTTAAAAGCATCAATTTTTCGGTGTTCAGTTTTCTTCACAGTCCAGCTCTCACATCCATACATGACCACTGGAAAAACCATAGCCTTGACCAGACGGACCTTAGTTGGCAAAGAAATGTCTTTACTTTTTAATATGCTACCTAGGTTGGTAATAACTTTCCTTCGAAGGAGTAAGCATCTTTTAATTTCATGGCTGCAGTCACCCTCTGCAGTGATTTTGGAGCCCAAAAAAATAAAAGTCTGACACTGTAATGGAGGTAATAAAAAAAGCCTCATCTAAATCAATGGATTTGTGACTAGTATGTACAGTAGTATAGCTGAAAAAATGTAAGCTATGAAAATAATACTGGTAGTATTATGAATACAAACTGTGAAGTGGCTAAATTATGACAGTCTTACAAATGGAAGATATACTTAATCATCCTTTAAGCAAAAGAGCATTGACATCTGCATTAAAGTGCACATATTATAAGGATTATTCAAGTTTGAAAATATTAGATTCTTTTCATTCTATTTGGGCTTTAAGATCTACTTGATATGGTTAACTCTTTAGATTTGTTACTGGACTGCACTCTTTGGTCCATTAAAGAGTTTTTTGTTTGTTTTTCTTTTCCTGCACTGGGTCTTTGTTACTGGAAGTGGGCTTTCTTTAGCTGCAGTGAGTAGGGGCTACTCTCTACTTGCAGTGCACAGGCTTCTCATTGCAGTGACCTCTTTTGTTGTGGAGCATGGGCTCTAGGAACGGGCTCAGTAATTGCAGCTCAAGAGCTCTCCAGCTTGGGCTCAGTAGCTGCGGCAGACAGGCTCTGCAGCCAGTGGAATCTTCCCACACCAGGGATCAAAGCCATGTCCTCTGCATTGGCAGATTCTTACCCACTGTACTATCAGGGAAGTCTGGTCCATTAAACTTTAATAATTTCTTCCTCTGTATCAATGTCTTTGTGTGTGTGTGTCCTAAAATGGTGGTGTTAAATGCACCATTAATTTATTTAAAAGACTCTCAGATTTGGAAATACTCAGCCATTTATTTAGTCTACCTTTTCAATTAACATAAAAAAAAAAATCCCAGCACTTACTTATAATATTTATTGATCACTTACTGTGTTTCATTTGCTACCTTATAATATTCTGACTTCTACTTAATTTTTTTCAGAGACCAAATCTTGTTGTTTCCATAGTAGTATCATTAGTACTATTCATTTGCAATTCAGAGGAAGCATTTATTTCTGAAACACAATACATATGCAAACACATGGTTTTTTAACAGTTGGATGAATCCATTGTCGATTCAATAAAAATTTAAACAAAATGAAAGAAACAGGAAAAGAAAGATTTATTTGGATTTAAATGAGAATATATATCCAGACAGAGCCTACAAGTCTGAATCAATTAGAGCCAGAAAGCCATAATTAACATATTTTCCCCCGTTAGACCAAAAGAAAAGTAAAACAACATTCAATTCCTGATAACATTGTGGTCTTTTTAGGCCGTTACGTATTCTTGAACACCCTGACTGCTACATCCTGGTACCCTCTGCTGTTTGCTGTGTCAACATACTGTGACTCTCCAAAGGCCATAACTGGCTCATAAATTGTATAAAAGCTAAGAATGTTCAGAGAACCAGGTAGTTTGGAAGCACAGGGGGATCACTTATGCGCCCCCCTCCCCCATTTTGGTGATTGTTCAGGAAAGAATTAAAAGAACACAAAGGAAATCATTAAACTAACTTTCAATTCCTTCCTTACCTGTATTGAACTATGAAATGCTTTTTTTCCCCCCAAAACCCCAAAAAAACATACTATGGTCTTAGAGTTTAGGACTCAATAATCAGTCTATGAATGGATGTAATGAGATTCTGTTGTGGAAGAAGCAGGATGTGAGCTCCTTTGATCCCATTACAATCTGAAAGGTTTAGCTTTCTAGCTAAGGCCTAAAAGGGCCAGAGTTTCTTCCCTTTGCTGGATTGAAAACTTGACTGAGACTGGTAAATTGCTTCCTGTAGCTATCGGTATGGATTTCTGAGACTTTCCTATGCCTTAACCTATCTTAACCTTATCCACTAGACATTCACATATTTTATGACAGAGAAGTCATATGGAATTATCATTATATCTTTGTGATCTAACACAGTGCTGAGCACTGAAGCCATGCACATTTGAATGAATGAACAAATTAGTATTCAGTATGATCAAATGGATGTTAATGGGAGGGGGGGAATAAGGATATTCAACCTTTAAGACAAATTGAATTGGAAGATTTGAAGTGTGTCAGAAGGAAAGGTCATAGCTATGTAAATATGGAAATACTAGACTGGAGGACCTAATAGTTCAAGCTCCAAAACAGAAGGCTTTTGAAAGTAAAAGAGGTTGCTCTCTGCATCAGACACTGAAACAGGAGTCAGAAAGCATGGCAGTTGGGGTAAACCAAGAATTTAGGGGAGTGTAGGTATAGAAAAATTCATTTATGTTCGAAAGAGGGGTAGAGTCCTTAAATTTTGAGTATCTCTCTGTCCAAGGCTCTGTTGAGTATTGTTAGTGTACAGACTCAGTTGCTCACTTGTGTCTAACTCTTTGCAACCCCATGGACTATAGCCCATGAGGCTCCTCTCCTCTGTCCTTGGAATTTCCAAGGCAAGAATATTGGAGTGAGTTACCATTTCTTCCTCCAGAGGATCTTCCTGATCCAGGGATTGAACCCATGTCTCTTGTGGCTCCTGCATTGGCAGGCGAATTCTTTTCCACTGTGCCACCTGGGAAGCCCCATCAGTATTGTTACATAGAATTTATCAAATAAAAAAAGGATAATCAAAAGGGCTTAAACAAGATCTTTTCTCATTGACAAACTATGAATCACAAGCTAGTCAATGAAAACCTACAACTAGATAATAATTGAGAGGATTAATTTCAGACCTACTCCTAGATCTGACGCATCATCAATATGATGATTCCAGGAAGCATTACAACAACATTTGGGGCTCAAACTTTCAGAGTAAACATAACAATCATCATAACCTTAAAATTTTGGCATCAACTATATCCATTTTTCAACTTGGTATTTTCTAGAAATAAACTCAAAATGAATCTCAAGAATAATTCATTCTATTGACTGCTTGCAGTAGGAATCTTGCCATTGTTGAAATTTATACTATTTATTTTCTTGATAATATAGTAGAAAATGGATCTACATATACAGATCTTACTGAGGCCTCAATACATAGTGGAAAACACCACTGAAAGTATTTTAAAGTATTTTTTAATATTGAATAAACAAAACTAAAGTCACATATGTGCAGCATTTATAAGTTTGAAGCGTTAGTCACTCAGTTCAGTTCAGTTCAGTCGCTCAGTCGTGTCCGACTCTTTGTGACCTCATGGACTGCAACACGCCAGGCTTCCCTGTCCATAAACAACTCCCAGAGTTACTCAAACTCATGTCCACTGAGTTGGTGATGCCATGCAACCGTCTTATCCTCTGTCATCCCCTTTTCCTTCCACCTTCAATCTTTCCCAGCATCAGTGTCTTTTCAGATGAGTCAGCTCTTCGCATCAAGTGGCCAAAGTACTGGAGTTTCAGCTTCAGCATCAGTCCTTTCAATGAGCATTCACAACTGATTTCCTTTAGGATGGACTGGCTGGATCTCCTTGCAGTCCAAGGTACTCTCAAGAGTCTTCTCCAATGCCACAGTTCAAGAGCATCAATTCTTCAGTGCTCAGCTTTCTTTATAGTCCAACTCTCACATCCATACACGACTACTGGAAAAACTGTAGCCTTGACTAGATGGACCTTTGTTGGCAAAATAATGTCCCTGCTTTTTAATATGTGAGAGTTGGTCCCACATTACAGGCAGATTCTTTACCGTCTGAGCCACCAGGGAAGCCCTTTTTCTCAAGTACCCACTTTGCTGTGTCCTTGAGAAAAAGGATGATATAAGATTCACCCTTGCATGCTCTCGCTTTTCTTCTATTTGAATTAGTATTTTGTTCCCAGAGCGTAAGGTGATTTTTCCTCTTGGCTCTTCATTGACAGTACTGGATGATGTCTATTTTTCTGGTTTCATTTTCAGCATTTTCACTTTTTAGAAGATAAATTACATGATTCCCCTTGCCAGAGCCTGTTGAGTAGTGGACAGAAAATAAATGCCTATGGATGAATTAGTAACTACATGTCACATAGAAAACTCTGTGTTATGTCAACAGTCTTCAAATAGTATTCTCTCATTATTAAAGTAGAAACAGTCCACACTGTTGGGATAGTGCTAATAACCTACAAGACATAGTCCTCCAAATAATTCATTCCACACATGATTAAAAGTGTGGATTAAAAGCTGTCAATCAGACTAGGATGCCTTCCAAATCAATAAGAATATCCCTCATATTAACTCAACGAGAATTATACAAATATAAATGCTAATGTCATTTTGTGCTACTTTGATCAAATTAAGAATTAAGTTATCAAACTGATGAGTAAGAAGGCATGCGTGCTCAGTTACTTCAGCCATGTTCGACTCTTTGCAGCCCTATGAACTATAGCCCACCAGGCTCCTCTGTCCATGAGATTTCCCAGGTAAGAATACTGAAGGAGATTTCCATTTCCTCCTCCAGGGGATCTTCCTGACTCAAGGATTGAACTTGCATCTCCTACATATCCTGCTTGGCAGGTGGATTCTTTACCACTGAGACAGAAGGCAGTGGTGACGATTGATGTGGATGTTAGAAAAAGAAAAGTGGAGGAATATGAATTTGTTTGATTGATTTCTGGATTGCAGGGGGCTTTCCAATCATGAAATGAAAAAAATATTTCATCAGTTTGACAGATTTATGTCATTAGGGGATGTGGACATTAAGATTGATTACAAATATCTCTTTTGATCTTCCAGTTCTCCTTATCCAGATACACTCTCTATATTTTGACTCTCATTTTGAATCTCTCATTGTCCTCTCATCTCGAGAAAGGTGGCATTGGCCAACCAGCAGACTTGGCATATTGGTTCAACTGGCCGATTTCCAAGAAAAAAAAATAAATCAATTGCTATTCTAGTAGAAAATTATAGTGCAAATCAAAACTCCAGAGTTTAATCCTGCCCAAATAAATAAAGACCATGAAGCTAGAGCCTAGAAAACTAGATCTTCAATCATTTAAAACAAATCAAAGTATAGAATCTTGGAACTTTAAGTCTCAAACTGATTTTGGCCTCCTTCACCTGGTCCACAGCAAGAGTTAAAAGAAAGAGGGAAAGCAGATGAGTCTATTTGGTACTGCATAATTGAAGATGGCTCAAAATAGTTTTCCTAGTGGCCTGAAAAAAGTGCAGATTTTACATCCTGGAAATAGCTACCTCTGTGTTGCAACTGGGCCCTTGGCACATTACTGAAGAGCAATGTGCTTGTATAGACTCACTTTTTCTGCTTTGTTAGTCTTTATCTTGTAGATATAAGAGGTATTAGTCCCTATTGGCTATCTTACCCAAATGGGTCAACAAAAGAACAATCTCAGATTAATTTTTTTTAACTTTCTATTTCCACATTAAAACTATATACAATTTCTGTGGAAGACTTAGTTCTTCTGACATTCAGTGACTAAGATGCTCTTATTTTGGTATTGTCTATCTGAACTGGAAAATTACATCATGAAGTAAGTGGGATTTCTGTTTTCTTCCTTATCATACTCTCATCAGTAGACCTGTCTAGCAACTAGTCTTTAAAAATCTTTGTTCAAAAGTCTTATTTAAATGTTGAAGACATTCTTTGTTGTTCTTGCTTTTAAATAAATCCATTAAGAAAAATAATAATATATCCAATAATCTCTCTTGTTGAGGTATTGTGTAATGAAAAGTTTTACATTTTATGCCTACATCCGAAATGGATAATGTTAGCAAGAAAATTATGGGCTGGGCACCCTAGCATCCCATCTTAGTTTAGACATGTGGGTATTAATCATATGACTGCTCTTTGCTCTCTGGGGAGCACCAACTTGCCTCTCCTGGGCAAAGGCACAGCATTGGGTAAAGAATCCAAAGCTCTTTCTCATCATTCTTTGGTTCCACTGACCTTATTTCTCTTCAAGAAACACACTACGCTTGCTTTTTTTGTTGTTGTTTTTCTCCTTTCAGGATTCTCTAATTGCTGTCTCCTCTGCCTGAAATGTTCTGCTACCAGTATATTGCAAGGTAGTAACATCTTACCTTTCAATTATCATCTCAAATGTCACCTCCTCTGAATTGTGTTTAACTCATGGACTAATCTCTGCAAAATTCTTACTGATTTTGTATCAGTCAATAAATATTTCATAAATGGTATTTTTCCAACAGATACTGTTCCATGTTTCCAGAATACAGAGAGGAAATAATAATGATGTCACTGTATGATAAGCACATAAACAAGTAATTGTAGGAAATGACATGTGCTAAGAAAAACATCAACCACAACTCTAACCCTGGAGCATATAGTAATTGAGGATGCTCCTTTAGCGAAGTAGTAGCAAACCCTTGAAGAGATTGTATATGAACTTGGATCTGAGTCTGTGATGATCTTGGAAATAAGCACTGCAAGCAAAAACATAGAAAGTACAAAGGGCTGGCAGAATTGAGAAAGATAATGGAAATGAGTGAATGAGTGAAGGGCAGTGAATTCTGAGTGGTGAATGGAAGTCCCACGGGGTGAGCTTTTGAGGACATAGTCAAGGGTTTGAATTTCATCTGAGTTCAATAGGAAGCAAACGGATATTTTTTTTAAAGGGGGACAAGATGCTATTCACATTTTTGAGGAATTCCTCTGGCTGCCTCTATGGGTTTACCAGGTTGCACAGTGGTAAAGAGTCTGCCTGCCAAGCAGGAGACACAGGGCTCCATCCTTGTGTTGGGAAGATCTCTTGGAGAAGGAAATGGCAACCCAGTCCAGTATTCTTGCCTGGATATTTCCATGGACAGAGGAACCTGGTGGGCTACAGTTCATGGGGTCACAAAGGATCAGACACAACTTAGTGACTAAAGAGCAGCGAAATGAAAAATGATTAGAAGAGTATTATATTAGAAAAATCAATGCTAGATTTGTTGTAGCAACATATAAACTATACTATTTCAGTGGTTTAACATAACCAAGTCTTATTTCTCATTCAGATAAAGAAGGAAAGAGGGAGGCTTTGTGATTTGATGAATCAGCAAAGATATGGCTTTCCTGTCATCTCATCACATAGCTGTAAGTTTGCCACAACAGGAGAATGCTTTTGACAGGAAGGGTCATATAATATCTCCTCACAGTTCTGTTTGCTAGAACTCAATCACATATCCAATCAGTCTGCCACATATAACTATAGAAGTGGATCCCTAAAGAGGAAATATTACTAAAGGTACAAAATTGAGAAGCCATTTATGTTAATGTGAAGTTTCCTTTGCATATGAAAAGCAACATGTATTTCCCAAATCATCATTTTCTCTGTATCCTTATTTCTACACTGTGTGTTTGTGTTGTCCCCAGTCCCTCAGTCACGTCTGACTCTTTGTGACCTTGTGGACTGTAGCCTACCAGGCTCTTCAGCCCATGGAATTCTCTTCTCCAGACAAGAATACTGGAGCTGGTTGCCATTTCTTACTCCAGAGGATCTTCCTGACCCAGGGATTCAACCCTTGTCTCTTGCATCTACTGCACTGGGAGGTGGGTTCTTTACCATTGCACCACATGGGAAGGCCTATTTCTACCTGACCTTATATTGATTGGCAATAAGTTTCTTTTCATTTTGATTCAGGCAAATTTTGTTTTATAATCAATGAGAAGGCTATGTATCTCCAACTCCTCTGTTGAATCTTTAGGAGTTTTCCCGTTTCCCTTAATGATCCTCCATCTTTTGACAACCTCCACACAGTTATTCTCATGTCAGTGTATCACACTCTGCTTAGTCACTACAGTTGTGTCCAACCCCCTGTGACCCCGTGGACCATGGCCCACCAGGCTCCTCTGTCCTTGGGATTCTCCAAGCAAGAATACTGGAGTGGGTTGCCATTTCCTTTTCTAGTGATAAAATAAGAAGTGAGCAAAGTGAGTGAAGTGAAGTCGCTCAGTTGTGTTCAACTCTTTGCGACCCCATAGACTGTAGCCTGCCAGGCTCCTCCACCCATGGGGTTTTCCAGGCAAGAGAACTGGAATGGGGTGCCATTTCCTTCTCCAGTGTATCACACTAGTCTGTTACTTTATGGAGAAAAATATATATATTTTTTCATTCCTTTCTTCTCTTTACTTTTCACATTTTTTAAAATGCATTGCCTATGATGAGCAGTTACATGCTGCATGAAAAAAATGCAATAAAATAAAAACCTCTGTACTGGGTGTATGGAGCATTCTACCCTTAATTCTCACTTTTTATTCATGCAACAACATTCAAGAGATACTTATTTTTTTTTTACACTACCTTAATTTTAGTTTTTTATTTACAGAAAAGAATGTAAAAATGTTGAGAGTATTCTGTGTGAGATCTTCTAATATCAGTCCTTCAACTTACAGGTAAGACCCTTATATATATCTATGTTCTCTTCTTTAGCTATTTGTTTTTGTCTGGAATGAATTTTTTCATTTGGTTTTATTTTGGGTCAAACATTGATTTCTGAATATTATTATTGCATTCAAGAGATATTTATTAAATTCTAAGTATGGGCAAGATTCTAAGAGAAATGTTGGGGATAAAAAGAGTCACAAAAAAGACATGGTTTTTCCCTTATAGAGTTTACATTTGATTAGAAAGTAAGGGGATGGAAATCAGAAAAACAAAACCACAACATTAACCTTCCATGGGTCACTTGTTGAAAATCCTCTGGAGTTGTTACAAGACACAAATGAAATATTTCTCAGTTGTAAAATCCTTTACAAATATAAAGTAGCTTTTGTTGTTTGATTTCTGGTGACTTGTATTTGCTTTCTCTATATATCCCTGTGAGTTTTGAGGATTGTTTTAAGTAGTATGAGACAGTAGACTCAGCTAGCTGTGGTTTCCTTCTTTCGGTTTCTTTCCTTCTTAGCCCCTTAGGGAGCTGTGTCTTACTGCCTTTAACAGTAGAGGGGCCCCACTTCTCGTAGGTCCAAATAACACAATGCTGCTTCATGTTGAGCAATTTTAACCTTCCTGGGTTTCAAACGATCTGTTCAGAAAATGAGGTGACTTGCAGTTTATTTTCCTCTTGTGTAAATCCAGTGTTTGTAATTTCTGAGATCTGTGGATGAGATGCTGTGCATATATACAAGAAGTTATTAATAAAGCGCAAGTGTTCACAATGAAGACACTGAGAAGTGACAGGAGAAAAGGAGTTGGTTATTCTTATTTTGTCTCCAGCTACAGGAGTTTGAACTTGGATTTTTAAAAATATGTATAATAGTTCTCCTCTTTATGTATTTTGTCCAATATTTTGGTTTCTTTAGTTTTTCTGTATATACATTTCAAAATGTGACAGGAAAACATCACATTTTATTTCAATAGAAAGTAGAAAGCTTTTTTTTTCTTTTTTTTTTTTTTTAAGCAAAAATAAAAAAGACCTTTCAGGAAAATCAACTACACTTTTTTATGTAAAGCGAAGTCTTCTAGCCCATTTTTTCATCTGACTCCTATTAAACTTTTTAACCCATTTCTGTTTTATATTCAGTGAATGTAAACTAAAGGTCAGGTACACCAAGAATTGCCAAGATTTGCTCAACAACAGTCAGATATGACTCTTATTTACTCTTATAAATTTGTCTGAACTACATTTGTTTACATGGACAGAAAAGGCTTGAATTGGCACTAGGTCTGTTGGGATTGAATGATGAAGCTTCTTAGTCTGCCCTGCTTGGCTTTGCTTTCTTGTTATTCTTTTTACACAACCCTGAACAGAGTTCTTGATCTGATACCTCTGTTTGAGTCCTTTGCCTCCAACAGTTCTCCCTAAGAAGCTCTTCTCCACCAAGAAATTAACTTCGTGTCCACGTGTGCACGCGCGCACGCACACACACACACACCCCCATGTATAAATATAACTGCACTGCTGTGCTATACACCTGAAACTAACATGATATCACCTATATTTCTATTTTAAAAGATTAAAAAAGAAATCACCTTCCTTTTTTCATTTGTTACAAAAGCTGCAAATGGTTTTTACTAATTCAGTTCAGATAAAGGCTTTGTTATTATTGTTTTTAATAGCCCTTTTCACATAATTTTACACATACATTTGTAAATTTATATGCAATATATATATCAGTACATATTATCAACATTATATTGTATGTATTATTATATATACTTATATATGATTATATTTACTAAGAATATAAATACATATACTCTTCATTAATAATCATTATTTTGCACTAATTTATTGAATGTCCTTATTCTATGCATATCATATCACTCATCCTCTTTAATTTTTGTTCTAATTGTAATCAGCATAGAAAGTATTCCAGATAAGTTCTTGCTTAATAGCAAAGAGTGAAGACAGTATTATATTTCCTCCATTGGGTTCAGGTGATATATCTCCTGAGAGAGTGAATTCTTTAAAGGACTGCAGTGAAGATCAATGGCGTTGATCTAAGTTCTTAGGAAGTCAGTTGAATTATAAATGAAGTGATTTCCTCAAGAAAATATGAATTCTGTGCAGCTTTGTAACTCAAGAAAACTATTAGTATAATGATAATGCCACCTTTACTCAGAAAAAAAAAAGGACAGGAAAACAAATTTTGAAAATTTTAGAGAATGATATTGCTTTCTTTTTTGAAAAGTTCAGCCTCTACATGTGAGACTATATGAATTTGTGTGCTCTAAACATTTTTCTCAAAGATAAGAAAATTTGTGTTTCATGAAAATGTAAAAGCAGGCTCCAAAAAAGTATAAATGCAAATAGAATGTCAATGGGAAGTGTGTCAAATAAGTTGGTGTTAATTTAGATATATTAAATAAATCATATGACAATATAGAAAACAAGTATTCAATAGTAGAACTGAACAGAGAAATGAATCAATGACTTTCAGGAAATGCTTTCAGTATTTTGAATACAAGTTTGACTGATTTGAGGAAGTTCAGTAGAGCAACTAAAAGTCTAAGATTGATAACACTTGTTGTTCAATCAGTAAGTCATGTCCAATTCTTTGAGAACCCACCCCCCTAAGGGCTAAGGACTTCAACATGCCAGGCTTCCCTGTCCTTCATTATCTCCAGGTTTGCTTAAATTCATGTCCATTGAATCAGTGATACCATCAAACCATCACATCCTTTGTCAGCTCCTTCTCCTCCTGCTCTCAGTCTTTCCCAGCATCAAGGTCTTTTTCCAAAGTTGGCTCTTCACATCAGGTGGCCAAAGTACTGGAGCTTCAACTTCAGCATGGGTCCCTACAGTTATTAACTCAGAATTAATTTCCTTTAGGATTGACTGGTTTGATCTTGATTTCCAAGGGATGCTCAAGAGTTTCCTCCAGCACCACAATTCAAAAGCATCAATCCTTTGATGTTCAGCCTTCTTTATGGTCCAACTCACATCTGTACCTGACTCCTGGAAAAAAACATAGCTTTGACTAGACAGGCCTTTGTTGGCAAAGTGATGTCTCTGTTTTTTAATCCACTGTCTAGGTTTATCACAGCTTTCTTTCCAAGGAGCAAACATTTTTTAATTTCATGACTGCAGTCACCTACCTCAGTGATTTTTGAGCCCAACAATATAAAGTCTTTCACTATTTTGGTGTTTCCCCATCCCATCATCCCCAGGTGATGGAATCAGATGTCATGATCTTAGTTTTTTGAATGTTTAGTTATAAGCCAGCTTAAAACTGACATTAAACCCAAGAAATAAAAATAAACATTTCAATTATAATACTTTATAAAGTAAAGAACAAATAATTAAAATCCTTTGTTGTAAGCATTGTTATTCCATTTAATTTTCAGAGCAAAGGTATTGAGAGGTTATAATCAGTTGCAATTTATAAATTCAGAACATAAGCTAAGGTAGGTGAATTAACTTGTCAAAGGTCATATAGAAATGTATAAGGTTTAATACTGTATAATATTCATACTGTTTCTACTATATAAGAATGCATTTATACTTTTAAATGTAATTTTAGAAACTTTTGTTTTTTTCAAATAAGTAGCTTGGTGACTCTCATCATTCAAGTTTTATTTATAGGGACAGATGGCATTAATATTGCTATCATATATTATTAAAGAAGTATTGAATGACATACTTTCATTTAGGAAACCATTTTTAAAAACATAAATGTTATTTTATTTCTAATTACAAGTTGTTCTGATTATGCTCTTTGAAAAAAATTGAAAATCAAGAAAAGAAAAATTATTTCTAATTATTTTTACACTTAGCAATAATTACCGCAAGGCTCTTAGAAATATATATCTTCTTATTTTAATGCAACAAAAGAGTTATAATATACACAATGTACTTTTCACTTAGCAATACATAATCTACTGGAGATAATTTTCTGAAAATTTTATGTGTATGTAATCATTTAATGAATAGGTTATGCTTGCAAATGTATACAATGATAATATAATTGTTCTTATGTAAAGAAACAATTAGAATAAATTTCCTTGAGGACAGAGGACCTTATTCACTTGTTTATTGCTGTATTGTCAGTGTGCAACCTGACATATAAGATTCACAATAATGATTCTTAAAGTAATAACTAATAAAATAAAGTAATTTAATCAATTAATCTTACTACACAATCTAAAAAATTTCTTTAGGATAATTTGAAGTGTAATTGCTGAGTCAAATCCTAGGCATATTTATAATATTTATTTTATTTATATTGAACATTTGCTTTCCAGAAATACTGTGTGTGTTAGTTTTTTCCCAACAAGTAAAATACAGTGTGCCTATTTTCTTTGGCACTCACTGTATTGAGTGTTATTATTCCATCTTGACTTTGTAAATACACTTTTTGAGAAGTGACTTCAACCTAAAGTGACTCCTTCCTTAATGGCAGCTCTCTCTGTAAGATTTTCTCCTTTGAGGAGTGTGTACTGTAAAGAATTTAACCTTGCCCATAAAGAAGTAAGGGCTTCATCCTTGGTTTGTGAGAGAAAATCTCTAAACCCTGAAATGTCATGCTTGATAGTTGTGTCTTTGTTTGCCTGGGGTCCTAGGGCCAGTCAAATAATGAAATATGATTCGAGGTAGGGACTTTGAATCAGCTAATATCAGCTCAGTCCCCTAAGGAGCTAGAAACAGATCAGCCTCATGGGCTGTCAGTTATGCCAATATGATGGAGCCCCAGTAAAAACTTTAGACACAAAAGGTGAAGTAAGCGTTCACGGTCATCAATACTCCATGTATATTGTCACACATTATTGCCGAGAGGATTTAATAGTATCCTAGGGCTTTCCCTGGTGGCTCAGACAGTAAAGAATCTGCCTGAAATGTGGGAGACCTGGGTTTGATCCCTGGGTCGGGAAGATCCCCTGGAGTAGGAAATGGCAACCCGCTCCAGTATTCTCATCTAGAGAATTCCATGCACACAGGAGCCTGATGGGCTACAGTCCATGGGATTGCAAAGGTTTGGACATGACTGAGCCCCTAACACTTGGCACACTTTAGCACACTTGGCACATTTGCACACTTTAGACTCCATGAGGACAATACAACTGGGAGCTGTGTGTTTAGAATCTTCCTGAACTTCTCACTATACATTTCTTCTCATGACTGATTTTAAATTGTATCCTCTCCTTCTAATAAACCAGAACTGTGATTCTAACAGCTCTCAGTGAATACTGAGTCCTTCTAGCATTGAATATGAGGTTGGTTTGGGGAATCCCTGGTATTAAAAGTGAGGGTGGTCTGTGAACTGTTCCCTAACTTTGCAGCTGAATGTTTTTGCAGTTGGTGTCCAAAGTGCAATTCAATAGAAAAACTCTAAATCACTGATACATATGGTTTGGGAAGAAGAGGGATGATAAGGAGAGGAATCATGAATCTTCAAGTCCTAGAATCTTCCCTATGTGCTCCATCCTTTAGCTATAAGAAATAGTTAACTGGTGAGTGTAACAACTTCCAGTGAGTCTGAATCTGTCTAATGAATTACCAAACCTTATGGGTGGTGTTCAGGACCTTATCAATTCGGAGTTAGAAGTGAGGACAGTCTTGGGGACTATGCATATTTTAAACTTCACTGGGTATCTGAAACTTCTTTCTTCCTTTTTCAGTTGTCAGTCTTGTAGTTACATTATTAACCTTTAGAATTTTTCTATACTCAGCTCAAATCTTTGAAAAGCAGTGACTCTGACCTCAAGTTATCCTAAACTATGGACACATTTCTTTTCTACTTGGATCCCAATAGCTGCAACATCTTTCACTTTTTTTTTAATTGAATGCATATAATTAAGAATCAATTTGGGTATATGTGTAATAGATATATTATTTATTTTATAAAAAGTTGTGTTGTTCTTTACCTGTAGTTTTATTTTGTACCGCAATATTCCTTTTGTTTATATACATACAAACATGCAAGCATGCGTATATGGATGAATGTATATTCTTATTGTCCATTTAGCTAAAAGCTCTGAAAATGCTTCTATTCTTTTCCAAGGCTTTTATTATTTTATACATTGTAATTTTACAATATTTTTTAAACTTTTATAATAGATGAATTTATTATTACTCATTTGAAAATATCTTGCACATTTATAAGAATTTATTTACTTTGATGAACTTTAATATATATGCTTATAAACATATGTGTTAGATGTGCATATGCAAACATATATAAAAATTAAAAGCAGGATTTAGAGAGAACTGACAGTTTGTACTGTATAAAATTTCCAATAAGAACAGGTATAAGTTACTTCATCAAATTTACTCACATTGTTCAATGATGTTTTACCATAAACCTTCATAGAAGTTTTAATTATCTGTTAACAAATTGATTTCCAGACATTTATATTTTGATGAATATTTTTAATGGATATTTATTCAAAAACATTTTTGGGTTATAAAAGCATATCCATTCTTGGATACTTCTAGCCAGAATCTTATTAAGTTGCCTCACTGTAACTACTTCAATTTATTATTTGAGATTTACAGTTTATTCAACTTAAAAAAAATATGTCTCTTCCTTTTAAACCTCTCTACTTTTCCTTGTTGGAATGTACTGGCATAGCTTTCAGAACACTGTTAAGTAAGAGTGGTGTCAGTTGGTATCTGTCTTATCCTGGTTTTAAGAGAAATTCCTTGTGTTTCAACATTATCATGTTTTACATTGATTTAAAATAAGTATCTTACATTGTTACAGAATTATCTAAAAGATTTTACAAAGGAATTACCGGATTTCATTAACACTTCTCTTAGTAGTCACTGAGATAATCCTGTGAATTTCCTCCTTTGACTTATTTATACGACACATTATATTCAGAGATGATACTAACATTAAAGAAAATTCTATTTCCAGAGTGCTTTAATATGAGCTAGACATTGGGTTAAGTGCTAATTCATTAAAAGCAAATCATTTTGGCATTTCTGAAACAGTGTTAATTGCTCATGTTCTATTTTAATATCAGATTGTGCTATATGCTTATTTTATTTAGAATTATTTTCATTTCCTCACAGAGTAGGAAGATAAATATTGAATTTTTTCTCAAAAGCTATTTAAAGACCCAAAACATAATTTGCTATATGTTGACCTTAAAACAGTTTTTTTTAAAATATATCTATAGCCTTAATAAGTTGCCTTTTCCACTGTCTGCCTTCATTTGCCACATACTTATTTGAATTTCACTTACAAAAATTTATTTAACAGAGAAAATGGATTATACAAGAGAGCCAAGTCTAGAAGCTTGCCTGGGAGGTGTTAGCATGGAAACCGGGTGGCCTTTTGGAAAAGAATTCCTAAAAGAAAGCTCACCAATTTAATCATCTGCCTTTCAGTTTTCCCTATACACAAACCTCAGTGATCTTCATTTTTTAATATTTAAAAGGTTAAGAAAAATACAAAAAATCTGTTTTGCTTTTTGATTTTTTATTGCTTTTTTTTTTTTTAACCTCCATAAATTTTTCTGACTTTAACATATGACCACCACTGGTTGGTTGATTTCAATAGTGCTTATGGTATTAGAGATGCTCCTTTAGCCTGGGTGATAGCACATTAGAAAGGGAGTGGGTGCTCTAGTGCCTGTGTTAGCACTAATGGCAACAGCACGGGTGCCTCCTCAGTGCCAGCAGGTGCCCTTTGGCCAGGGGTCACGGCCCTTCACCTCAGACGCCTTTCCACCGGCAATGTCAGTGTCTTTGTCAGGCATTGACAATACCTCCATCGTATCTCACTCTAGCAGACAATGAAGAACTCATGAGTATAAATTGTTTGAACAAATAAGAACTGCTTATGAGTTTGCATGGAATCATCAGACAGCCCTTAAGACTCCTTAAGGTACTTGAGAGTGTAGAAAAGAGATACAGTCACATACGTTCCCCTGGGTGATTGTAATGTTTCTTTTATTACCCCTAGGTTTCTGGGTTCAGAGAAAAGCAGGTTACAGTCCAAAACTTCTGAACTTTTTGGTTGTTCCCTACTCTACCAACAAGAGACCTAAAAGAGATATATTTAACTGAATGGGCTTTACACTGTACAATTGTGAATATTTGAATTTGATTTTAAAACTGGACAAGTATTACACACATGCACACCCATGTGTATCTACATATGCACAGGCAGAGGCTAGAATTCAAAGCATTTGTAGTATTTAGAACTGAAGAGAAATGGTTGTTAAAAAAAAAAATCCTGTTAGATGTCCTCTATGAAGCTGAAATTTCTTCCTTTTTAATGATATTTACAAGTAAATATTCATAGAAAATTTAAAAAAAAAAAACCTTAAGATTGAATGTAATGAATATAGGCCTCCTTTAGGCATAGAGAAATAACATAAGAAACACAGTCAATTTTAGGTTTTCTAATATTTGAAAAGTAAAAATTTTTCTCATTACCTCATTTGAGTAATAATATGTAGGAACTGTGCCTCTAAAATTGTCTGATTCAATGATTTCAAAAGAGCTAAACAAGTTGGAATATAGTGAAAATGGCAAGTCCTAAATAAAACTGGTAGATGAGTTAGTTAGATATCTAGAAAGATAATAGATAAAAGCTATAAATAAAGCCATGCAGTGTTTGATTCTTTTTACTTTAAATACATCATAAGAATTTAAAATACTAGAGATGACAAACTGAGCCAAGTAGCAATTGTATGAATATGTCTAAATATAAAATGTAGAAGCAAAAACCTGAAAAGAAGCTTTTGAGCATTGTGCAAAAGCTTAGGGTGTACACATTTAAATCTTAAGGCATCATTCCAATTCTGTTAATAACTGTGATCAAAGGATCTTGGATTTGGTATTATAGTTTGAGGATGGGGGTGGGAATATTGACTAAATTAATTAACCTCCTAAACCTCAGTTTCTTCATCTGATCAATGGAAAGGATAGCCTCATAGATTTTGAGAGAATTAATACAGATCACGTGAGGAAAACCCTTAGATGAGACACAGGCATGTAACATAATGACAATGAACAAAGCATGGCTTGTGAAATTTAAAAAAAAAAATGAAATTCAGTGACCTGACTTTCAACTCTTCTTTCTCGAACCTTCAGTTCACTTCATTTCAATCACTCAGTCATGTCTGACTCTTTGTGACCCCATGGACTGCAGCATGCCAGGCCTCCCTGTCCATCAACAACTCCTAGAGCTTACTCAAACTCATGACCATTGAGTCAGGGATGCCATCCAACCATCTCATCCTCTGTCGTCCCCTTCTCCTCCTTCCTTCAATCTTTCCCAGCATCAGAGTCTTTTCAAATGAGTCAGTTCCTCGCATCAGGTGGCCAAAGTATTGGTGTTACAGCTTCAACATCAGTCCTTCCAATGAATATTAGGACTGATTTCCTTTAGGATGGACTGGTTGGATATCCTTGCAGTCCAAGGGACTCTCAAGAGTCTTCTCCAAGACCACAGTTCAAAAGCATCAATTCTTCAGCACTCAGCTCTCTTTATAGTCTGACTCTACCATCCATACATGACTACTGGAAAAACCATAGCCTTGACTAGGCAGACCTTTTCTGGTAAAGTGATGTCTCTCCTTTTTAATATGCTGTCTAGGTGGGTCATAACTTTTCTTCCAAGGAGTAACTGTCTTAAATTCCATGGCTGCATCCCCATATGCAGTGATTTTGGAGCCCAAGAAAATAAAGTCTGTCACTGTTTCCCCATCTATTTGCCATGAAGTGATGGGACCAGATGCCATGATCTTAGTTTTCTGAATGTTGAGTTTTAAGCCAACTTTTCACTTTTAAGCCCCTCTTTCACTTTCCTGAAGAGGGTCTTTATTTCTTCACTTTCTGCCATAAGTGTGGTGTCATCCGCATATGTGAGGTTGTTGACATTTCTCCCAGTAATCTTGATTCCTGCTTGTGCTTCATCCAGCCAGCTTTTCTCATGATGTACTCGGCATATAAGTTAAATAAGCAGGGTGACAATATACAGCCTTGATGTACTCCTTTCCCTACTTGGAGCAAATTTGTTGTGCCGTGTCCAGTTCTAACTGTTGCTTCCTGACCTGGATACAAATTTCTCAGGAGGCAAGTCAGGTGGTCTGGTATTTCCATCTCTTTCTTGTCAGAATTTTCCAGTTTGTGGTGATTCACACAGTCAAAGGCTTTGGCATAGTCAGTAAAGCAGAAATAGATGTTTTTCTAGAACCCTCTTGCTTTCTCGATAATCCAGTGGATGTTGGCAATTTGATCTCTGGTTCTTTTGCCTTTTCTAAATCCAGCTTGAACATCTGGAATTTCATGGTTCACATACTGATAAAGCCTGGCCTGGAGAAATTTGAACATTACTAGTGTGTGAGATGAGTGCAATTGTGTGGTAATTTGAGCATTGTTTGGCTTTGCTTTCTTTGGGATTGGAATGAAAACACCTTTTCCAGTCCTGTGGCCACTGCTGAGTTTTCCAAATTTGCTGGCATATTAAGTACAGCACTTTCACAGCATCATCTTTTAGGATTAAAATAGCTCAACTGGAAGTTCATCACCTCCACTAGCTTTGTTGGTAGTGATGCTTCCTAAGGCCCACTTGACTTCACTTCCCAGGATGTCTGGCTCTGGGTGAGTGATCACACCACTATGATTATCAGGGTTGTGAAGATCTTTTTTGTACAGTTCTTCTGTGTATTCTTGCCACCTCTTCTGAATATTTTCTGCTTCTGTTAGGTCCATACCATTTCTCTCCTTTATTGTGCACATCTTTACATGAAATGTTCCCTTGGTATCTCTAATTTTCTGGAAGACATCTCTAGTCTTTCCCATTCTATTGCTTTCTTCTATTTCTTTGCACTGATCACTGAGGAAGACTTTCTTATCTCTCCTTGCTATTCTTACTTACTCTGCATTCAGATGGGTATATATTACTTTTTCTCTTTTGCTTTTCACTTCTCTTCTTTTCACAGCTATTTGTAAGGTCTCATAAGACAGCCATTTTCACCTTTTGCATTTCTTTTTCTTGGGGATGGTTTGATCCCTGTCTCCTGTACAATGTCATGAACCTTGGTCCATAGTTCATCAGGCACTCTATCAGATCTAATCCTTTGAATCTATTTCTCACTTCCACTGTATAATTGTAAGGGATTTGATTTAGGTCACACCTAAATAGCCTAGTGGTTTTCCCTACTTTCCTCAATTTAGGTCTGAATTTGGCAATAAGGATTTCATGATCTGAGCCTCAGTCAGCTCCTGGTCTTGTTTTTGCTATCTCTATAGAGCTTCTCCACTTTGGCTGTAAGGAATATAATCATTCTGATTTCGGTGTTGACCATCTGGGGATGCCCATGTGTAGAGTCTTCTCCTGTGTTGCAGAAAAGGGTGTTTGCTATGATCAGTGTGTTCTCTTGGCAAAACTCTATTAGCCTTTGTCCTGCTTCATTCTGTATGCCAAGGCCAAATTTGCCTGTTACTCCAAGTGTTTCTTGACATCATACTTTTACATTCCAGTCCCCTATAATGAAAAGGACATCTTTTTGGGGTGTTAGTTGTCAAAGGTCTTGTAGGTCTTCATAGAACTGTTCAACTTCAGCTTCTTCAGCATTACTGGTTGGGGCATAGACTTGGATTACCATGATATTGAATGATTTGCTTTGGAAACGAACAGAGATCATTCTGTCGTTTTTGAGACTGCATCCAAGTACTCCATTTCAGACTCTTTTGTTGACTGTGATGGATACTCCATTTCTTTTAAAGGATTCTTTCCCACTGTAGTAGATATAATGGTCATCTGAGTTATATTCACCCATTCCAGTCCATTTTAGTTCGCTGATTCCGGAAATGTAGACGTTCACTCTTGCAGTCTCCTGTTTGACCACTTCTAATTTGCCTTGAATCATGGACCTAACATTCCAGGTTCCTATGTAATATTACTCTTTACAGCATCAGACTTTGCTTCTTTTGCCAGTCACATCTACAACTGGGTGTTGTTTTTCCTTTGGGTCCATCTCTTCATTCTTTCTGGAGTTATTTCTCTGCTGATGTCCAGTAGCATCTTGGGCACCTAGCGACCTGGGGAGTTTATTCCTTTCTGCCTTTTCATACTGTTCATGGGGTTCTCAAGGCAAGAGTACTGAAGTGGTTTGCCATTCCCTTCTCCAGTCGACCACGTTTTGTCAGAACTCTCGATCATGACCCATCCATTTGGGTGGCCCTACATGGCATGGCTTATAGTTTCATTGAGTTAGACAAGGCTGTGCTCCATGTGATCAGATTGGTTAGTTTTTTGTGATTGTGGTTTTCAGTCTGTCTGCCCTCTGATGGAGAAGGATTAGAGGCTTATGGAAACTTCCTGATGGGAGAAATTGACTGAGGGTGAAGCTGGGTCTTATTCTGATGGGTGGGGCCATGCTCAGTAAATCTTTAATCCAATTTTCTGTTGATGGGTGGAGCTGTGTTCCTTCCCTACTATTTACCTCTCTAACCTTAGTTCTATAAAATCAAGAGATTAAACTAAGGCCCTTAGAATGCTAACTGAAGTTCCTTTTATTAAATATGACTTTTTAATTAGAATTTTTTTTGATCAAAAAGCTATTATATATATGTGTATGTCTTTTAAATAAGCACAGGAGGGGGAAACAGTGAGCCTTGCTTTTGGAATGAAATTCATAGGACATAAGCTGAGCAAATATTACTTGCTCTATTGATTCCCACATACCACTGTTTGTAATTACGATAGGGCTTATTTTCCCTCTGTTGTTGCAAGTTAAAATTTATAAGTGAAAGTTGGGCCAGAAAAAAAACGAATATATCAGTGATGTATGTGGCGTAAAGATTTTATTGTTTTGCTTTCAATTACAAATGAACCGAGATAATGTATCATAGAATCTGTGAGTTGGAAAGAATCTTAGCAACTGCTTTCAATCCAATTACTTATCCCCTACTTTTCTATTTAAAATACCTTGGTGAATATTCCTTACTCTATAATGGTCAGGTATTAATAAGTGATGAATGCACTAAATAGTGATATCCTTAAGTAGATTACATAAGAAAAAACAGCAAAAGAGAGGAAGAAAATTTTCAAAAGAGGGCTTTATTGCCAGAATGAGGATTGTTAAAATCCACAGCTCAGGAAATGTATAGTTTTGTTCTTTTTTATAGTTAGCAGGTTTATCTTGGGATTTCTGAAAAATGATACATATTAAACATAAGCTGGGATTTTCAATATCCAATTAACTTTGAATACAAGTTAGCCCATGAAAAACAGAGCCTATTTAGCCTAGTTTTAAGTATATCTTATTTTCTAGGATAGAATTAAAGAATTCAGGCATTTCTTAGTCAAAGATGACCCTCATATGACAGTGCTATTAACTGTACATGAATGTGGCTATTAAGTCTGAATCACCTCAAACTTTTCAACTGACTCCTTCTGTGAGCTTACTGTTAGAGATGCATATATTAAGAGAAACTGAAAAAAAAAATACAAGAAATAAATTGTTTTTCCTATGACCTGTCTGATACTCAAGCATAAAAAGAGCCATTCATTTCAATTCAGGTCTGTTCAATTCAATCCAGCTTGATTTGATTTGATTCTATTCAAACTGATGTGGCTTATTCAACAAATATTTCTAGAAAGGTGTAAGAGAGATTAAAAAAAAAGTCTCTTGGCTTTTCGAGAGTTATAGTTAAATACCATTAGGACTCAAAGAATTTTACCTCCCATCTAACCAAATTTAAGAAGACCTCTTAGAACAGGTGGCATTTAAACTGAATTTTGAAGAAAGGGTAGTGCTGACAGAGGTAAATATGGGAGATAAATCATTGTTGACAAATAATCAGTTAAAATAAAGCCCTTATTCTAGAAGAGTCAGGAAGTTCAGAGGTGGAACTTAGACCTGTAGGTATGGGAAAGAGGAGCTTACCAAAGGAAAGAAAATTCATGAGACCTCAATTTTGGTGGGTCAAAGTCCAGTTAAGTAGTTAAACTAAGTTCTGGAGACTGTCAGAAGAGATATGTGAAATGGTTATGCTCAAAGGAAATAATGCTAAAGACAGAGGAATAATTACATAGAAGTGTCTACAGGACAGTATGTGAGATTAATGTACTAGCATTGGTCCAGGCTATAAGATGAAGGGCCTGGCATTGACCATTACCAACCATTGGCACATTGGGTCTCTGGGCTACCTTTGCTCCCAAGCATCCATTTTGGCTGCTTCTCCATCTTGCTGAAGCTACAATCAACCAGACTCAAATTCCAACATT
Organism: Cervus elaphus; assembly: GCF_910594005.1. Lineage (NCBI taxonomy): Eukaryota > Metazoa > Chordata > Mammalia > Artiodactyla > Cervidae > Cervus > Cervus elaphus. The sequence goes on along the minus strand of NC_057815.1, from coordinate 82,711,209 downwards.
TGCCACCTCTGCTACACTTAGTCCTGTCATTACTATCTTGTACAACACACAGTTACATATCAGATATTCAATAAATACGTTTAATAATTCAAATTCCTCTTTTTCAAAATGTTTTAGCATCCACAGCTTAAGCAGCACAATGTCCAATGAACTTCTATTGTTTTGTATGTGTGCTTCCTTTACATCTCAGAAAGTTATCCAAGTTTAAGGTGGTGTTATGGACTGAATTGTAACCCCGAAATGTCAAATATTGAAACCATAACACAATGGGATAGCATCTGGAGGTGGGGCCTTTGGAAGGTAATTAGGTTGATAGGAGGTCATAAAGTCATAGGGTCCTTATGATGTGATCGATAGAATTTAGTACCTTTATAAGAAGAGACTAGAGTGGCTTGCCTGGCAGTGCAGTGGTTAAGACCTCATGCTCCCAGTTCAGGGACACAGGTTCTATCCCTGGTTAGGGAACTAAGGTCTTGCGTGATGTGCAGTGTGGACAAAAATTAATAAATAAAAGTAGGTAAATAGACTAGAGAGCAGTGCAGTCTCTCTCTTTCCTCTCTCTTTCTCTCCATCTCTTCCTCCTTTTCTCTCTCTTTCTCTGGCAAATGAATATATAGGAAGGAGGCAGCCTTCTGTCTCTTTTTCCTATATGAAGATATAGTAAGAAGCCAGGAATAAGGTTCTCGCCAAAACACAATGTTGGCACCCTGGTCTTGGACTTCTCAGACTCCAAAACTGTGGGAAGTAAATGTCTGTTGCTGAAAGTCATGCAGTGCTTGCTATTTTGTTCTAGCAACCTGAGCTAAGACAGGTGGGGACTATGTTTTCTGCCTCTAACTATCACAGAGTTTTGAACATGTAATGCTGAAGTAATCAGCCCGTAGAGAAATCTATACTCTACTGGATAATATTCTTTAGCGATTGCTTTGAATTGATAATATGATATAGTAACTATAAAATTTTTTTGAAAAATGAAAAATCAAGACAAATTAACAACAACATTACTATCAACATCTTTCTGCAAATACCTGTTTTAATAAATTTGTGTTAATACTGTTCCATGACATGGGTTGCTCAGTTGTGTCCGACTCTTTGTGGCCCCATGGACTGTAGTCCACCATGCTTCTCGTCCATGGAGTTCTCCAGGCAAGAGTACTGGACTGGTTTGCATTTCCTACTCCAGGGGCTCTTACTGACACAGGGACCAAACCCGCATCTCCTGTATTGGCAGGAAGATTCTTTACCATCTGAGCCATCAAGGAAGCTGAACATGGATATACAATATTTATTTATTAATCCTAGCAATTCTGAACCTATGATTTCTTTCTAGTGTTTTTGCTATTATTAACAATGCTACTCTAAAGGGTTTTTTAAAAACTCTACTATAGAATATAAGCAAAATTTTCCTTAGGGTATATATTTAAAATAAAATTGTTAGGACATTGCTGTTGTCGCTTTGCTGTTTAGTCTCTAAGCCATGTCCAACACTTTTGCGACCCCACAGACTGTAGCCCACCATGCTCCTCTCTCCATGGGATTTTCCAGGCAAGAATACTGGAATGGGCTGCCATTTCCTCAAGAAAATGGCACTTTTTCCCCTCATGGTTTGGCCAATTTAAATTTCCAGAACAGTGTAAAGATAGTCTAGGTCCTTGGATCAATGTTGTATTACTAGTCTTATTTTGACAAACTGATGAGGGTAAAATAACATCTTATTGTGATTTTAAGTTTTCAATTTTCTCATTAATGAGACTGTCAATATTTCATATGTATATTGGTTATTTAGATTTCCTCATTTGAATTTCTCTTAATGCCACAAAGGAAATCTTTTTATACTTTGAGTTCTACTTACTGTCCAATCATTATGTGTCCTGAATACCTTCTTCCACATCATGGATTGTCTTTGCACACTATTTTTGGTGACTCTGTATCCACACATAATTTTAATTTGTAAAATTTGACAAATGTTGTAGTTCATAATTTTTGTATTTAATACAAGCATCCTGAAATCATAAAGATAATCCCTTATTTCAATCTTTCAATCCACAGAATTAAAATAGGACATGACCATTTGCTTTTATAATTTAAATGAGAAGTCTTCTTGAAAAATATAACCATAGTTATTTCTGTATAATTAGTCCCAAATAATTAATATAAGTAATATAATATATCCTGGTTGAAATCTATGGAAAATATTACTTCCATGGGTACAAGAAAAGTAATCAGAAATAGTGTTTGTTGCTGTTGATTTTTCTCTCTCAGAACATATCAAAGTCAAGCAATGGAAGATAAATGAATATATATATATATATATATATATATATATATTTCCCTGGTGGCTCAGATGGTAAAGAATCTGCCTGCAATATGGGATACCCAGGTTCAATCCCTGAGTCAGGAAGATCCTCTGAAGAAAGGAATGGCTATCCACTCCAGTATTCTTGAATGGAGAATTCTATGGACACAGAAGCCTGATGGGCTACAGTCCATGGGGTCACAAAGAGTCAAACATGATTGAGTGACTAACACATTCACTTTCATACATGTGTATATATATATGTATATATATATACACACACACACACACATATATATATATCTCCATAAATATATTTATATATATGCTAACTTAATTTACACACATAAAGCATACCTAATTTATGAATTCATATTCATATATGTAATTAAAACAAAGTGCATAAGGAAATATGAAAATATGGGTAAAATTAAGTAGTGTCTGTATCTTATTCTGCCTCTGTGCCAGTGGTATTTTCAAATGGAGCTAAATGCAAACAACAGTAAAAGAACAAACTATATCACTGGTTCTTCTATGTTTAGTGACTTCAGCTGTAGGGCTATGGCAAATCTTGTATATTAGTTAACTACTTACTAGGACTTAGAAAATTTCCATAATATATTGGAGCTTAAAAATATGTTATCTCATGGTTTCCCTGAGTCAGAAACCTGGCATGGCTTGGCATGACCCTGGTTACAGGTCTCTTGGAAGTTGCAGTTATGCTATCATCTGGGATTGTACATACTTTCATATGGAAGCTCATCCAGTAATAATGCACTTCGAGTGCACTCCTGGGCTTGCTAGCAGGATTTGGTTCCTCCCTGGCTATTTGACCCAGAGCTTCAATTTCTCTAGGGCTGTTGGCTGAAGGCTCCCTCAGTTCCTCACTCCCTGGGCCTTTCCATAAAGAAACTTACAACATGGCAGCTGATTTCCCCAGAGCAAGCAAGTGAGTGAAAGTATCCAAAATGTCTTCCCTGTCCATCACCAACTCCCGGATGGGAGTTTGTGTCCAACACAAACTCATGCCTATCATATTGATGATGCCATCCAACCATTTTATACTCTGTCATCCCCTTCTCTTCCTGCCTTCAATCTTTCCCAGCATCACGGTCTTTTCCAATGAGTCAGTTCTTCGCATCAGGTGGCCAAACTATTGGAGTTTCAGCTTCAGCATCAGTTCAGTTCAGTCCAGTCACTCAGTCGTGTCCAACTCTTTGTGACCTCAAGGACTGCAGCATGCCAGGCCTCCCTATCCATCACCAACTCCCAAAGTTTACCCAAACTCATGCCCACTGAGTCGGTGATACCATCCAACCATCTCATCCTCGATCGTCCCCTTCTCCTCCTGCCTTCAATCTTTCCCAGCATCAGGTTCTTTTCAAATGGGTGAGCTCTTCGATTCAGGTGACCAAAATATTGGAGTTACAGCTTCAATATCAGTCTTTCCAATGAATATTCAGGACTGATTTCCTTTAGGATGGACTGGTTGGATCTCCTTGCTGTCCAAGGGACTCTCAAGATTTCTCCAACATGACAGTTCAAAAGCATCAATTCTTTGGTTCAGCATCAGTCCTTCCAATGAATATTCAGGACTGATTTCCTTTAGGATGGACTGGTTAGATCATGAGCCTAATCATACCTAATCTACATCTTGGGTTGTACCATATTTTGGTTGGTCAGAAGTTACAAGTAATCAAAGCAGTAATTATAGTCCTTGGATCAAACTGAGCCAACTCCACTGAGAGAGAAATTCACTTTTTAAAAAATAGGTAGAAAGTGTTTTTGTATTGCAGAGTTTGGGGGAAATGAGATGTCTTTTCACACATTGACTCTTCCTACTAGTAGATGTGGTCTCTTCCAAATGGTTAGTTGAATTCAATTATCCAAATCCTACGCTAGTGAAAAGAAGACAGGGCAAGAGTTGGGGAAGAGAAACAGTGAAATGTAAACAGTTTCTCTTGTTCATGCTAGCCTTTCCAAAATTCTAGGAAGTGTCATACTAAAGTAAGTTCATAAAGGTGGATTGGTGGGTGACTGATGTTGTTTATGTAACATGTTTTAAGAAATATAAAATCTGGCTCATTTAAAATATCTTACTAGGCCCAACCTATGCAAGCACTTGAATTCGTAAATCTTTGTGGAAAAAGTATTACCCTGTTCGTACTGAGTTTAAGGGTCAAGTTTCCACAATAGTGGAAAACAAGTATCCCAGAGAATTTTCAACTGGAGAGAGATAAAGGCAGGCTTTTTAAATGGAAAAAGGACAGGAAGAGTCATGGCAGATGTTAGGATGCAGATGATTGTGGCTGTGGCTAGAAATGAAAAAAAAAAAAAAAAAGAGGGGTGTTAAAAAGGATATTCATGGTTATGAGCAAAAGTATCTTTTCTATGGTGATATACTACAAATAATGTTGACAATATTTTCTCATTCTTATATTCATGCCTCTTTGCTATTTGATTTTGTAGCTCTTCAAATAGAAAAACGCAGTTTATTTCTTCACCCCTTGAATGTGGATAGGTCTTATTTCAAACAACAGAGGGTGGAGAAAGTTAATGTGTACCAGTTTGGTTCTGATCTCAAGAAGCCACATAGTATTTGTTCTTATTCCCCTGAAATGTGCCACTTCTGTGTGAATAAGTCTGGGTTAATCTAGTGTATGGAGATTGACTCCTGGACCCAGTCAGTGCTTCCCCTGTTCAATAGTTTCTAACCACCAGATAAATGACCCCTACAGTAGACTTACTGCTGACTCTGTGCGACCCCATAGATGGTAGCCCACCAGGCTCCCCCGTCCCTGGGATTCTCCAGGCAAGAACACTGGAGTGGGTTGCCATTTCCTTCTCCAATGCATGAAAGTGAAAAGTGAAAGTGAAGTCGCTCAGTCGTGTCTGACTCTTAGCGACCCCATGGACTGCTGTCTAACAGGCTCCTCCGTCCATGGGATTTTCCAGGCAAGAGTACTGGAGTGGGGTGCCATTGCCTTCTCCACTCCCTGCAAATATGTAGCAAGCCTAGTAGAGTTTAGCTGAATCATTCCAGACTTTTAAAAAATCCCAGCCAATTCACAGAATTGTGAGTTATATAAAGAGTTGTTCTTTTAAGCCACACCTTTCCTAGAGCAGTTTCTATGTTCTGAAGGATCATTGAACATCTATCAAATTCACAGATTATTTTAATACTGGCTGGTTTTAGTTTTACATCCTAACTATTATAATAGATCTTTCCTATAGGTTCCAAGTGACTTCCCAGGTAGTGCCAGTGATAAAGAACTCACCTGCCAACGCAGGAGATGTAAAATTGTGGATTCAGTCCTTGGGTCAGGAAGGTCCCCTAGAGGAGGACATGGCTCCGGTGTTCTTGCCTGGAGAATCCCATGGACAGAGGAGCCTGGAAAGCTACTGTCCACAGCGTCACAAAGAATCAGACTTGACTGAAGCAACTTAGCATGCATGCACATAGGTTCTAAGTATGTATTCTAAGTACTATAGAAATGTCTTTAGTCAATTGTGAACCTCATTTCCTTGAGAATTAAGGAAGATGGAATAGGCCACTTTTTGTTTCTTCATCCTTGACTCACAGTTTGTTGACTCCCTTGCCCAACGTAGTTTATTTATACTGAGTCCTGGCAAAATATGGGAATTGCACAATGCTGATATCCTTCAAGCTCTTAATGGCATAAACATTACATGTCCTCTGATTTCTAGTCAGCTATCATTTTTATGTGCAGCCACTTGTAGTGTGGTATAGCCTAATAATATGCCCATGAATACTCAGATTCTCATCTTTATCTCAGTGGGTCACAAATATTGTATTAATAGGATATTGGAATCAACTGGGCATCTTTAATAAAAAATATTGATGCCTGGCTCCCAATCCCAGACTTTCAGATTTAAATGGCATGGAGTTCAGTCTGTGCATTGGCATTCTTAAAAGCTCCCCATGTGTTTCTAATGTACACCAAAGCTTAGACTCCACTACGTTTAGCACATTCCTGACCTCTGCAAACCAGCTGTATCACCAAACCATTGCCAAGGGAAAGTTATGCCTTTAAAGTTATATTACATATAGAGAGGAAGGAATGGCTTTAGAGTTACAGAAGTTTATATGTTTCACTCTTATGGTAAATTACCTACCCCTTATATTTTAAAAACTTTACTACCTCAGTTGAATACTCTTGAGTATTTCTAGATTAAGATAGACAAAAAAGGAAGCAGCCATCCACACCATACTGCTCTCTTTTGTCCAACATTTGATTAATAACAACCTCATTCATCTATCACTGAACGTTACACTCTCACCCACATGGGAAGGCAGGTCATCTCTCTTAACCACCAGAACGTGACATAGCACTTGTTCTGGCAACAAAGAAATTGAAGGAAACATATTTTGTACTTAATATAGAGTTCCTGCTGTTCTATCCATTTGATTGCCTAAATATTTTTCCATCCAAAGTATCTCTAGCAATGAACTTCAAGCTGACAACTAGCATCTCAACAATTGCTGCTGGATTTTTTAGTGTTTTTTTAATTTGTACAGCTACATTTGTCAAAAGTTAAATGGGAAACATTTTAGTTTTAACTATTTCTGATTTCTAAAAGATACTCTGCATCCCTTTTTCTTAATTGGCTTAAGTTATTTTGTTGTTATTGTTGTTAAAAGATCTATATAATAGTGAGTTTCCCAGGTGGGTCAGTGGTAAAAAAAAATCTGCCTGCCCATGCAGGAGACACAGGAGATGCTGGTTTGATCCCTGGGTGGGCAAGCTCCCTTGGAGGAGGAAATGGCAATGTGCCCCAGTATTCTTGCCCGGACAATGCCATGAACAGAGGAGCCTGGAGGCCTGTAGACCATGAGGTTGAAAAGAGTTGGACATGACTGAGTGATTGAGCATGCATGCACTGTATAATAGCACCAAAAACATAAAATCTTATCATGAAACTGGTATCTAAAATTAGTAGTTCTGTGCACAGATATCATTCTTTAGGAATATTTGTGAATCGCATCTCCCTACATGCCTGCGAGCTAAAGGATGTAGATGCCTTCCTTCCAAACATCTGTCACTCAAACCGTAGCAATAGCTGTGTGCCCTAATATGAAACAGCATGAATGGATTTTTGTTTTCAATGAATCTGGTTACAGGAATTAATTTAGCTTTTTTACTTCTCTAGTTATTTTGAACTATATTAATCATACTGACCCAAGGAGTCAATGAAGTAGTCAATTCTACCAGGAGATGAACAATTATATTAATAGAAAGGGCAATTATCTTATTGTAAAAGCTATTTAAGGAAGTGAATAAAAATGTAGCATCATTTCTTTCTTTGGAGATTTCTGCAAATTGAGTAGGATATTCCTCATTCTTCTGCTTCTGTTTGAGAAGCTCTAATATACAGTACTGATAAGACAAAAAGTTAGCAAAATTATACGGCAGGCAGAAAGACAGTCCTTTCATGGATTTTTTTTTTTTTCTTTACTGACTTTCTGTGTTGTTCCAGAGACTTCAAGATATCTTGCCCTTTCAGTTTTAAGTTTATGGAAGTTTCCAGTACCGTGCACATGACATTTTACAGAAGATAACTCCTTCTTGTCTTCCCACTGAAAACATGAATTGTCTTCATGTTGTTTCAGCATCTAGTTCCCTATTGTTAGAGTCTGCTTCTCACATTTCAGTTTCCCAGAGACTCTTTCTTAGGCTCACCCCTGCTCCCTAGTATCATGTCTAATTCTCTGTTGTGAATGGCATTTATCATTCAAGGGGTATACTTTAGGTGGAATTTTGACCCCTTGATCTTTCCCCCTTGGTGTAAGCCTGTGAACATTTCATGTTACATGAAAAGGGGATTTGCAGATGTAATTTAAGTTATAGACATTAATATCCTAAAATTATCCTGAATTTTCTTCATGGGCTCAGTCTAATCACATGAATCCTTAAAAATATCACTTTTTCTGGAACCAGAGAGATGCTGTAGAAGAGGAATCAAGCATAAGGAGGATGACGTGAACCATTGATGGTTTGAAGGTGGAGAAGGCAACAGAATGGGAGACACATGAAGTCTCTAATCTAACAGACAACAAGGAAATAGGAACCTTAGTCCTACATCAACCAGGAACAGAATTCATCAACAATCTAAATGACTTTAGAGGCAGCATCTCCCTTAGAGTCTCCGGGTAACAGCACAGGACCATGCTAGCTGACACTTTGGTTCTGGCTTCGTGAGACTCTAAGCAGGACACCCAGTCAAGCCTACCCATACAGAGATTGTACAAAATAAATTTGTGATGTTTTAATTGTGTCAACTTTTCACGGCAGAAATGGAAAATTAACTTTAAATGAGAAGTGATGAATCTCAGTCAGTCAGACATTTTACACTTATGATCTTACAACAATTAATAGATCAGTCTTATTATATAGTGCTAGCTCTGTGTTATTACTAATGCTAGAAGATCATTTTGTTATTACTGTGTTTTAAAGCTTACTATCTATTTACTGAATGAGAGCTAGATCCAAGTCTTTCATTTGACTTCTGTGATCAAAATTCTTTCTTTTTCCTGAGTAACAGAGGTTTCCTATTGACTGATGTGAAATATAAAGGGAAAATGAGGTGGGGCTACACTGCAAAGAATGGAGATATATCACCATCAAGGAAATCATAGAGAAGAGAACCTGTGTCCTTGATGACAGAGTTTGAGTTAATGGATTAAGTTACATCAGTATCTGTACTTTTGGACCACTTGCACCAAAGATTGTTCCTTTTTCTTCAGGATCATTTGCATTAGCTTTCCTGTCACTTACAATACAAAGTTTTAATTGATGCATATGTATATATACTTATAATTTGATTTAAATAGTACTAAGTAAATTAGCAACACATAATCACTAAATCCCCCTTACACTAAGTTTTACTGTGTGTGTTATGTTGATTACATTTTCTCTTTTCTGGTACATCATAAATGCCTTGAAGTCAGAAACTATGTCTAATGCACATTAGGAATGCCACTGAGACTGCGCTTGACTAAATCATTGAGAACAATTAGACAGAAAAGTAAAATGAAGCAATAATTTAAGGGACTGTTTCCCTCCCCTGAAGACTTCAAGCCCTTTATGTCACTTTCTGTTGCAGAATTAGATAGAAAGTAAGACCTAATATTAAGCTTGATACAGAGAGAAACAAGATAAAGTCAGATTTCTGGTGTGTTTGTAAATTTTAGTTCCCTTTTTGCTTGCATTTAGCTTGTTGAAGTTGATGAATAAAATGATACTTGGTTAATGCAAAAAACATTTTCTATATCATGCATAACACATCACTATGTTAATCCTCAAGGATAATTTAATGGAATCACATGTATTTAGATACCAGATTAATTTTTTCAGAATCTATTTCAAGGCATTCAGAATATCACCTTGGAAAGACACCTTTCATTTGAATTCATGGGCCAGATATGTATTCTTCAATATGTTGAATAATATATTTGAATAATTCAATTTATACAGAAAATTAAAAGATCTGAATCCATTTTTTATATAAGCATTTTGAAATTGTATCATTTCATGAAAATAAGGATGTTAATAACTCTTCTCAGGAACCTGGGTTTGAGGACAAACTATCTGGCCTAATTTGACATACTGCTTGCATTTGCCATTTGTCTTCACGTCGACTGTTGCTTGGTTGTAGAGAATAAGGTGGATCTGATATGTGCTGTTCTAGTAGAGTTGGTAAGAATACATCAATACCCATTTATTGAAATGCTTGGAGCCATACTATGATTTAACATAGAGTTGTATTGATTCTTGAGGAAGTTTCCAGGAAATAATTTAGATCCTCTCTCACTAAAAACAAGGTTTAAACACCCAGAGAAAAGCACTGAGAAGTATCATGTAAAGTGTTAGATATCCTATTCTTGCAAAAGAGAGGACTCCATGGCTACTTGGTTTCTAAATATCTGGTAGGTGATGTATGGAATCCTTAAAATGGGATAATTAAATATTGTTGGCTGGAATATTAAGTGATTTTCTGTTCCTTTTTAAAAAAAAATTCTTTTAGTGTTTCTTTAAACATTAAGTAGTATATATATGTTGCTCTTTTTTCATGTATAACAAGCAGAAGTTTAAAACATTTAGATAAAGGCAATTTACTTTGCCAATATTGTTAAGCACTTTCCATTTCTGAGCAGATGATCTTATTTGAAAGAATGCTTTTCTCCTAGGCATAATTTCTTTTCTCTCCTAACTTCTACCAGTCTGCCAATGATTCTTTGTTTAAAACATCACAGCTCATGGCTGTAGCCATTGCTGTCGCAGATAGAGGTCTGTGACCAGTTGGATTTCGCTAAACCATAGCTTTAGCTATATGATTCAATTCTATCTTTTGAGGCAATTCTTTTGACTATAATGATAATATCATCTTAATCTTTGAATTGTGAAGCTAGAAGATGTTATGCAAGTTAATTTCTCTCCTCCTGCTCTTAAGCAGGTAAAATTCTAAGCCATCTGGAAGAGATTCTATTCTCCTTTTAAATATTTTAAAGAGATAAGCCACACAACTTTGACTTATATGTGAATTAAGCTATTTCCACTAGTGGTGATCAGTAGATTCTCTTATATGTCTTACCAAAATCTCTTCCATGACTGTTTCTTTTTCTGATCTTTTAGAAATAAAACATAAACAGTTTTTGCTTCAAGTTACCATTTGGAACTGTATATTTTAGGTGAAATTGTGTTCCTCTTTTCATTTTTCTGGGTATAAAGCCATTTTTTTTTAATGCTTATAACTGTGTCATATTGATTTTATAAAAGTTTAACATGGAAGTGTCAGCAGAAAATAAGTTTGACAGCATTTGGTTGCTGTCTATAAGACATGCAATTATTAGTATTATTATCAATAAGACTAAATCATTTTTATTATACTACCTTAAAGTCTAAAAAGGGATTTCTATTCAAATGAGCTCACTAAATCTTTCCTACTTATTATTATTATATTTTTTAATAAGGAAATGATAGTGAGGAATATATTGCATGTGTGTATGCTCAGACATGTCTGACTCTTTGCAACCCCATGCAACCCCCAGAGGAGTCCATCAGGCTCCTCTGTTAATGGGATTTTCCAAGCAAGAATACTGGAGTGAGTTTCCATTTCCATAATAGAAGTAATAGCTGAATTAAGAAAGATCTTATATCCTTAGGCATGAATTTAAGATTTCTTCCAATCTAATCATTCATCCATGTAAGGAATTAGAAGAAAAGGGGGAATTAGACATTTATTTTAATCTTATCCAAAGAAAATAGATAATCAAAAGGGTGTTGGGCTGAAAAAATACATCATGCTTTATTTTAGTTTTAATCATTTAAAGTTGAGAGACAGCCATATCCCCATTAATGACTGGAGTTGATGTAATAGGTCTGGTTATAGATGTCTTTGTTTTCCTAACTTTGCTTGCCTTGGTTACATTTGCCTCATCCTAGAATCTGTGAGCAAAGGAAAGAAGATGACTACAGAGAAAACAGAATCCTTTAAAGTTTTTAAGGATTAAGTTATGGAAGTATACAAACAATATTTTGCTGAGTAACATTTAATACAAAACACAATAAGGAGCTTTATTTAATTGAGTAATATAAATTCTATTCTAGCATTTGCATCTTACAACTTACTCATTTATTTTGTAGCCAATGTGACTTCTCTTTCTTCCACAGTTTCCCTCAGTTCCCATATTTGGCATGATTTTCTTTGTCTCTTTTGAACTCTCTTTCTTCTCTCTTTCCTTGTCTTTTTGTAATTCAGAGGCCACTACCTTCACTTTCCTGTTTCAATCTATTTGGTTTTCCAGTTTGTCACAACTATCCAGTGCTGGGTGTGAGACTACTTTACATCAAGAAGGAAACCTTAGGAGAAAAAAGAACTAGAAGACTTACTAGGAGACATCATTGAGGCTACTATGACAAAAATATCAGAGACTGGGTGGCTTAAATAATCAACATTTATTTCTCATGGTCCTGGAGTCTGGGAAATCCAAGATCAAAGTGCCAGCAGATTCAGTGTCCAGGGAGTGCATCTTTCCTGGATCTTAAATGGCTGTCTTTTTATTGTGTCTTCACATGGTAGAAAGGGCAAGAGAGTCCCCAGAGTCCCTTTATAAAGGCACTAATCGCCTATGTGAGGGCTCCATTCTCATGAACTACCTGGCTTCCCAAGGCCATACCTCCAACTACCATCACATTGGTGACTGGATTTCAAAATGTAAATTTTAGGGAGAACAAACATTCAGCTTATTCCACGAGGAGAGAAATTTATCCTAGTTGGACAAACCCAGAAATATACTTTGGACTGACATTTTTAGTATGACAAAAGTCATTATTATTTTTTTCTTGTTGTTGTCATTGGTCTTGTGATCATAGACAAAAATTGCTTAGTAATGTTGCTCATTAGATTTTAAATCAGGACAGTCAGGGGGAAGGAGGCCATAATTATTTTCCTATAGCTCAGAAGATTTAAAAATTGGCCACTACAGAAATGATGCTAATAGATATAAATAAGTCAGAGCAAGGACGTATGCTACAAGTAGGAACATCTTCAGAAGCTGGAGAAATCCAGTCTCTTTCAAGGCGCAACAGTAAGCATGAGGTACAAAAATTTCTCAGGAAAAGATAAGATTTTAATTCGAGGGACAAATCAGAGAGTTAAGGGGAATAAGGTTCTGGCACTGAGAGCAAAATTCTAAGATAGATGTAATATATAGGACATAGGTCAATTCTAAAATTTAGCTAGTCCAAGATTTTAGTATAGAGTTGGTGGTGTATATTTATTTTAGACACTTAATTAAGTATCCTGCATCTCCAAAGAAGGGAAGAATATGGATAGGGAATTTGGGTAGATTCTAACTATGTACTTGAAAGCAGATCTATTCATGTAGCTTCTGTGGAGTAATTATGTGATTTTCCTAGGTTGCTGATGTGACTGTAATTTGAAAAGGTATCTTCCTGAAATTGAGATGGATTATGTCTCTCACTGTTTTCTTTCTGTTGTTAATTTCTTTTCTCATAAAATGTCAACATGAATTACTGCTCTTCAGCTGAGTCAACACTGTTGACTTTACAGAGTGTTGTCAACCTTTCCTGTGCATGTTAATTACATTGGTGGTGGGTGAGGGGAGTTGTAAAATTACATCGAGCAAGGCCCCACTCCAAGAGTTACAGATTTAGTGAATGGAGGCTGAAACCATGGATTTTTAACAGTTCCAGAGTGACACTAATGCCATGGATCTTAGGCTACATTTTGAGAACTACCGTTTTAACACACTAGTGTCAAGTCAGTTGCATTTCTATTATATGAAATTAGTATTTCAATGCAGAAGTAATGTTATTTCTTGTCCTTCTGTGGCTTTGTATGTAGTATGAAAGGCAAGTGGAAAACTTCTGTATTTTTTTTCTGAAACTAGCTTTACTAGAAAGAGTCTTCTAGATAGCCACTAAATATATTCACTTGGAAATATATGACAAAAAATTAAGCTTTAATGAATGAAAACTACATTTTCCCAAGCACTGCATGGCTCAGCTGTTGACAACTTATTTGTTAATGCTTAATAATTCAATCTCTGAAAAATTCATGAGATCCATACTTTCCCAAAGAGATATGGTGATTATTATTCAGAGGCATCACAGTAATGAATAGTATCTTGTAGAAGCCAATTACATAATAAGTCAAAGAATGTTGGCCATTTATATTAAAGCATATATTTCAAGTCTCTTAAACTATCTTAATTATCATTTTTCTTAGCTGGGCATTTGATAAAAACTGAAGAGTACATAATTGGGGATTAAATTCTGTCTAATATCTGAAGAACATATTTTCTGTATCACTGATTAAAGTTGAAACACTCTATCTTAAAATCTGGTAGCAGAGTTGATAGCCTCTTGATAAATCCGCAGAGTAAATATGTCTGGTATTCTTATTATACTAACAAAATTCAGAAGTATTATGTGATAATATAATACTTTAAATTAAAAGTATCTAATATATTTTTAAATTGATCTGTATTTTGTGTTTTAAAGATGGGGAAAGAATTTCCTTTTTTTTCCCCTTAGACTGGTAGCAACATGCACCTATAATTCTATGATGGTACTTAGCACACTTTTAAAAAAATTACTTGTTACTATGCTTACTAGATTTTGAAGAGACAGAACTTTTTCTTTTTAATTATCTTTTCTCTGGTGTACGACTCCTAGGAGAGATCTAATGAGTATTTTGGTGAAATACGGACAGAAAGGTTCACATTTCAAGCTATACAAATCATCCTTGGAAGGTAGGATTTTCATTTCTGTAGTTTTATCAGCTCATTCCATCTCTGAGTTTGTACCGTGACCATAACACAAGGCGATCCATTACCATAAGGCAGGCATATTACTTTATAGTCATTCCACATTGATGTCTCAGTCAGTCTCCTCAGCTGTGACTCTGTAGATCTTTCCAATGAAAATACATTGGTTAAATACAGCCTTTCAGCCAGGCAAGGTGTATGATTTCAGGTCATATGACAAACTTAGAAAGCATTAATTATTCTTTTCTAATTGCTGAGGATTAATATCTAGGTAGCTGAGTTTAGACAGAGGGTGATGAAAGAGAAGCAACCTCTTGAAATAGGACTGTGCAGCTCTCAGTGGGGGTTGCCTGGCACATCTCACAACAACTGCATCACCAGCCATAATCACATCACGCAGAGCATTTTAATGATGCCAAACTTTAAGTCAAGGAAAAGGAGCCATGCACAGCATGCTTCTGGAAATCGCCGTATTTTTAATCAAAAGAAATTATAATTCCATAGACTTTTATCTCTAGAATTAAATGTGGTGCTGAATTATGACTCTGTAATATGGCAAAGGAATATTCTCACCATCTTATTGATGGATTTGCAATAGCTAAGTGAGATTCATACGTTGCTGCTGCTGCTGCTGCTGAGTCGCTTCAGTCGTGTCTGACTCCATGCGACCCCATAGACGGCAGCCCACCAGGCTCCCCCGTCCCTGGGATTCTCCAGGCAGGAACACTGGAGTGGGTTGCCATTTCCTTCTCCAATGGAGATTAACACGTAGCTGTCATTAATTCCAAGAAGATGATTTGGTCTCAAATGTATATGGATTCTCTTTAATTTACATTTCTTAAACCCTCACAAACCCAAGAGAAGACTATACATGGACATCACCAGATGGTCAACCCTGAAATCAGAATGATTATATTCTTTGCAACCAAAGATGGAGAAGCTCTATACAGTCAGCAAAAACAAGACTGGGAGCTGACTGTGGCTCAGATCATGAACTCCTTATTGCCAAATTCAGACTTAAATTGAAGAAAGTAGGGAAAACCACTAGCCCATTCAGGTATGACCTAAATCAAATCCCTTACGATTATACAGTGGAAGTGAGAAATAGATTTAAGGGACTAGATCTGATAGACAGAGTGCCTGATGAACTATGGATGGAGGTTCGTTGACATTGTACAGGAGACAGGGATCAAGACCATCCCCAAGAAAAAGAAGTGCAAAAAACCAAAATGGCTGTCTGAGGAGGGCATACAAATAGCTGTGAAAATAAGGGAAGCCAAAAGCAAAGGAGAAAAGGAAAGATATACCCATCTGAATGCAGAGTACCAAAGAATAGCAAGGAGAGATAAGAAACTCTTCCTCAGTGATCAGTGCAAATAAATAGAGGAAAACAGTAGAATGGGAAAGATTAGAGAATATTAGGGAATATTTCATGCAAAGATGGGCTCAATAAAGGACAGAAATGGTATGGAACTAACAGAAGCAAAAGATATCAAGAAAAGGTGGCAAGAATACACAGGAGAATCATACAAAAATTATCTTCATGACCCAGATAATCACCATAGTGTGATTACTCACCTAGAGCCAGACATTCTGGAATGTGAAGTCAAGTGGGCTTTAGTAAGCACCACTACAAGCAAAACTAGTGGAGGTGATGAAATTCCAGTTAAACTCTTTCAATTACTAAAAGATGATGCTGTGAAAGTGCTGCACTCAATATGCCAGCAAAGTTGGAAAACTCAGCAGTGGTCACAGGACTGGAAAAGGTCAGTTTTCATTCCTATCCCAAAGAAAGAATGTCAAAGAATGCTCATATTATCGCACAATTTCACTCATCCCCCACACTAATAAAGTAATGCTCAAAATTCTCCAAGCTAGGCTTCATCAGTACGTGAACCATGAAATTCCAGATGTTCAAGACTGTTTTAGAAAAGGTAGAGGAACCAGAGATCAAATTGCCAACATCCGCTGGATCATCAAAAAATCGAGAGAGTTTCAGAAAAACATCTATTTCTGCTTTACTGACTATGTCAGAGCCTTTGACTGTGTGGATCACAATTAACTGTGGAAAATTCTTAAGGAGATGGGAATACCAGACCACCTGACCTTTTCTTAAGAAATCTGTATGCAGGTCAGGAAGCAACAGTTAGAACTGGACATGGACCAACAGGCTGGTTCCAAATAGGAAAAGGAGTACGTCAAGGCTGTATATTGTCATCCTGCTTATTTAACTTATATGCAGGGTACATCATGAGAAATGCTGGACTGGAGGAAGCACAAGCTGGAATCAAGATTGCCGGGAGAAATATCAATAACCTCAGATATGCAGATGACACCACCCTTATGGTAGAAAGTGAAGAAGAACTAAAGAGCCTGTTGATGAAAGTGAAAGGGGAGAGTGAAAAAGTTGGCTTAAAGCTCAACATTCAGAAAACTAAGATCATGGCATCTGGTCCCATCACTTCATGGCAAATAGATGGAGAAAGAATGGAAACAGGGTCAAACTGTATTTTTGGGGCTCCAAAATCACTGCAGAGGGGACCTGCAGCAATGAGATTAAAAGACGCTTACTCCTTGGGAGAAAAGTTATGACCAACCTAGACAGCATAATAAAAAGCAGAGACATTACTTTGTCAACAAAGGTCCATCTAGTCAAGGCTATGGTTTTTCCAGTAATCATGTAAGAATGTGAGAGTTGGGACTATGAAGAAAGCTGAGCGCTGAAGAATTGATGTTTTTGAACTGTGGTGTTGGAGAAGACTCTTGAGAGTCCCTTGGACTGCAAGGAGATCCAACCAGTCCATCCTAAATGAGATCAGTCCTGAATGTTCATTGGAAGGACTAATGTTGAAGCTGAAACTCCATTACACTGACCACCTGATGGAAAGAGCTGACTCATTTAAAAAGACACTGATGCTGGGAAAGATTGAGGGCAGGAGGAGAAGGGGATGACAGATGATGAGAATGGTTAGATGGCATCACCGACTCAATGGACATGAGTTTGGTAAACTCTGGGAGTTGATGATGGACAGGGAGGCCTGATGTGCTGCAGTCCATGGGGTCACAAACAGTCGGACACGACTGATCAACTGACCTGAACTGAACTGTAACCTTTACTGGGGCTTCCCAGGTGGCACAATTGTAAATAACCACCTGCCAATGAAGGAAGTACAAGAGCCACAGGTTCAATCCCTGAGTCAGGAAGATCCCCTGGAGTAGGAAATGGCAACCCACTCCACTATTCTTGCCTGGAAAATCCTTTGGACACGGGAACCTGATGGGCTAGAGTCCATGCGGTCAGAAAGAGTTGGACACAATGGAGAACTGCACACAAACCGTCCCTAATCCAGCCACTCAAAGGCCAAAGTAATTTGCAAAGTAATGAGGCATCTGCTTATCTTACCAGTGATGTTTTTAATTAATCTTCTTGATTATGTTCCCAAAGTCACCCTGACTTTCCCTCGTTCCATGACAAACTTTCTCTAGTGCTTCCTTAGTGCCTTAGTGCTTTCTATAGCTCCTACCTGGACAGATCCCAAATGCCTGCATTGCTAACATTTTATCACGTTTCCTCCTTCAGTTCAAAAATCTCTTTGGTGTCCCTTATTCCTTGTA
The DNA here is from genome assembly GCF_910594005.1 of Cervus elaphus. Classification (NCBI taxonomy): domain Eukaryota; kingdom Metazoa; phylum Chordata; class Mammalia; order Artiodactyla; family Cervidae; genus Cervus; species Cervus elaphus. The sequence goes on along the minus strand of NC_057815.1, from coordinate 82,692,985 downwards.
TCTAACATCCAGACTTTCTGACATCCAGACAATGATTTCCATCTGTATCAGTTATCTGTTGATGTGTGATAGACCACTTTAAAATTTAGAAGGTTAAACAAACAATTATGAATTATTCCCCTCCGAGTCTATGGATAACTCTATGGATATGAGATGAGTAAATTTACTCTTTAAGGCCAAGTAGGTTCAGCTGATGTCAGCTAGGTTCTTTCCTGTATCAACTGGTGAATCGCTGTGGGATTGGCTATCCTAGGATGACTTTACCTACATATCTGGTGGTTCATTGACTGATGCATTGATTAATGCCAGTGTTAGGATCATATATTCCTCATTATCCAGCAGGTTAGTCCAGGCTTATTTTAAAAGAGCTGGTGGAAGCACATGCAACATTCTGAGACCCATTCACAGAAATTACACACTGTCATTTCCATCATAATCTCCTACCAAAACAAGTCACAAAGCCAACCCAGAGTCCAAAGGTAGCAAAAAAGACTGTGCTTATTAATGGGAGTAACTACCAGGTCATATAGCCAAGAGCATGAATATAAGGAGAGCTAAAAAATCGGGACAATTTTTATATAAACTCTACCACATTACCTTATGGTATTTTCCTCATAACTTTTAACATCTCTGAAGTTATGGCTTTTGTCTTTTAACTTGTTAATTTTTTTCTCACATGAATTTAAGTTCCATGAGGAGATAAACTTTTATCATCCTTTTATATACAGGGTCTAAAACATTATCTACCAAGTGATTATTAAAATTTGTAATGATAAAATAAACGAACGATCTCACTAGCATTATATATCTCAAAAATTTCTCAGTATGCATTGTTCTTTGAGGATACTTATTCCTCCCTCAAAAAACAAATTCTCCACACATTAGAGTCTTACAGACACTGATGAAAGTCTCAGAACAGAAAGGAAAATATAGGTTCATTTCTCATATCTTTTTAAGCAGATTGCTCATGGTCATATTACCTAATTTTCATTAAGTATCTGAGCAGAAGTTTCTTTCATGCCTCATATCACTGCTAGCTTTCAGAAGTCAACAAATCTAGGGGACAATCTCGGTGGCTCAAGGAGTTCCCAGGTCATGAAGAGCAATGTGTGATCAAGACATGGCATCCAGGAAGAGCTGAAGTTTCAAGTTTGGTCTGCCAAGGAGGCAGCAGTTCAGGATGAGACAGCAATGTGAGAAACACAGACATTTTACTTCTTTTCTGGATCTGTGTGGGATAAAAGAAAAGGCTTTGCCATATTTGAGAGCCAATGGTGTCCAAAATGCTTTTTTAGATGCTTTAGAGAGTTCATTTCCCCTTCATGACAAAACCTATCCCTATACCAGTTTTGAAGATATGGCATTAAGGGAAGTTATTTGCCAAAGACTACTGAGCTTGAAAGGAGAAGAATAAGACTTGAATCCCAAGACTCCTCTTCCACCATGTTCCAGGAAAGATAATGTTAAAAATAGAAATATCAAAATATTTAAATAGGATATTCATTTGTTCCATGTCAGAGAGGGACAATCTTCTAACGGAATTAATTACAAAGTCTAGACTCATAAATAAACAGCCTGTCCTAAGATATATAGCATTAAATGAGTTTTAAATGTATAGCTATCTGAATCAGTGGGATCAAGATGAAACATACGATTGCTACCAAAAAGGGGGGGTCTTGGTGCTCCCTGCTCAAAATCCCATAAATATGCAAGGTTTGTAGAAAGGGAAGTTTGTTTTATTTTGGATAAGCAGCTGGGGGCAGGAGAGCAGGGAACTCCTGTCCAAAGGCTGACTTCCTGCACTGACAGTCAGTGAGCAGGATATTTTATACCCAGAGGGAGGGGGCTACACGGAGCTCTGACAGTCATCTTGAAATTGGTCATGTGGTGGTCTGATCAGTGTCATCTTGACTGTTTTAAGTACATTTAATCTTCAGTTCCAGGATTGTTTTATTCCCATATACTTGAGGTTAATTTTCAGAATTGCAGCAGCTTAGATCATGGTTATAGCCTGGTCATCATATAGCTAACTTTTTCCACCTGGTGGAAGTTTTAGTACCTTTGAGACAGCTCACAGAATATGGCTCATAATATTATCTATAGCCCTTGAAAGAAAGTAAAAGTGAAAGTCGCTTAGTCGTGTCCGAGTCTTTGCAGTCCATGCAATGCTCCAGGCCAGTATACTGGAGTGGGTAGCCTTTCCCTTCTCCAGGGGATCTTTCCAACCCATTGCAGACAGATTCTTTAACAACTGAGCCACTAGCCCTTAAGGAGGAACCAAAGGTCCTTGACTTCACTTAATGACTGAACCATTATTATTTAGCCTTATCGGTCTGCATTTATTTGTTTTTATATTTCTCACTTATTAAATTTATTATTTGGCTAAAGTCAAAAGTCAGGTTGAGAACATAGTGAAGAAGGACCACAAGTCCTGCTCCATTTCATGATTAGTGATGAAATTAACCAAAACATCTGATAATCATAATACAGGGTACTCAAAATCTGAAACCCCATGTGGTAAGGTAAAGTGCCCAAGAAAAATACTATTTGTGACAGTGATAATGAAATCAAGACAAACAAGGAATAAAGGGGTGATTGAAAACTTAAACATCACAATCTAAAGGAAACGGGGACAAGAAAATATATTATGCTGTTGTTCAAAATGAAGAGAGAGACAATGATGAAAACAATGAGTATCACCAGAAGAGAGTTATAGAAGTAATGTGCCACAGCAATACTTCTCAAAATGCAATGTGCACATAAATCACCTGCTGAGGATCAGCAGATTCTCATTCAGTATGTTTGGTTTAAACATCAAAATCCTACATTTCTAATAAATTCTTTATGAAGCCAAGGCTGCTGGTTCAAGAACCACACTTTGAGTATCAAAGGTCTGCATGTTAACAAAAGCATTTCAGTACAGATATAGGGTCCCCTAATAAATGAAAAAGAAATATTTATGACTGAAAACTTTTCACATACACACTCTCACACATGAACACTTTCTCTTTCATACATACACTTAAATACATCTACTCCATCAAGATATATGGCAAATATGCAATGGGATTGGGAAACTAATTGAAGTGCTGTTTCTAACAACCCAGAGAATAAAAACTGATCATTTAAATCAAAATAAAAACTGAATTGCTTGGAAAATGTGCAAGTTAAACTGTTAAATTTTATAGATGCTAAGCAGCATGTATTGATATTTATTTACATGCTTTGATTATTCACACAAATATACGTTTGTTTCTGAAATTCTTCATTTGGATGGTTGAATCACATACTGGGTTTTGGTCAGAGGTGAACACACACTTATTGACCTGTTACATAAATGACTTCCTGACTAAGGACTTTTATATAAATAACTCCTGATTGAGCATTGGTTGCACAGTTGTTGCCTACAAAGAATTCTGCCTTCTTTACCAATTAGAAATAAATATTTAAAACTTAAGCTTCCTTCTGTGTTTTAGGATCTAGAAGAAAAAGAACCAAGCTGAGAATAACAGGGAGAAAATAAAGGTGACTTAAAGAAATTAAAGTAATCTATGTAAAAGGTTGGGAAATGAGTTACATAGACAACTCTTTTATGCTAAGTGAAATCTAGCATAAACTTACTTCACTTAAATTTTCACTTCGTGTAGAGGAAGAAAATGAGGAGGCACCAAAGATAGATTTTCTACAGCCTTTGAGGCTCTACATCATCATATGCATATTTTTAAAAGGTTTTGAGAGAGAGTGACAGTGAGAGAGAGAGAAAGAAGGAGAGAGAGAGGTGTAGCTTATAGGTTCAGTTGGTCACTGATACCATCTTGGTCAAGCATAGCTCTCCTGTCCAGTCACCAGTGGGCCACTGGTCAGCCTGAAAATCACTAGCCCTTGAGACCAATGCCCAGTATTAGTCAAACAAGTCAAGCCAATAAGGAGTCCATATGGTCAACTTTTCTCGGAAAAAAATGTGAACAAGATGGGCATTCAAAGCATAATAAGCTGCTCTACATCACACTTTTAGAAGATGCTATCTATTGAGATCTTCAAAGCTGGACTTTCTACAAATTTTGAGGGAGTAAATTAAGTGGATTCACAGGGAAAAATACAAGTGCATTACTGTTTAAATCTCTCTCTGCTCCAATAAAATAAAAGAATAAAGTGGAAGTAAACCTGTTGAAAGGATCCCACTGAAAGTCGTCTTTTTGATAACTATATGAATTTACTTCTGTGTTGTAGAGATACATGCCCTGCAGGAAGTAGAGTCAAGCATTTTATAACTGAACATAACTTTTGAATTTATCCAAAATAATTTATTGCTTTTTAGATTAGCAAATTAAAGTCCAGAATTTCTACTAAATTTACCTATTGATAAATAAGATTTCATGGAAAAGTCAGGTTTTTTTTTTTTATTATTAAAAAAAAAAACAAACCTCTTCCAAACTTACTGTGTAATAGGGACTATGGATAAAATACAATCTCTATTTTCAGGGAGGCACATAAAGATTCAGACTTTGTAGTTATATGTGGCTTAGAATCTTGGCTCTTCCACTCGTTAGAACTGCCTCAGGAAAGTTACTTGTCCTCTCTAATATTTAATCTCCTCATCTGTACAATAGGGACAATGGTATGTATCCCATGGTTATTGAAGTTAAACATTAGTAAAAGTGTTCAGTACAGCACCTATGATAGAGTAGATGTTCAGTCAATATAAATTACCATTGGTTTAATTCATTGTGTATTCTCTATACGTGCTTTCAGTGTTGAAAGTTTATCTAAAAAACTAAAAAAATTAACACTCTTAATAATTATTATAGTAGTAATAATAACAATAATTATAATAAGTATGTATATTGATCCATTCATGAAAAAAAGAAAGGGTAGGATGATTGAGGGTCTTTCCCGATGGCTCAGCCAAAAAGAATCCTTCTTCAATACAGGAGAAACGGGTTCAATCTCAGGGTCAGGAATATCCCCTGGAGGAGGAAATGGCAACTCACTCCAGGATTCTTGCCTGGAAAGTTCCATAGACAGAAGAGCTTTGTGGGCTAGAGTTCAAAGTGTTGCAAAGAGTCAGACATGACTCAGACACACACATGAAAATTGAATATGCACTAATTTCTGGTGCTTTGGTGATATTAATGATATACATATTTCTCAAAATGTAGAGCTTATGAAGCAAACTATCAATACCTGAAGAGACTTAAGGATTCTGAGATACAGCCAGACAGGTCACACTCACACAGAAAGAGGAATCAATGTCTAACACAATAAGGGAAGGGAAATTAGCTGCATTCACAAGAAATATTATACTTTGATTGTAAAGCAAAGAACAGTCCTTAAACTGACCGGCAGTCCATAGGCCTGAGTAAAAGTCCCACTTATTAGCTGTTTGAGTTTCCTGTAAGCTATTTAACTCTTTCAGCCTCAGCTGCCTTATCTGTAAAATAGACTACAAAAAGTATATAACCCTTATAAAGAATTTTTGATAATTTAACAAAAAGTATATTAAAATGTCTGGCACAATATCTAGTATGAGAGAGGCATTCAGCATATGTTCATCAGCCTGAACTATCCTATTCTAGGAATGGAAGACACATGGGTTATGGGGAATGCTCCACTGAACCCATGACAGCTTTGGCCAGTTGGCTTAGGTGTTAAAAATCTGGCTGTGCCTTTATCTACAAACAATCCTGAGATGTCCTGACTGGGCCAGGTGCCCCTTCCTCCCTTTTTGCTGGGTTGTGTACATAAGAAATTGTACATAATTTAACCAGATAGAAAAGCATTTCCCCACCAACAGGAAAAAGTCCTCATTGTCCACTTGTCTTCTTGTGTAATGATAGCTTTCAACGACAATTTTCATCTTCCTAAGTGTCAGTAAAATCATTAAAAGAAAACAAAAAACCTAGGGAAAGCCCAGAATCTTAAAGGAGGCAGTCTGGTCAAACAAAATTGCTACAAATTTAAAGATTAAAGAGTACAATTGTAAGAGTGGAGAATATACTGAAGTAAAACCCATACAAATTGTGTAGCCCCATCTGAGGTTTTCAGAAATGTAAATTACTATCCTATGTTTATCACCTACTGAAGGAACTTTAGTTAGCATATCCTATCCTAAGTGGAGGTTTCACTTTTTATTTTTTAATACTTTTCAAAGATTTTTTAAAATATGGACCATTTTTAAAATCTTTATTTAATTTATTACAATCTTACTTCTGTTTTATGGTTTGTTTTTTTTTTTTGGCCACGAGGCATATGGAATTTTTGCCTACCAATCAGGAATCAAACTGCATCCCTTGCATTGGAAGACAAAGTGGAGGTTTTAAACTACTCTTATAAGGGGTTATTTTTTAAATGTCATATTCTTGATCAAAAAATAAAAATTAGATCATTATCAAGTTCAAGGGCACCTAAACAATAAATTGATAAGAATTTTGAACTTTCCAGATTCTCTATTGAAACTATTCATTGTTTCCTTCCAAGTGATTATCAATAAAACCTTTGATATTAACAAATAAATACATTAGAATAATACTAGTTCTTACTTTACAGACAGTGAGAAATAGGAACTAAGTAATCTGTCCTGATTGCTGAAATGTTAAAATATAGATCATACACACACACACACACACACACACACACACACGTAGGTAAAACATTAGAATTAGTGAAATAAAACATAGAAAAATCACCAGACTCCCTGTTTGGTTATAGAGTGTACTCTGTATTCCTTGACAAGACTGAATTATACTTCACAGGCTATTTAGAGGAAGTAAAGTCTTCAGTTGCAATTTTCAAAGAGAAAAATGAAAGCAGATTGAGTTCCTAGCATCAGAATCAAGGAAACTGAGATCTTGACTCTGTAAGTATACCTAAAGTTTAACTGCTTAACTACATAGACAGTAGAGTAACATAATTTCTCTCAACCTGGAAATAATCATTCACATACATCTATGAAGGAGAATATACTTCAACTGCAGACCCACTGTAGTTTTAATGATGTAATATAAGGCTCAATAAGGATTTGTTGTTTAAAAGAATAAGGATCACATTCAAAGATAGAGTAGGGCCAGTATTTTGGATTGGAGTTGATAGAGTTTCCAGTAGGCTACAGTGAGTTTTAAAATAATGAAACCTTGGTGGCACACATGGTTTTATTTTACTTAGTTTTTCTTTGATAGGGTAGCTAACAATGTGATTTACCCTGAAAAACCCTAAGAGTGGACAGCTGAGGAAAGTCGCTCTAGATTAGATCTCGCTCTATTCCTTAACTGAAATATATAGAAGAAAAATCTTAGAGATTCATTGTATGTCTTGCATAGGAATCTAAGTTCCACTTAAGAACAAGTGAAGGCAGACTGAAGTAGACTTGCTATTATTTTATCTCCTATGAGCTCATTTTTAACTGATAAAAGACTGCTGCCATCAGAAATTTCTTGCTAAAATATATACAATGCTTAATATAAAATTTAGAAAACCAGAGGATTTCTGGAAGAAATTGTTAATTGTTAACATAAGCGGAAAAAGACAAATTGCATTATCTGAAAAAATGTCAAGTATCAAAAATTGTCTTTAATTGGCAAAAATCCTTAAATGTTTTACAGTGTCAGGTAATGAAAGGCCAGACAGAAGAGACAGACAGAGAATGAGACATCCTAGATCCTGAACAGTTACGAAGGAATATAAATGAATACCAGACATTAACACACTTCTTTCCTGCCTACTTGAGACTTGCACAGTGCACTACTACTGTTGTTTTAAAAATTTGCTTATACAATTCATTTGTCTTAAATCTTGATAAAGTTGGATGCTTACAAGTATTTTCTAGAAGATGGGTTTCATCTCTGTGTTCTTACAGAGGAAAGAAAGAAATAACTATGCATTAGTTGTTGAAATTTAAACTGCAATAAGAAAAAAAAAAAAAGAACATGAAAATATAAGCTTCTTGAAATTTTGGAAATGTTGCCAAGCCAAGAGATTTTCACTTTCCACCAGAATTGAGATAAGCAATTGAGACGATTTATATATTAAATAAATTACAAAAAACAAGATGATACCTGGAATGTCCAGAAATATACAAGAGGAATTTTTGGCTCTCTTTCTACCAATAATTGAAGATAAACAGATAGACAGATAGATAGACTATTACTTTCCATCTACACTGTATCTTAGTTATAGGATACTTAAATATTGATAAAGTTTTCATGATAATTCAATTCAGTTCAATCACTCAGTCGTGTCGGACCCTTTGAGACCCATGAACTGCAGCATGCCAGGGCTCCCTGTCCATCACCAACTCCCAGAGTTTACCCAAACTCATGTCTGTTGAGTCGGTAATACCATCTAACCATCTCATCCTCTGTCGACCCCTTCTCCTCCTGCCTTCAATCTTTCCCAACATCAGAGTTGTTTCAAATGAGTCAGCTCTTCGCATCAGGTGGCCAAAGTACTGGAGTTTCAGCTTCAACATCAGTCCTTCCAATGAACACCCAGGACTGATCTCCTTTAGGATGGACTGGTTGGGTCTCCCTGCAGTCCAAGGGACTCTCAAGAGTCTTCTCCAACACCACAGTTCAAAAGCATCAATTCTTCTGCACTCAGCTTTCTTTATAGTGCAACTCTCACATCCATACACGACCACTGGAAAAACCATAGCCTTGACTAGACGAACTTTTGTTGACAAAGTAATGTCTCTGCTTTTTAATATGCACTCTAGGTTGGTCATAACTTTCCTCCCAAGGAGTAAGTGTCTTTTAATTTCATGATAATACTGGCCTCAATTTTCTTTTGTAAATGTGTAGCCTTCCTCATGTTAATTTAAAGACAGAAGGGCGGGATAGTTGACTTTTACATTCTATGTTTTGACATAGCTAAGTCCAACTTATGACTGTAAGGTTATACTTATAGGTATGTAGCTCTAGGCAAGATTAAATTATGATTCCTGATAATCAAATGGAACTGCTTCAGAAAAAAATGAGATGAAAGAAATCCATCAGAACAATCAAGATAGGCCTGTCTTTCTAAATATGGCATGCTTGATTTTGTATGCTGATTATTTTACAAAGTTCAAAAAATACCATTGACAGTATGTCCCAGGGCCAACTTAACAAAGAAAATATGCACATAAATCAAGTAATAGGAAAAGTAATTTCTTCTGCAGAGCACAGATGTGGTCAATATAATACAGACAGGAAATAGGAACTTATCCAAGGCTGGCATAGTTTTGACAAGATATAATATTTCATATCTTCTTAAATTAATGTCAATATTGTCTCTGAAAAAGCATAAGCCCTGGCAATGACTTATATCTTGTCATGTATGTACATAGTGGAGTAGTGTGTTTAATGAGGAGAGTCCAAAAATTGGGTGTATTCAGTATAGGTCTCTCAGTTAAAATTTGAGGACAGTGAGAATCCAAAATGACACCTTCATGCTATGGGTTTACATATTTGAAATGATGAACCATGTTAGCAGATATGGGGGAAAGCCACCCATCTTTTCAAAATTTCCTCACAATAAGAATAATATATATAAATGTGTGTGTGTGCTCAGTGCTCAGTCGTATCCAACTCTGGCAACCCATGCACTGTAGCCTGCCAGGCGCCTCTGTCCATGGGATTTCCCAGGCAAGAACACTGGAGTGGGTTGCCATTTCATACCCCAGGGAATCTTCCTGACCCAAGGATAGAACTCCTATCTCCTGTGTCTGCTGCATTGGCAGGCAGATTCTTTACCCCTGTGCCACCAAAGAATACCCAATATGTAAGTATAGATGTCTGTTTTTTTATTTAAAGTAGGCAACATATGACAGAGTTAAATTGTTATTGCACATGTCTGATTCTTCTGTTGATAAACTACCAATATGTTTGAATAAAAATAGAAAAACATGCATAATTAATAACTTTCTTGTTATTTTTGATCTCTAAAGTGGAAAGAGAAAGTGAAAGTCACTCAGTCAAGTCCGACTGTTTGCGACCGCATGGACTACACAGTCCAAAGAATTCTCCAGGCCAGGTTACTGTGAGTGAGTAGCCTCTCCCTTCTCGAGGGGATCTTCCAACCCAGGGATCGAGCCCAGGTCTCCCACATTGCAGGTGGATTCTTTACCAACTGAACCACAAGGGAAGCCCAAGAATACTGGAGTGGGTAGCCTATCCCTTCTCCAGCAGATCTTTCCGACCCAGGAATCAAACTGGGTCTCCTGCATTGCAGGAGGATTCTTTTCCAGCTAAGTCATGTCCAACTCTTTGTGACTCCATGGAATGTAGCCCCCAGGTTCCTCTGTCGATGGGATTTCTCAGGCAAGAATACTGGAGTGGGTTGCATTTCCTTCGCCAAGGGATTTTCCCCACTCAGGACTGAACCCACATCTCCTGCATTGACAAGGAGATTCTTTACCACTGAGTCACCTGGGAAGCCCAGTTAATAAGTTATTACATATTTATTCCACAGTATTTCATTTTCTTGACTTCATTTTAGCAGAATCCTTAATTATGTTACTATAATTAGGTGTTTTTCATATAATTTATGTTCTACTGATAGCAATGAAATATTAGACACCCATTCTTGATTTTTTAAAACTTTAGTTATTTTTAAAAGCAGTATCAATGTAGAGAAACTTATTAACTGGAACTTTCTTATTTATAAAAGAATAGATTTATAAATAGTTAATGGTGTTATATTAAATGTTATCAGTTACAGTAAATAAATTTACTATGGAAATTATTGTAAAATATTTAAATTTATGATATAAAATTTATTACTAACATATGGAAATATTTACTAGTTCTTAAAGAATCATCTAGAGACTTACAATATTTTAGAAGTTATTTGTCCCTCCATATTTTAATGCTGATATACTGTAATAAAAATAAAAATATAAGTTATTTAATACTTTCAAATCTCTCTTTGATTGAGATCACACCATGATATATGATGCCCAAGAAAAGGGTCTCTATGGAAATTAATTTCAGATTTTGTGTGTATGTGAATCTTCTTCAAAGTTATGCAAATATTTTGTTATATTTCCCTGACCTTTATATATTTCATTGAAATATTTGGTTGTTGTTATTGCATATTTCACATGCAGGTTCTTTTGCTTTGCAAGACATATTTTTCCCTAAATATTTACAAATCCCTTTAACAGTGATATAGTTGAATATGCATCTATTTGAATTCTACTTGAGCTTTTTTTGTTGTTGTCATTAAGCATTTGCCAGTTTTTTACTAGCAAAAAAAAAAAAGTCCCGTGGGTAAAGGAAATTCAGAATTTTATTTTTTCTGCTAACCATGTTTTGCTCTTTATTTGGAGACTCTTTAGCTGTTTTGTTGCACTCTTTTAGTACAGTTTACATTTTCTCTAGATTTAATCTCATTACATTTAAAAAAAGATTTAGTCAGCATTCCCATCATGTCAAATTTGAAATGTGTGCCATCAATATGCTCCGTCTTTAGAGAGATCCAGAAAAATCTCATACATAATCTTTGAATTGTTCCAAAGGATGTCATCATTACTGGCACAGTTAATGTCTTGTCTCCAGTAAAATATTCAAATGGTAGATACTTTATAACCAAAGAGTTCTTTTGAAGTTTGGCCAAAATTCCTTCTTGTATACTTTTTCCATTACCAATTATGTTATCACCATTATATCATATATTTGCACCCAATAATTTATTAAACTATTTAAATAAGACTGAAATGCTTTTAAAGTTTAATGCAATTAATGTTGAATATTTTTTATACCAAATAATGGCAATGCTGGTGTTCAATGACCAGCTAGTTGTCAATATGGAGAAAGAACTATCACATTTCTCATATATTATGTCTAGACATACTTACACACATATAGAATTTAAGGGCTATATGAATTGTTCAATATGGTAAAATATTCCTTAGGCACCATGTGAAGATGGTGTTGATTCTTAAGTAACTTTTTAACCATAAACTAAAACCCAAACAGAAGCAACTGTGTGGGTGCTCAGTCATGTTGGGAAATTTACATTACTTGTAAAATAACTTACTGTATTCATTGATCTATATAGACAGGTTAATAAACTGGGTTTTAATCTAAAATCTATTTAAAGCCTCACCACATTCTGAAGCATCTCTTTTGGACATGAATAATCTAAAATTGTGAGACCTTTGAAAGTACAGGGCTTTCCTGTTCAATATCTGTTTCAATACCTACCATGTTCAAAGCCCTAAGTGAGATGGACAGATGAAAAATGTGGATCTGTGCATGAATAATAATTTTTCTGGAGAGTGACAATCGAATTGAGATTCAGGCTGTATACAAATTCACTAGTGGTCACACAACACCTTGGTTAGAACATTCTAGTCAGACTAGGATTCTATCTGCTTTTTAATTTCAAGTCCTTTACTGCCTAGTTAAGATGATAACATTAATGTAACTTTAGTATAATATTAAACCATTGCTCCACTCTTTTCTCACAACAATTCTATAAATTGGCTAGAGTAGAAGTTAGCATTTACCTTAAACAGAAGTGGAGAGTGTAACTTAGAAAATTAAGGAATTTGTTCAAGGCAACATGTCTAGTAAGTGGCATAATTGGAATTAAAACAGCAAATTTAAGATTGGACATAGCAGCACTATTTACAACAGCCAAGAAATGGAAGCAACGTAAATACCATTGACAGATAAAAAGATAAAAATATGGTATATATACACACACGATGGAAGATTACTCAGCAATTAAAAGAATGAAATAATGTCATTTGAAGCAGTGTGAAAAGACCTAGAGATTATCATGGATTATAGATAATAAAATTATAAATTATTTTATAATAATTTAATTATTATAAAATATAATTATATTTAAATTATTATAAAATATGATATTATTATAAATATAATCCTATAAGATATCATAGATTATTTCCTGATAGCTCAGTGGGTAAAGAATCCACCTGCAATGCTGGAGACACAGAAAATGCAGGTTTTATCCCTGGGTCAGGAAGATCTCCTAGAGAAGGAAATGGCAACCCACTCCAGTATTCTTGCCTGAAAAATCCCATGGATAGAGGAGCCTGGTGGGTTACAGTCCAGTGGGTCACAAAGAGTTGGATACAAGTGAAAAACTAAGCATGCATGTGTGTATGTGTGGAGACCTAGAGATTATCATACGAAATGAAGTAAGTCAGACAAAGACAAGTAGCCTATGATACACTTTATCTGTGGAATCTTAAAAAAATGATGATACGAATGAAATTATTTATAAAACAGAAATGACTCACAGACTTAGAAAACAAACTTTTATTTATCAAAGGGGAAAGAGGGGCATAAACTAAGAGTTTGGGATTAAAATATACAAACAACTATATATAAAATAGATAAACAACAAAGATATACTGTAAAGAACAGGGAACTATACTCTATACAATATCTTGTAATAAACTATAATGGAAAAGAACCTATATATGTATAAAACACAAATACTGAATCATTAAATGGAAAAGAACCTAAATATATACTTGTGTTTGTATGTATATATAACACTAAATCACTTTGTTTTACATTTGAAGTTAACACAACATTGTAAATCAGCTATATGCCAATAAAAATTAATAAATAAAATTTAAAAATAAAGATTAATGAAATGGAGGCATAACCACAATATTTACTACATTATGTTGTATCTATAATTTACGGCAAAAAAAACCCACACAGCTCATTTGGGGGAATCAGCAAATGATGAAAACGTATAGTACTTATTTTGAGCCTTGAAAAACAGATAGTATTTCTTCAATAGAGATATACTTGAAATATATATTAAAAGTAAAACAAATAATGAAAGCAAAGCCACTCTAAAAGTAAGTAGAACCTGTGTCTAGTAGGGAGAAGTCTATGTCTGTAGAAGAAAAGGTAGAATATGAGGACTTATGAGATAAGCTGGGAAAAATTAAAATAAAAAATGAAAATTTTAAATCTAAACAATTGACACAATTCTCAATTATGACAGAATATTTCATTCTACAAGAGTGAAAAAAGGCCAAATGACCTCAGAAATTCCTTGTGGATGTGTGGGTTGATGAGAAGTCTAGAAGTATGGTATAATATTGGTACAAATTTACACAAAATGTTCAAATAATGTGTGAAGTGTACTCAGTATTTATATATGTATGTACACATATGATTTTATGTGATTTTAAAATCACATAAATAATTTTAAGAGTTCAGCAATTTAGGTGTTCAGTTCAGTCACTCAATCGTGTCTGACTCTTTGTGACCCCATGGACTGCACCACACCAGGCTTCCCTGTCCATCACCAACTTCCAGAGCCTACACAAACTCATGTCTTTGCGTCGTTCATGCCATCCAACCATCTCATCCTCTGTCATCCCCTTCTTCTGCCTTCAATCTTTCCCAGCCTCCGGGTCTTTTCAAATAAGTCAGCTCTTTGTATCAGGTGGCCAAAGTATTGGAGTTTCAGCTTCAACATCAGTCCTTCCAATGAATGGTCATAACTGATTTCCTTTAGTATTCACTGGTTTAACCTCCTTCCAGTCCAAGGGACTCTCAAGAGTCTTCTCCAACCCCACAGTTGAAAAGCCTCAATTCTTCAGCGCTAAGCTTTCATTAGAGTCCAACTCTCACATCCATACATGACTACTAGAAAAACCAAAGCTTTGACTAGATGGACCTTTGTTGGCAAAGTAATGTCTCTACTTTTTAATATGCTGTCTAGGTTGGTCATAATTTTTCTTCCAAGGAGTGTCTTTTAATTTCATGGCTACAGTCACCATCTGCAGTGATTTTGGAGCCCCCCAAAATTCAATCTGTCACTGTTTCCAGTATTTTCACATCTATTTGCCATGAAGTGATGGGCCCAGATGCCATGATCTTGGTTTTCTCAATGTTGAGCTTTAAGCCAACTTTTTCACTCTCCTCTTTCACTTTTATCAAGAGGTTCTTTAGTTCTTCTTCACTTTCTGCCATAAAGGTGGTGTCATCTGCATATCTGAGGTTATTGATATTTCTCATGGCAATCCAGATTCCAGCTTTTGCTTCTTCCAGTCCAGCATTTCTCATGATGTACTCTACATATAAGTTAAATAAGCAGGGTGGCAATATACAGCCTTGACGTACTCCTTTCCTGATTTGGAACCAGTCTTTTGTTCCATGTTCAGTTCTAACTGTTGCTTCTTGACCCGCATATAGATTTCTTAGGAGGCAGGTCAGGTGGTCTGGTATTCCCATCTCTATAAGAATTTCCCACTGTTTGTTGATATCCACACAATCAAAGGCTTTGGCATAGTCAATAACTCTGACTGAAGACCATGAGTCTTTATGTCCTAATTAGGTGTGTAGTTAATGTCCATTAACAGCTTTACAGCAGTATTCTGATCTGGTAAAAAAAAAAAAAAAATGAGCTTTGATTTTTATAGTTATCACATGGAATCCAGAATAAAGTATTTAGCTTCCTGAGGTCTCAGTTGCTTCTTCAGTAAGATGTACATTAATATGGCTGGACTGCAATGTCAGTGGTCAGGATAGTTAACTTGGCCAAACCTTACTTGTAATGCTTGATCTTTAGATGTACATGATGCTTACCAGTGGTTTAGTTCCATATTATACCTTCTCTCAGGGCCCTGTAGGATCAAATTAGGATGAACTGAAAAAGTTTACAATATAAATTCCTAGAGATGACACTGATTATTTCTTTGATTTGTATTTTCAAACTTCTAAAATGAAAAACTTGTATATATTAAAGTGAGAAAAATGAGGTCTTTTCAGACAAGAAAGCCTAAGAATGTGAGAAAATTTTAATCTTTATACATTCTGCTCTGAAACAAGAGGTATTCATGTAGATCACCTTTCATAAGACTTAGCTTCAAAGAAATAGTGATGAATAGTTCAATCTTGGCAAATATGGCCATAAGATAGAATATATGCATAAATATTCACTAGTGAAAGTGAATTCGCTCAGTCATGTCCGACTCTTTGCGACCCCATGGACTGTAGCTTACCAGGCTCCTCTGTCCATGGGGTTTTCCAGGCAAGAGTACTGGAGTAGGTTGCCATGTCCTTCTTCAGAGGATCTTCCCTACCCAGGGATTGAACCGGGGTCTCCCGCATTGTAGGCAGACGATTTACCGTCTGAGCCACCAGAGAAGTCATATTCACTAGAGACCTACTCAAATATTTATGCAGTAGGAGTATAAAGTCTTCAAAGAATCTGACTCACTTGTAGGCAATCTCGTCCTCTGTCTTTTTCTTCATTTTTTATTCTTTACTACAATGATACCTATCTCAATACTGCAAATTTGTTTAATGTTGAAAGACTATTTTTTCCCTGATAACATGGCAAGCTAACGGATTTTGTGAGAAAGATAGGTACAAAATGTCAACAATAGATAAATACTGTACATATTCAAAGAGACTGTCACCAGAGTTCTGATATACCTCTGTTAATATCTCACTCTAAATATGAACGCTGTTTCTTTTAGAAAATCAGATCATATGTTAGTTCAGATAACAATGTCATTAGCAGTTCTGCGTTGCTGTGCACAGAACCCAATGTTTTCTTTTACAATAGCAAAATGTGCATCTATATTATTATGAATAAAACACATTTAGCTCCAGGCAGGGCTAGTATAACAGGGACAATTTCCATTCATTGGAATGTAAAATTCCTTTCTTCAAAGCAAATATAAATTAACTCAGTCATTCAGTAGGCATACAGCAGGTGTCTTCTCTATTCTAGGTACAGGGATGGCAGTACAAAGGACGCAATCTCTGCCAGTCCTTGAACTGATTCTACCTATTGCCCAAAAAGTATTGTGATAATGTACTTGTATGATTAATCCAAGTATATGTTTCATATTCTGCCATCTAGAAAAAAAAAAAAGGTAAGCACAGCCAACCTGGATATTATGAACTTTCAGTTCAGTTCAGTAGCTCAGGTGTATCTGACTCTTTGCAACCCGATGAACCGCAACATGCCAGGCCTCCCTGTCCATCACCAACTCCCGGAGTTTACTCAAACTCATGTCCATTGAGTCGGTGATGCGATCCAACCATCTCATCCTCTCTCATTCCCCTTCTCCTCCTGCTCTCAATTTTCCCAGCATCAGGGTCTTTTCAAATGAGTCAGCTCTTCGCATCAGGCGGCCAAAGTACTGGAGTTTCAGCTTTAACACCAGTCCTTCCAATGAACACCCAGGATCCATTTCCCTTAGGATGGACTGGTTGGATCTCCTTGCAGTCCAAGGGACTCTCAAGAGTCTTCTCCAACACCACAGTTCAAAAGCATCAATTCTTCAGTGCTCAGCTTTCTTTATAGTCCAAATCTCACATCCATACATGACTCCTGGAAAAATCATAGCCTTGACTAGACAGACCTTTGTTGACAGAGTTATGTCTCTGCTTTGTAATATGCTGTCTAGGTTGGTCATAAAAATCCTTCCAAGGAGTAAACATCTTTTAATTTTATGGCTGCAATCACCATTTGCAGTTTTTTTTGAGCCCCTCAAAATAAAGTCAGCCACTGTTTCCACTGTTTCCCCACACAGTCAAAGGTTTTTGGCATAGTCAATAAAGCAGAAATAGATGTTTTTCTGCAACTCTCTTGCTTTTTCTATGATCCAACAGATGTTGGCAATTTGATCTCTGGTTCCTCTACCTTTTCTAAAACCAGCTTGAACATCTGGAAGTTCACAGTTCACATATTGCTGAAGCCTGGCTTGGAGAATTTTGAACATTACCTTACTAGCATGTAAGATTATGAACATTGATCCTTCTAAAACTGTCACCATTGTTTAAAGAGCAGTGTTGGTAGAGGAAACACTGTCTTTATTTAGTCCATTCTTTCTGAAATTCTTGAGGCTTCCTGATACTTTTGGTACATTCTTGGAGAGACTAGTTTTATGGCCCCATCTTATTTCATTTTCCTTATTTTACTGCATTATAATAAAGGCTTCTAGAGAAGACAGCAGTCTCCATTTTAGCATCTTTTTCATTCCAGACCATTTGCTCCAGAAAAGAGCTCAAGTAGCTGGGATTTTAGCCATGGACAGATTTGGATTTGTTACCCATTGAAGACACTGCAACTGACCTCTGATTTATAGCACATGCCACCATCTCCCTCATCTGGATCATACTTGCTTATTCCCAGTCTACCTCAGTGCTGTTGTATTTATGTTAATCTATGCAAAATGTTGAAGCCACTGTTAAGAGTTCTAATATATTTTGAGTCGGAAACAAGATAAATATTTTATCTTATTGAAGCACAAAATATTGTAAAGAATTATTTATTGAAGATGAATTCTATAATGTCAGAGAAATCTTCATTTAAAAATTGACTGTGGGATTTATGTCAATAGGTGTGTCTTAATAACTTAACCTTATATAAATAGTGCTACCATATGATCCAGCAATCCTACTCCTGGCCATATACACGGAGAAATCCATAATTTGAAAAGATACATGCACCCCGATGTTCATTGTGGCACTATTTATAATAGCCAAAACATGGAAGTAACCAATAGACATTGATCTTAAAACAGTAAGTTTTGATGTTGCTATGTAATTTTGGCCAGTGTAGACAAAGAAACTCTGATACTATCGTTTAAGCTTGTTAGGTAGTTTGCTGTAGTTTCATGGATTTGGAGAGAGGATTTTTGACTCATGAGTTGATAATCATTAGCAACTTATTACTCACAGCAATATTGAACATGGGATAATTATTTTCACAGTAGTTCCCTGAAACTCATTTCCAATAGAACTGCATTACAGCAGGGGATCCTGACTTGAGGGGACCTGACTCTTTATAACAGATAGTGAGCATGTTTGTTTTTTATTTGCAAAAAATATTTTCTTTATTATACTGGACAGTGAGCATCCCTACCCCTTCCTCTGGAGGAAAATATTAACTTTATTTCCTAAAAATGTTTTGCTATACAAATATATGTGAAAAGACAGCTTCAAACTGAGGGGAAGAAACATACAGAAATGGAAAGGATTGTAAGGTTCAGAACAAACCTTTCCAAAATGTGACACTTTTATATAAGAAATAGTTTGAGCTAAAGATAACCAATAGCCTGTGGATTCTCACCTCCTTAGAAACCTGTCTGCAGGTCAAGAAGCAACAGCTAGAACTGTACATGGAACAACAGACTGGTTCAAAATTGGGAAAGGAGTACTTCAGAGCTATACATTGCTATCCTGTTTATTTAACTTACATGCAGAGTATATCATGTGAAATGCTGGGCTAGATGAATCACAAGCTGGAATCAAGATTGCTGGGAGAAATATCAATAACCTCAGATATTCAGATGACACTACTCTAATGGCAGAAAGCAAAGAGGAAATAAAGAGCTTCTTGATGAAGGTGAAAGTAGAGAGTGAAAAAGCTGGCTTAAAACTCAACATTCAAAAAACTAAGATCCTAGCATCTGATTACATCACTTCATGGTAAATAGATGGGGAAAAAATGGAAACAGTGACAGACTTTATTTTCTTGGGCTCTAAAATCATTGTGGACAGTGACTGCAGCCATGAAATTAAGACACTTGCTTCTTGGAAGAAAAACTATGAGAAACCTAGACAGCGTATTAAACAGAGACATCACTTTGCTGACAAAGGTCCATATAGTCAAGGCAATGGTTTTTCCAGTAGTCAAATATGGATGTGAGACTTGGGCCATAAAGAAGGCTGAGCACCAACAAATTGATGCTTTGAAAACGTGTGCTGGACAAGACTCTTGAGAGTCCCTTGGACATCAAGGAGACCAAACCAGTCAGTCCTAAAGGAAATCAACCCTGAATATTTCATTGGAAGGACTGATGCTGAAGCTGAAGCTCTAATCCTTTGGCCACTTGATGCAAAGAGCCAACTCATTGCAAAAGACCTTGATGCTGGGAAAAATTGAGGGAATGAGAAGGAGCAACAGAGGATGAGATGGTTGGATGGCCTCATGGACTCAATGGACATGAGTTTAAGCAAACTCTGAGATATAGTGAAGGACAGGGAAGCTTGCAATGCTACAGTGCATGTGGTCGCAAAGAGTTGGACACTATTTAGCGACTGAGCAACAAGAATACTACTCTTTTGATTCATATTTAGCTTATAGTCTCCTGTGTTCTTAAATGATTTTTTTTTCCTTTACATCCACTGCAATTATACATCTCTTCCATTCTTTTTATATGAAAAAAAAATTTCTTGGAGGCTAAGCACAGAATTTAATGGGCTTCCAGGTAGTGCTAGTGGTAAAGATCTTGCCTGTCAATTCAGGAGACACAGAGATGCAGATTGAATTCCTGAGTCAGGAAGGTCCTTTGGAAAAGGGCCTGGCAACCAACTGCAGTATTCTTGCCTGGAGAACCATGGATAGAGGATCCTGGAGTGTTACAATTCACAGGGTTATGAAGAGTTTGACACAATTGAAGCAACTTAGCATGCATGCACACACGCACAGAATTTTATATAAATCTTGTTTATCTCATCTCAGAATGTTTATTTGTTGATCACTAACTTAGTTCTATGAAGGAAAAAAAATGTGTTTCCTCCTGGTTTAAAGAGATATTGCTAGTTACTGCAACAATGAGAATTTCACCATGTGTTAGTGGGAAGTCATAGGTAGAATTTTCCAGGTCATCTGATTGTCAAAGATGATTCTTGGCTACAAAATAAAACAAAAATCAAACTAAGAAAACTTTCTTTGATTGGAGGTATTGTCTTATTTGATAAACATGAGCACTTGACTTGGAAAGTGTCTGCCCTTTTTAAAATAAAACTATTAGAAAAATTGTAATTAGAATATGTTAATATCATCTATGTCACAATTAAATTCACAAAAATTCTTTCATACAGAAAAAAATAGTCATGCCCTTAAATAAAATTCAGGTTGGACAGAGAAAGCCTAACTTAAATTTAAAAGGAAAAAGAGAATATTGAAACTTTCCCACAAAGTTCACAGTTAAATTATATTATTTCACAGACTTTAGTTAAATGGTTTTCAGAATATTTCACTGAAAACAGTTCATTTTCTTTTAATCTGAGTGATGCTATTTAAATCCTTATTAATTATTTGGTACTATTTTTCCTCCTCTCTTCTTATTTTACTGGTTAGCTATTGGAAAGGAGAATGAGAAGAAAAATTATTATAACTTTAATTTTTTAATATATTTTTAGAATTCAGACATTGTTATTTTGGCATTTGCCTAGTATGATGATGATGATGATTTTGATGATCATGATAAAGATTTGCTTTGAATTCACACTTAAAATATGAAAGAGGATTAAATCCACACTATCTTCAGAAGGTTAATGAAATTAATTACATATATATATATATATAAAGTAATGTCATTCTTTAGTGTCAATGATGGTTAATTTTATATGTCAACTAAGACACAGGGTGTCCAGATGGTCAAACATAATTCTGAGTGTTTCTGTGAGGTATTTTTACATAAGATTAACATTTGAATTGGTAGACTGAATAAAGCAAATTGCCCTCCTTAATGTGAGTGGCCTTCATCCAAACAGCTGAAGGTCTGAATTTTGAATACCTTCAACAGGACATTGTCTTTTTCCTATCTTCAAATGCAATCTGAAACATTGACTCTTCCTGGCTCTAGCTCCTGCAGTTTTCAGACTGGAACCATCCTGTTGGCTTTCCTGGGTTTCCAGTTCGCTGATCACTCTGTGAATCTTGAGACTTTTTAAGGTTCAATAAAGGTTCACTTTTTATCTGTGAACCAACTCATTATAATACAAATATCTTCTCTGGAAAACCCTGGCTAATACCATGTCTTTTGTAGATTCCCAGAAAAAAAAACATTATTAAGCATTATGTATAAATATATTCTGGGCTTCCCATGTGGCTCAGTGGTAAAGAATCTGCCTGCCAATGCGAGAGATGCAGGTTTGATTCCTGGGTCAGGAAGATCCCATGTAGAAGGAAATAGTAACCCACTCCAGTATTCTTGCCTGGGAAATCTCATGGACAGACGATCCTGGTGGTCTGCCGTCCATAATAAACTAACTCTAACAGGTTCTTTAATAGATAAAATATTTATGAACCATTCTTCCATTCTTGAAGGCAATATCTTGAAGGTAATAATGATTTATTATGGTAGATATTTGATGTAACAATTAGCATAGTTCAAAAGTGTCAGACACAACTTAGCAACTAAACAACAACAACATAAATATATTTTAGAATTTTATTTAAGGATCCATCCGGTCTCATTTCTTCTTTTCCTTCCTATGAGTCCTTAAATTACATGTGAATATACTAAAAAAAGAATATCTTAATAGCTGCTTGTATAAGTCGTATATGGAATATAAGGTAAAGCATTATAGTATCAATAAACTGTAATAGATAATTCCTATAAATTCCTAAAACATATTTAGCCAGTCCCCTAAAATGTGGCCTTGCCTCCTAAGCACACAAACAAATTACATTTCCTACTTCCCTTGGAGTTATGTGTAGCCATGTAATTGAGTTCTAATCAAAGAATTTGAATGGAAATAAGACATCCCACTTTCAGGCCCAACTCATGCAAACTTCCCACTTGAGTGCCACTTTTTTTTTTTTTTTGTATTATAGTTGATGTACAGTGTTGTATTAGTTTCTCAGATATAGCAAAGTGATTCAGTTTTATGTATGTATATCCTTTGTTATATTCTTTTCCATTGTGGTTTACCACAGGATATTTTATATAGTTTCCTATACTACACAATGGGCTTCCCTGGTGGCTCAGAGGTTAAAGCATCTGCCTGCAATGCAGGAGACCCGGTTTGATCCCTGGGTCGGGAAGATCCCCTGGAGAAGGAAATGGCAACCCACTCCAGTATTCTTGCCTGGAGAATCCCATGGACAGAGGAGCATGGTAGGCTACAGTTCACAGGGTCTCAAAGAGTCAGACAGGACTGAGAAACTTCACTTTCACTATACTACACAATAGTACCTTTTCATTTATCCATTTTATATATAATATTTTATTTTGCATCTGTTAGTCCTAAACTCCCAATAGATCGCTTCCCCACCCCCTCTCCCCTTTGGCAACCACAGGTCTGTTCTCTATGCCTGTGAGTCTATTTCATAGATAAGCTAATTTGTGTCATAGTTTAGATTCCACATATAAGTGATATCATATGGTATCTGTCTTTCTCTTTCTGACTTAACTTCACTTAGTATGATAATCTCTAGGTCCATCCATGTAGCTGCCAATGGGATGATTTCTTTTTTTTGGCTGAGAGCTCCACATTTTTCTCTCCCCTCTAGCTAACTAAGAGTACAATGAAAAGGAAAATTAGGGCCTTTAAATTCTGAGGTAAAAAATATTTGCTGTTTATTGTGTACATGGTTTTGTGCTAAATACTACCTGAAGTATCTGCCATAATAAATCATTACTATCATCAAGATACTGCCCTCAATAACAAAAGCACAGTTCATAAATGGTCCATCTATATATTTAAAGAACCAGTGGGAGCTAGCTTATTATTATTATTTTTGAACAACTGAATAAAGGCCTCTAGGCAGGAATCAATAGAAAACCAACAATAAATGCTGTGGCAGTTCAGAGAGAAGAGATTACCTTCAAGTGGATAGTAAAAAAGGATTCAAAGAAAACGTAAGACTTTATTGAGTATATCAGTCAGACAGATAGATGATAGACAGATAGGGAAAGAAAGAGATAGGAGACTGATACATAGATGTTGCAAAAGCCTACATATTTAGAGAGATATGGAAGAATACCAGTTTGGACAGTAAGAGAAAAATAGAAATAAGAGTAAACTTAATAAAGCAGTGAAAACACCATCTTGACCAGACTTGTGGATTCACATAGATAAATCACCAGAAACTGAAATGAACTGATACTTAGCACTAGTCAGAGGCTAATAGACTTATGCAGTTTGCATAAGTTTGCAACCTTCCCAGGTGGCACAGCAGGTAAAGAATCTGCCTGCAATGCAGGAGACACAAGAGACAAAGGTTTGATCCCTGGATGGGAAACATTCCCTGGAGAAGGGAAAGATAATAACTCCAGTATTCTTGCCTGGAAAATTCTATGCACAGAGGAGCCTGATGGGCTACAGTCCATAGGGTTACACAGAGTTGGACACAACTGAGTGACTAAGCACACACACACACACACACACACACATTCAGTTTGCTATGGATTTTAGCATTTCTTTGTAGGTAGTAAGGAAACCAATAAGATATTCCAAATTTATTTAACAATGGAGGTAATTATTTCAAAGTGCCTACTTTGAATTAAAAGTTTAGAAATAAATTGAAATTATCTTCCTTGAGTCTTCTGAATTTTCAGTGGCTATTACATTTTGGTAATTCACCATCAAAGGGTATTCCATAGACAAGCTTTGAAATTCAATAGAATAAAAACCTCAGAATCAAGTTTTCAAATGCTTTCATAAGAAAGTAGAACAGGGCCCTAATCATTTCCTAACTCTTAGAAGCACACTCTACCAATGGTTTCCTTTTATGCTTTCGGAAAAGTGCACAATTTTACTTTCCTCTAAAAGAGGTGTTAGGAAGAACGTTACGCTTCTTTTAATCTGTCAGTTGTGTTCTGTTTACGTGACTGCTTTCAGACTGTCCAGCAGAAATCTGTTCACAATAGTGGCAAATCGATAAGAGCTTTGTTTTGTTTTTCACCTCATTGCATTTCTCTTATAAGCATTCCTACATTAGAATGTCTACTCTCATTCAAAAACTGTCAGCTTCACTACTCCTTAATAGTTTAGTATCATCACCCCTAAAATAATAACAATAATATCATTAATGATAATAATATTAGTAATGGCAGCTTAATTTTCATTTCAGAAGTATTTTCAAGCAAATATTATTTTTAAAAGCTACTTTTTAACTTGAATCCCAGGAGCAAAAAAAAAAAAGGTGACCTATGAAAAATACAGTGAAATACTGATGGAATGACAACTGAAATGACGTTAGTTAATATACAGTGGCTATATTGGGGGAGTTTGTAATTTCCTCAGTTCCGTCTTGTCACAACAAAAATTTGAAGTGACAGAGCAGTGTTACATCACTCAGATGGACCAGGGTTACAGCTCCATGTTACAGCTCAGTTTTATTTAGAAAGTAAAGGAAAATTCATTCTTGAGGTGTGAGGGCATGCCAACCCAAAAGACACGAAGAGAAGAGAGGCCACCGGCCCAATTTTGGCTCCTCTTTTTGTATGGTTTTTTCGCCTTCCCCTGGGCCTGCCCTATGTAAATTGGGCTAGCCAGGAGTGCTGTTTGTTCTACCTGAGGTCCTTATTCTTGTCCTCGGACCTTTGTTATATTTTCATGGGCTTTTCCCTCCTTGTCTTTTAGCCACCACCATTCTGGACTTCTTTTTCCTATTCCAACCTCTTAACAATGACAACAGTGGAAGATTTCTGAAAAGATGAGAGGATATAGTACTATCTGAGGTTTCTGATTATAGTGAAAAAATACCCATACCCTCTCTCTTTCTAAATCTCTTAGAAAGAGAATTAAAGTACTACAAAAATATTCTTACTTCCAAACTGAGATATGAAAATAAGCTCAAAATGACTTTGCAAGGATATCGAGCGTAAGTGAGCTCAGTAAGAAAAGCGTGATGTCTCAGACAGGTTTCAAAGTTCACTTACAAAGTGACCAGGCACTTGAAAAATCATGCATCACTTTTGTGAACAGGATTTTTGTGCCCCTGTCAAAGGAAGAAAAAAGGAAACCAAGCAAGATCCACTTTAAAAAGATATATAACAGTTTCTGTGGATGTAAAACCCTGTGGGTTTTTTGAGCTGTGTTCTACTTGTCATCCTTAAGTGATAGTTTGCAGAACAGTCACATAAATACGGCCCATGAAGAAGGGCAAAAATAAAGCACTTACCTTTGGTTAACAAAATTCTAGACTGTTAGGTTTTGGAAGATTCCCAATCAGACTACAAGCAGAGTGAAAGATTCAGATATATTATAAAATAGAAGCAGAAATTCAATAGATGGCAGTCTTCCCCCTGCTTTGAGTTCATTCGCTCAGATTTAAAGATCATGCTTGATGGATCTTCTTTCCTACCTCTTTAGCTTTTCTCTCTAGTCACTCAACTGTATTTAACTTGGTGACTGAGCCACAGAAGACTAACAAACTTATGAATGACTTAATATACCATTCTCTCTTAGATTCCTACTCCTTTTTAAAATGTGTTCTCTGAAACTGAGAAATGTCCTCCCTTTTCTTATCTAACCATTTTCTCATCACCTTGAGCAGCATCTCTGCTTCTGAGCCTTCTTCTGTACTTCCCCCTGTGAAATAAAAATCATATTTTATGGCAAGATAAAAGTATTTAAACATAAAATTTCCTCTCTGCTCTTTGGTCTCCTCTCTCCCACACTGGAACCCCATAGGCTGAAATACCTGCTTAACCATAAAGAGCAATATTGTACTAGCACCAACAAGATAACTCCTTGAAAGAGGGGTCCCCAACCCCTGGGCTATAGACCAGTACTAATCCATAGCCTGTTAGGAACCCAGCTGCAAAGTAAGAGGTGAGCAGCTGGTGAATGAGCAAAGATTCAACTATATTTACAGATGTTCCTCATTGCTTCCATTACTGCTTGAGCTCTGTCTCCTGTCAGATCAGAGATGGCACTGGATTGTTCATAGTGTAACTGAGAAGAGGCAGTTTTGACTCTTCCATGCTAGATCTGTTTTTTTTTTTTTTGGTTGTTGTTGTTGTTTTGTTTTGTTTTGGCAGCTTTTGTAATTATAATCAAACATAATGGCCTACCTCGGAGAATCTTGGCCCTCTGCCTGTTAAGCTAAAGTGCCTTTGTTCAGAAACCTGACCACATGTTGATGGCAGGAAGGAAGAAATGAACACATCCTCTGACTGAGGCTTCCAGTTCTAGGAGACACTTCCAAAATTAAATGGCCTTTTCACCTTGTTTCCTCACCTCCTCCCATCTCTGATCCATAAAAGAACCTGGCATTCAGACCCCTGACATGATAGTTATTTTGAGACATTATTCTGCTATCTTCTCTGTCAGCCAGCTTCCTGAGGTATATTCCTGGCCTCAACACCTCATCCCTCAGATTCATTGTCCTATCATGCAGTAAGCAGAGGAAGCTTGAACTTGGTAACAATAGAAACACAAGCCCTTCTGTGAACTACACATGAAGGGATCTAGGTTGCTTTCTCCTTGTGAGAATCGTCTCCAAATCATCGTCCCAAACTCTGTCCGTGGAAAAATTGTCTTCCACAAAACTGGTCTCTTGTGTCAAAAATGTTGGAGACCACTGCCTTAAAAAAGACATTCCTTCTTGACCTTGTAAGGGGTCACATGACCTACCATGATGGCACTGAGATCTCACTTAAGCAAACTGCCAATAATGCGTCATTTGGTGTACAGCCCCATGTCTCAAAAATCTTATGTAACCTGGGTTTTGACTTTCAATGGGTGGAACAGCTTTCAGATCTTCCTGAGATGCTCTTCCCGGGTTATAATTCTCAAATTTGGCTCAAATAATTTTTTCTTTCTTAGATTGACTAATTAATTCTTCATCAACACAGCATTTCAACACAGCATATTAACAAGTGTCCTATGTTGTGTTTTTCACTGCTCCCATAATATCATGCAAGTTACAGAATCTTGCCTGTGGATTTTATACAAACTATTGATTGTATCTTTCTTTTCCATGGCAAAATGAGCTCCTTTGGGAGAGACTATTGTATTCCTAATATCTACCATGTAATAAACATTAAATATTTGCTGAATGATTCATGAACCTAAACATTAGTACCTTTTCCAACTTCTTTTTAGATATTAATCATGTCATATAAGAAAATCATTTTTGATTCTTTATTTGCATATCCAATATTCAGCTCTATTTTACTTGCTGGTTTGTTACCTTTAAGGTTTATGTTTTCTTCCCCCCTTAGTTTTGCTTTGTGGAGATTTTTTATTCCTTCTGTTTGCTCTTTTGTTGCCATTATGACTCAAAATCTTTGGTAAAACTGATTATATATGCTGTCTCTTAGAACTTTTTTTTTTTTTTTAAGCCGTTCTTTTACCAGTAAGGTCAGGTAAGAATCTCAGAATTGGAGATATACAAATCATGGTTGATATGAAATTTTAAAAACACTTCTTTTATTGCACACAATTAGCACACCCTACAGACTAAAGTAAGGAAAATAGAAAAAGGGCTAAACAGTCAACTGCTCCAAAGAGAAGTCCAGGAAGGAGGTGTCA
The DNA here is from genome assembly GCF_910594005.1 of Cervus elaphus. NCBI lineage: Eukaryota > Metazoa > Chordata > Mammalia > Artiodactyla > Cervidae > Cervus > Cervus elaphus. Next base: position 82,664,768 of record NC_057815.1, on the reverse strand, counting down.
CAGCACAAGCACAACCTCTTGTCTGGCAATGGGTCTTGGGACAAGTTTGTGACAGGAAGTCACCTTCTGCTCTGACGGAGCCTCTGGTATCATCCATATGGAATAGCTCTCAGCAGCAGAAAGTCAAGACCTCCAACAAAGAGCCTTCAAGCCTCTTGGCTAAGCAGTCGTGACATTAAGGAGTGTGCCAGGGCAGTGTAACACTAATCCCCAGGGGTGTTATTCCTATCATATGCTCCTTCTGTTGCAGTGAGGTCTTTCTACAAACGTTGCCAAACAAATTTCTTACCTAAAGTAACACTCCTAATTCTAAAGCACTCCGTACTCTAAGACACTTACAGGTCTATGCCAGTCACTTTAGAACAACTAATATGAATGTTAACATTGGCCACTGTGACTCCATTTTGAAAGTGACTTTTGCACAAGATGAGTAGGAATCATAACTCAAAATAAATCACAGCATAATGGATTATTGTCAGCAAAACTGTGCTAAGTAAGTAGGGTAAAGTAGGGTATATACATATACCCATATATATATATACATATATGTATATATATATATATGCAGATAAATCAGTTATAACTTAAGTGAAAGTACTCTGGGCTGTGGCAGCCTGACAGATTTTCCTGATTTGTGATTTAAATGTCTCTGATGATATCTTTGAGTGTTCAGGTAAACTTTCTGAGTGGCCTGCTCAGCAGCAGGTCTGAAGGTCGAAAAACATGAACTGTTTATGATGGCCCTTCTTAAGTGTAAAACAAGTTGTTCAGCCTATATAGTCCATAAGGCTTCCTGGACATTTTTCTTTTTAATTAAGAAAGTTCTTAAAGTTAGTCATTGTATTTCTTTGCATCTGTCTTTTAATTTGGTCTTTCCATATGTAGCAATAAATCAGCTGTTCATGATGAGAATTCTTTAAAAATTTATCAGTTTAGAATTTTTTCCAATTCAAAGGATTCATCCTCTGGTCATTGACACATAAGATCTTAATAGTGACTCAAACCAATAAGACTCTTTACAGTTTGTGTGCATGCTCAGTCAGTTCAGCCATGTCTGACTCTTTGCAACCCTATGGACTGTTGTCTGGCAGGATGCTCTGTCCATGGGATTTTCCAGGCAAGAATACTGGAGTGAGTTGCCATGCCCTCTTCTAAGGGATCTTCCCTACCCAGAAATTGAACTCACATCTTCTCTGTCTCCTGCACTGCAGGCAGATTCTTTACTGCTGAGCCAATGGGGAAGCCCTTTCATGGCTTAACCATGGACAAAAGAGGCCCATCCCACAAAAGACCGCAAAGGATGCAGCCCTCACAAGAGCCAGAAATTTTACTCCAAAACATAGTGTAAGAAGACAAGGACTTTCCTTTGTTGCACAGCTAGTAAGGATGGCTTAGTGTCAGCACTAACAAAGCAATGAGGACTGAGATGACAAAAGCCCCCTTTGGACTGGGACCCCTAGTGACAAACTCCCCTAAGAGCTGGCACAGTGGGACAACGAGATGCCAGTCACAGACCCGGGTTGTTTTATGTGTTTCTGACCAACCAGCTACAGCTGCTTGAAATCCTAGTCTGTTTGGCTAGCTGCAAAATACACACCAGTAGGTGTATCTCCCAGATGGCAGAGACCAGAAACAATTTTCTCATTCATTAAGGAGCCAAGCTTTCAGGACATATAACAAGACAGAAGGAAAAAACATCATTTTTTTTAATATGCTGTTGGGCTATACTCCACAAGTCTATAAGCTCTGTGCTTGTCCAGCTTCAAGTTGGAAGAAAGAGCACAGAGTCAGCAACAGAGACATCAATGCTTATTTAATATATGGAGGGGGAATCTTACACATCTGAACCGAAGTCCTGGAACAACCCTCCACCGTGTGTAGTGCATGGCCAGCAGGATATGGTGGCAGTCTTTGCTCCCAGGGGAAAGGGAGGATTTCCAGGCATAGAATAACTGACATCAGTTAGGCTCATTGGTCACCAGGGAAATCAGTAGAGTGGCACTCCCCTCACCACCTCTTAGATAAGAACAGTCACTAGCTGGGGCCTGGGACCTGTACATAGGAAAGTTAGTCATGTGTATTAGATTTAAGTGAAGCAGGCACTGGTCAGACAGGGGATGTAAAGAGAAAAAGAGAACGACCATTTTGAGTGGCCTGACCATACATACGCACTTTGAAAGATTTAGCCAAACTACATTTTCTTGGAGTGAAACTAATACCTAAGAGGGATATGCTACCGGGCTGGGGATAGTGTGATGCTTCACAGAGTACCTCACTACTTGGAATTTTTCTTGAAGTTGATGGGTGATCTAGTGTCAATCTAATCCATTCTGTGACCAACTTATCCCTTCTTGTGTGCCACATTGAGGTGATAATCCCCCAAATGTCTTAAATGCTTGAGTGGTGCCCATCAATTTTGCAGCTTTGGCTTCCAAGACATCTCATTTACTTGTTCAGGTTGTATTGTTATAAAACAGGGACTGAATTAGTAATCAGAAACTATTCAAAGCATAAAACCCAGACTCAAATGTCTTCACAGTTGAATTTTATCTATTCAAAAAATGATTAATGTCAATTCTTCTCAAAAAGAAGGAACATTGCCCAAATCATCTCATGAAGTTAGAATTATCCTTATAAAAATTCCAATAAATACATCACAAAAAGGAAAGCTACAGAGTAATACTTATTGTGAATATGACTGCAAAATCCTAAACAAAATACTAACAGACTATATCCAGCAATGCACATGACTAAGTGGCATATCCCAAGAATGTGAAGTTTGTCAAAAAATCAGTTAGCATAATATATCTTATCCAAAGGAAACACACACACACACAGTCATCTCAATAGATTCAGAGAACAATTTTTTTTTAATCAACATCATTTCTTGATAAAAACTCAAAAAAAAAAAAAGTTATGTATACAAAGGAACTTCTATTTGAAAAGGGACATCTATTAAAAACTCACAACTAACATATGTAACAGTGAAAGACTGGAAAGATCAGAGGAAACAAAAATATTCACTCTTGCCAATTTTATTCCTCATTACATCTGATGTAATGTAGGGCATTAGACAGGAAAAAGAAATAAAAGGGATCCAGTTTGGAAAGGACTGTATTTGGATACAGGGCCTTTAAAGACTGACTATGTAAACATGAATACTTTAGGGTGGCCCCTTACCTAATCTGACCAACTGTTGTTCTTAGAAAAGAAAATCTCAGCACACAGAGAGATACTGGAGACACATGTAGGATTATCACCATGACGTAAAGGACCAGAAATCTCCCACTCTTCGTTATAAATGTAGATGGTCTTGATAAAATTGGGATGGGGAGTAGGCAGCTTTTTGTAAAACAATCATCTCTATTTTTCAGTTATCTAGTATGATTGGCAAACCTGACTTTAAATAGTATTTTGTGCAAAGTGAATTCAGAGGCTGCTCAGAATTGACTTCATCTGTATCTTTCCAGTGGAGTGTAGTTCTTATTTTTTTAAAGGAAGCTTGCTTTCTATTTTGCTCTCTTTTTATTTTGATTGCTGTCTGCCCCATTCCTTTTTTTTAACATAAGCGTGTACTTGGCCAAAACTTTAGAGCCAAACGCCCTCTCATTTCTTCCTCTGCCGTCCCGGATCTGGGTTTGCTACAGTGGAGTTTCTTATAAAAGGAAAGAGCAATGGGAAGCAGATGTAGTGCCATCCTGCACCTCCCATGCTTAAACGGCTCTTTTATATCCCTTTGAAAACAAATATCACTTTATGCATTATTTCTCAGTAGTACAGATGGATCCTTATCTCATTTTCCTAGATAGCCAATGTCTTAGTTGAACCTAAATCCTGAAAGGTGATATTAACATAGTTGAACACGCACATTTACCTCTTTAAATAATTTCATGTAAATGACATTGTTCAATTATCAGAAGAAGCTTTTGAGAAAAAGTTTGAGTAGATGCATGGCATAATTTCTGAGCAAATCTCAAAGAGTGAGGAAATTCTCTTATGTATTCAATGTAAGTCTTCATGACTCCATATTGTATTTATTGCGACACTTATATACAAATTAAAGCATATATGTAACACATAATTCTCTAGCTTATTTATAGACCAGTGCCCACAGGAATTCACAATATTCTCAAAATAATTCTGTCACTCTTATCTTCACTGTTTAGGAACCACTGATGTGGACCATTTGATAATGAGGCAGAGCTAAGATGAATACAGTGCTCTCTAATGAATATAGTTCCCTGTGTTTTTTTTTGTTTGTTTGTTTGTTTGTTTTAGATTAGGTATCTATATGCTTTGTGCTATGCTGAATTTCTAAATATTCTATTTGTTTAAGTTCTAAAAAAATCTGTGGAATTTGAACTGACTCATTATACTCATTCTGTGGTCCATTTAGGCTAATTATGGGGACACAGAAGGAAAGATAAGTTTCTTGGAGTAAAATATAGTTTGATATTCATATTTGTTAGTGTTAATTCCCTCATAACAGCAAGTCCCATAGAGGCAGAGTTGTCAGATTTAGCTAACAAAGAGGCTATTAGGCTAAATTTGAATTTCTTGATACATAGTAACATTTTTGTTTTTAGTATAGGTAATGTTTCATGCACAATTTGGGATGTATTTCTATCTAACTTGAGAATCATTCCTACAATTGGCAACAAGGATTGCTGAGGACTTGGGGACATAAGGCACAGTCCAAAGATAAAGGGTACATTCACACATCAAGCAGATCAGTTTCCAAAAAAATCATGTTCAAAGACAAAAGACGGGTTCAAAGTCAGAGATGAAGGTTAATTAATCTAGAACTGGGTATAGATGTATGTAAAAATGAGAACATGAAGCAAATAAAGCTATGGAATTACTAGATTTCCTTTTTTTTAAGTTTTATTTAATTTATTTTTGATATGATGATATTGGGTTCCTGTATAAATCCAACTGCATAAATGGCCATATCTAGACTTATTATTAGGGAAGAATTTTATGTTATAATAACTTCAATACCAAGCCAGAGATTAAAGTATTTCTAATTATCTGACTCTATAAGTATCAGCAAAATTTGGAATAACAGCAAAAATTCTTGGCCACACAAGCTTTAATCTGTTTATAAACATCCTCAAGAGATTAATATATTAATCTAACAGTTCTTAAGTATTTCAGTTGATGTCAGGAAAAGTTAAGTACTTTTCAAAGGAGCTCCCTGAAAAAGAATGTGGGAGTATGGACCAAGATAAAAGAAATTCTGTGATCCGTTTATTTCCCCAACTATTGCTATGGTAGATTAAACTCGCTCCCCATGTACTGGAAGCACAGAATGTTAACAACTGAACCACCATGGAAGACCTGTATTCTATTGTTTAGAAGCAAGGTACCAGGTCCAGTTCAAATCAAAGGTGAGGGATTTCACAAAGGCACGAAACCCAAGTTGATGGAGATCATTTGAATTATTTTAGAGGCTGCCAACCATGATAGAGTTCTGTTTTGTAGATTCCATTGTGCAGGTGGGTGCATGTTTTGTAGTTTCCAGGATGCACATGGGTTTTAAAGTCCAACAAATGGTTTTAAAGCCCTTCAAAAAATATTTGTTTTACACTCTAACCAACAGTGACTATTGTTCTAGTTTCTCCACATATTTGCTAGTGCATTTCTTTGCTAATATTTGGTATTAATTTTGAAAAACTGTTACCATTTTCATTTCTCTAGTGATTTTGAAGAACTTTTTTGTGTGTACTTAATGACAATTTATAGATCTCGTTTTGGGAAGTGTTTTAATTTGTCCACTTAAAAACAGGATTATTCATTTTCACATTGACTTAAAGTATCAGAGTATTTATATATTCTGGATACAAGTGTCAGAAATGTATACCATGATTCACATCTTTCAGACTCTGCCTTTTTATACACTTAATAGTTTCCTAAAATGAATAAAGTCTTTATTTTTAAATATTTTTTCTTTTACTACTAGTTTAATGATTTTTGTATGATAGGAATTATTTGCCTTAAGCAAGTTTGCAAGGTTCCCTTTACTTTAGCCTAGAAACTTTGCAGTTTTAGCTTTTATGTGTACATCTTCAGTTCAGTTCAGTTCAGTCGCTCAGTCGTGTCCGACTCTTTGCAACCCCATGGACTGCAGCATGCCAGGCCTCCCTGTCCGTCACCAACTTTGGGAGTTTACTCAAACTCGTGTCCATTGAGTCAGTGTACATCTTATCTGCTTCAAATGAGTTTATGTATATAATATGAAATAGATAAAATTTTATTTTATGAACAAATTTATCCAATTGATGCAGCAGCATTTGTTGAAAACCTCTTTTTTCCTTTTTTTACCTTCATCAAAAATAATTTTTCTTCGTTACTGTGCTTTTATTTCTGGGCTTTCTATTCTGTTCCATTGACCTATATGTCTGTAATTAATGCCAATACTACATGGTCTTAATTAGTGACATTTAATATCAGGAAGCATAATCCTCAACTAGACATGGAACAGCAGACTGGTTCTAAATAGGAAAAGGAGTACGTCAAGGCTGTATATTGTCACCCTGCTTATTTAACTTATATGCAGAGTACATCATGAGAAACGCTGGGCTGGAAGAAGCACAGGCTGGAATCAAGATTGGTGGGAGAAATATCAATAACCTCAGATATGCAGATGATACTACCCTTCCGGCAGAAATTGAAGAGGAATTAAAAAGCCTCTTGATGAAAGTGAAAGGGGAGAGTGAAAAAGTTGGCTTAAAGCTCAACATTCGGAAAACTAAGATCATGGCATTTGGTCCCATCACTTCATGGCAAATAGATGGGGAAACAGTGGAAACAGTGTCAGACTTAATTTTTGGGGACTCCAAAATCACTGCAGATAGTGATTGCAGGCATGAAATTAAGACGCTTACTCCTTGGAAGGAAAGTTATGACCAACCTAGATATCATATTCAAAAGCAGAGACATTACTTTGCCAACAAAAGTTCGTCTAGTCAAGGCTATAGTTTTTCCAAGTGGTCATGTATGGATGTGAGATTTGGACTGTGAAGAAAGCTGAGCGCTGAAAATTGATGCTTTTGAACTGTGGTGTTGGAGAAGACACTTCTGAGTCCCTTGGACTGCAAAGAGATTCAACCAGTCCATCCTAAAGGAGATGAGTTCTGGGTTTTCATTGGAAGGACTGATGCTGAAGCTGAAACTCCAATACTTTGGCCACCTCATGTGAAGAGTTGACTCATTGGAAAATACCCTGATGTTGGGAGGGATTGGGGGCAGGAGGAGAAGGGGACGACAGAGGATGAGATGGCTGGATGGCACCACCGACTCGATGGACATGGGTTTGTGTAAACTCTGGGAGTTGGTGATGGACAGGGAGGCCTGACGTGCTGCAATTCATGGGGTCACAAAGAGTTGGACTGAGCAACTGACCTGAACTGAGTTCTCAACTATGCTCTTCTCTTTAAAATTGTATTGAGTATTTGAGGCCCTTTGGCTTTTCAATACAAATTTAGAATCAGCCTCACAATTTCTATGGAAAAAAAAAACTGACACACTGATTAGTGTTGCTTTGATTCCCTTCATCAATTTGGTAATGATTAATATCTGGAAAGTGTTGAATTTTCCAGTCAATAAAAATGGTATATCTCTCCATTTACTTAAATCTTTAATTCTTATCAACAGTTTTGTAGTTTCCATGGTGCAAGTTGTACACAATTTTTTGTTAACATTATTCCTAAGATTTCATGAAGTTTTATGATATTTTACACATCTTTAGATTTTACACTTTTAGAAACATCATTTTCTAGTAGCTCACTGATGTCATATAAATACCTGATAGATTTCTGTATATTGACTATATACTGACTATAAATTGACTACTATTTTGCTGATGTTTTTTTATTAGTTATAATAATGCTTGGGTGGCTTTTTCTTTTTTTTTATCTGCACAATTATGTCAACTGAAAATAAGACAATTTTGTTTCTTTTATTCCAAACGTTATACTTATTTCCTGTTTTATTGAACAGGATAACACATGGTGTTAACTGGAAGTGTTCAGAACTGACAAGCTTGCTTTGCTCTAATAGGAAATTGTTTAATATTTCACCTTTAGGTATAATGTTAATTCTAGACTTTTTTGTAGACGTCTTTTGTCAAAGTGAGGATATTTTCTTTTATTTTTAATTTGTTGACTTATTACCATTAATGTTGGTACATATACACCATGGAATATTACTCAGCCATTAAAAGGAATTCATTTGAATCAGTTCTAATGAGATGGATTCTGTAAAACGCTTTTTATTTTAACCTATTGACATGATCATAAGGACGTTTTCTTTTATTCTGTTAATATGGTGGATTGCATTGCTTTGTTTTCAAATGTTAAAGAAACATTGCATTACTGACATAAACTTTGGTTGCATATGACTATTATATATTATTTTTTACGTATTACTGAATTTAACTTGTTGGTAGTTTATTATAAATCTTCATGTCTTTGTTCTTGGAGGATATTGGTTTAAAATGTTTTCTTTATAAAATATACTTTTGATATTTCATTGTTGAGGTATTCTGTCTATATAAAGTGAGTTTTGAATATTTCCTCCTTTTTACTTCTTGAGAAAGTTTATCCATGACTGGTATACTTTATTCTATAAATATATGATAGAATTCACTAGTTCAATCATACAACTATTATCATGGGAATGTTTGTAATTATAAATTCAATTTCTTCAACCCCTATGGAGTACTTAGTTTTTCTATGTGTTCTTATTTAATTTTTAGTAAATTTTGTTTTCAAGAAGTTGGCTAGTTTTTAAAAGCTTGCTGAATTTATTCCCATGAAATATATTATTTGTTATTATCTTTGTAATACCCATAGGATTTCTAGTAATATATTCTTTTATTACCATTATTTTTAGAGCACAGCAATAGCTGTAAATAAATTTTACCTAAGTTAAATTCTGACTTTATTGGCTAACTGAATAGATATAACATTGAGGCTCAGTGTCCTCATTTGTTAAAGAGATAATAATACCTAGTTATCAGGCTAATTGAGATTGTTAAATAGGGTGAATATGAAGCTATGTTTTAATGGCCAACTTACCTTTATAAATCTCTATGAATTTTATACTCTGGTGAACAAAATTCTAAAGTGCTTCTGAATTTTTAACATCTCCTGGTATTGCCACCTTGTACAATCCTCCCCTGATCAGTGTGGACAAGACTTTGACTAGCTTCTTTCCACAGAACATGGCAAAGATGATGGGGGTCACTTCCATAATTAGGCTATATGAAATTGTAACTTTTGTCTTGACAGTAGTATCTCTTTCTCACTGGATTTGAGGTAAGCAGATACATTGTGAGTTTCCTTAGGAAGATACCTTTGTGACAATGAACTGTGTGTGGACACTGTCAGGAGCCAACAAGAAACTGAAGCTAATGAGGTACCATCTCACGCCAGTCAGAATGGCTGCTATCGAAAAGTCTACAAGCAATAAACGCTGGAGAGGGTGTGGAGAAAAGGGAACCCTCTTACACTGTTGGTAGCAATGCAAACTAGTACAGTCACTATGGAGAACAGTGTGGAGATTCCTTAAAAAACTGGAAATAGAACTGCCATATGACCCAGCAATCCCACTCCTGGGCATACACACTGAGGAAACCAGATCTGAAAGGGACACATGCACCCCAATGTTCATCGCAGCACTGTTTATAATAGCCAGGACATGGAAGCAACCTAGCCGCCCATCAGCAGACGAATGGATAAGGAAGCTGTGGTATATATACACCATGGAATATTACTCAGCCATTAAAAAGAACTCATTTGAATCAGTTCTAATGAGGTGGATGAAACTGGAGCCTATCATACAGAGTGAAGTAAGCCAGAAAGAAAAACACCAATACAGGATATTAATGCACATATATGGAATTTAGAAAGATGGTATGATGACCCTATATGCAAGACAGCAAAAGAGACACAGATGTAAAGAACAGACTTTTGGACCCTGTGGGAGAAGGTGAGGGTGGGATGATTTGAGAGAATAGCATTGAAACATGTATATTATCATATATGAAATAGATCGCCAGTCCAGGTTCAATGCATGAGACAGGGAACTCAGGGCTGGTGCACTGGGATGACCCTGAGGGATGGGATGGGGAGGGAGGGTCAGGATGGGTAACACATGTACACCCATGGCTGATTCATGTCAATGTATGGCAAAAACCACCACACTATTGTAAAGTAATTAGCCTCTAATTAAAATAAATTAAGAAAGAAAGAGAAACTGAAGCCATCAGTCCCAGTCTGTGAGGGAGTGAATTCTGTCAAAACCACATCACCTTTAACTGGATCCTTTGCCACTGAAGCTTTGAGGAGAGACTATACCCAACACCTTAGCATCAACTTTGAGATCAGACCCTGAAGCAAAGCATCAAGCAAGGGTATGTCTAGACTCCTTGCCCACACCAACTGAAATAATAAAAGAGTATCATTTTAAGGAGTTAAGTTTAGGGAAATAATGTGACACAAAAAATAGAGGAGTAATACATACTTTAGGAAACTAGATATCTCAATGTATTGTTCATCACTACATCTCTTACATACAGTTCAATTTTGCTATTTGATTCTCAATATTTATTGAATAAATGAATGAATGAATGAAGCAGGTACCGCAATTTTTCTCTTCCCTCTTATCTGTGTAATGAACATTTGAAAATCATGTGAAGAGATGTCTGTATAAAGAAAATAAACTTAGAAGTACCTCAAGTTTTCCAACTTCCTGGACGACCAGATGGATTCATCATTCCAAATGAGTAACTTAAAATGTCAGGTTCATGGGGTCAAGTGTTATGTCAAAAGATATGTCAGAATTTCATTCTACTGTTCAAAAAGAAAATTATCAGCAAGCAAATAGCAATGGCACGAAGGAGCGGGTATGAGGCTGTCATTGGGAGCTGGTATCTTGTGGTAATCAGTGCCAAGTCATTGGGAAGCTTGTAGTCCAGTGCTTTGCAAAGATTATATATATATTAGTTTAGGAAAAGCTAAAAATGGCATCAGGGAATTATGATGGCCAGTGGAATTCAGAACTTTGTCAGTTCTTACACCTTGAGCAACTTTCTCTTGAGAGAAAGAAATTTAAGTTTTAAAATTAAACTTGTTATAAGCATGTGGCAATTAGCACTCAGCTAGAGGGCAAGTAGAGAGAAAAAGTGACAATTAAAATCACCTTTATGGTAGTTTCTTAATAGCTTCTTTACGATAAGAGACTTAAAATGTGATTTTCTTTGGATCCTGATAAAAATATTATCTATATTTTACCTATAACTACCATTCATTGTCAGCAATGTGCCAGCTCTTTACACAACTCACAAGGGTATGAGTTAAATACCACATGTCTATATTTTAAATAGGGATTGCAAGAGCTGAGTGATTTACCAATGATTATAGAGTGCCTGACCTTCCCAGGTGGCGCTAGTGGTAAAGAACCAGCCTGAGGGGTGTGGTTTTGATTCTTGGGTCAGGAAGATCCCCTGGAGCAGGGCATGGCAACCCACGCTGGTATTCTTGCCTGGAGAATCCCAAGGACAGAGGAGCCTGGAGGGCTACAGTCCACAGTGTTGCAAAGAGTCAGACACGACTGAAGTGACTTAGCACGCACGCATGCATGAGGGATAGAGTGCCTGCGTGGTACATCTGAGGTTTAAGCCATTCACTCCCCATGCACTCTCCCTGACGCATTACCTTGTGCCCTTCAAAAGCTAAATATTTGTTGTAATTTAGTTTATGCAGAATTTCAGTGTATATCATCCTATCCTTCTTGGCTCTATCTATACTTTAAAAACACAGACCAAAGTCACACATTTCCAATCTTGGGAAATTTTAGTGTTCAGTTCTGTTAATTCTCTTCTACCATGACACAACTGTTGATTCATATATTTCTATACAGATTAGTTGTGGCAAAGAAAACTGTTTACATATCATGGTTCTAGTCTATTCTTGACATACCGAGTATTTCCAAGAAAAAAAAAATTTTAAAGAGTTGCAATCAATGTTTCTCTGATTAGAATATTCATGTTTCAAAGCATGGGATTATTTTATGTTTCCTATTTTAAGAGGAGTTTGCTAACATTATTTATGATTTTTAAATGTGGAAGTATGTGTTCAAAACAGCTTGAAATATTCTGACTGTACTGGAAGCAATATATTCTTATTTTTTAACTTTATCTGTATGCAAGCAACGTTAGACTTCGATAGTTAAAAACAAATCATCTAGAAGATTCATAGTTTTCCTATGATGTATTATGAATTAAGGCTATGATATATTATGAATTAACTTTGTATTACATATGAAGTTTAAGTCAAGGTCATGTGTGTATGTGTGTGAGTGTGTGTGTGCATGAATGGATGCCCAACTGTGCCAGCATCATTTATTGAAAATGCATTTCTGCATCTTTGTCAAAAATTAATTGAGTATATTTGTGTGGCTCTATCTCTGGGTTCTCTATTCTGGTCTGTCTCTGTGTCTATCCAACCATCTGTACCATGGTATCCTGACTGCAACTACATAGCAAATCTTAACATTGGGAAGAATGATTGGCTCTTCTTTTTCAAATTTTTTGGCTATTCTTGTACCTTTAATTTTCCAAATAAGCTGTAGAATAAGATTTCCTAAGTTTTTATTTGTAGACACATCATCTGCAAATATAGGCAATTTTATTTCTTCTTTTCTAAATTTTTATTCATTTTCTCACTTCTTTCTTAACTTTATTGTAGTGACTAGAACTCTACTACTATATTAAATAAGTTGCATGAGTAGAATCCTTGCCTTTTTCCTGATCTTAGAGGGAAAATATTTAGACTTTTACCATTAACCAGGATGCTATCAGTAGGTATCAATAGGATACTCTGTATAAGATTGAAGAAAATGGAGAAAAATCTGCAGTCTTTGCCTAGACAAAGAGTTATTAGACTCAACCTCAAAGCATAATAAACCAAACAGTGATAAATATTAATTCATCTAAAATGAAAACACTTAATGTTAAAATATTTAAAAGATAAGTTATAGGCTTGGGGAAATAAATTGCATAGAAAATATTCAACTAAGATATTGTATTTGGTACACATAAAGAACTCTTAAAACTCAGTAGTAAAAGAGCAATCCAATTACAATATAGACAAAATATATGCACAGAAATTTCATCTAAGAGGATAGACAAATTGGAAAATAAACACATGAAAGATGTTTAACATATGTATTTAAATTAAATTAGTTAAATTTAATCTAAATTAAACCATGATTAGATATCACTACACATATATCAGAGTGGATAAGAAGAAAAAAAAATTGTGATAAAAAATGTTGGTTAATTCATACATTGTTGGTGAGGATGTAAATGATATAGGCACTTGGAAATAGTTTTGAAGTTTATTTTAAAAGTAAAAATAATGTTGGGGAAGGAAAGACTGGGAGCTTGGAGTTAGCAGATACAAACTATGATATGTAGAACAGATAAACAACAAGGCCTCACTATGTAGCACATGAACTACATCCTACAGTAAGCTATGAAGGGAAAGAATGTGAAAAAATATATATAAATATACACATGTGTATGTATATATACACATTACATATATGTTTGTATACACATTTTTGTATATATATAGCTAAATCACTTTGCTGTGTAGCAGAAATTTATACATTGTAAATCAATAAAATAAAATACAGCATAATTATATCAGTTCAGTTCAGCTGCTCAGTAGTGTCTGACTCTTTGCGGCCCCATGGACTGCAGCACGTCAGGTCTCCCTGTCCATCACCAACACCCGGAGTTTACACAAACTCATGTCCATTGAATCAGTGATGCCATCCAGCCATCTCATCCTCTGTTGTCTCCTTCTTTCCTGCCTTCAGTCTATCACAGCATCAGAGTCTTTGCAAATGAGTCAGTTCTTCACATCCGGTGGCCAAAGTATTAGAGTTTCAGTTTCAGCCTCAGTCCTTCCAATGAACACCCAGGACTGATCTCCTTTAGGATGGACTGGTTGGATCTCCTTGCTGCCCAAGGGACTTTCAAGAGTCTTCTCCAACACCACAGTTCAAAAGCATCAATTCTTTGGCGCTCAGCTTTCTTTATAGTCCAACTCTCACATCCATACATGACTACTGGAAAAACCATAGCCTTGACTAGATGGCCCTTTGTTGGCAAAGTAATGTCTCTGCTTTTTAACATGCTGTCTAGGTTGGTCATAACTGTTCTTCCAAAGAGTAAGCGTCTTTTAATTTCATGGCTGCAGTCACCATCTGCAGTGATTTTGGAGCCCCCAAAAATAAAGTCTGCCACTGTTTCCACTGTTTACCCACCTATTTGGCATGAATTGATGTATATTGCCACCCTGCTTATTCAACTTATATGTGGAGTACATCATGAGAAATGCTGCACTGGATGAAGCACAAGCTAGAATCAAGATTGTTGGGAGAAATATCAATAACATCAGATATGTAGATGACACCACCCTTATGGCAGAAAGCGAAGAAGAACTAAAGAGCCTCTTGATGAAAGTGAAAGGGGAGAGTGAAAAAGTTGGCTTAAAGCTCATAATTATATAAAATCAAACAAATAAACTTTACAATTTAAAAATATAGTGTGGCAGTGTAACACAGAAACTATACTCTTAGGCACTTATCCCAAAGAAATGAAAATTTGTTTTCAAAAAATAGTGTGACAGTGTAACACAGAAACTATACTCTTAGACATTTATCCCAAAGAAATGAAAATTTGTTTTCATGAAATTGTAAATGGATATATTAGCAGTTCTATTAAAATAGCCCCAAACTGGTAAATATTCAGACGCCCTTCAATTGGTGAATGGTTACTCATACTTTGGTACATCGATACCACGGAATGCTACTCAACTATATTTATGAGCAAACTATTGGTATAACAACTTAAACTAACTAAGTTAACATGCTGAATAAAAAGTGCTAGTTCTTGATCTTCCCAAAGTCCCTAACTATGTACACATGGCTCTCTACTAAATCAATATAGAGACCTATTGTGTAGCATATCTAACTCTGCTCAATGTTATTTGCCAGCCTGATGGGAAGAGAGTTTGGGGAGAATGGATATACGTATCTGTATGGTTGAGTTCCTTCACTGTTCACCTGAAGTTATCCCAAAATTGTTAATTGGTGATATCCCAATACAAAATATTTCTGGTGTTAAAACAATCAGATTTTAAAAATTTTAGAAAGGTTTATTTCAAAATGATGCATATTATATGATTCCATTTTCATAAACTCATTAACATTGAAAATGATAGAGAAGATAACATTGGCTGCTAGTAAATACACATAGAGGCTAAAAGGATGAGTGTGACTGAAAGAGATAATAAGAGGAAATTCTGTGATGAGAGTATAGTTGAATATCTTGATTGTGGTGATGGTTATACAAGACTACCCCCACGTTAAACTTTCAAAGAGCTATACAAATACATAAAAAAACACAAATGAGTACATGAATATATGATGGATCTTGAACAAATTCTGGATCTTATCAATGTCAATTTTTTGTTTTCAATATTGTATTATAGTTGAGCAAGACATTAGCATTGAAGGAGGCTGGGAGAAAGGTGTACCAATCTTCCTTGTATATATTCTTTTGCAACCCCCCATGAAACTATTGGCTTCATGGCGTTCCCAGTGATAAAGAATCAGCCTACCAGTGCAGAGATGAAAGTTTGATCCCTTGGTCACGAAGATTCCCTGGAGAAGGAAATGGGAACCCACTCCAGTATTCCTGCCTGGAGGATCCCATGGACAGAGGAGCCTGGCAGGCTATGGTCTGTGGGTTGCAAAAAGAGTCAGACACGACTTAGTGAATAAACAAAAACAACATAAATCTATAATTATTCTAAAACAAAAAGCTGAAAAAAATATCTTTTTCCTTCATTTCCACCTGGAGAAACAACAAAAAAAATTAAATCCCCCAAACCATAAAATGCTGAGATTATAAGTTGTTTTTTTTTTTTTTTCTTTAAAGGAATACATTAGAAGAGTAAATATAAATTCCAGATGACTTATCTCATTTTCTCATTAGTGTCTGTTCTCCTGCCCAGTGGAGGCAGAGATATGACCTTCAACTCCCTGATCAGACTTGTAAGAAGGGAGGTTGAGACCATGATCTCAGAAACTTGGCCCAGAATCTTGCAATCAGTTTGGCACCATTTGAGGGAGGAAACTGCTTGTGGAGGAGGGAAAAGCAGGAAAAAAAAAAAAAAAATGGGTTGATTGTCTCAAAACACATCAGTTTAATACTTTTGAGGATTTGAAATCATGTCACAGAGACTCTAGTTAACCCACGTAGAGCAAATCTGTGATCACGGAGCTCTGGGTCAGGGATGATCATAACACATCAAAGTCAGAACAGCAAGTCTTTGGGAAGGGAGGGTCAATAAAGAAAGATAATAAACTGCAAAAAGACCTGAGATGAAGTCATTAATATTTTGGGTTCCTCATAAATTTTAGGTATATTTTCTGCCCTTCGGTTCTGTGAGATACCAGATGCCTCGTCATGTTAGCAATCCCCGCTTTCTTTTTCTTTTAACATAGTGAACTTTAGCAGTTTTTAGTTCTCTCATGTAAACCATTTCTAAGACATGACAGAGTCCATTTTTTGCGTTAATCTGGCTTCAATTTGGAGGTTCTTTACGTTTTTTCTTTAATTCAGTCTGGCTATTCTCCTCTCTCCCTTCCCTCTTGTTAACTGCATTCCACCAGTAAGTTCAGTTCTGTCGCTCAGTCGTGTCTGACTCTGCGACCCCATGAACTGCGGCACGCCAAGGCCTCCCTGTCTATCACCAACTCCCGGAGTCCACCCAAACCCATGTCCATTGAGTCAGTGATGCCATCCAACCATCTCATCCTCTGTCGTCCCCTTCTCCTCCTGCCCTCAATCTTTCCCAGCATCAGGGTCTTTTCAAATGAGTCAGCTCTTCACATCAGGTGGCCAAAGTATTGGCGTTTCAGCTTCAGCATCAGTCTTTCCAAAGAACACCCAGGACTGATCTCCTTTAGGATGGACTTGTTGGATCTCCTTGCAGTCCAAGGGACTCTCAAGAGTCTTCTCCAACACCACAGTTCCAAAGCATCAATTCTTCGGCACTCAGCTTTCTTTATAGTTCAACTCTCATATCCATACATGACTACTGGAAAAACCATAGCCTTGACTAGATGGACTTTGGTGACAAAGTAATGCCTCTGCTTTTTAATATGCTGCCTAGGTTGGTCATAACTTTCCCCACCTGTAAGAGACAGTCACAAACAAGGAAAAATAAGTGTTATAAAACCTTATCAACAGAGATTCAAATTTCTTATGGGCATAGAGATTAGAATTTCAGTTCTAACAGACTTTTCAGATTGTCTACACATTTTATTTCTGCCTGTGGTAACAGTCCAACAATTAGGAAATATCATTAACTAGCTGCCACGCTTTGCTCTAGGATTGTACAGGGGTTTTGGAGATTAAGTCATATGTTTATGGTTTTCCACTATCTGTCACAAAAGGTTTTAAAGCACTTTTTGTGCAGAGTTAATAATGGTTATATTTTTCTGGCTCTTGTAAAATTATTTTCTTACAATTACAGTTATACAATGACAGTTTTGCTATCATATACATTTTAGTACCTAGTATATTCTAGAAAGTAACAACTCAAAACTCATGTGGATCCCAGTGGGATTTTCAGTAATACTGATATTAGGAATAGGGTAAATGTTTTTAAAATGCACATGTTTTTTTCATTTAGCTTTCTACTTGGGAGAATCGGATTCTACAGTATTTGCTAAGAAAACTCAAGACAAGATTTAGCTTTAAGTATGCTTTTTTTTTTTTTTTTTGTAGCACTGTTTCTAAATAGCAAACAAGCTAAATATCCAACATAAGGCTCTTGCCTCACTATATATACGTATACCTAATCCATGGAATAAAACTCAGCAAATAATATTTATGATGCAAAGAAATATATATTTTATTTATATAAACATATATATGTGTCAGGAAGCATTTAACAAGAGACTTCCTGTGTGCTGTTTTGAATCTGTCAGGAACCCTCTGGCCCTTATTGATTCCTGAATATTCAGGAATTAAGAGGAGAGGCAGGCCTTCCCCGGGGCTGAGAAATCCAGGCATTTCTCACTACAGTGATAAGTACCCTCTTCCTTTTTATGAGCCATACGGTAAAAGGTGATTGTTTGCAACTCTCTCTCTTTGATAGGGATCGTCTTATGTTTTGTAAGTCTGGAATTTTAATCTTCGTCTTTGCTGAGAATAACCACCTTGTAAGACAGTATATATGCCCACACCATGTTGATTAAAACACCTTTGCTCCATCAGAGCTTTGGTCCTCTTTCTTTTTTTCTATTCTTTCTGTCTTTCTCTCTCTCTCTCTATTTCTGGCTAATTCCTTGGAGCGCAGAGGCCCGCTGAGCTCACTTTCTTGCCCGGGCTTCTAAGACCCTCTCGAGAAGGCGCACTGCGCCTTCACCCACTGGAGAGGGCGCCCGGTGCCCACGTGCAGCAGCGCGAGCCCTAAGAACGGGGCTCTATTGGCTTTCCGCGTAAACCAGGGGATATCAGCCTCTTTCTCTCTCTTACTCTCGGAACCACCAGGTTCCGGTCCATTAAAGGACCAACAAGCGCTATCAGCCTCTTTCTCTCTCTTACTTTCTTATCGTCGACTCCGTACCACCAGGTTCCGGTCCATTAAAGGGCCAACATATATGTATAAATGTATACATTGCATATATATTAATATATGAAAGGTTATAATATAATACTAAGCACACTTGCTTTGACATCAGTCAGAACTGGAGTCAAGAGATGGTTCTGTTTCTTATTTGTATTAAGCTACTTAATTACACTTTCACCTTCCTTATTGCTTTGCAGACTGTCGTGTTCCATGAACATAGTGGCTTAAACACCAAACATTTATGATCATTTTCTCTGGACCCTGAGTGCACGCACAGCTTAGCTGAGTCATTTTTTGTGTGTGTTTCAATACATTGTGATCTCATCTGAGGCCCGAAGTTCTCTTTCAAGCTCATGGGTAGCTGAGAGAATTCAGTTCTTGTGGCTGTAGGACAGAAGCCCTCTGCAGCTAGAAGCTAGCTGTCATTCCCTGTCAGGTGACTCTCCACAACATGATGTTTCGTGTCTCTAGGACCAGTGAGAGTGGCTTAGTTATGTAGGTTAGGCCCACCTAGGATAATCTACTTTTTGATTCACCCAAAACCAACAGATATGGAATGCGGGCTACATCTGTGAAATTCCTTCACCCTTGCCATATAAAGGAGTGAAACTGCATCATATTTTTGCCCACACTCAAGGTTATAAAGAGAGTGTACACAGTGTTGTAAGGCAACTATACTCCAATTAAAAAAAAGAAAAGAGGGTATGAGTCATCGGGAATCATCTGTTCTGCCTAGCAAACACACTAATGCTTCATGTGTTTATTTGTAAAACTAAGTTCATAATTTACCAACTTAATCACAATTATATAACAAATAAGATAGTTTGAAACTGTCAAAAAATATGATGTCTGTATTATGGTTATCATAATAGGATTAGTAATATCAGTTCAGTTCAGTTCAGTTCAGTTGCTCAGTTGTGTCTGACTCTTTGTGACCCCATGAATTGCAGCACGCCAGACCTCCCTGTCCATCACCAACTCCTGGAGCTTACTCAAACTCATACCCATCGAGTCGGTGATGCCATCCAACCATCTCATCCTCTGTCGTCCCCTTCTCCTCCTGCCCCCAATCCCTCCCAGCATCAGGGTCTTTTCCAATGAGTCAACTCTTCACATGAGGAGGCCAAAGTATTGGAATTTCAGCTTCAGCATCAGTCCTTCCAATGAACACCCAGGACTGATCTTTAGGATGGACTGGTTGGATCTCCTTGCAGTCCAAGGGACTCTCAAGAGTCTTGTCCAACACCATAGTTCAAAAGCATCAATTTTTCGGCACTCAGCTTTCCTCACAGTCCAACTTTCACATCGATACATGACCACTGGAAAAACCATAGCCTTGGCTAGACAGACCTTTGTTGGCAAAGTAATGTCTCTGCTTTTGAATATGATATCTAGGTTGGTCATAACTTTCCTTCCAAGGAGTAAGTGTCTTTTAATTTCATGGCTGCAATCACCCTCTGCAGTGATTTTGGAGCCCAAAAAAATAAAGTCTGACACTGTTTCCACTGTTTCCCCATCTATTTCCCATAAAGTGATGGGACCAGATGCCATGATCTTAGTTTTCTGAATGTTGAGCTTTAAGCCAACTTTTTCACTCTCCTCTTTCACTTTTATCAAGAGGCTTTTTAGTTCATCTTCACTTTCTTCCATAAGGGTGGTGTCATCTGCATCAGTACTGGGAAAAAAGGACTTACAAAATAAGGTAGGAAAAGATGAATAAAGCAATATACTGACATTTTATACACAGTGTCTACCTCTGGTTGGAACAGGGCCCTACATAATTTTTATCTTTTGCTTTACTCTACAATTGTTGTAACATTATTACCTTCTTCTGCATTTTGTGCAATAACCTCTACCACTTACAAAGCATTTGATATGTGTCAAGACTCTGTTATAAATTCTTTCATAAATTAACTCGTTTAGTCCTCATGTAATCCTATGAGTCAAGTACTATTAATATTGTTAGTTTACAGGTGAAGAAACTGAGGCCAAGAGAGGTTAAATGATATGCTCAAGGTCACCTAGACGTTAATAAGCACAATCAAAGTAGTCACTTAAACAGACTGACTTTTTGGCACTACTCCATTTTGCTTTTTATGAATATTCATTGCTTTGGTAATAATAACAGGGCAAGTAATATTAAAGTAAAAGACAAAGCTATGGCAAAAGAAGGGCATCTATTTTTTCCTTTTTGGCTGCACTGGGTTTTCATTGCTGTATAGGGGGCTTTCTCTAGTTGTGGTAAGCAGGGGCTGTTTTTTGTTGCAGCGCCTGAGCTTTTCATTGCCATGGCTTCTCTAGTTGCAGAGCACCAGCTTTAGGCATGCAGGCTTCAGGAGTTGCGGAGCAGGGGCTTAGCTGCTCCACAGTATGTGGACTCTTCCCAGGCCAGGAATCAAACCTGTGTCTCCTGCATTGGCAGGGGGATTTCTATCCACCTGTACCACCAGGGAAATCCAAGAAGGGCATCTAGAGTTTATTAAAAATTAGAAAGAGAAACTGAACTTGGAGTTCCCTGAACCTTCTTCCACTTCCACTTTTTTTCTTTTTTGGTAACATAGTCCTTTATAGTAGAGCTTCAAACAGTTGGTGAGCTTCTGCAGTGGACTGGGAGCCTGCTGGAGACAGAACATATTGGAGACGGCACACACTGGAGACGGAACACAGTGCAGACAGAGAGAGGGGCAGGCTATTCCAGGGAGGAAATCTGCACTTTCTCAACAGCTCAGTTCTTAAAAAGGCCTCATCTTTGTTCTGAATCGGTTTGCCTCCTCTCCAAAGGCTGTCCTTTTCTTTTTTTCTCCCCTTTGCAATATCATTTTGCGCTGAACTCCCACATACATGTGTTTCAGCTGAAAAACCTGTTCCCCTACCGAATGGTTCCCACTCCATCAGACATGGGTACTGTCCAACTTTTTTGACTTCCTGCAGCATTTCCGAGGTGGCTTTTGGAATCTGTCTGACTCAGGCAGCATCTGCTGGCACATATTAGGACTCTTGCAAACAGGCAGGATTTACTCTCAGCCCTTTCTGTGCGTTTAGTGCATTAAGCCACAAAACAGCTTTGGAACTCTCCGAATTGAGGTTCAGTTCAGATGAATCCCCTTGACAACAGCTGCTCACCACTTGTTCATCTTTAGTCACTACTGTCAGAGTAAACCCTGCTTTCCCCTACAATTATTATTTTTTCCATGCTTTCCGTATTGTTTGTTTTCTGACCTTTCTTTTGTCCTTTGCAAGTGAACATATTAAAATAAAAATACCAAGGCCAAATGTCTCATTCCTGTTCCTGCACAGCATGCTCTGATTTAGAAATGTTTTTGGATTGAACTTGAACTATGTGTGGGTGTTGGAGTGGGTGGAGGCAGAGAAAGAGGAAAGACAGAGGTGGCTTTCTCCTTTTTCCTTTTTTATCTTCTTGTTCTTCTGTTTGGACCATGGCATATTCACAAAAGCAGACAGGGATATTCATTAATTTGTTCATTTGTTCATTCATTCATCAGATATTTAGTGTGCTAGGCAGTGGAGCTAAAAGAATGTGCAAAGTTAAAAAAAAAAATGCACCAGAGATATAATCAGAAGACTTTGGTTTCCTTTGGCATTTAAACTTAGCATTGTGAAAACTGGAAATTTGTTGAACATTCATCAACTATTTCTTGATGATCTACTACCTTCCAGGACCTGTGCTAAAGGCAGGGGATATATTAAGGAATAATATGGAGAAAATCTCAGTCTTTTAGGAAGATTTTTGTCTAGGGAGTTATTTCATCTCTCTGATCCTTAGGTCATGACACATTGAGGTTATACTTTATTTTTCTCCTACACCTTCATTATAGTTCTTATTCTTCTTAATAGGCTTCATTCAAGTGCATATCTGCATTTCCCAGTCCCCACTCCCACCCCCAGCTCCCTTGAGGAGCTCCATTCACTCATACCCTTTGCTCCTCCTCCTGATTATCTCTTTTCATTTGAAAGCACCAAAGCTCATAGGCCAAGTGGGAATCAGAATAAAGCAATCTGATGCCCACTGCACTGTAGAATATACAATCTCAATCTACTCCTGCATTACCTTTGTTTTTAATCAAAAGCACAAGAAATCTCAAGCTGTTAGAATTTGAAGCACAGTAAAAATTTGAGTAGAAATGTATAAGCAGCCAGAGGGAAAATAATTTTATTAATATCATAGACTGCTGACATATTCATCATTTATAGATGACTTGGGACAGAAAATGTTTGATTTGTGAGGAAGTATTAGAAGTTTTCTGTTTCCACCTTTTATTCAATCACTCAACAGAAGCACGGACTGTGGTTAACCAAGGGAAGAGAGTATACTGATGCTAGTGAGAACAAAAGTGGCTTCGATTTATCGAGCACTTACTATCTGGGTGGATTAAAATATTCTGTGCAGAGTTATGTCACTGAATTACCACACAATTCTGTAAGATAGTCTTCACTTTACAGAGGAGAAAACTGAGAACCAGAATGGTCAGGTGCATGTCTAAGAGCAAGAGAATGGTTAAGTGGTCCAGTGAGCTTTCAAAGCTAGGTGTCAACATCTTTTCTTCAAAAAATAAAGACACATCTCAATCGTAACCTATCTTTCTGCCTTTCCCCTTTGTCAGTGTGTCTATCAACCATCCCACATAGTCCATAAACTCTCCTCATTGGCCTGAGGGTTGCAGGTAAGCTTGTCTCAGATCTGAGCTCCCCAGCTTTTGTGTTACAAGCTCCCTGTCTTTATGTGAGCATTTCTTTTTCTTAATTGATTCTGGAGTTAGACTGGGTCTGACTTAAATTGGACTGGGTCTGTTGCAGGAAGGGGGACCCCTTCCAGGGCCCAAAACTGGGCTCTTGTCTCACACTCAGAAATGAATTGTCCAAGGAGACACAAGTGCTGACAAAACAAGAGATTTTATTGGGAAAGGGCACCCGGGCAGAGAGCAGCAGGGTCAGGGAATCCAGGAGAACTGCTCTGCCACATGGCTCACAGTCTCGGGTTTTATGGTGATGGGATTAGTTTCCGGGTTGTCTCCAGCCAATCATTCTGACTCAGAGTCGTTCCTGATGGTGTACGCCTTCCAAGATGGATGCCAAAGAGAAGGATTCTGGGAAGTGGTCAGACATGTGGTGTCTCCTTTTGACCCTTCCCAAACTCTTCCAGTTGGTGGAGGCTTATTAGCTCCCTGTTCCTTACCAGCATCTCCTGTCATAAAACAACTCATGCAAATGGTTACTACGGTGCCTGGCCAGAGTGGGCAGTTTCAATCAGTGTGCTTCCCCTAACAGGTCCAGAGTGAGGTCTCAGGTTGGTAAAGTCCAAAGAGTTTTAGAATTTGCATCTGAGACTCTCACTCAATGTATGCACAAAAATTATAGGTACAGAATATGTGTTTGTCTGAACAAGTGTGTTAATCTTACCAAAGAAATCTGGAATTATTGTGGCCACTTTGGAGAAGTTAAGTCTAGATGAGCTTATCCATTAATAAGATACATAGAGAAACAGGAGTTCCAAACTTCTCTGGAACAATGGAATGTGTGCTCTGATTGGTGAGCAGAAGCTACTAAGACTAAATGATTCCTTACAAAAAGCAAACAAAAACACTCTGAAAGTTGTCTCCACAAATATTAGTCAAAAGCTTTAGTCATGTTACC
This sequence comes from Cervus elaphus, assembly GCF_910594005.1. Taxonomy (NCBI): domain Eukaryota; kingdom Metazoa; phylum Chordata; class Mammalia; order Artiodactyla; family Cervidae; genus Cervus; species Cervus elaphus. Next base: position 82,640,394 of record NC_057815.1, on the reverse strand, counting down.
GGAGAATCTTAACTTTTATTATCACCACCAGAGATACAATTTGGGTTCAAATGTTCATTTTATAAACCAGTGAATTTTGTGCTATGGTCTATCTCATAACTACAATTTTTTAACAAAAACTATAATATTTCTGTTTTTATCTTGTCTATATGTTTCTATACATCCATATACACATTACAGATGTGTGTGTGTGTTTTAATCTCTAGATAGCATTGCCAAAATTAGTTTGCAAGAGAACTCTATTTAATTGGCTTAAAAAAAAATAATCATTTACATAAAGATTCTCTCAGAAATCCAGAAACTAACCCAAAAGTCTTTCAACTTCTACATGAAAATTTAATTGTTACATCTGTCAAAAGAACAATGTATTTTAGGATTATTTTTAAGATTTTTTTTTTTTTGTCATCTACAGAGTTATTTTACTCTGATGTTTTTTCAAAATTGTTTTGTCTTCAAAGAGATTCAAGCAAAGCATTCTGATAAATATAGGTTTCTGATAGCTTTACAATCATACCACTGAACCCAGTAAGAATTTCTAAAACTCTAAAGGAAAAACTCAATCCATATACTGCTAACTGAAGATTAAGGAGAATGAGAATAAGAATTATCTGGGACTGAATGAACTGTTGGAGATAATTATAATTTTATAACTTTTTGTTTGAAATATTACTGGTTCTTAAAAACTTTGCTTACCAGATTTAAGGGAAATATCTTTTATAAGCTATCTATAACTTAGAGCAATTTGTTAAATTATATATTTGTAAACAAAATTGAAACATTTATTTATTTCTTAATACCTAACCCCTTCAGAATTCAGAAAATTCTTACTGTTCTTATTTTCATGGTAATATAGCTAGATATTCACATAATTTCAGTAAGAATATGCTTTCCTTGTAACAGCATACAACTGGGAACACTGGTTGTATTACCAAGGCTTTCACTGGAATACCATATTTGAGAGAGATGTGCATAGAACCAGAAATGACTAGACAGTCACGAGGAACTAAGGTTGAATTTATGGAGCTAAAAAGACCCCTGGAAAAGCCATCTGGTACCCTGCTTACAGGATTCAGGGCAGCCTTAACAGGTGAGTAAGGAAAGTTACTTACTAGCATACACATGAAACTCAGGTTATTTTGGGAACATCAGGAAGAGACCAATTCATTCAAATCTATAGGTATTTTAGGTGAAGTCTGATGATGTGATATTTGCTGGCTTCTTAACTTCAAAGCTTTTTAAAAATCCGTTCCGAGATTCCTTATGAAAAGTTTCAGCAAACCAAACTAAAAGGAGCCTATATAATCAGTCATTATTCTTGCTGTACTTGCTGCTAGGATTTGATTTTGTCTGTGATGGTTATAAATATTCATGGTTCCGTCTGTCTCAATGGTTGGCCAGTGTAAGCTAAATGTGAATTGTGAATTTTGGCAGCAGCAGTGTCACTCCACAGCAAATCATAAACCCAGCAGTGGTCCAGTCCTCTAACCCGCTATTGCTAACCCAAAAGATGCTGATGTTGATACCCTCTAGAAGAGCATCATTTGTGTAGTGTTACTGTCTTTAGTTTGGAGTAAGTGTAAATAAAATGATTAGAAACTTGTTCTTAACTCTGGCAACTATTGCTAACTCTACCTGTAAGACTGTTGTTGCACAACAAAAGTCCCTATGCTTTTTCGCTAAGATTTTTTTTTAGATAATAGAATCACTTTGGATTACCTGTTAACAACGAGTCTGTATCAAAGCAATTATCTTCTGCAGTACTGGGATCAACACCTCCGGTGTGATAGAAATTCAATTATGAGAAATTAACAAACAAGCCTCTTGGCTAAAACAGGTTGGTGCCTCCATTAGTATATCCTTTGATAAATTTTTTTTTAAACCAACTGGTTTGGTAAACAGGGAATCTGGGTAAGGAGCATACTTCAATATCTTGATATTATCCTCCCGATGGTCATCAAATTGGCGATATTGTCCTCCATATGAGACTAACCATAGTCTCCCAGGTGCACTGTCTTTTCAAGTGTCTTGATTATGTGTTCAAGGCCATCAGATGTTCTCACTGCACTTAAAGGAACGAAAGCAAGATAGACAAAAAAGATGAACAACAACAACAAACTTTCCACGTACTTGACATCAAAACCTATGAGTTACACAATGAGATGAGTGTGAGTGTGCATGCTAAGTCACTTTTATTGTGTCAGACTCTTTGTAACCCCATGGACTGTAGACCACCAGACACCTCTGTCCATGGGATTTCCCAGCCAAGAACACTGGAGTGAGTTGCCATTTCCTTCTCCAGGGGATCTTCCTGACCCAGGGATCAAATCTGAATCTCTTAAGTCTCCTGCATTGGCAGGCAAGTTCTTTACCACTAGCACCACCAGGGAAGTCCTCACAATGAGATAAGGATAACTGAATCCGGATGATGACGTATGCCAACTTTTGGGTCAACTTCTCATGTATGAAAAGATCATGAAAACGAGGAACTGCAATTAAACAGGAGGTTATTAAATTGAGGTGGCTTTAATGCCTTGCTGGCCTACATAAGCAAACTTGAAACCTAAGCCAAGTTGATTATAAATGCCTTGTATCCAAGAAAATAAAATTTAAGAAAAACCCATCACAAACCACCAACTCAACTTTCACAAACAGAGCAACTGTTAATGCTATAGCCAATCAAATAATGTCTTTGCTTTGCTTTTGTGTCTGTTCTGTAAAGGTCTTTCCCTAAGCTTCTGTCCACAGAGCACCCTGACAACTTTCAGCATGGCAGTGCCCCATTGGAATTGAAGTCTGTGTAAACACACTCAAAATATTTAATGTGCCTCAGTTTATCTAATATGTCACTGTTGTTCAACCGTTGTGTCCACAACTCTGCGACCTTGTAGACTGTAGCACACCAGACTAACCTGTCCTCCATTATCTCAGGCTTCCCTGTCCATCACCAACTCCTGGAGCTTGCTCAAACTCATGTCCACTGAGTCGATGATGCCACCCACCCATCTCATCCTCTGTTGTCCCCTTCTCCTCCTGTCTTCACTCTTTTCCAACATCAGGGTCTTTTCCAATGAGTCAGTTCTTTGCACCAGGTGGCCAAAGTATTGGAGCTTCAGCTTCAGCATCAGTCCTTCCAATGAATATTCAGGGTCAATTTCCTTTAGGATTGACTAGTTTGATCTCCTTGCTCTCTCTCAAGGGCCTTCTCTGACACCACAGTTCAAAACAATTATTTGGTGCTCAGCTTCTTTATGGTCCAACTCTCACATCCATACACAGCTAGTGGGAAAACCATAGTGTTGACTATACAGATCTTTAGGGTGTTAGGATGTGCTCATATCTTCAGCTTTAATTTATATAAGGTACATTATAAATTGTAGAAAGACATAGAATTCTAATATTTAAATTACTTCTATGACTAGTTCTTAAATATTTTCTTTCATTAGAAGCCCTTTTTCCTTTTTGCATTTTCTCTTCTCCAGAACTTCATTCTTAGGAGAAGTTTTACATAAACCAAGGAAATCTGTTAGAAGATTATTCAGGTTTATGACTTTCTGGGCAACTAGTATAAAGTTTTCAAAGAAAAAAAAAATTCAATACCAGAATTATGCATTGATGGAGAAGCTAAAACTGGCCCTGGGAAAACAGATAAGGTGGGAATCTATTTCTAGTGCATCTCCAAAAAAAAAAAAAAAATCACAAGATTTTCTGCAAAATTTCTAGACATTCCCTCCCCAAAGACTCTCATTTTGTTAGAATTTCAAATTACTTCCTTTCCTCTGTTCTTCCCCTCTTTCTCCTTCCCTCTGTCTTTCCTTCGTTTTTCTTTTAAATTCCTTCTGCCTTCACTAATGTAGGAAAAGTTGTTTTACTTAAAATACACCAGCATATTTAAAATTACCTTGGAAATAGCAAGGTATCTGCTTCTGAAAGTCAAAATTGAGTTTGACTATGTACATCAGTTGCTGCTGCTGCTAAGTCACTTCAGTCGTGTCCGACTCTGTGCGACCCCATAGATGGCAGCCCACCAGGCTCCGCGGTTCCCGGGATTCTCCAGGCAAGAACACTGGAGTGGGTTGCCATTTCCTTTTCTAATGCATGAAAATAAAAAGTGAAAGTGAAATCGCTCAGTCGTGTCTGACTCTTCACGACCCCGTGGACTGCAGCCTACCAGCCTCCTCCGTCCATGGGATTTTCTAGGCAAGAGTACTGGAGTGGGGTGCCATTGCCTTCTCTGATGTACATCAGTAGTGGGTCCCAAATATTTCAAGATGTTTGCTTTTAGTTAATCTGTCCAAGCCAAGCTTTTGAAAGCTTATAAACTGTAGTGGGATCTCTTGTTCTTTATAGCTGCTGAAATAATAGACAAGGGAAACTTGGAAAAACACTAAGAGCAAATTGTCTAGTAATTCCTGTTCTTTCTACTGATTCACATTTATATATATAACATCTCAAGTGTTCAAACACCATGCAATTCGTTTGACCTTTTTATATTGGCCACACAACATGTGGGATCTAAGTTCCCTGACCAGGTTGGAACCCATGCTCCTTGTGGTGGAAATACAGAATCATAACTACTGGACCACCAGGGAAGTTCTTTGACAATTTTCAAATCACTTTTTGTTAAAATTTGACAATTACCTTATATTGACTGAATGAGCTGGGATCCTTTCCCCAGAAGTAGGCTATCATACATTTGAAAGTTCTTTAGTTATATTGAACAAGTAGCTTACTTAATCCAGGAATCCCAGGTGTATATAAAATCTTGACCCAGACATCAGCTGGTAGGTAAAGTGTGATACAACAAGCAGGTGTAATAATAAAAACTGTATTAAAATTCCTGATCCACTCAATTATTTTCTCCCTCTCCATTCAGTCTAGCAATGGGAATTTTTATTATATTCTCTTTAATTCTTTTTTGTGAATACTTAGTCAAAAATTATTTGAAGAAAAAATATTTTATTATACTTTAGTCTTCTAAAGTATATGTGTTCTTGCTTATATTAGGTGTGTACAAAAAATAGCATAATACATGGAATAACTAGAAAGAAAGCCTGCAAAAACAAAGAAAAGTAATTCTCAAAATAAAAGTTATTCATTAAAATTTTTTCTGACTCACATTTTTACATTTATTATAAAGAATACACACACATATATGAAAATGTATATATTTTTATTTAAAAAATACAGTACATGGTTAATGGAAAAAACTATGAATCATCCTTAAAATTCAGTGATTAGCCTTAAATAAAAGATTAAAAATTGTCTTATTGCACATTAGAAGTGCAATATGTATAATGACTAATTATATGTCTAATATGTATAAATACTAATTACATTATTTTGATAAAGCAATTCTAATTTTCTCAATCTCTTAAGCCTGTTCTGATGTGGAAATTAAGCTGGTGACCAACCCTCCAAATGCAGAAAGCCACATGACACTTGAGCAAACTCTTTTACTGAAAGCAGTTTGCGTGTGTGCTTAGTCGCTTCAGTCATGTCTGACTCTCTGTGACCCTATGGACAATGGCAGTAGTTTATGTTTACACATTTTCCTCTGTAAGACTGATTGCAATAACCATAACCCAGTGCACAGTTTAGGTCAGTTGTTAGGATGCTTTAGAAGCCCCTGGAGATGTTTGATAAAAAAGCAACTTGTAGCCTTAGATATCAAGTGTCTAATAACAGTATACTAACTGAACAGTATATTTAAGATTTGGGAAATTAGACCAACTAGACTGTTTTGAACAAGATACAATAATGAAACAAGTGACATAATTTTTTTCTTCTTTAAAACATTTATTCATGGAACAAAAGCCATTTTAATAAAATTTTTGAGAGGGGCTTTTCCCTTGAGGGACTTATAATTTTGGTCGATGTGCAAAATGCTGTCTTTCATACACAGTTGCTCATGATAATAATATGATGATACTCATTTGTGGATATTTGGTCAAAATTCAATGGTAAATTTTGAGGACTGGAAAAATTCTGTCTTGAAATGAGAATGATTCAAAATAATTTCAAATCTTGGAAAGGTAACTTTATCAGGTATTCTAAGATAATAAGTTGAAAAACTAGGATTAAAGCTTGATAGAATGGAAAGAAAAATTTCTAACATGAGATGCAGAAGCAATATTTTGTGGAATATCCTGCTGTAATACATTGCTAAAATTATTAGCAGAGTTAAGAATGTGTTCATGTAGGGTCAATTCCCAAGGCATCAGTGTGGTTAAGTTCATAACATTTAATAGATACCACATTTCCTTTCAAAATCACAGGGTTAAGAAATGAAAAGTTGTTATATACCCTAATATCATTGTAGGAAATTATTTTCACATCCTCCTCCCAGGAGTCTCAATGTGGACAATTAACGTTTGTTCATACTCAGTTGTGTCTGACTCTTTGTGAACCCATGGACTTGTAGCCTGCCAGGCTCCTCTGTCCATGGGATTTTCCAAGCAAGAGTACTGAGTGGGTTGTCATTTCCTCCTCCTCCCCTTCCCTACCCAAGGATTGAACCTGTGTCTCTTCTGTCTCCTACATTGGCAGACGTATCCTTTACCACTCAGGCATTTCACAAATCATCACAATTACATATGAAGTTGCTGATGGTCTGCTGTCGAAGTTAGGAGGTAAGGAACATGAAACATGGCAGGAAAAGGCCCATTTTGGAGGCAACCTGGCCTCCGACTATGGACTCAGTTAGATTTCTTCTGTTATTACATTGTGGGAGCATTTGTTTTCCATATGAAATTCCATTAGAAGGAAATTTCCTGAAGTTGAACATGTTTGTGTTTGTGTGTATACTTAACACTTTGCTGAAAGGGGTAAAAAGAATTCTTTCTTGCGGTTGGTAAAACAACATTGTTTCTTTTCATATTTTCCTCAGGAAAATAACCATCTGTATGCACCAAAATCAAGCATAAGATTTTGATATATGAACTGGCCAATAAAGTCTTTGCTAATGGTATTAAAATCTAGAACATACTAACTTATCTTATAGATTTTATAAAAATGCTATCTCAAGGTACATTCCTCCAGAAAGTATGACAAATCTATGAAATGAAAGTAGCAGAAAGCCAAGCTTTGCAATATAGAAACCAAGAATAGTGCACACTCATAACTGAGAACAACTTCTGGCTGATCTCTAAACCAAGAAGAAAAAGAGACTTGATATTCAATTTCTTCAAAAGGGTCTCTGACTTTAAATCCATCTTTTCCACCCATTAAAACAACTGTGATATTCCCATCTTTCAGATGGTACCACAACTGCTGTCTTCTAAAAGGGCTTTCTCGAGATTTATTATCCAAATTGGCTTCTCCCTAGAATTTTATCTCATCTTGTGTATTTCCTCTGGAGTTTTATTGCACTCTGTAGCTATCTGGTTGGTGGATTGGTTGAGTGCTTTGTTTATTATTGACATTGTTAATTGTCTGCAGTTTCCATTAAATACAAGCACCATGAGGGCAACTTCAGTAATTGCCTTGTTTACCAGCCTCATCCACAGAATGTACCCATAACAAGCATGGAACATGTAATTGTTGACTAACTAAAGAAATGAGCATCTTTTAAGTCACACTCAGCAGTCTATTATGCAAAAGTGATAAATTGCATCTTGTTCAAAATAACAATATGGTTTTCTGTTCAGATGCTTGGAAGGATACACTTTGGCCAGTGTTTCTTAAACTGGGATGTGAGTTGGCAGCTCTGAAGGACACAAGCTACTAAATGATAAACAATGCTACTTTTTTAAGCAGGTTTTTTTTTCCTCAAAGATTGGAGGGAAAATTATGCTGAATATTTAAAATATAATTTTAAAATTAAATGTGGATAGAATAGAATGCAAATTCATTTGGATCCTTAAAAACACATTTAAAAGAATTTCTTACTAACTGGTCAGATCCCAGCAGGGTGATTATAAACACCCTTTCTTCTCACTAGAATAGTAGTCAGTGAAATATTTTGAGGAGTATTTTTAGGGCATTTTCCTTTCTCTGATACATCAATTAGAACTTTTTGTGAAAAATAAAACTTTATTCCCTTGAAAAACCAACCAAGTTAATTTTTAAGATGACTTATCATGATGCATAGGAATTTCAAATGGCACAAGCTATACTGTTTCTGTTTTTAAAAATAGGAAAACCTAAAAGCCAAATGATGAATGCAAACCAACATGTTATTCATGCATGCTGTCTTAAAAGGCTAGATTTCTCATTGTTAACCTGCACTTTAAGTGGCCTTTGCTAGAAATGCAGGAATTGCCCTCAAAGTGTCACCAATATAAAAGCATCATTGTGTTTACCGCTGCAGGAAATCTTTTTGTTCCTGTCAGTTTCTAGTTCTCATTTATGAAGCTGCTTGGCCAATTTGAAATGTTTTGCTCAGAGATGACTAGGGTAAGATTTTGAATGCCTTTTTCTCTGGAGAAATCATCAAACGCCACTGAAGACAATTTTTTTCTGAATAGAAAATCCTTATTAAGTCATTTTCACTCATATTTCAGTCCTGTTTGTGAAGCTTGGTAATCACAGAGGAGAAGAAGTACAAAGCCAGTTAAGAGTAAAGAAAAAAGAGAATATATTCATCCTACATAAAGAAGGGAGATGGGAATATGGAAGCAGATGAGAAGCAATGAGAAAGGAAAATCACGTGATTGAAGTAGATGCTTTGAATGAAGACAGGCAAATGACTGTCAAAGTCATTTTTAACTCATTTTTTAAAAAGATTGATTATTTTTGAGAGGCTCCTTTTCCCAGCATTAACATTCTGATAAATGCACTTCTTACCATGTGATGAAAGTACACCTTTGACATCCTTTTCAAAGCCCTTTGTCACTTCAGACTTTCACAAGAAGGATAACATAGTTTCATAAAAGTTATTTTAAAGAAATAAGAAACTGGTTTTAAATCCTAAATTAAGGACTTTGGTTGTAATTTGAAATCTGGCAGCAAAGAGCCTACCTTTTCTCTTAAAATGAATTCTCCCCATAGTTCATTGAGAGTTGAGAAGGACTCTGCTTTTACTTTATGTGTGTGCTAAGTCATTTCAGTCGTGTCCCTATAGACTTTGAGACCCTATAGACTGTAGCCCTTCAGGCATATCTGACCATAGGGCTCCCCAGGCAAGAATACTAGATGGGGTTGCCATCCCTGACTCCAGGGAATCTTCCTGACTCAGGGTTCAAACCCGCATCTCAAATCCCTTGCATTGGCAGGTGGGTTCTTTACACCTGGGAAGTTGTTTACACACTTTCTCAAGATTTTAATGCTATGTGCAGGCAGTGCTGGTTGACTCAACCTCTAAGTCTATAGGGATATCCATGAATACACTCTTCCCTCCCCAAGCACTAAAGCTACTTACGAAAGCAGACTCCATGTCATATGGAAATATAACAATGGATTGGGTCATTTCAACCATAGTGATCAAAACAACCACATTATCTTTTTCCAGATCTTAGAAAAAGGCATGGAATGACTGGCCTTTTCTCCCTGGATGATTTCCAGGTGTACATAGGTAGCAACAACCATGCTCCACAATGACACTAAATGGCTGGCAACTTGTATTGTTGGAGTCCATATACTTCTTCATAGATATTAACTTTACTTAAGATAAAAATTGTCAGGGGAAAATTTGATTGGTTTCTCTAGGAAACTGCTGGCAATGCAGGAGACCTGGGTTTGACCCCTGGGTTGGGAAGACCCACTGGAGAAGGAAATGTCAGCCCACTACAGTATTCTTGCCTGGAGAATTCTATGGACAGAGAAGCCTGGCGGGCTACAGCCCATGGGGTCACAAAGAATTGGACACAACCGAGTGACTAACACACACAACAGGTCATGTGCCAATAACATCACCAGGGCAGGGTGGTAAGCTTCAATGTCAGGCTAGCTTAAGTTATCCGCAGAGGTACAGTTGGACTTCTCCAAAGGAAATCATGGTTCCCTTTCAAGCAGGTGGAGAATTAGATTCTGGGCCTCCAAAAATCAATGCAGTAAGAAAACAATATGCTTCATTATGAAGAAAGGGTGAAGTCTTAACCCATGGAAATCCTATGGTTTAGAATCAGAGAACTCATGGTTCAAATTCAGACTCTAACACATAATTGCAATTTGAATTTGGGCGAGCAAACATGCATTGCTGTGTCAAAGTCTTCTTTCCCGTTAAATGAATTTGAAAATAACTTGCAACATTGATATGAAGAGCAAATGAGAAAACTTTGCTTCCATGCATTCTGGAAATATTTATTAAGGTTCTATATGTTTGAGGCCCATTTTGCATATGCCTATAGATAGTTTTTACTTATCACTAAGTTGTGTAATAAAAGTTATTCTTTGATATAAAGATTAAGAGAGCATTTCTCTCTTTTTTGGATAATATCTAGCATAGACAGAATTAAGCATATACACAAATCACAGTGAATTTTCCTTTGTTTCACACTGTAACACCATACTGTAGTTAAGAGCTTGCTATTAAAACTCTTTTCTGGCACTTAAACCAAAGGACAAAGTTCAGATGCCAAATTTTAGCATAAACTTCTCTGGGGTTTTAGAACTTCTTGAATATAAATAAAAATATGAGTTATTCTCATATATATTAATTAAAAATTAAATTAATATTTAATCTGAATATTGTATTAACACATCAATACACACTAATATTATCTTCAGTTCTAACATCATCTATTTTATCTTATATATCACTAGGTCTTTGCATAATGTCAGAATTGAATTGTGATATGATTCTGAGTCTTATTTATATCCAGAGATTAGAAATTTAAGTTCTAATTTTGAAAGTGAGAAACTTTTAAAAGGAAATCCTCAAGTTGTTAAAGGAGTTAAACCACCTATGGCTTTTTTAAAAATCATATTTTGGAGTGCTTCAGGGAAGTAGCCAAAATTCTTATTTTCTGCTTTCCTAGTTGTACAAAATATAATAATTATCACAGTGATGATATCTCCTGTCTTTTACAAAAGATCCAAAATCAGTTGACGATTAAAAACATTGGTATGTCTAATCTGAACCACTAGTTGAGTTTAGGCACTAGTTGAATATGAGACACTAATTGAATTTAAAACCTTTCTTGCCCAACTTGGTTTTTACATTTCAGAACTAATATAGTCCCTCACTAACTCAGGAAGATTTGACATACTGGCTTCATTGATCTAAAGTTATATTTACTTTAGACTAGACACATGGTCATTTTATGATGGTTATTGCATTCCATGTAAAAGTTTAAAATATAAAGGAGTGGCTAGCCTGGTGAAACACGATTAAAAGAAATACAGGGGAGGTGTTAATGAAAGAGACATTATTTACTTAGAAATTAGCATGTTAGGAATAATCAATACATAAATTGCCATAAATAATGAAAACTAACATCTGTTTCCCTTGGCAAAATTTCTCCTCTCCAATTGTTAAGTGTTCATTGCTCAAATGTGCTAGATAAATGTTTATTATAAGATGCAATTGGTGCTAAGGCTTAAGAAATACTGCTCATGCTGCATGACTCACACTTTCTAAGTCATGGATAAGGTGAAAGAAGGACAAGTCTTCTAAGAAACCCCTCTCCCCACCTACAGCCCCCAGGCTCTGCTTGGCTAAGTAGTGAACAAAGATGACCTCATACACTTTTCACACACCTACAGCTCTACTCTATATTGGTGATTCCATGGAACTGACATTTATCTAAAAATAGACAATATTTCAAAGTGCCAAATACTGGTATCAATCCAGGGCTAATAGTCAAGTTCGAAATCTGATTAGAAGGTAAGAAGTTAGGGGTTGTTACTCAGCATGGCCAATTCATTCATTTCAATGAAGTGATGAATGTGTTATAAAAATAGACTCATAGAAAAGAGGAAGAAATGTGTCCAGAAACTACTGCTTCCCCTTTTATTATTTGTATTATCTTTTCCTCTCTGTATCAGTAAAAAAACAAAACAAAAAGCATTTTTTTCCTTACATCATTATTGTGCTTTGGTAAGACATAAAATTGACAAACAGAAAAGTTCTCTTCACTCATGGAGAAAATAGTCATATAAGCAGCAGCAGTTTGTCTTTTGTCTCAACAGAGCCCAGCCAGCATTGCTTAAACCTGCCCAAGAAAAGCTCTATAGGCCATTAAAGGAAGAATTAGACATGAACCTGATTTCATTTCCTATTCACCATGAAGTCCTACAACCCCAGGGTAGCAGGGACTTTGGAGACCTTGGATGAATGATTCATGCCACATCAGTGGCCTATTGTCCATTGAGAGGTGGTACTTTGTGATTGCTATTTACCAAGGCGGTCCCCCACAAAGAGACCTTGACTAGGGTGACTCCTCTCTCATCAAAAATCTCCCACTAAATCCCCTCTGACATTAAAAATGCTGTGTCCTACCTTTGGTGAGTTTTCAAAACTGCAGACCTGGCACCTCCTAGTGAATAGCTATTCCCCTATTTGCTGTTACAGAAATAATAATCCAACTGTATTTTACTGAGTATGAAGGTTTAGGTTTTTTTTTTTTTTTTTTCAAGCTTGGTGTATAAATCATATTTTATAAATACAGTTTACATAGTCTTGCTGATCTCTTCCTTGTCATTGAGTACCTGAGCCTACTGTAATAATACTCCAAATGTTTTGCTTCTTAGCAAAAAATGATTTATTCAGCAATGTTACAGCCATCCTCCGTTTAAGTGAGGATGGTATTAAAGTGACTTATGTGAGAGTCTCAATTTTGCAGCACCAGTGTCCTTATTAGAGTTCTTCATGGACAAATCAGAAATCTAAAAGTATTTGGCTTTCATCCATGAAAGATTTTTCTCCCCAGATTCATACTTCTGTGATGATGGCAAAACTTTTTTTCCCAACCAAAGGAATGGATTTGGATAATGCGGCTGCCATCTAAGCTATGCAGTGTTTATCCAGAAGATGATATAAAGCCTGAAGAGTATTCTGAACAGTCAGAGAAAAGCCCAGCTTACTGATTCTCCTCTCTCCTTTCAAGCCACTGCTGTGCACAGCCTTACTGTGATATCAGCAGCCTTATATTTTACTTGTTGGTGTTGCTCTTATTTTCTTTGCATCCAGGCAGCCCATCTCTATTTTAACTTGCATCCTGGAAAGCTTATCTCAAGTGAATAGGACACAGCAGAACATTGTGCAAAGCAGTTTTGCTAAAAATCTTCCAGCAGTTCAAAGGCTTTCTCTGTTTCCATGAAGGTTTTAATTGACGTACACATTTAGAAATTCAAATTATTGATTTCCAGCAGCCTTAATTTAATAATGATTGCCCACTTAGCTCCACTCAAAATTAAAATTCAGAAGGAAGAAGTTTCATTTATTTGACAAAACACATTACATATTACTGATACTGTTAGTTTGCTAAGTATGACCATAATTGCATATTTCCATTGGGTAATCTAATTGAGGTGAGATAGTTGCTTGCTAACTGCAGAAACTCCTCAGATAGAATCCTCCTGGAACAACTGCTATATGTAAAATTAGCTTTGTTTAAAATTCACATCCAAATACAATGTGAGTGTGTTTATCACATTATCTTCTTTTTCCACATCTAGAAGTCATAAAACACTCTAAAGCAGTCATTCTCTTTATCTTCATCTTATAAGCAGCTGCTTAATTTGCATTAGCAAGCTAAACAATCACCACTTTATAGAAATGGAAGCATTTACGATGAAAATATCGGCAGACCAACTATTTACAACTGGAGTATTTTTGAAGATACCTGCAGAGCTATGAAGGAAACAGCTAAAAGTGATGAAAGTTTCTTTCCCTGAAATAACTCCTTGTTTGCTAATTATTTTGTTATCTACTGTGACGTAAGAAAGAACTCTAGTTCTCAGTGGATCAAAACAATCACTGCATTTTTTTCATAAATTTGAGGATAATGATTTCAGGAGAACACCTAGATCATTTGTCTCTGACTTACATAGTGTCAGCTGGGGTGATTAGGGATGGAAGTGCCACATTGAAGGTGACTTCTTCAGTGCATCCTGGGATATTTATCCTCTTTGGGTTTCTCTCTCTCTATGAAGCATCTCATCATTCAGGGTATCTCTTCTCACAACATGGAGGAAGATAAGGAGATATGAAAGGAGACCAAAGGCAATCATAGTTATAAGAAAACATTCAAGAGAGTGTAGCATCACGGAAACTAACAGTTAGGGCTCTCAATTGAAGATAAGTAAATTTCCTCTACCTTGTTTGAACAAAAAAGAAATTATTAAAAATATTATGTGTCTTACAGTATCTTTGAAAAGATAACTCGGGTAGAGAGAGAGGTAGGAGGGGGGATCGGGATGGGGAATACATGTAAATCCATGGCTGATTCATGTCAGTGTATGACAAAAGCCACTATAATATTGTAAAGTAATTAGCCTCCAACTAATAAAAGTAAATGAAAATAAAATAAAGCCAAAAAAAATAAAAGAAAAGATAACACAATTGAGTATGGATGTGTAACATACCTAGAGATTAATCAGAAAAAATACCCAAACTCATCTTGATTCTATAGCTGTCATCTCATTATATGGCATCTATGGCATTCAGTTCAGTTCAGTCACTCAGTCGTGTCTGAATCTTTGCGACCCCATGGACTGCAGCAAGTCAGGTTTCCCTGTTCATCACCAACTCCTGGAGCTTGCTCAAACTCATATCCAATAAGTCAGTGATGCCCTATGGTGTTAGGGTGAGGAAAACAAGAACTCCACTATACTCACCCAGAGAAATCAGATGTTTCTACTACCATACTTGTCTGTGTAGGATAAAGTTTATGTATAAAATCCTGAAAGCTTTAAGGCTGAAAGAGAGTGAAAAAAATGGGATATAAGTGGAAGCCGTGTTTACAAAATAAAGACTGTGTCTTTTTTTTTTTTTTTTTTTTTTAGGGTAATAGACATTAGCATACATCTACGAATTGATTTAAAAAAAAACTTAAAATCATAGTGAGATTAATAAGGTATAGATTAAGGTTCAAAATCTTTAAAAAGGCAATAGTTAATGGGATAAAGATATATTGAGAAACTGGACTTTTATTGAAAAAAACTCTTCCTTGAAAATGAAGAGATGGGTGAAGGTCAAAACATGCACAGCTAAATTTTTAGGTGGAGACAGAAAAATAGAGGTGTATATGTTATATATTTCAATTTCCTTAAAGTATTAATTTTATAATCAGCAGATATACTGATAAAAAGTTGAAATTAGAGTAATTCAGGAAATCTGTAAGGAAATATGAAGCTTCTTAAGAAAATATAATATGAAGATTACCAAGCTATGTTTAGAGTCCATCTGATACATGGAATTATTATTTTAATGTGAATCCAGTCTGATAAATATTATGACTTGGGTATGATTAAAATGATGGCTCATAGATAGACCTGCATAAAGTGGAAAGTGAAGAAAGACAGGAGATTGTTGATAGTAAGAAATTCATGATATGAATAAAGTGGAGGTAACTATATGCTCAAAAATATTTAAGCAGAAATACTTGAGTAAGTAAGGAAGGAGGTTAGGGAATTGTGATAAAATAGAATGCATGTTTTTAGGATTTTGACATTATTTTGAATTTGGTAGTGATAAATTCTGTGACCTTAGTGTATCTGAAAGAGACTGTATTGAAGAAAGAGAATGCCCATGACACCTGATGATAAGGAAGTGAGTACAATGAGACTAGAAAAGTGGTTGGATCATTCATGAAGGTGCTTATGGCTCCAGAAAGAATTACTGGAGTTGTTAGGGAAAGACAAACTAGGAACCTGTTTGGTAATTAAACTTTACATTGAATCAGTGGGGATATTGTCAAAATTAAGGGACAAGACTAAGAAGTCTGTAGATTAAGAGGAACAGAGCCTGGTATCTCTGATTGTTTTATCAGGCAAGCAAGGATTTCTTTCTTTCTTTTTTTTTTGGTAAGAAAGTAGAAAGTTAGCAGTTTGAAATATAAGTGGTGAACAAGAAGTATAACTATCCCACCAGTTTGTATAAAAGAAATAAAATAGCCCTTGTGGAGGTGGTCGAGAAGGCAGTGCTCCCTGGGTGCAGCCACATTTCTGCCAAAGTAACGAGATGGTGAGGATATTATGAGGTGTGGTTGAGATGCAGGAGAATAAGATGATCACTTTTTAGGGATCCAGTGGGCACACTGAAAGGACATACAAGGAAGGGGATATATGAGTAAACTATTTAGTCATCGTAAGAGAAGAGAATAGACATGAACATCGGGAAGACAACTGAATACAGAAGAAGCTTGCTTTTCTTTGTTTTCAGGCCATGTCATGCAGCATGTGGAATCTTAGATCCCTGACCAGAGAGAAAACCAGTGCCCCCTGTAATGGAAACTCAGAGTCCCAACCACTGGACTGCCAAGCAAGTCCAGAACAAACTTACTTTTTCTGCTTACTAGAGTAAGCAGACCAGGAAGACATGGTAGACTAAATGCCGATAGTCTTTCAGAAGATACTTGCATCTACCTGAATCCTTTGAGAAGCACACTCTAAGACAGTATTAGATGTGAAAGCAAATGTTTTAAGGTGATGCCTGTGCATGATGAAGAGGAAAGCAGGGAATTATAGGTAAGGAAAATCTTTGGACTTTGATGTGGACCTGACTTGTGAATTAAACGATGGAAAGAGAGAGGTTCTTGTTAAAAGAATTATAGGCTGGAGCATGGCTCTGAGAAAATTTTGGGAATAATGACTGGGGGTACCCAAGCAAAGATTACCCATTAGAGGAACCCTATGTTGAAGAGTTCTAGACTCTGCCATGCTCAGTGAATGGCCGGGAACATGGCATCATTGCATTGAAGGTACCAATGAATCTTGGACTCCAGTTAAGCCCTTGTAGAAGCATCTCTTGATATCTCCTTGGCTTTCATAAATAAGTATTCAGTTCTAGTACCATCAGGCTAAATGACTCTTAATTTCAGGAAATCTTCTTTTAAAGATATTCACTAAGATAGAACATTTTCCTCCTGGAATTAATCATAAACATTTTAAAGTTTCTCTTATATTCACATTTTAGTGAGAAGGACAGAGGGGAAAAGGATTCAAAAGCTAACTAATATAATTATGCAATAGGATGCATTCTATAAAAAGTTTTCTTATTATGTCTTTGAAGAAAAGAAAAATGAGTTGGCTATAGTATAAATTGATTAATTTGCAACATTTTGAACAGTATTGCCCCCAAAATATCAAACTATTGATCAATATTAGCACACAAGAAATGTTTTAGTGACATTGTAAGATGTGGTCCTTAACTGTGTCCCATTCAAGTTTTTTGTTTTTTTTTTTTAAATCAATGATTTAAACATATGAAAAGATATTAGCAGATCCTTGGAAGGTGATGGGGGACACTGGCTGTTTTGTTGTGAAGGATAAAAGAATTTGAATCCAAAACCATCTCAAGTGTCTGGTATGACAAATCAGAAGAAATTAAATACAAAAAGGATTTAGCTCACAGATCTAACACTGTAAGTGCAGGATAGTGAGAATCACCTTCTGTTCTGAAAGAACACTGGCAGGACTGCATTTGGATTCAGATGACACATTCTTAGAATAATCAGTGATATATGAAGAAGTTTCACGGGATAAAAACAGGACAGGCAGGTGACTTAAAGCTATGCCACATACTTAAGGCCATTCAGTAGAGACTGGCATCCCATTAGATGAATTACATTTTCCTTCAGTTTTTAGAATTTAATCTTAAACTTGTGAGGGTCTGCCACAAAGACTTCTATCTGATTTTTAAGGACACCAAACATCCTCCTGTTTCATGAACTTTAAACTTCAATCTCTCCCTGGACTCTCTATTCTTCTACTCCAAGCATCAGTACAGCTAGTCACCTCAGCATTCCTGTGAAGGTATAAAGTTGCCTATAAGTATTTAGATGAGTATAGACACACACACACCCCTGTATGAAACTTTGCTTCCCCAGTGTATAACACCATATTTGCCCTATATGAGTTATCCAGCAAGTGCTTATTTAATCATTGATATGAGGAATATTTTTAGAAATGAATTTGCTTAGTCTGAGAAAAGATTCTTAGGAGAGGAGGATAGATAATGAGTAATCCTTTAGAATAATTGAAGGAATTTCTTTTAGAAGATCTATTTAGCTGTTTTAACAGATCTACTTTTAGAAAATCTTTTAAGATCTCCTAAGTTGTTTTGGTGACATAGCAAGAGGCAGACCGGAAAGGAACAGTTTAAAGCTACTGAGTTAGAATTTTAGCTCAATAATTGGAAATACTTTCTAAGGGGGATAATTATCCAAACATAGACTACTTGTTAAAATTGTGAATATTCTGTCATTAGAAATTTTGTTTATTTCTTAGGAACATTTTATTTTCACACTGAAACTTCTCTGAAATTAGAAAGTCTCTTTCATGTGATAGTATTAATAATACTATTTTAACTACTATTTTCCATAGATTCCTAATCATCAGAAATTTTCAGCATGAAATGGAAAGAATAGCTGTTACTGGATTAAGAGATAATCCTGATCATCACCTCCAAGGAATCAAATGACTGTGGGAAGAGAGGGTTCCTGATGGATGTTAAGTAACATTCCTGAAGTAGGATAGTGATGCTGTCTCATCAATGCTGATAAACACAGGATGATTTTGTGTGAAGAAAATAAGCATAGTTGACTTGTATGTTGGCTAATTCAAAAGAATAATGCTCTAGAATTAGTACAAGTTCCTGTGCCCAATGCAAGGTGAGGTTAAACAAACCAAAACATCCAGTTTGGAGAAGAGAAAGGTTTACTGCAAGGCCGTGCAAGGTGACAGGTGGCTCATGTCCTAAACAACCCAGAATCCCCCAAAGGGTTTGGCAGAGCATTTTTAAAAACCTGGTGAGGAAGTAAATGGCAACGGGACCATACCTATCAATAATTACCTTAAATGTAAATGGGTTGAATGCCCCAACCAAAAGAAAAAGACTGGCTGAATGGATACAAAAACAAGACCCCTATATATGCTGTCTACAAGAGGCCCACCTCAAAACAAGGGACACATACAGACTGAAAGTGAAAGGCTGGAAAAAAATATTTCACGCAAATGGAGACCAAAAGAAAGCAGGAGTTGCAATACTCATATCAGATAAAGTAGACTTTAAAATAAAGGCTGTGAAAAGAGACAAAGAAGGACACTACATAATGATCAAAGGATCAATCCAAGAAGAAGATATAACAATTATAATATATATGCACCCAACATAGGAGCACCGCAATATGTAAGGCAAATGCTAACGAGTATGAAAGGGGAAATTAACAATAACACAATAATAGTGGGAGACTTTAATACCCCACTGACAACTATGGATAGAAAATTAAACTAAACAGAAAATTAACAAGGAAACACAAACTTTAAATGACACAATGGACCAACTAGACCTAATTGATATCTATAGGACATTTCACCCCAAAACAATCAATTTCATCTTTTTCTCAAGTGCACATGGAACCTTCTCCAGAATAGATCACATCCTGGGCCATAAATCTAGTCTTGGAAAATTCAAAAAAATTGAAATCATTCCAGTCATCTTTTCTGACCACAGTGCAGTAAGATTAGATCTCAATTACAGGAAAAAAATTATTAAAAATTCAAACATATGGAGGCTAAATAACACAATTCTGAATAACCAACAAATCATAGAAGAAATCAAAAAAGAAATAAAAACATGCATAGAAACTAATAATGAAAACACAACAATCCAAAATCTAAGTGCTAAGGGGAAGGTTCATAGCATTACAGGCTTACCTCAAGAAACAAGAAAAAAGTCAAATAAATAACTAACCCTACACCTAAAGCAACTAGAGAAGGAAGAAATGAAGAACCCCAGGGTTAGTAGAAGGAAAGAAATCTTAAAAATTAGGGCAGAAATAAATGCAAAATAAACTAAAGAGACCATAGCAAAAATCAACAAAGTTAAAAGCTGGTTTTTGGAAAAAATAAACAAAATTGACAAACCTTTAGCAAGACTCATTAAGAAACAAAGGGAGAAGAACCAAATTAACAAAATTAGAAATGAAAATGGAGAGATCACAACAGACAACACTGAAGTACAAAGGATCATAAGAGACTACTACCAGCAGTTCTATGCCAATAAAATGGACAACTTGGAAGAAATGGACAAATTCTTAGAAAAGTGTAACTTTCCAAAACTGAACCAGGAAGAAATAGAAGATCTTAACAGACCCATCACAAGCAAGGAAATCGAAACTGTAATCAGAAATCTTCCAGCAAACAAACGCCCAGGACCAGATGGCTTCACAGCTGAATTCTACCAAAAATTTAGAGAAGAGCTAACACCTATCTTACTCAAACTCTTCCAGAAAATTGCAGAAGAAGGTAAACTTCCAAACTCATTCTATGAGGCCACCATCACCCTAATTCCAAAACCAGACAAAGATGCCACAAAAAAAGAAAACTAAAGGCCAATATCACTGATGAACATAGGTGCAAAAATCCTTAACAAAATTCTAGCAAGCAGAATCCAACAACATATTAAAAAAAAATCATACATCATGACCAAGAGGGCTTTATCCCAGGAATGCAAGGATTCTTTAATATCCACAAATCAATCAATGTAATACACCACATTAACAAATTGAAAGATAAAAACCATATGATTATCTCAATAGATGCAGAAAAAGCCTTTGACAAAATTCAACATCCATTTATGATTAAAACTCTCCAGAAAGCAGGAATAGAAGGAACATGCCTCAACATAATAAAAGCTATATATGACAAACCCACAGCAAGCGTTACCCTCAATGGTGAAAAATTGAAAACATTTCCCGTAAAATCAGGAACAAGACAAGGGTGCCCACTCTCACCACTACTATTCAAAATAGTTTTGGAAGTTTTGGCCACAGCAATCAGAGCAGAAAAAGAAGTAAAAGGAATCCAGATAGGAAAAGAAGAAGTGAAACTCTCACTGTTTGCAGATGACATGATCCTCTACATAGAAAACCCTAAAGACTCTACCAGAAAATTACTAGAACTAATCAATGAATATAGTAAAGTTGCAGGATATAAAACTAACACAGAGAAATCCCTTGCATTCCTATACACTAACAATGAGAAAACAGAAAGAGAAATTAAGGAAACAATACCATTCACCATTGCAACAAAAAGAATAAAATACTTAGGAGTATATCTACCTAAAGAAACAAAAGACCTATACATAGAAAACTATAAAACACTGATAAAAGAAATCAAAGAGGACACAAACATATGGAGAAACATACCGTGTTCATGGATTGGAAGAATCAATATTGCCAAAATGACTATACTGCCCAAAGGAATCTATAGATTCAATGCAATCCCTATCAAGCTCCCAACGGTATTTTTCACAGAACTAGACCAAAGAATTTCACAATTTGTATGGAAATACAAAAAACCTTGAATAGCCAAAGCAATCTTGAGAAAGAAGAATGGAACTGGAGGAATCAACCTGCCTGACTTCACACTCTACTACAAAGCCAGAGTCATCAAGACAGTATGGCACAAAGACAGAAATATAGATCAATGGAACAGAATAGAAAGCCCAGAGATAAATCCATGAACCTATGGACACCTTATCTTTGACAAAGGAGGCAAGGATATACAATGGAAAAAAGACAACCTCTTTAACAAGTGGTGCTGGGAAAACTGGTCAACCACTTGTAAAAGAATGAAACTAGAACACTTTCTAACACCATACACAAAAATAAACTCAAAATGGATTAAAGATCTAAATGTAAGACCAGAAACTATAAAACTCCTAGAGGAGAACATAGGCAAAACACTCTCTGACATAAATCACAGCAGGATCCTCTATGACCCACCTCCCAGAATATTGGAAATAAAAGCAAAAATAAACAAATGGGACCTAATGAAACTTAAAAGTTTTTGCACCACAAAGGAAACTATAAGCAAGGTGAAAAGACAGCCTTCAGAATGGGAAGAAAATAGTAGCAAGTGAAGCAACAGACAAAGGATTAATCTCAAAAATATACAAGCAACTCCTGAAGCTCAATTCCAGAAAAATAAATGACCCAATCAAAAAATGGGCCAAAGAACTAAACAGACATTTCTCTAAAGAAGACATACAGATGGCTAACAAACACATGAAAAGATGCTCAACATCACTCATTATCAGAGAAATGCAAATCAAAACCACAATGAGGTACCATTACACGCCAGTCAGGATGGCTGCTATCCAAAAGTGTACAAGCAATAAATGCTGGAGAGGGTGTGGAGAAAAGGGAACCCTCTTACACTGTTGGTGGGAATGCAAACTAGTACAGTCTCTATGGAAAACAGTGTGGAGATTTCTTAAAAAACTGGAAATAGAACTGCCATATGACCCAGCAATCCCACTTCTGGGCATACACACTGAGGAAACCAGATCTGAAAGAGAGACGTGCACCCCAATGTTCATTGCAGCACTGTTTATAATAGCCAGGACATGGAAGCAACCTAGATGCCCATCAGCAGATGAATGGATAAGGAAGCTGTGGTACATATACACCATGGAATATTACTCAGCCATTAAAAAGAATTCATTTGAATCAGTTCTAGTGAGATGGATGAAATTGAGTCCATTATACAGAGTGAAGTAAGCCAGAAAGATAAAGACCATTACAGTATACTAACACATATATATGGAATTTAGAAAGATGGTAATGATAACCCTATATGCAAAACAGAAAAAGAGACACAGATGTACAGAACAGATTTTTGGACTCTGAGAGAAGGTGAGGGTGGATGGTTCAAGAGAACAGCATCGAAACATGTATATTTTCAAGGGTGAAACAGATCACCAGCCCATGTTGGATGCATAAGACAAGTGCTCAGGCCTGGTACACTGGGAAGACCCAGAGGGATCTGGTGGGAATGGAGGTGGGAGGGGGGATCGGGATGGGGAATACATGTAAATCCATGGCTGATCATGTCAATGTATGGCAAAAACCACTACAATATTGTAAAGTAATTAGCCTCCAACTAATAAAAATAAATGGAAAAAATAAATAAATAAAAACCTGGTGAGTGAGGAAGAGTCACAGGGTACTTGATCAAATCGTGCACAGTTGTCTGGCTGGTGATGAGAGAACAAAGTGGTGTCACAGGGGTTAACATTATGTCTTTAGACTCCAGGAGGCCTGGAGCAATGTGCCCATGGTTATCAAGCAGTTAACATCTTCCATTTGGTGGGGTGGGGGGGTTCATATCTGCAAAATAACTCAGGAAATGTATGTCAAATATTACTATCTAGATACTTCACAGAGGAGCTAAAGCAGAAGATATGGGGGAAGGCCTGTCCTGGGAAGGGCCCTTAGAGTCCTGCTCATTTACACTAGGAGTGTAGAAAATTTAATATTCATGGACCAAATGATGCGCTTTTATTTTTCTTTTGATGTACACACAAGAGTAATGTATGAAGAAAAAATCCATGCCTAAGTAAGTTTAAAAGAAGGCTTTAATAAGGATGTAACTTAATGCTGAGAAAGCACTCTGTAGTTAATTGGCAGTGTTTTGTTTTTTCCTATCAAAGAGTATATAAAGTAACACATGACTAGCAACAAATTTTACCTTATATTCTATGAAGTATGATTTGATTCTAGATTATCCTACATTTAGGACACCAGCCAGGGTTACCGGAAGTTAGAAGAGGCAAAAAAGAATCATTCACCAGAGGTTTGGGAAAACATACATCAGAAAAGTATGGACAATTGGAACCTAACATACTGCAATTGAATTTTAACCTTAAATTAATTTGCTTAAAGTTATTTGCTTAAAGTTAAAAACAAATCCCTTGTGACTATACAGTGGAAGTGAGAAATTGATTTAAGGGACTAGATCTGATAGACAGAGTGCCCGATGGAGGTCCATGATAGTACAGGAGACAGGAATCAAGACCATCCCCTAGAAAAAGAAATGAAAACAAGCAAAATGGCTGTCTGAGGAGGCCTTACAAATAGCTGTGAAAAGAAGGGAAGCGAAAAGCAAAGGAGAAAAGGAAAGATATATCCATCTGAGTGCAGAATTCCAAAGAATAGCAAGGAGAGATAAGAAAGTCTTCCTCAGTGATCAATGCAAAGAAATAGAGGGAAACAACAGAATGGGAAAGACTAGAGATCTCTTCAAGGGAACATTTCATGAAAAGATGGGATCAATAAAGGACAGAAATGGTAGGGACCTAACAGAAGCAGAAGATATAAAGAAGAGGTGGTAAGAATACACAGAAGAACTGTACAAAAAAGATCTTCAGGACCCAGATAATCATGATGGTGTGATCACTCACCTAGAGCCAGACATCCTGGAATGTGAAGTCAAGTGGGCCTTAGGGAGCATCACTACAAACAAAGCTAGTGGAGGTGATGGAATTCCAGTTGAGCTATTTCAATTCCTGAAAGATGATGCTGTGAAAGTGCTACACTCAATATGCCAGCAAATTGGGAAAACTCAGCAGTGGCCACAGGACTGGAAAAGGTCACTTTTCATTCCAATCCCAAAGAAAGGCAATGCCAAAGAATGCTCAAACTACTGCACAATTGCATTCATCTCACATGCTAGTAAAATAATGCTCAAAATTCTCCAAGCCAGGCTACAGTAATATGTGAACCGTGAACTTCCAGATGTTCAATCTGGTTTTAGAAAAGGCAGAGGAAACAGATCAAATTGCCAATATCCGCTGGATCAAAGAAAAAGCAAGAGAGTTCCCGAAAAACATCTATTTCTGCTTTATTGACTATGTGAAAGCCTTTGACTGTATGGATCACAATAAACTGTGGGAAATTCTGAAAGAGATGGGCATACCAGACAATCTGACCTGCCTCTTGAGAAATCTGTATGCAGGTCAAGAAGAAACAGTTAGAACTGGACATGGAACAACAGACTGGTTCCAAATAGGAAAAGGAGTACGTCAAGGCTGTTTATTGTCACCCTGCTTATTTAACTTATATGCAGAGTACATCATGAGAAATGCTGGGCTCGAGGAAACACAAGCTGGAATCAAATTATCGGGAGAAATATCAATAACCTCAGATATGCAGATGACACCACCCTTATGGCAGAAAGTGAAGAAGAATTAAACAGTCTCTTGATGAAAGTGAAAGAGGAGACTGAAAAAGTTGGGCTAAAGCTCAACATTCAGAAAACTAAGATCATGGCATCTGGTCCCATCACTTCATGGGAAATAGATGGGGAAACAGTGGAAATAGTGGTTGACTTTATTTTTCTGGGCTCCAAAATCACTGCAGATGGTGATTGCAGCAATGAAATTAAAAGACACTTACTCCTTGGAAGGAAAGTTATGACCAACCTAGAGAGCATATTAAAAAGCAGACATTACTTTGCCAACAAAGGTCTGTCTAGTCAAGGCTACGGTTTTTCCAGTGGTCATGTATGGATGTGACAGTTGGACTATATATATATATATATATATATATATATATATATATATATATAGTAAGCTGAGCACTGAAGAATTGATGCTTTTGAACTGTGGTGTTGGAGAAGACTCTTGAGAGTCCCTTGGACTGCAAGGAGATCCAACCAGTCTATCCTAAAGGAGATCAGTCCTGAGTGTTCATTGGAAGGACTGACGTTGAAGCTGAAACTCCAATACTTTGGCCACATGATGCAAAGAGCTGCCTCATTTGAAAAGATTCTGATGCTGGGAAAGATTGAGGGCAGGAGGAGAAGGCGACGGCAGAGAATGAGATGGTTAGATGGCATCACCAACTCAATGGACATGGGTTTGAGTGGACTCTCGGAGTTGGTGATGGACAGGGAGGCCTGGCATGCTTCCGTTCTTGGGGTCGCAAAGAGTTGGACACGACTGAGCGACTGAACTGAACTGAATTGAACTGAAAGTTATGAGCTGAATTACAGCACATCAAGAGATGTGTTGAAATCCCACCCCAGAGCCTGTTGATGTGACCTTCTGTAGAAATATAGTATTTGAAAATGTAATCAAGATGAGGTTATAATGCACCGGAGTAGTTACTATTCCAATGGGACTAGTATTTTCACAAGAAAGGAGAGACACAAGGAGGTGAGCACCACAGGCACCCTCTCTGTATCTCTGCAAAGACACAGAGATATAGAGGGAAGCTGGCCGTGTGAAGTAAACAGAGATAGCTTTAAGATGCGAAAAGCCAAGAGACTGCCAGGGCTACCAGAAACTGGAAGAGCCCCCCCGCCGCCCCCCCAAAAAAAGAGTAATCCTCTCTTGGAGGTTTCCAAAAAGGCAACACCCTGATTTTGAACTGCTAGCCTTCTGAAATGTGAAACAATACATTTCTATTGCTCTAAAATATGTATTGTCTCCTAGAGTTGCTCTAATAAAGTATGACAAACTGGGTAGCTTAAAACAAAAGAAATGTATTCTTTCCAGTCCTGGAGGCTGGAAGTCCAAAATCAATGTGTCTGCAAGACCATGATAACTCAAAGGCTCAAGGTGAAAATCTGTTCCCTGTTTTTTTAGTTTTGGTGTCACTGCTGGCCATCCACGGTTTCCTTAGTTTGCAACAGTGTAATTCCAGTCTTTGTCTCCATCAACTAATTCTTCCCTTGTGTTATCATATCTTCTTCCTATAAGACACTGGTCTTATAATCAGCAGTCGTGTATGGATGTGAGAGTTGGTCTCTAAAGAAAGCTGAGCGCTAAAGAATTGATGCTTTTGAACTGTGATACTTTTGAACTGCAGAAGAAGACTCTTGAGAGTCCCTTGGGCTGCAAGGAGATCCTCCCAGAGTTTGCTCAAGTTTATGTCCATTCAGTCAGTTATACTATCTAACTATCTCATTCTTTACTGCCTTCTTCTTCTTTTGCCTTCAGTCTTTCCCAGTATCAGGGTCTTTTCCAAAAGAATCAGCTCTTCCATCAGGTGACCAAATTATTAGGGCTTCAGCCTCAGCATCAGTCCTTCTAATGAATATTCACAGTTGATTTCCTTTAGGATTGAGTGGTGTGATCTCCTTGCAGTTCAAGAGATTCTAAAGAGTCTACTCCAGCACCACAATTCCATAGCATCAATTCTTGGGTGCTCAATCTTCTTTAGGGTCCAGCTCTCACTTCCATACATGATTGCTGGAAAAACAACAGCTTTGATTATATGGAAATTTGCTTGCAAAGTTATGTCTCTACTTTTTAATATGCTATCTAAGTTTGTCATAGCTTTCCTTCCAAGGTATAAGTATCTTTTAATTTCATGGCTACTGTCACTGTCCACAGTGATTTTGGAGCCCAAGAAAATAAAATCTGTCATTGTTTCCACTTTTTCCCTTTCTATTTGCATGAAGTAGTGGGACTGGATGCCAAGATCTTAGTTTTTGAACGCTGAGTTTTAAGCCAGCTTTTTCACTCTCCTCTTTCATCCTCATAGAGAGGCTCTTAAGTTCCTCTTCACTTTCTTCCTTTAGAATGGTATCATATGCATATCTGAATTTGTTGATATTTTCCCCGGCAATCTTGATTCCAGACTGTGATTCATACAGCCTGGCATTTTGCATGATAAACTCTGCAGGGTTACACTACACACCCTTGTCTTACTCCTTTCCCAATTTTGAACCAATCAGTTGCTTCATGTCTCTTTCTAGTGGTTGCTTCTTTATCCTCATTCATGTTTCATAGGAGGCAGGTAAGGTGGTCTTCTCTCTAAAAATTTTCCACAGTTTGTTGTGATCCACACAGTAAAATACTTTAGTGAAGTCAAGGAAGCAGAAGTAGATTTTCTTTTTGGAATTCCCTTGCTTTTTCCAGGATCCAACGAATGTTGGCAATTTGATCTTTGGTTTTCCTGCCACTTCAAAACCTAGCTGGCACATCTGGAATTTCTGGGTTCACGTACTACTGAAGCCTAGATTGAAGATTTTTCAGCCTAATCTTGCTACCGTGTGAAATGAGTGCAATTGTATGGTAGTTAAAACATCTTTGGCATTGCTCTTTTTTGGGATTGGAATAAAAACTGACCTTTTTCAGTCCTGTGGCCTCAGGTGGGTTTTCTAAATTTACTGATATACTGAGTGTAGCACTTTAACAGCATCATCTTTTAAGATTTGAAATAGCTCAAATTGGAATTCCATTACCTCAACTAGCTTTGTTCATAGTAATGCTTCCTAGGACCTACTTGACCTTACACTCCAGGATGTCTGGATCTAGGTGACTGATCATACCATCATGGTTATCCACATTAATAAGATCTTTTTTTTTTTTTTTTTAATATATTCTTCCATGTATTCTTGCCACATCTTCTTAATTTCTGCTGCTTGTGTTAGGTCCTTAATGTTTGTATCCTTTATCATGCCTGGCCTTGCAAGAAATATTCCCTTGATATCTTAAATTTACTTGAAGTGATCTCTAGTCCTTTCTATTCTATTGTTTACCTCTATTTCTTGGTATTGTTCATTTAAGAGGGTCATCTTATTTTTCTGTGCTATTCTTTGGAACTCATTCAGTTGAACATATGTTTCTCTTTTTCTCCCTTGCCTTTTGCTTCTTTTCTTTTCTCAGCTATTTGTAAAACCTCCTGAGACAACCACTTTGCCTTCTTGCTTTTTTTTCTTTCCGGGGTGGTTTTGGTCTCTGCCTCTTGTACAGTGTTACAATGCCTCTGTACATTGTTGTTCAGGTACTCTGTCTACCAGATCTAATCCCTTGAATCTATTTGTCACCACAACTGTATGATCATAAGGGATTTGATTTAGGCCATACCTGAATGACCTAGTGGTTTTCCTTACTTTCTTCAATTTAAGCCTGAATTTTTCAATAAGGAGGCCATGATTTGAACCATAGTCAGCTCCAGGTCTTGTTTTTGCTGACTATATACAGCTTCTCCATTTTTGGCTGCAAAGAACATAATCAATCTGATTTCGGTATTGGCCATCTGCAATGTCCATGTGTAGAGTCATTTCTTGGGTTGTTGGAAAAGTGTCTTTGCTGTGACCACTGTGTTTTCTTGACAACGTTCTGTCAGCTTTGTCCTGCTTCATTTTGTACTCCTGTTATTCCAGGTATCTCTTGACTTCCTACTTTTGCATTTCATACTGTTCATAGGGTAATCAAGGCAAGAATACTGAAGTGGTTTGCCATTCCCTTCTCCAGAGGACCACGCCTCGTCAGAACTCTCTACCATAATTTGTCCATCTTGGATGGCCCTAGACGGCATGACTCAGAGTTTAATTGTTAGAAAAGGCAAAAATAGTATGAAAAGCATGAAAAGGCAAAAAAAAAAAAAATATATGACACTGAAAGGTGAACTCCCAGGTTGGTAGGTGACCAATATGCTTGTGGTGAAGAGGGCAGAAAAAACTCCAGAAAGAATGAAGAGACAGACCAAAGTAAAAACAGCACACAGTTGTGGATGTGACTGGTGATGGAAGTAAAGCCCAATGCTGTAAAGAACAATATTGCATAGGAACCGGAAATGTTAGTTCCATGAATCAAAGTAAATTGGAAGCAGTCAAAAAGGAGATGCCAAGAGTGAACATCAACATTTTAGGAATCAGTGAACTAAAATGGACTGGAATGGGAGAATTTAATTGAAAGTACCATTATATCTACTACAGTGGGAAAGAATCCCTTAGAAGAAATGGAATAGCCCTTATAGTCAACAAGAGAGTCTGAAATGCGGTACTTCGGTGCAATCTCAAAAATAACAGAATGACTTCTGCTCTTTTCCAAGGCAAATCATTCAATATCACAGTAATCCAAATCTATGCCCCAACAAGTAATGCTGAAAAAGCTGAAGTTGAATGGTTCTATGAAAACCCCCAAGACCTTATAGAACTAACACCCAAAAAAGATGTCCTTTTCATCATAAGGGACTGGAATGCAAAAGTAGGAAGTCAAGAGATACCTGGAGTAACAGGCAAATTTGACCCTGGAGTGCAAAATGAAACAGGGCAAAGGCTAACAGAGTTTTGCCAAGAGAACACACTGGTCATAACAAACACCCTCTTCCAACAACACAAGAGACAGCTCTACACATAGACAATACCAGATAGTCAATACCGAAATCACATTGATTATATTCTTTGTAGCCGAAGATGGAGAAGCTCTATACTGTCAGCAAATACAAGACTGAGAGCTGACTATGGCTCAGGTCATGAACTCCTTATTGCCAAAATCAGATTTAAATTGAAGAAAGTAGGGAAAACCACTAGGTCATTCAAGTATGACCTAAATCAAATCCCTTATGATTATACAGTGGAAGTAAGAAATGGATTCAAGGGATTAGATCTGATAGACAGAGTGCCTGATGAACTATGGATGGAGGTTCCTGACATTGTACAGGAGGCAGTGATCAAGACCATCCCCAAGAAAAAGTAATGCAAAAAGACAAAATGGTTATCTGAGGAGGCCTTACAAATAGTTGAGAAAAGAAGAGAAGCTAAAGGCAAAGGAGAAAGGAAAGATATACCCATTTGAATGCAGAGTTCCAAAGAATAGCAAGGAGAGATAAGAAAGTTTTCCTCAATGATCAATGCAAAGAAACAGAGAAAGGAAAAAAAAAAAAGAATGGGAAAGACTTGAGACCCCTTCAAGAAAATTAGAGATACCAAGAGAACATTTCATGCAAAGATGGGCACAGTAAAGGAGAGAAATGGTATGGAACTAACAGAAGCAGAAGATATTAAGAATTGGTGGGAGGAATATGCAGAAAAATATACAAAGAAGATCTTCATGACCCAGATAATCATGATGGTGTGATCACTTATCTAGAGCCAGACATCCTGAAATGTGAAGTAGTGGGCCTTAGGAAGTGTCACTAGGAACAAAGCTAGTTTAGGTGATGGAATTTCAGTTGACCTATTTCAAATCCTAAAAGATGATACTGTGAAAGTGTTGCACTCAATATGCAAGCAAATTTGGAAAATTCAGCAGGCCACAGGAATGGAAAAGGTCAGTTTCCACTCAAATTCCAAAGAAGGGCAATGCCAAAGATTGTTTAAACTACCTCACAATTGCACTCATCTCACACGCTAGCAAAGCAATGCTCAAAATTCTCCAAGCCAGGCTTCAACAGTACATGAACCATGAACTTCCAGATGTTCAAGTTGGATTTAGAAAAGGCAGAGGAACCAGAGATCAAATCTCCAACATTCATTGGATCATCAAAAATGCAAGAGAGTTCCAGAAAAAAAATCTACTTCTGCTTTATTGAGTACACCAAAACGTTTGACTGTGTGGATCACAAAAAACTGTGGAAAATTCTTCAAGAGATGGGAACACCAGATCACCTTACCTGCCTTCTAAGAAATCTGTATGCAGGTCAAGAAGCAACAGTTAAACTGGACATGGAACAACAGACTGGTTCCAAATTGGGGAAAGGAGTACATCAAGGCAGTATACTGTCACCCTCCTTATTTAACTTATATGGAGAGTACATCATGCGAAATGCCAGGCTGGATGAACATAAGCTGGAATCAAGATTGCCGGGAGAAATATCAATAACCTCCGATACGCAGATGACATCACCCTTATGGCAGAAAGTGAAGAAGAACTGAAGGGCCTCTTGATGAAAGTGAAAGAGGAGAGTGA
Source organism: Cervus elaphus (assembly GCF_910594005.1). Classification (NCBI taxonomy): domain Eukaryota; kingdom Metazoa; phylum Chordata; class Mammalia; order Artiodactyla; family Cervidae; genus Cervus; species Cervus elaphus. The sequence goes on along the minus strand of NC_057815.1, from coordinate 82,608,860 downwards.
AAAAATTGGCTTAAAACTCAAGACTCAAAAAATGAAGATCATGGCATCTGGTCCAATCACTTAATGGCAAATAGATAGGGAAACAGTGAAAACAGTGACAGACTTCATTTTTCTGGGCTCCAAAATCACTGAAGATGGTGACTGTAGCCCTGAAATTAAAAGATGCTTGCTTCTTGGAAGAAAAGTTATGACCAACCTAGACAACATATTAAAAAGCAGAGACATTACTTTGCCAACAAAAGTCCATCTAGGCAAGGCTATGGCTTTTCTGTAGTGATCTATGGATGTGGGACTTGGAATATAAAAAAATTGAGCACCGAAAAATTGATGCTTTTGAACTGTGGTGTTGGGGAAGACTCTTGAGAGTCCCTTGGACTGCAAGGAGATCAAACCAGCCAATCCTAAAGGAAATCAGTCCTGAATATTCATTAGGACTGATGATGAAGCTGAAACACCAATGCTTTGGCAACCTGATGCGAAGAACCAACTTATTGGAAAAACCCTGATGCTGGGAAAGATTGAAGGCAGGAGGAGAAGGGGACAGCAGAGGATGAGATGGTTGGATGGCATCACTGACTCAATGGATATGAGTCTGAGGAAATTCTGGGAATGGGTGATGGACAGGGAAGCCTGGCATGCTGCAGTCCATGGGGTCAGAAAGAGTCAGACATGACTGTGTGACTGAATTGAACTGAACTTTTACATTACAATCCCCTCTTATGAGAAGGGCATAGTTTTTTGCTATTAGTTAGAAGATGTTCTAGGTCTTCAACAGTAGAACTGATTATGTTCAGCTTCTTTTACATCAATGGTTGTGCATAGACTTGAATAAATTTGAGTTGAATGGTTTGCCTTAGAAACAAAGCAAGATCATTCTGTCATTTTTGAGATTGCACCCAAGTACTGCATTTCAGACCCTTCTGTTGTCTACGAGGGTACTCCTTTTCCTTTAAGGAATTCTAGCCCACAGTATTAGATATAATGGTCATCTGAATTTAACTTGCCCATTCCCATCCATTTAAATTTACTGATCTCTATGATGTCAATGTTCAATCTTGCTATCTTGTGCTTTATCATGTCCAACTGATCCTGATTCATGGATGTAATATTGCATGCGCTATGCAATAATGTTCTTACAACATCAGACTTTGCTTTCAACATACCACCAGACATATTCACAAGCATCATTTCCACTTTGGCCCAGCCCTTCATTATTTTTGGACCTCTGAGTAATTGACCTCTGATCTTCCCCAGTAGCATATTGCACACCTTTCAATATGTGTCATACAGGGGGCTCACCTTCAGGTGTCATAACTTTTTGCCTTTTTGACTGTTCACAGGGTTCTCCAGGCAAGAATACTGGAGGAGGCTGCCATTTCCTCCTCCAGTGAACCACGTTTAGTCAGAACTCCTCACTACGACTGGTCCGTCTTGGGTGGTCCTTCAAGGTATGGCTCATAGTTTCACTGAGTTACACAAGCTCCTTCACCATGACAAAGCCGTGAACCTTGATGGGGAACACATCTTTAGTTTTACGATGTTTTAGATACAGTTTCTTGTATATACCTTTTAATCCATGTTATTAGATAAAATGTAAATTTGTGGTTATGAGATGTCTAAATCATTAATTTAGGTCTTATACGAACACATATATGTAAAGAATGGTATTTCACCAGGAAATCTGACATGCTAATTTCATTATTGTATTTATTTCACTGTCTCTATTAGGAAGATATAATAGGGACCATTTCTAAGAATCAGTTTTAGTGAGATGTATGAACCTAAAGCTTGTTAAACAGAGTGAAGTAAATATGAAAGAGAAAAACAAGTATATATATATATATTAGCACATATATATAGAATCTTAAAAAGCAAATAATATTGATGAACTTATTTTCAGGAAAGGAATGGAGATGCAGATTTAGAGAGTGAGCTTGTGGACACAATGGTAGCGGGAGAGAGTGGGACGAATGGCGAGAGTAGCATCAAACATATACACACTGTCAGTTGTGAGATGGAAAGCTGGTGAGAAATCGCTGTGTAGTACGGGGAGCCCAATCTGGCACTCTGTGATAACCTGAAGGGATGGGATCGGGGGGTGGGGGGGCGCGAGGGGAGGGAGGCTAGGGAGGAAGGGGATGTATATATAATTATGGCTGATTTGCATCATTGTATGGCAGAAACACAACATTGCACAAATTAAAGAAAAAAAATACTTAAAAAAGAAAAAACAAATCTGATTTTTTATACTTTTAATTATTATTACTGAAACAAGACAATTATGTCATCATATATACTCTTTTAAAAACTAAGCTTTGAAATAAATAATTTAAAAGACACAGGAAAGATATACACATTTTAAAATAATCATCTTTTAACCTAGTACCAATAAACTGCCAACTTAAAAAGTGGTTATCAGCATATTCTGGATTAAATCAAATGTTTTCAAAGATTAAGTTGTCCAGCTGGTGTTCACTTATATTTCCACAGTTTAAATGCCTATAACTCATGTTTATAACATGTCTTCCTTTCCTAATAAATTGTTCACTGATTTAATTTTTCAATGTTTTTCTCAGTAAGTGCCATGCCTAATATAATGAAACATGTGACTCTTTCCTACAATGCTTTGGCAATTTAATTTAAACTATGTAGTATGTATGTATGAATATCTGTGTATGCAAGACCATTTTGATAAAGATTCTACACACAGTAGGAATGAAAAGGAGCATTTCATTCAAAAAGGAATTTAAAATAGTTTTATTTTCATGGCTGAGAAACCACAAATTTCCCTTCCAGTAGACCTATCACAATTCAAAATGTACTAGGATCTAATTGGAACACACCATCTGTTAACCAGAAATAAAATGGATTGTGTCACATCTATCAATTCATTTGTCAGGTATGGGATGAGGAAAAACACGAGTGTAATTCTAAATACTCTTCCATGGTTACTACCCAGTGTAATTCATAGCTACACTCTAAAAAGCCTCTTAGGCTTTAGACTTGTTTTTTTTGCCTCCTTTAAGGTCAAAATCCCCTCAACTACAGAAAAATAAGAGAATTCCTTTTCATGAAAAATCAGATAAGAGCTGGTATGGGAAAGGCACAACCCTTTTAAATGAATGATTGAACTAAGATAAGAGAATCGTAAAAGATTTATCCAAAAGGAATGCCATTTTGGGGTCCTGGGGAGAGGCAAACATCTAGTTATATCTCTAAACTCCTGCAGAGTGGGAAGGGCTTTCAATAAACTGAAATGAGAACTGGCCACACTTTCTCTGACTCCCTGTTGTGAAGAACTAAGGGGCTAAAATCATTCTGTTCAAGGTCCAAAGACTTCAGCTGCTCCAAAGTGCCTCTATTAACCCGGCATTAAAGAAGTTAAACAAAGTATATTTTTCCCCATCCAGAAACAAGGAGGCTAGTCACCTTCATCAATAATATAACCAATCCACTACAGAATACTGATTGTGTTTTGATTAACACTTATATGTGAATTACCTTTTTTTCTATGAACTGTCAAGATAAGGCTTCATAAATCACTGCTTTTTCTTGGGAATCACAGATATATTGAATATTAACACACTTTTTATTTTCCTGAGATATCGTTATTTAAGTGCATCAAATATATCGGAAGCTAAACTTTTACTTTTCATAGGAGTAACTAAGAGAAAAAGATATCCTACTGATAAATATCAGTCATAGATACCAGCACATGAAAAGATACAGTCTGTTCTGTGGATCTGCAAGGGAAGAATGCAAACTGATGTGTAGAATTAATGGGCAAAAATTAGGCTTAATAAAAGAAAGGCTGTTCTATCTGGCCATTTAAAGGGGAAGAATTATTTTCAGAGAGTGTATATTCTTAAAAGGCTTCCATTTTAAGAATATTCTTTTTTTTTTTAAGAATATTCTTAAAAGTCTTCCCTTTTAAGCGTCTGCCGGCAATGCAGGAGACCTGGGTTCGATCCCTGGGTCGGGAAGATCCCCTGGAGAAGGAAATGGCAACCCACTCCAGTATTCTTGCCTGGAGAATCCCATGGACGGAAGAGCCTGGTGGGCTACAGTCCACGGCGTCGCAAAGAGTCAGACACAACTGAGCGACTTAACTAACCAACTTAACTATTCTTAAAAGTGGAGTTTTCAGATTATATTCTTTGCATTAGCTTCTTTTCTCCTTTCTAACAGCTTCTGATGTTTTTGATGTGTATGAGGTGGAGGGGGGAGGCTCTGTAGTTTCTAGGAAGCAAACTTTATCCTCCAGATATAAAACCTGTGACCAAGGCTAAGCCAATCAATTCATTCTAGTCTAGGCTGTAGTAATTGGCTCATGTCTGCATGTGACATAAACCGATCCCAGCAGCCTGAGTTTCAGGATCTATTCTGGAAATTTGGGGGTGAATATGTGTCCTCTTTGATCAATATGTATGACAATGATGTGGAGTGTGAAAATAGTGCAAATATTTTTATTATACAGTGTGAGGAGGGGACAGTCAGGATAAATTGGGCACAAGGAAGAGGAAAGAACATTACACAAAAGAAGCCAGGGCCCCAGTGCCATGATGCATTTCTGGATCAAATCATACCTGCAGGAAACCATGTCTCTGGACTTAGTGACTGCATGAAAAAGCCATTTTCATTTTTATTTATGTCAATTCAATTTTTATGTCACTTTGAACCAAAAGCAAACTTACATAACCCAGCACTTGGGCTGCAGAATTACAGTGTGAAAGAGAATTTTAAGATCAGCATCATGACAAGCTGTTGTGCTTGAGGAATTTGTTACTATTATAGTTTGAGTTACTAAAATTTGGGTTTCCGTTTAAAATAAGGACAAATATAGGGTTTTTGTATAATGACATCAGTATCATTTAACTGGGAGTATGAGAAGTATTTTAATAACAATCATGGCAAGAATTGCACATAACTCATGCATTTTTTTCCCTATTTTCTCAGGTCTTAGGTCCATGTGTGTTTATTGTGACTATGAATATCATTCATCATGTATTGCAGAGAACAAGAGCAGTTGAAGATGAGTGATCTAGAAGTCTATTTCTGGAGAATGTTTCTGAGGGGATGAGACAATGAGCTAAAAACAGTAGCACTGAACAAGCAACCTAAAGACCTGGAAACCTTGAGATTCGTGACTCGATGACACCGGCTTTTGCAAATTTAATCCTAGAAACTGGAATCCTCTTTTAGTTTACTTGTTTGTTTTTGCATTTTTATATGAAAGCATCTAATTGATTTATTTCTATTTTGTCTTACCACACTGCCAATAAGAATGATGTTTTTAAATATCTGAACATAGACATCGTTGCTCTAAAAGATTCACTTCTCTTTCCCTGGCATGTCAAAAGAACTCAAACAGATGAAGACATTGAGTTCTTTTGACATGCCAGGGAAAGAGAAGTGAATCTTTTAGACCAACAATATATATATATACACACACACACATTTGGGCAAATTACTTAAGCTTATTGGGACTCAGCTTCCTCAACATCAGTTCAGTTTAGTTCAGTTCAGTCGCTCAGTCGTGTCCTAATCTTTGCAATTCCATGGACTGCAGCACACCAGGCCTGCCTGTCCATCACCAACTCCTGGAGATTACTCAAACTCATGTCCACTGAGTTGGTGATGCCATCCAACCATCTCATCCTCTGTCAACTCCTTCGCCTCCTGCCCTCAATCTTTCCCAGCATCAGGGTCTTTTCAAATGAGTCAGCTCTTCACATCAGGTGGCCAAAGGATTGGTTTCAGCTTCAGCATCAGTCCTTCCAAAGAACAGTCAGGACTGATTTGCTTTAGGATTGACTGGTTGGATCTCCTTGCAGTCCAAGGGACTCTCAAGAGTCTTCTCCAACACCATAGTTCAAAAGCATCAATTCTTCGGTGCTTAGCTTTCTTTATCTAACTCTCACTTCCATACATGACTACTGGAAAAACCATAGCCTTGCCTAGATGGACCTTTGTTGGCAAAGTAATGTCTCTGCTTTTTAATATGCTGTCTAGGTTGGTCATAACTTTCCTTCCAAGGAATAAACATCTTTTAATTTCATGGCTGCAGTCACCATCTGCAATAATTTTGCAGCCCCAAAAAATGAGTCTGCCACTGTTTCTACAGTTTCTCCATCTATTTGCCATGAAGTGATGGGACTGGATGCCATGATCTTAGTTTTCTGAATGTTGAGCTTTAAGCCAACTTTTTCACTCTCCTCTTTCACTTTCATCAAGAGCCTCTTTAGTTCTTCTTCACTTTCTGCCATAAGGGTGGTGTCATCTGCGTATCTGAGGTTATTGATATTTCTCCCGGCAATCTTGATTCCAGCTTGTGCTTCCTCGAGCCCAGCATTTCTCATGATGTACTCTGCATATAAGTCAAATAAGCAGGGTGACAATAAACAGCCTTGACGTACTCCTTTCCCAATTTGGAACCAGTCTGTTGTTCCATGACCAGTTTAACTGTTTCTTCTTGACCTGCATACAGATTTCTCAAGAGGCAGGTCAAGTGGTCTGGTATTTCCATCTCTTGGAGAACTTACCACAGTTTATTGTGATCCACACAGTCAAAGGCTTTGGCATAGTCAATAAAGTGGAAATAGATGTTTTTTTGGAACTCTCTTGCTTTTTCTTTGATCCAGCGGATGTTGGCAATTTGATCTCTGGTTCCTCTGCCTTTTCTAAAACCAGCTTGAACATCTGGAAGTTCACTGTTCACGTATTGTTGAAGCCTGGCTTGGAGAATTTTGAGCACTACTTTGCTAGCATGTGAGGTGAGTGCAATTGTGTGGTAGTTTAAGCATTCTTTGCCATTGCCTTTTTTAGGGATTGGAATGAAAACTGACTTTTTCCAGTCCTGTGGCCACTGCTGAGTTTTCCCAATTTGCTGGCATATTGAGTGCAGCACTTTCACAGCACCATCCTTCAGGATTTGAAATAGCTCAACTGGAATTCCATCACCTCCACTAGCTTCGTAGGTAGTGATGCTTCCTCAGGCCCACTTGACTTTGCATTCCAGGCTGTCTGACTCTAGGTGAGTGATCACACCATCCTGATAACATAACATGATATGTTCCTCAACATAAGTGGGAATAATAATACTTTTGAGGTTTTTAATGAGTTATGAATAAGATCATGCAATTAAAGTGTTTAGCACAGAATCTGGCACATTTTAAGCCCTCAGTAATTGCTTCCATTTGTATCAAATGAATATGATATATAATTTAGATGGCCTGTGGTATAGCTTCATATTTCCAAAGTTATATTGAGACTGGAGAAAAAGACACCTAATATATATTACAAACTCCAAAACACTTTGCAATGTCTTTCTTATTCTGCATAGAAATAAGTTTAGTATCATTTTTTCCACTTTACAGAGGGAATTGAAGCTCAGAGACATGAAGTGATTGCACCCAAACAGAAAACAGAAAGTTTAGAATCCAAATCCAGGTGTTCTGACTCTTGGCTCCCTATTCTTTCTGCTACAACCTCACTTCATTCAGTCATCATGACTCTTACATGAAAGAGCTCAGAAAATATCTGCCTGAGAACACATGTGTACAGATGAAGACAGGAAGTTTGAATAACATGGAAATCAGTAGAAAACCTATGTCTGATAAATCATCAAATGTCAGTAAGAACATGCATGGGCGAGCAGCTTAGTCTGACTCTTTCTGACCTGATGGGGACTGCAGCCCTCCAGACTCCTTTGTCCATAGAATTCTCCAGGCAAGAATACTTGAATGGGTTGCCATTTTCTTCTCCCAGGGATTTTCCCAGCCCAGGGATCTAACCCATATTTCTTGCATCTCCTGTATTGGTAGGTGGGTTCTTTACCAGGTAGAGTCACTGGGGAAGATTGGGCAAAACCAGGTCCAAAGAATGCAATGTACTTATTTTCATCATATCTTGAAAAATAAGGAAGTTTGAAATATTGGAACAGTTTTAGCCTGTTTCTAGACCTAGATTAATGATTATCTAGAGATTATAATCCTAATTTTAAAAAATAATTATATTTACATTTATAATTATACATATTTGGTGGCTCAGATGGTAAAGAATGTGCCTGAAGTCCAGGAGACCTAGGTTCAGTCCCTAGGTCCAGAAGATCCCCTGGAGAAGGGAATGGCTACCCACTCCAGTATTCTTGCCTAGAGAATTCCATGGACAGAGAAGCCCAGAGGGCCACAGTCCATGGGGTTGCAAAGAGTTGGACATGACTGAGTGACTCATACTTTCATACTTTTTCACTTTCTATACATATAATTGCATAATTATAAAACATAATTATAATTTCAATGATATTTTGCATTAGGATAATACTTTAATTTTTGAGGCCACTTTATATATGTTTTCTCATTTTTTATTTGTAGCATCACTCTATAGTACGCTCAGAAAAAGTCCTTTAATGTAAAAAGTTAAAAATTTTAGATTAAACAATATGGACAACCTCATTTAACATGTCTTTTAAATGATTTGGATAAAACTATTTACTTAGAAATTCCCAGATTCAGATTAGAATTTAGTATGGTGTTGGGAAGTATCATGTAACTAAGAATCAGCCATAGAGCTATATTTGATTTGTAAGAACGTATATGTTCTAGTGAGAACAATTACAATGTATAGTAAAACATTTGAAAAAGATAATTCAAACACTATGACAATGATAAACTTTTTTACTTACAAGGTCAAGGCAGAAATCTAGAAGTCATTGGAAGCAGGATAATATAGTGCTTCAAAATTATTATCAATTTAATATTTGCTATCACTGTTAAATGAAGTAGAGATGATTTGTCTGAAAATTTTACTTTTATTTTGGGGAAATAAATGTGTATGAGACCTGCAGTATTTTTTGCAATTGTGAATGCCAGGCTTTAAGAGAATGTTGATGGTGTTCTTATTCACCTGATCCTTTGCTTGTTCACTTATTTACTCATTTAGAGACATAGTAAAGTATAGTGTAGACATCTCTCTGACCATTGGGTCACCAGTGGCCACTCTTTGCCAGCAGGCACCATGAACAGGATTCCATGCAACTCTCCTTGATGGCAGAGAAATCAGTATTAAATGTTTCTAGGGACCGAGGGCTCCAGCTAGAAAGGTGGGAAGTTTACAGATCTAGGGCAGGAGATGAATAAACTGAGGGTGGAGCCAGTCTAATCATTAAGGGTTACATATATCACGCTAAAGAGTTTAAGATTTTTCTGAAGTGTTATATAGAGCAATTGAGATATTCATGCTCTAAAAATGTTGTCAATGAAGGCTTGTATGCCACAGCCAAGTTAAGAATGGGTGAGCTGGTCCACTGGTCTGACATATTAATGCTAACATATTTTGTAATGGCTTTGTGAATCAGTAACCAAACCTACAGGTTGTAGTGGAAATATTTTTGATATTTATAATACCATTTATTAAACCTAATTTAGGAGCTGTAAACCACTATTAAAATTTATTGGACAATACATGCTTCTTTTCATTCTTAAATTTCCCTTTATCTTGTTACACACGCCCAGACTCTCCCCTGAGCTTCCCTAAGGACTACTCAAGGAAACATCAGTAGCCAAGTTTCATTTAATCCCTCAAATACTGAAAGTATCCTAAAGCTCTTTTCTTTGCTTAAGGAGAGCTGCTGATCTTCAGCCCTGGAAGCATGCAGATGTTTCCCTCTCTGTGCTTTCATAATTAGAAAACTCCAGCTCAGCTGTCAGGATGCCAGAGTGATAAGGAATCCTTTAGTCAGTAAATTGCTTTATGAGGTATAAGTATGTCTGTATAACAGGGAATTATGCCAATGAGAACACTATTAAAGACTAAGGGATTGGGGGGAAAAAAGAAAAAGAAAATAAAAAGTTGATAGTTAAATAGTATACTTTATAGTGTTTTATACCCTAAAAACAAAATTGCACTTGGATTACTTTCCAAGAGATGTTTTAGTGTAGACTTCTGCATCTGTGTATATTCAGAGCATTTTATAGGTCATTGCACAAACTGTTGCTAACTGCTCTGGGGTAATCTGATCTTTCTCTCTTCTCTCTCTCTCTCTCTCTTTTTTTTTTTTTTTTTTTTGAGATAAACTGCTGTTGTTTAGTGGCCAAGATGTAATCCTACTCTTTGCAACCCCATGGACTGTAGCCCACAAGGACCATAGGTCAGAAATCCCTCTGACCATGGGATTTCCCAGGGAAAGAATATTGCAGTGGGTTGCCATTTCCTTTTCCAGGGGGTCTTACCAACCCAGGGATCGAACCCGTGTCTCCTGCATTGCAGGTGGATTCTTTACCACTGAGCCACCAGGGAAGTCCTGAGAGATAAATAGTAGCTACCAAATAGCTTTGAGATGAATGAGGTTGACCTATACTCTTACCCCCAGAACCCCATCTAAACTGCAAGCCTTATGAACAAATTTTCTTCCTTAAACAGATGCTTAGGAAACAAATATTTATTAGCCAGATGTTGGATAAAGTTGCTGCACTCTGTCCTTTCACGAGCCCCAGCCCCACCTTACATCAAAGTTTGCCTGAGGCAGATACAACGAATTTGTATGAACAAGATTCTGGGCTTTACAGTTGACATCTGGCTTTGAACTTGATGTCAGGACTATTGAGGGAGAAAACCTAGTCACAGGAGTAAAGCCTAGAGCTTTCACTGGCTTCCTATCCCAGGTTAGTACAAAACTGGGCTAGGCTCCAAAATATTTTCGGCAGAGCCAAAATACATAACGTGAAAGTCTCTAATTTTACCAGGGATAGCCCATCTGTGACCTTCTTCATACCATACAACAGAATACTGTCTTTACTGATGAAGACCCGTTTCTGAGCATTCATTATACTCACTAGTGAAGCTTTGGATTTTCTTGGAGCAATGAGTAACAGATTGCCCGAGTGTTGTGCTTTCTTTAGAGCACATTAGTCGATCAGGATTATCCTCTAACCTAAATGGCACACACGTACTAATAACATTTCAGTAAGAAGTGAGTCATAAAAAAGAACAATAAATTATAGACACTGCAAATACTTCCCCAACTTTAAACAGAGAGAACGTGATGTATGGTGATAAGGCCAAGATAAAAAGGTTTATTAGCTAACTGCAATATATCAAAGACTAAAAAGCTTGAATTATAAACTCTGTGCTAATTCATGATCTTTTCTATTGCTTATGAAGCAATGGAGTATAGCTGTCTTCTGAGATCTCTGGGGGATTGGTTTGAAGACCCTCAGCAGATACCAAAATCCACAAATACTCGTCTCTTATTATATAAAATTGCATAGTATTTGCACATATTATAAACTATGCATACTCTCCAATATACTTTAAGTCATAAGTACATTATTTGTAACACCTAATATGATGTAAATACTATATCAAACAGCTGTTCATACAATGCAAGTGCTATGTAAATTTACCAGTTCATGGCAAATTTAAGTTTTGCCTGTTGAAACTTTCTGAATTTTTTTTTCCCCAATACTTTCAATCTGTGGTTTATTGAATCCCTGGCTGGTTGAATCTGTGAATGTAGAACTCATGGATACAGAAGGCCAACTGTATCATGAAAAGTATCAGAACTCTGGAATCAACAAGACCATGGAATAACCTTGCGAAACAACTTCGAGAAAGTCACCTTCCCCTAGACTCAGTTGTTTCCTCACTTGTTAAAAAGGTCAAAACAATCACCTTGTAAGATTGTTGTGAGATAAATATCAATAGGATCACATTTAACGCATTGCTTGGTGGTGTGCAGTGTCCAATAAATGTGTGTTTTCCTTTCTTCTGAACTGACACAACTGGAACTACACGATAATTCAGAACAGAAAAGCGTTGCTAAGTGCCTACAGCGCAAGATGCGGTTCCAAGAAACTTCATAAGTAAACACAAGAGAAAAATCAATTTAGAGACTCTGTGTGGTTGAGTGAGACTCAACCTTTAGACATTGGGGCTGTCATCAGAAATAGAGAAAACTAGATGTGAGAGGTGCATGTTTCAATGAATTCTAGTGTGAGAAGTAACACATTGCCTTTAAGTCTGAAGGGCTTTGAACCATAGTGAATCAGGGTGGTTATCCAATATAAAATAACTCTCCTTGCTGACAATTTTATTTTTGATAATTGAATTTTATGTATTTTATTATAGTAATATTACTTGTGTAACAAAAGAAAATCATTTCCCTTTAGTTTCTCCTTTCCTTTTCCATTTTTAAACTTTAATGGGGTTTGAAGAACCCTCTCACTGATTGTTAATAATTGACAAGCAAATGCTTGCACCTGTGTCTTTGAAATGATACATATGAAATGTGAATGATACGACTGAAAATAACAATTAGAATACTTACATAATTCTTAACTCTAAAGACCCTCCTTTAAGCACATGGAAAAACAACTAAAACATCAGTACCAATAAGTAATGCTTTCTAAAAATGAAAATCTTCCATTTCCTTGGAGAAATCTTTAAAATACAAGGGATAATTTCTATGAGAGATATGTAGGGAGCCACTTGGACCTGCTCAGAGATTTTGGTGATTTCTTTTGAGAAGTTACAAGTAAAATTACTCCGGAAGTTTAAGTTTGTATATAATTTTTACATCATATAACTATTAAATGAAATTACATATTTTAATCAATAGATCAATAAGATTAAGAATTTTGTTTCAGTTTTGTAACTAAGATTTTTTTTATATAAGAAAAACATACAAAGGTTCAAACGTTCACATGTTTACAAGAATATTTAGAATATTATTTGACATGAAGATTATTTCTTAGAATATAGAGGGGCTCAAAACACATTCTGCTTTGGTTCTGCACAGTCTGGAAGATCTATAAACTAGATTAGAAATAATATTAATATTATTATTAAGCTTTCACTATTGCTCATCATTATTGAGCATTCACTAAAGGTCAAGCACTCTTCTGAGAAGTTTGCTTTGATTACTTCATTCAATCTTAACTTTTGATTTAGCCAAGGAATATCTTGAGCAGTTGAGACATTTTTTGTTTTACTATAGCTTATTAGTTTTAATTGACAATCAATTGAAAACTTGCACTTCTTTAACATTTCCTTCATGGTCTTCAGCCTTAGAAGACACCTTGTCCCACAGCCTCTAAAATAATTTTCCAATCCTAGATCTTTAAAATGTTCTTCAAATTCTGCTTCTGCCTCAGCTCTATTTCACATATCACTGTCTTGATATTTTTCTCTTTTTTCCTGATTTTTTTCTTCTCTATGTTTTTAACATCTTATTTCTTTGTGTTTTTCCTTTTGTATTTCCTCTATCTTCTTTTTACATCCACATCTTTGCTCTTTCTTCTCTATCCCTAAATTATTTTCAGTTGTTTGTTTTTGCTTCTTTTCTCCCTCCCAAATCTTTCTTGGCCTGCAGTATGTAACCAATCTATTGATACTTCTAACTTGTATTTAAATAAGTATGTTTTCTCATTTTCATGTTTTCATAATTCAAGGAACATCTCATTTAATTAAGGATAGGTGATGGTGACCCCAATTTCATGAATTTTAAGAAGTGCTTATTCAAGGGAAACAAGGTGTATTTGTAGTATTGGACAGACAGTCAGCATTGACATTGGCTTCTATTTCTCTGTAGCAAAACATCAGTAAATAAGAAAGAAAAGCACACATCTTGAAAGATGGAATTCTCTCATAACTTCAGGAAATTGCTAACTATGCCACAAATACTATCACAGTAGGATTTTTCTTTGCTTCTTTGACTCTCTCGAAGTTTGAGAACAAACATAAGAGAACAAAGGAAATTTTAACATATTGTTATTTTATGTTATCCATCTTTTCTTTTAAAGTTATTTGATCCTCATGCTGCCGTGCTTTGAGAAATCTGTTTGATTAATCACTGTAGGTAGGAATGCTCCAAAGATTCAAGCCTCATAGGCTAAAAGGTCTGAACCCATTAATCGTTCTGAGACTTTTCTGTATCAATGTAAAATGAAAATCTTGCCTACTTGAAAGCCATTGGCTGTCTCCTGATGAATGGAATGGACATCATCTACCTGATTAAATAGTAACATGATAAGGAGATACTTAAAGTCTGATATAATTCAGTAGTTTGCTAGATTTTTATCCCCAATAATTTAATAATATCAGTGATCTTTGATTTGTTTTAGCTGAACTATTTATTATCAGAATAATATTGAGGTTGTAGTGGGAGTGTGTATTAGCGGCAATATTTAGCTAAATCTCAGTGGAAAACTATTTTGTGACATACTATATTTCAATTTTTAGGAATGATTTCTCAACCTCTCATTTCTTACATTGATTTACATTGCTCTCATATGTCTCAGTTCAGTCGTTCAGTCATGTCTGACTCTTTGCAACCCCAAGGACTGCAGCATACAGTCCCTATCCATCACCAACTCCCAGAGCTTATTCAAACTCATGTTCACAGAGTTGGTGATCTAACCATCTCATCCTCTGTCGTCCCCTTCTGCTTCTGCCTTCAATCTTTCCCAGCATCAGCTCTCACATGTGGTTCATTTAATTGATATAGTCACCATAAGATAACACAGAAGAGGCTTTAATAAAATCATTTTATTACATTTCTCTGATTAAATTTGTATAGAAGTTATAATACAAATTCTCACCATATTATTATTATAATATGGTAACAATTTCCTCAAAAGAAAAAAAAAGCATAGCTTTATTTGACTTAGATATATGTGACTAATATTAAAAGTATTTTTGACACTTTAAGTTAGAAAAATATTTATGGCAATTTTTTGATAATTTTTTAAAATTTGCCATAATTATAAGTGATTTTATTGGTCATATTTTCTCTATTATACCCTTTCTGTTCCTACTTCATTGTAGCTTTTTACCATCCAGCTAATTTCACATATTCACAACTACTTAATCTCTGAAAATTAGCCAGTTAACCACAACTGGCTGTCAACTTATCAGCCAAAAAATAAAGTTTGTGGAGCTGAAGCATAAATGTTTTCTATTAACAAAAATTAATTTCCTTTTCTTTATTGGTACAGTTGTTACAACTTTAATATATTTTGCTTGATTTTTCCACCCTGTACACTCTACTGTGGATTTTTTTTTTTTTTAAGACTACTGCCTTGGACTTAGACCACTCATCTTACTTAACCGTCCCCTGTTTTATCTTCCTTCACTTGGTTCTGATCTTAACCTTGTTCTCTCAACATTCCCTGATTTTGGTATGCCCGCCTTACTCTAACTTTAAGCATATACAATTGCTAGTCTCTGGTCTACTGAACTACTTCTAGAATATTAGTTTGGACCCATTCTGTTTTTATTCTTAAGCATGGGGTTGAATTAACAGCTAGACAAATTGAACAAATGAACCACAATGACTCATTACTAATTATTTCCTAAACGCTGAGCCTTATCTATTAACATGCGTCCCTTCAATCTAAACCCAAGGCCATCCACTCCCGTGAAATTGGCAGAAACACAGTAATATTATTTCATGTCATATTAAGAAAGTCAGATATATCATTATTAAAATTAACTTTTGACTCTGATCCTTTAACACGCTGAATCAACTTCCATTTACTTTATTATATACTTCTTATAAGCATAACAATAATTTTCTTTCCTGTTTCTTACCCTTTTTTATTTGTCTTTCAGAAGGGAAAATTTAACATCAGTGCTGGTGACACTTGGCATGGTACCTTGAGACTTCGTAATGAACACAGATGCCATAAGGTATGGCCTCGTCCTTCAGGCTGCTGCAACCCATTAGTAGAGCTGTAGGATGATGACCTGGTTAAAAACTAGAGGTAAATAACTATCAGTCAGCCCTTCCCCATG
Organism: Cervus elaphus; assembly: GCF_910594005.1. NCBI lineage: Eukaryota > Metazoa > Chordata > Mammalia > Artiodactyla > Cervidae > Cervus > Cervus elaphus. The sequence continues at coordinate 82,593,068 of NC_057815.1, read as the reverse complement.
AGCATCTGAGCCACGTCATTTTGGGTCAAAAAGAGAACTATCTGAGACAGATTTAAGATACATTAAATAGCTCATTTTCATAGAACTTTCAGTGAGTTTAATATATTTAGGTGCCTTAAATTCCCTTTAAGTAGAAACAGCAACTTCAGCTGCACAAGAATCTCAAGAAGGTTTACCACAGGAAAACAAGATTTCTTCTTTAACTGACATCTACCAGTTTTGTCCTGGGTAATGTGCTGGGTGTTTTACACAGCTTTTCTCCTTTAACTCCAAAACTTCATAGTGTAATTATTCTTATCTTCATTTACAGAGTAGAAATCTGATACTTAAAAATGATAAAACCAGTATTAAAACTCATGTGTGTTCTTGGCATCAAAGCATCTATTCCTTAATGCAATGTTAGACTGCCAATCAAAGCACTCTTTACCTCCAGGAGTCAATATCCATCACCTCATAAAGATTAAGAAGCTAATTTCATAAACACATTCTTAGAGTAAATTTCTTGTAAGTTACTTTGTCTCTGCAGTGAAAGAAGTAGAGCCTGGAGCTACTTATAATCTAAGGTGAATTTGTAGGGTAAGTAAGGAAATAGCTGGAGAATGAGCAAACTACCCTGAGTATCATAGAAACTCTGAACAGTCTAGAGTATAAATACTATGTTATTTAATCTTTGAGGATATTGCTTTCTATAATTTACCAGCAAACTGAATGTTCTGATACTTCTGTGGCTTGCAGGTGTACATACATCGATATAGCCTTGCTCCCTGTCAGTTAATCTTGTTTTGGAATGTGGGATTAAAATCATCAATAAATGTTAACAATGTGCTAAACTTTATGAATAGTTAATTTTAGTAACCCTTAATCTCTTAGTTGGTACATTACTAGCAAATTGCAATTCAAGATTTCTGCCACTCTATAGCCAGTATCTATTTTCCTTGTTTCCAATATGTTCTGCATTTTCTTTTGAGCCCTCACCTTCAGCATTTTAATGCCAACTAATTTACTGCTTTCCAGACAGATATAGAAGTTGGATCATAAAGAAGGTTTAACGCTAAAGATTTGATGCTTTTGAATTGTGGTACTGGAGAAGACTCTTGAGAGTCTCTTCTACAGCAAGGAGATCAAACCAGTCAGCCCTAAGGGAAATTGAAAAAGCAAGGGGATTCCAGAAAAAACATCTGCTTCATTGACTATGCCAAAGCCTTTGACTGTGTGGATCACAACAAACTGGAAAATTCTTCAAGAGATGGGAATACCAGATTACCTTACCTGCCTCCTGATAAAACTGTATTCAGTTCAAGATGCAATAGTTAGAACTGGACATGGAACAACAGACTAGTTAAAAATTGGGAAAGGAGTACGTCAAGCTCTATCTTGTCACCCTGCTTATTTAACTTACATGCAGAGTACATCATATGAAATGCCAGACTGGATGAATCCCAAGTTGGAATCAAGAGCCCGAAGAGATATCAACAGCCTCAGATGTGTAAATAACACCACTTTAATAGCAGAAAGTGAAGAGGAACTAAAGAGCCTCTTGATGAAGGTGAAAGAGGAGAGCAAAAAAACCTGGCTTAAAATGCAACATTCAAAAAATGAAGATAATGGCATCTACTCCTATCATTTCATGGTAAATAAATGGGGAAATGATGGAAATAGTGTCAGATTCATTTTCTTGGGCTCCAAAATCACTGTGAGTGGTGATTGCAGCCATGAGAATGAAAGATGCTTGCTCGTGGAAGACTAGCTATGACAAACCTAGACAGTGTATTAAAAAGCAGAGACATCACTTTACCAACAAAGGGCCTGTATAGTCAAATCTATGGTTTTTCCAGTAGTCATGTACAGATGTGAGAGTTGGACTGTAAAGAAAGCTGATTGCTGAAGAATTGGTGCTTTGAAACTACAGTGCTGGAGATCTTGAGAGTTCCTTGGACAGCAAGGAGATCAAACCAGTCAATCCTAAAGGAAATTAACTCTGAATATTCATTGGAAGGACTGATGCTGAAGTTGAAGCTTCAAATCTTTGGCCACCTGGAGTGAACAGCTGACTTATTGAAGAAGACCCTGCTGCTAGGAAAGATCGAAGGCAGAAGAGGATGACTGAGGACGAGATGGTTGGATGGCATCACCAACTCAGTGGACACAGGTTAGAGAAAACTCAGGGAGATACTGAATGACAGGGAAGCCTGGCATGCTGCAGTCCATGGGATCACAAAGAGTTGGACATGATGGAGAGACTGAATGACATCAAGAGAAATCAACCCTGAATACACACTGGAAGGAATAATGCTGAAGCTGAAACTGCAATACTTTGGCCACTTGAGTAGAAATGCTAATTCACTGGAAAAAACCCTGATGCTAGGAAAGATTGAAGGCAAAAGAGGGAGGCAACAGAGGATGAGATGGTTGGATTGAATCACCAATTCAATGGCCATGAACTTGGGCATGCTCTGGGAGATGGTGAGAAGCAGAGAGGCCTGGAGTGCTGCTGTCCATGGAGGTCACAAAAAGTCAGACATGCCTTAGTGACTGAACAACAACAATAAATATTCTGTTTATGAAGATGTGGAAGTTTTCTAAGAAAATATAGTTTTTTTTTTTAAGTGTGTTTCTCAGTTTCATCTGACCCATCACTGAGAATGCTTCAAGATTTGTGCATCATCTACTATTATTATTATCATCTATTACTATTTCCTTCTGAGCCCTCACCAACAGTTTTCGATAACTATATTTCTAATAACAGTTTAATCCAAAAATGTATTTTTTAATATTCAAAGTTATTCCAGGCCCTATATATAAATTTTTTCACTCAAAAGTTGGCATAAAATTCAACATTCCAAAACTAAGGTTATGGCATCTGGTCCCATCACTTCATGGCAATATATGGGGAAACAGTGAAAACAGTGACAGACTTTATTTGGGGGGCTCCAAAATCACTGCAGATGGTAATTGCAGCCATGAAATTAAAAGATGCTTGCTCCTTGGGAGAAAAGCTATGACCAACCTAGACAGCTTATTAAAAAGCAGAGATATTACATTGCCAACAAAGGTCTGGCTAGTCAAAGCTATGGTTTTTCCAGTAGTCATGTATGGATTTGAGAGTTGGATTATAAAGACATTGATACTGAAGGATTGATGCTTTTGAACTGCGTTGGTGGAAAAGACTCTTGAGAGTCCCTTGGACAGCATGGAGATCCAGCCAGTCCATCCTAAAGGAAATCAGTCCTGAATATTCATTGGAAGGACTGATGCTGAAGCTGAAACTCTAGTACTTTGGCCACCTGATGGGAAGAACTGACTCATCTGAAAAGACCCTGATGCTGGGAAAGATTGAAAGTGGGAGGAGAAGGGGACAACAGAGGATGAGATGGTTGGATGGCATCACCAACTCAATGGGCATGAGTTTGAGTAAGCTCTGGGACCTGGTGATGGACAGGGAGGCCTGGCGTGCTGCAGTCCATGAGGTCTCAGAGTCGGACATGACTGAGTGCCTGAACCTGAACCTAACTGATACATTAACTAATTCCAAAGCTACTTCTCCATTTTTAAGTATCTGTTACATAAGGACCCCACTTTCAGTGCCAAAATCTACATTGGTTTCCTATTGTTGCTTAAACTATAGCAACAACATTATGGGTTTAATTTTTTTTTTTTTTCTTATTGTTCAGGAGATCAGGAATCCAAAATAAGTCTCCTGGAGCTAAAATGAAGGTGTTGGTAGGTTGCTTTCTTGAAGATTCCTGGGGATGACCTATTTCTTGCTTCTTCCAACTGCCTTAGGTTTGTGGCATTGCTTTGTTTATGGCCACATGACTTCATTCTCTTGCTTCTGCTGTCACATATTCTACTGCTCTAAATTTGACTCCTTCTATAACCTTCTAATATGAAATGCTGTGATATTCTTAGGCCCACCAAGAAAATTCAGAATAAATTCTCCAATCCATTTAATCACACTTTCAAAGTCCTTCTGTCATGTGCAATAGCATAATCACGTTTCAGTGATGAAACGTTTGGGGGCATTGTGTGTTTGTGCATACATATCATATATTTTTTCTGCAGAAACTCAGCCATTCTCTTTTATCTCTCTCCTCTAGTCTATGTAGATATTTGCAATTGATTTAAAGACTTAGAAAACATAAACAACTTTCTGGAAAAAAAGAAAAATTATTAATCCCATTTAAAAAGGAAGTTATTAAACCTGAAATAGTCTTGTAGATTTTGTTAATGTGATCTGTAAAATAATTTATCCAAAATAATATACCAGGCCCACATTTTCCATAGTTTTGGAAGTTTTGGTCACAGCAATCAGAGCAGACAAAGAAATAAAAGGAATCCAGGTAGGAAAAGAAGTGAAACTTTCACCGTTTGCAAATGACATGATCCTCTACATAGAAAACCCTAAAGACTCTACCAGAAAATTACTAGAGCTAATCAATGAATATAGTAAAGTTGCAGGATATAAAATTAACGCACAGAATTCATGAGATATTTTTTAAAATATTTTTAAAATTTCAAACTTACACAAGATTCCTAGAAAACAAGCAAAAATCATATTCCTTATCTGTTCTCCCATATATTGGCAAAACACATAAGGAAATTATAGATGAATCCTATTCATAAATATTTTCAGTTATTCTTAACAAATTTAAGACACGCTCTTCACGGGAGGAGAAGGGGATGACAGAGGATGAGGTGGTTGGGTGGTATCACTGACTCAATGGACACGAGTTTGAGCAAGCTTTCGGGAGATGGTGAAGGACAAGGAAGTCTGGTGTGCTGCAGCCCATGGGGTCGCAAACAGCTGGACATGACTGAGCGACTGAACAGCAATGCAGTAGTGCCTATAAAATGAGTGTATCATTATTATGTTGTGTTTACATAAAATTACTTATTACAGTGTTTCATCAAAATAAAGAAGGAATTAGTTCCTTGTTAGATAAGGAATTTGCAATATTCAAAATATATTTCTAATAAATATTTTTTTAAAAAAATTAATACCTGAGTAATATTCCATGGTATAAGTAAGGTGAAAAGACAGCCCTCAGATTGGGAGAAAATAATAGCAAATGAAGAAACAGACAAAGGATTAATCTCAAAAATATACAAGCAACTCCTGCAGCTCAGTTCCAGAAAAATAAATGACCCAATCAAAAAATGGACCAAAGAACTAAACAGACATTTCTCCAAAGAAGACATACAGATGGCTAACAAACACATGAAAAGATGCTCAACATCACTCATTATTAGAGAAATGCAAATCAAAACCACAATGAGGTACCATTACACGCCAGTCAGGATGGCTGCTGTCCAAAAGTCTACAAGCAATAAATGCTGGAGAGGGTGTGGAGAAAAGGGAACCCTCTTACACTGTTGGTGGGAATGCAAACTAGTACAGCCACTATGGAAAACAGTGTGGAGATTTCTTAAAAAACTGGAAATAGAACTGCCATATGACCCAGCAATCCCACTTCTGGGCATACACACTGAGGAAACCAGATCTGAAAGAGACACGTGCACCCCAATGTTCATCACAGCACTGTTTATAATAGCCAGGACATGGAAGCAACCTAGATGCCCATCAGCAGATGAATGGATAAGGAAGCTTTTGAACCAGTCCTAATGAGATGGATGAAACTGGAGCCCATTATACAGAGTGAAGTAAGCCAGAAAGATAAAGAACATTACAGCATACTAACACATATATATGGAATTTAGAAAGGTGATAACGATAACCCTATATGCAAAACAGAAAAAGAGACACAGATGTACAGAACAGACTTTTGAACTCTGTGGGAGAAGGTGAGGGTGGGATATTTCAAAAGAACAGCATATATACTATCTATGGTGAAACAGATCACCAGCCCAGGTGGGATGCACGAGACAAGTGCTCCGGCCTGGTGCACTGGGAAGACCCAGAGGAATCGGGTGGAGAGGGAGGTGGGAGGGGGGATCGGGATTGGGAATACATGTAAATCCATGGCTGATTCATATCAATGTATGACAAACCCACTGGAAAAAAAAAATAATAATAAAAAAAAAAAGGAAAAAAAAAATTAATACCATATTAGCAAACTAATAATAAAAAGGAATATTGTTATTCTGGTAAAGGATATCTTTAAAATCTATATGATATGTTAAACATAAGCAGGTTTTCAGTCAAAATCAGGAACATGTTAAAGATGCCCTCTGTTTTAACTTCTATTCAGAAATTTCATGGAGATCTAGTCAGCACAGTAAGGCAAGTAAAACAAGTAAAAGATATAAATATTAGCAAGTAAGAAAGTTATAGGTTTTCATAGATGACTTTCAAAGTAGAAAGCTCCAGAGAACATGAAATTTAATAAAATAAATAAGATAACCATTTTCTGGATATAAAATTAATGCTAATACTAAAAATGCAAACTTCTATGTATGTGTCCTTAGTCCCCCAGTTGTGTCTGACTCTTTGTGACCCCACAGACTGTAGCCGACCAGGCTCCTTTGTCCATAGGGATTCTCCAGGCAAGAATATTGGGGTGGGTTTGATATGCCCTCTTCCAGAAGATCTTCTCAACCCAGGGATCAAACCCAGGTTTCCTGCATTGCACACAGATTCTTTATAGTCTGAGCCACCGAGGAAGCACACAAATACTGGAGTGGGTAGCTGAGCCCTTCCCCAGGGTATTTTCCTGGCCTAGGAATTGAACTGGGATATCCTGCATTGCAGGTGGATTCTTTACCAGCTGAGCTACTGGGGAAGTCCGCATACTTCTAAACTAGCAGCAAGTACTTAGAAAACATAATTTTATAATATACCATTTACAATAACTATAATATTATAAAGTATAAAGTAATAAATTTTAGAAATTCATTGTTGTTCAATCCCTAAGTCATGTCTGATTCTTTGTGACCCCATGAGCTGCAGTACATCAGGTTTCCCTGTCCTTCACTATCTCCCTTTTTGCTAAAACTCATGTCCGTTGAGTCAGTAATAGCATCCAATCACCTCAAATCTACTGCCCTCTTCTCCTCTTGCCCTCAATCTTTCCCAGAATCAGGTTCATTTCCAATAAACTGGCTCTTCACATCAGGTGGCTAGAGTATTGAAGCCTCAGCTTAAGCATCAGTACTTTCAATGAATAGTCAGGGTTGATCTCCCTTAGGATTGACTGGTTTGATATCCTTACTATCCAAGGGACTCTCAAGAGTCTTCTCCAGCACTACTGTTCAAAAGCATCAATTCTTTAGCACCCCACCCTCTTTATGTTTCAACAATCATATCAACACATGACTACTGGAAAAACCATAGCTTTGACTAGATGGACCTCTGATGGCATAGTGATGTTTCTGCTTTTTAATATACTGTCTAGGTTTGTCATAGCTATTCTTCCAAGGATCAAGTGTATTTAATTTTGTGGCCGTAGTCAATGTTCACATTGATTTTGGAGCCAAAGAAAATGAAATATGCTTCCATTTTTTTCCCATCTATTTGTCATTAATGATAGGTTCAGATATCGTGAACTTTGTTTTTTGAATGTTGAGTTTTAAGCCAGCATTTTCACTCTCCTGTTTCACCTTCAACTAGAGGCTTTTTAGTTCCTCTTCACTTTCTGCCATTAGAGTGGTATAATCTGCATATCTGAGGTTGTTGATATTTCTCTGGCAATCTTGATTTCTGATAGGGATTTACCCAGTCCAGAATTTCATATGATGTACTCTGCATATAAATTAAATAAGCAGGGTGACAATATACAGCCTTGACATACTCCTTTCCCAGTTTTAAACCAGTGCAGTTGTTCCATGTCCAGTTCTAACTGTTGCTTCATGTCCTGCACACAGGTTTCTCAGGAGGCAAGTAATGTGGTCTGGTATTCCCATCTCTCTAAGAATTTTCCATAGATTTTTGTGATGCACACAGTCAAAGGCTTTGGCATAGTCAATAAAGCAGAAGTAGATGTTTTTTTCTGGAACTCTCTCCCTTTTTCAATGGTCCCAAGGATGTTGGCAATTTGATCTCTGGTTCCTCTGTCTTTTCTAAATCCAACTTGAACATCTGCAAGTTCACAGTTCACGTACTGTTGAAGCCTGATTTGGAGAATTTTGAGCATTAATTTGCTAACGCTGAGGTGAGTGCAATTGTGCGGTAGTCAGAGCATTCTTTGGCATTGAATTTATTTGGGATTGGAATGAAAACTGACCTTTTTCAGTACTGTGGCCATGGCTGAGTATTCCAAATTTGCTGGCATATTGAGTGCAGCACTTTCACAGAATCAGTTTTTAGGATTTGAAATAGCTCAACTGGAATTCCATCACCTCCACTAGCTTTGTTGGTCGTGATCCTTCCTAAGGCCCACTTGACTTTGCATTCCAGGATGTCTGGCTCTAGGTGAGTGATCACACTATCGTGATTATCTGGGTCATGAAGATCCTTTTTGTACAGTTCTTCTGTGTATTCTTGCCACCTCTTCTTAATATCTTCTGCTTCTCTTAGGTCCATACCATTTCTGACCTTTATTGTGCCCATCTTTGCATGAAATGTTTCCTTGGTATCTCTAATTTTCTTGAACAGATCTCTAGTCTTTCCTATTCTATTGTTTCCCTCTATTTCTTTGCATTCATCCTTAAAAACAACAGAATGATTTCTGTTTGTTTCCAAGATTAACCATTCAATAGCACAGTAATCCAAGTCTATGCTCCCACAAATAATGCCGAAGAAGCTAAAGTTGAATGGTTCAATGAAGACCTATAAGACCTTCTAGAACTAACACCCAAAAAAGACGTCCTTTTCACTATAGGGGACTCAAATGCAAAAGCAGGAAGTCAAGAAACAGCTGCAGCAACAGGCAAATTTGTCCTTCGAGTACAGAAGGAAGCAGGGCAAAGGCTAATAGAGTTTTGACAAGAGAACGCACTGATCATAGGAAACACCCTCTTCCAACAAAGCAAGAGAAGACTTTATACATGGACATCACCAGATGGTCAATACAGAAATCAGATTGGTTATATTGGAGAAGATCCATACAGTCAGCAAATATAAGACCAGGAGTTGACTGTGGCTCAGATCATGAACTCCTTATTGCCAAACTTGGAGTTAAATTGAAGAAAGTAGGGGAAACCACTAGGCCATTAACAGATGACCTAAATCATATCCCTTATGACTATACAGTGGAAGTGAGAAATAGATTCAAGGCATTAGATCTGATAGACAGAGTGCCTGAAGATCTATGGACGGAGGTTTGTGACATTGTATAGGAGGCAGTGATCAACACCATACCCAAGAAAAAAAATTCAAAAAGGAAAATATATACACTACCATGTGTAAAATAGATAGCTGGTGGGAAGTTGCTTTATAACACAGGGAGCTCAAACTGGTGCTCTGTGACGACCTAGAGCATTTGGAGGGTCAGGAGGTGAGGGAGGTTCAAGAGGGAGGTTATGTATGTATTACTATGGCTGATTTGTGTTGCTATATGGCAGAAACCAATGCAACAGTGTAAAAGAATCTCCCCCAATTAAAAACAAATGAAAAAAAAACAAGATTTCTGATTTGACTATATTCATATTGTATCAAGAAAACATCACATTATCTTCTATCACATTACTTCCTAATTTACTTTTAAAGTCAATTTTAGGAAAAAATATTTACAATGCCTATACTTAACCATAGATTAGTACTAACAACAAATACAATGTACTATAAAAAGAATTACATCCTATAAGTAAAAGATGAATGCCCAAGTTAGAAAATGTTACTGGACATTTAGAAAAAATCAAATATACCCATCCACTCACTTCTACTAAGTAAACTGGCATAATTACATTAGAGAGAAATGTAACAATATCAAACCAATATACACACTCATATATTCTCCAATGCAGCAATCTTACCTCTTTGTTTATTCACTATTTCCACATATATGAATGTGCACTTGCATTATCAAAAACTCCCAAAATTTCTCTCTCACACACACACAGAAAAATCACAGTTGCCTAAGCTCATTTCTTAGAACATATTTAGAAGGTAAATGGAGGGTAGCACTGAGAATAAGTCAACCAGGGCAATTTTCTAGAAGTCATACATTTTCTTTTCAGAATCTGTTTAAATAATTGTTAAATAAGGACCACTTCAAGTATAATGGAATCTACTTGCAAAAACTTTTGCATTTTTGTTGTGTGACACTCAAGAAAGTTAAAATCATGTACCATCAGTTATGTAAATAATAATATTACAGTGGAATTACTTAGGAATTGACTACAAAAAGGGAAAAAGTTAAAAATTACAACTACTAATAACAAAAGTAGATTCAGTTCCCGCCCCGCCCCCCAACTCTATTTGTTTAAGTTTTACATGGGTGAGTTCTATTTGCTAAAGATAAGAAATTGTTTTGAATTTCATTTAGCTTCCAAACATCTGGACAAAGCTGTGACCCATGAGGGATGGTTTTTAATGAAAGATGAGCTAAGGATTTTGTACTAATTTGGGCCTCACCAATGTCAAGGTTAGCTCCTCAGGGTAACAGTGTCAGACTATGCATCATGGTTTGCTTTCACAGGTGGCCTTGTTCTCTGATGAGACTCTGCAGTTCAGTGGACACTGCTCATGACTGAAGGGCTTGAACTGAATCAAATGACAAAGATCAGTTGACTTCATGTCTATGTACAAAAAATATTCCCTGCAGAGAAACAAGATCAAAGGAGTGAAGAAACTCTTAAACATTCCTTTATAAATTTTTTCTTAATTCCACCTAGGTCCAGACATGTCATGCTAGTGACTTATGAAATTTAGCCTCAGTAGGATGAGCTTGAAAACATATTCCTTTGAAACTTCTTTTTAAATTACTAATCCATTATCTTCAGTATTTCTAAATTAGAATTCATCTAAAAAAAATAGCTTCATATGATACTCTGAGAAGATCATTTTTGACCACTCTACACATTAAATTCTAATGGGGAATACACTAATATAATAGATGCCATGCTAAAAATTATGCCAGGATTACAACAGGGAGAAAATTAGAAAATTTGACAATACATATTATGTAAGCATTTTTAAAAATCTAAATAATACAGGGAGATTTGAATACATGAGATTTTAATCGGATGTTTTAAAAAATGTATTTACATTTCTCACATTAATACTGTACAGCAAAACCAAGAATGAGCTAAAAGTTCATGTTTTAATGCCCATAATTACAATGTCAAGAGGCAGCTATGATAAAGTTTGAAATAAAATGATATTGTTTCAAAGCTAACACTGATTATCTCACAGCTGTTTAACTTTAAAGAAGTTATTTAAGTTTTGGGGACCTCTGTTTACTAATCTCTAAAAGGACTATAGTATTGTCTCACGTGCAAAGTGATGTCATTCAGAGGTTTCCCAACCCTACCTTGTGTGTGTGGGTGGGCATGTTAGTTGCTCAGTCGTGTCCGACTGTTGGCAATCCCATGAACTGTAACCCACCAGGCTCCTCTGTTTGTGGAATTCTCCAGGCAAGAATTCTGGAGTGGGTTCCATTTCCTTCTCCAGGGGATCTTCTTGAGCCAGGGACTAAACCCGGGTCTCCTGCATTGCAGGTGGATTCTTAACCTTCTGAGCCACCAGGGAAGCCCTACCCTTAGCCTATAGCAACAATAGATGCCAATCTCAGGGTACTACTGCCAAGACAATGAGGCAGTGGGGTCCAAGGTTAGTAGGTACATATTCAGAACAAATTTTTTAGTAGAAAACATGGTCTGGAATCAGTTTGGGACAGAGATTTTTTTTTATATCATAGAGCACAGAGTCAATATGCTCTTCTTATTATAGCATATGATTTATTTTCATTTAAATGTCTTTTTAATAAATCAACTCAAATCATTTAATAGAAACAACTATATATATTTATTGTTAAAATCTTTCAACATAGCAATATTCTGAGACAAGGAAGCTCATATTCTACTCTATAATACCAAACACAATTTAAAATGACATTGAATGTATTATTATAGTAGATAAATCAAGTAGAATTGAATTTCAAATACTCACCCTCTGAAATAAACGATAAAATGGATAGGATCTGGATCTATAAAAATTTCTACCCTTGTTTTATATTCCTTCCCATGAATGGTATTTTTTAAATAAATTTGTTTATTTAAATTGGAGGCTAATTACTTTACAATATTGTAGTGGTTTTGCCATGCATGGTCATGAATCTGCCATGGTGTTTTTGAATATTTCCAGGAGTTGTACAAATGAAATAAAGGGTACGCTTTATTGTCTCTGATGCAAGCCCTCCATATATAACAATTCATACAGTGATGTAACTAGCTGTTACTTTTAGGACTGGATTAATCTACATAATTTCAGTCTTGTGTTACTCTAAGGTGGTTGTAGTATTATAGAAATGCAACACATGCACTCTAAAGAATGAAAGGTAGAGAAGTCTCCTCTCTGTTACTCTTATATTTTCTCTTTGGATTTGGTTTTTGTTGTTCAGCCGCTCAGTCTTGTACAACTTTTTGCGACCCCACGAATTGCAGCATATCAGGCTTCCCTGTCCTTCCCTATCTCACGGGGCTTGCTCAGATTCACGTCCATTGAGTCGGTGATGTTATTTGGTTTTCAGGCGGTAGCATTCCATATTGTCTGGAGAAGGAAATGGCAACCCACTTCAGTGTTTTTGCCTGGAGAATTCCATGGAAAAAGAAGGCTGACAGGCTACAGTCCATGGGATCGCAAAGAGCTGGACATGACTGAGTGACTATCACTCACTCATTCCATATTGTCCAGCAGATAATATAAAACACTGCCTAAAATAGGTCTTTTAAACTTATATCTTCTTCTAAATTATAATTAACATCCAGATTGAGCTTGAGGACTAAATAGCTTTTGGATTTTTATCTATGTGTTCTAGAAATCTTAGCTTTAAGCTTCCTATTCCATTTTTATATAATGCCTGTAAGAGATGGTTGAACCCCAAGTCATTTCTGCCTAGGTTAATTCTTTGGATCTTTGAGTTATAGAAGGTGGTTACCAGTCCTTTCCTGTCTACTGTATTTTTAATTTCTTCTGGCAAATTCAGAATTAATTTTCCAATAATATGACAATGTATATTATGCTGCTGAAGGAACTTCACTTCCACTTTAGAAGCAGAGTGAGTGTAGGCATTAATTTTGCACCCAGGTAGGCTGAATGTTGTGTTCTACAGCTGTTCTTACTTGCTACCTACTGGGAAAATCTGGTGATCTCTTTATGCTGCAAATTCCTTCCAGAAATAAAGGAGAAAATACCTACCTTGTTGTGGTGGAAGAGTGGAAATTATTCACACTAGGCACTTACTAAGGGATAGGCACTGAAAACTGTCTAAGCGCTGTTTGGGAGATGTATCTATATATAATATACATGTATTGGATTGATCTGCTTAAATCTTTGTCCTTATGCAAATTCTTCCTTCCAAAGGCCCTTAGCTTGTGGTTCTCATGGGCCATGGGGATTATATCTCATGAATGTCCATACACTTTTTCAGGTTTTTGTTTTTGTTTTTCTTTTTTTTTTTTTTGGATTGTTGTTTCTGTGCTGAGTGTCAAGTCTTCTTAGATATTTCCCTGGAAATTCACTTTCTAATTTGCCCTGTATATGCAGTTGTTTATGAATATTCTAGTCTTTAATGGCTGACTCCCATGAGAACAAAAAGCAAAAAAAAAAAAAATGGAGGGGAAATAAAAGGATATTGATTCTTTAAAGCCCCTGGAAGTTAATTCCTCCAGAGTGGGAGGGGCTAGCACCAACAATGGCTGCCTCCCTCTCTGTCTGCCCCTCTGCGATTAATAGCAGCAATCAGGAATCATAGAACAGAACATCAGTATTTGGAGAACCTATCTCAAATCCTATATTATTGTGCAGCGTGCTCCAGGAACTAATACACAACTGCTTGCCAGATGGCTGGGGGTGGTGGATAGGTAGCTTATTGTGTTAAGAGCTGAAATGGACCAAAATTAACCACAATTCACTGTCCAAGTCTTTGTAAGTTGCAAGCCTTCCACAGATTCTAGAGTTCTAAAATAATTATATCAGATAGACTGTGCCAGCAGAATTGTTGTCTAGATGAGGAGACAGATTCCTGCTGCTTCCTACTCCTCCATCTTCCTTGAATCTTCTCTCAAGTTTCTTCTAACAAATGTATTTTGAAGTGATTACAGCACAGCATTAGGACTAAATTTCAGGCAGGAAGTTGGTTGTCGGACATAGACATTATTTCTCTGATGTACAGTTTTTAAGATTGCATAATCTTGAGGTAAAGGAATTATTTAGAAATTTTGGGGAAGAAAAAATACATTGCTAAAAACAATAAAATCAGCTTCTATACTTCTTAAATATGGTTTCTCACAAAACCAGTGTGAGGCACAAAAACACAGAAATTAAATGAGCAGCATATAATCAAAGATACGATAGGTGTACTACCTGAAACAGGAGAAAACAATCACAGTGTTCAGGACTCATCAGGGCCTAGAGGTCTTTGTTTTGTCTCCACACTCAAGTTACCAGCATGCAGTTAAGTCCCCGTGTTAGCTTCCCTTAGTCCTCGAGGAGAGCTGCCAGCCACTGGTTTCTCTCTGATAAATAGAAAGCAGCTGGTGTCTCAAGGATGGCTATTAATCTCCTCACAAGATGAAAGTACTATAAGTGGGGAAAACTGAGCAATGTGTTGTAATTAGTGATTCATGCACTCCCTACCTAGGAATAAAAGATCTTTGAAACAGTTTTTTCCCTGAAGATGGATGTTTTAATTGCTACATGGTTACTATCAGAAATCAGGATACACCAAACAAACTTAATCAAACCTTCTTATGTGGGGTAACTATTGCCTTAATGTATATATTTGATCAAATTTCTTTTATTTAATTATAGAAAAGAAAAAGCAACCTGGTCTATTCTAGGAAGTACCAACTAACTAGAGTTTTTTTTCTTCTTGGTAATTGTTTAGCTTAATTTATATCATCTACTTTGCTATATTCTGGAGGTAAAAAACTGCAATACAGTGGTTTAGGTTACAGAAAATGAGTTTCCTTGAAAGAATTGTACATCTACCTCAAATTCTATAGTAACAATTGGAATATCCATATTCAGTAATATATCATATATGAGAATTCTTTTTATTTTTATACATATTATATAATATGATTCATATTATCTTAATATCCATGAATAGAAAAAATAAAAATCCAAAAGTTCTGTGAAATTATAGTTAAAAGAATATATACTTTATTAATCAAATGTAACCTCATCGAAATGAAATTGAATAAGCTAATTATGTAACCATATAATAACTCATGTGATATGTTAAGGGCTCAGTAAATGTATTTTTCATCATTTTATCCTTAAAAATACAAACATGAGTAAAATCATATTCACTGCACAGCTTCTGCATGTAAACTTAATACTTTGCAATAATTCAGTAGCTCTCTCACCAAATCTATAATTAGAAATCTACTCAAGGCCTTATATAACAGAACCTATAAAGACCAAGAATATAAATGTGTAAATCAAGAAAATGTTTTCTCTGAAAATTCCAAAGTATTTTGATGATCTGTGAAAATGGGAATCACACACAAGAGTTTGTTTCCTTGCGATTTTATCATCACTTTCTTTAGGTTAATCAACCTATAACCAACACTATAACAAACTTGTGTAAAACACAAGGGTATTGTTATTCGTGGAGTTTCCAATCCAATGGAGGTAAATGGAGGCTAAAAGAGCCTCTTGATGAAAGTGAAAGAGGAAAGTGAAAAAGTTGGCTTAAAACTCAACATTCAGAAAACTAAGATAATGGCATCTGGTCCCATTCAGTCCATTCAGTTCAGTGGCTCAGCTGTGTCCAACTCTTTGTGACCCCATGAATTGCCACAGCACGCCAGGCCTCCCTGTCCATCATTAACTCCCAGAGTTTACTCAAACTCATGTCCATCGAGTCGGTGATGCCATCCAGCCATCTCATCCTCTGTCGGCCCCTTCTCCTCTGGTTCCATTACTTCATGGCAAGTAGATGTGAAAACAATGGAAACAGTGACAGACTATATTCTTGGGCTCCAAAATCACTGCAGATGGTGACTGCAGTCATGAAACTAAAAGATGCTTGCTCCTTGGAAGTAAAGCTATGACCAACTGAGACAGCATATTAAAAAGCAGAAACATTCCTTTGCCAACAAAGGTCCGTCTAGTCAAAGCTATCGTTTTTCCTGTAGTCATGTATGGATGTGAGAGTTGGACTATAAAAAAGCTGAGTGCTGAAGAATTGATGATTTTGAACTGTGGTGTTGGAGAAGACTGTTGAGAGTCTCTTGGTCTGCAAGGAGATCCAACCAGTCAATCCTAAAGGAAGTCAGTCCTGATTATTCACTGGAAGGACTGATACTGAAGCTGAAACTACAATCCTTTGGCCACCTGATGGGAAGAACTGACTCATTTGAAAAGATCCTGATGCTGGGAAACTGAAGGCTGGAGGAGAAGGGGACAACAGAGGATGAGATGGTTGGATGGTATCACTGACTTGATGGACATGATTTTGAGCAAGATCCAGGAGTTGGTGATGGACAGGGAGGCCTGGCATGCTGCAGTGCATGGTGTTGCAAAGAGTCAGACATGACTGAGTCACTGAACTGAACTGAACTGAATGGGTATACAGGGCTTCCCAGGTAGAGCTAGTGGTAAAGAACCCACCTGTCAATGTAGGCAGGAGACATAAGAGACATAGGTTCAATCCCTGGGTTGGGAAGATCCCCTGGAGGAGGGAATGGCAACCCACTCCAGTATTCTTGTCTGGAGGATCCCATGGAGAGAGGAGCCTGGTGGATTACATTCCATAGAGTCGCGAAGAGTTGGACATGAGTGAAGCGACTTAGCACATATGCAATGGAATGCAAGTAAAGGGGAGTTTAATTTGTACAGCTG
The DNA here is from genome assembly GCF_910594005.1 of Cervus elaphus. Classification (NCBI taxonomy): domain Eukaryota; kingdom Metazoa; phylum Chordata; class Mammalia; order Artiodactyla; family Cervidae; genus Cervus; species Cervus elaphus. The sequence goes on along the minus strand of NC_057815.1, from coordinate 82,576,159 downwards.
ATGAATAAATAAATGTTAATTTCATGGATTTTAATGAATAGATATCATTCTAGTGCTTTAACTTCTGACAAGTTTTAAAGAAAAAGTAGGGCCACAAAAGCTTTAAATAATCATTAGGAAGTACAATGGAAATCTAAAGAATCAGAGAGTTTTTGCCCTTCTTAAAAATAATAATAATAATAAAGTGCTCTAGGCTTCCCTGATAGCTCAGTTGGTAAAGAATCCTCCTGCAATGAAGGAAACCTTGGTTCAATTTCTGGGTTGGGAAGATCTGCTGGAGAAGGGATAGGTTCCCACTTCAGTATTCTTGGGCTTCCCTTGTGCCTCAGCTGGTAAAAAATCCACCTGCAATGTGGGAGACCTGGCTTCAATTCCTGGGTTGGGAATATCCCCTGGAGAAGGCTAAGACTGACTACCCACTCCAGTATACTGGCCTGGAGAATGCCATGGATTGTATAGTCCATGAGGTTGCAAAGATTCAGATATGACTGAGTGACTTTCACTTTGGCATCAAACCTAAAAACAAACGCTTTTGGGGAAAAAAAAAAAAAAGATAATCTCATCATTTCAGCACACTATTCCACTTGGAGTTAGAATTGTTTCTAAACCAAAAATAAATGCAAAATTTCCAATAATTTATAGAGAAATATTCAATTGTTGTACTTAAGTGATTTTTTTGTCTTTTTAGCCCTAAAAAATTTTCTATCCAACATTTTGGCAGTTTTTATAATATATCTGATTTTTTTTAAATGTCCCAAAGTATATTAAGATCTACCACTTAAAATTACCTTATAGCCAAAGGATAATGTTAGTTAAAGTGTCTTACATGTAATAATATCTTTTTTCCAGTAGTCCTTTCTCTGGACTTATCCATTGAGAGGCTCTTATGAGTGTGTGTGAAGCCTTCCACATATTTCTTTCGGTAACTCTATATTTAATGTAAATGGATGATTTAATATGGAGTGCTCCATAACTTGCTTTTGAAAAATTCAACAATAAATTGTGGAATTGTGTCAGGAAAAAAGAAAGATTTTTTTTTATCCTATGTAATACAGAATTCTATATTTTGTCTTATAAAATTATATATTTTACAGACTGCATGTATGTGTGTGTATATATATTATTTTATCAGCTTGTAGACTATGTAACTCACTTTTCTCCCTCCCAATTTTTGACTGGTTAATGAAATGTTATAATATGCGTGAATTTAATACTGATATATAGGGAGGAAATAGTGCCTCTGTACTGACATGTATGATTTCTCTACAGAGCCACTTCCATTTACTCTAGTTAGAAAAATTGGCAGGAATTTTGGTTTAAAACTTTGAGGTTCATAGTATCAATATATTGATCAAATTTTTTTTGATTCAATAAATGTATGTCTCAAAAAAAGCTTTAATACTTCATACATCTAAATGATATGATGACTACAAAAGTAGAATTTTACTTGAAAGGAATCCTAAACTTAGTGGTTTTGATCATTTTACATTTTTTAAACTAAAATGAGTATTGAAAGGTCTGTGTACACACATGGAAAGCTGTAAATGTTTTATAGTAAGCAATCTTTAACTATGAGAAGCATGGGGTAAGCAACCAAATTTCTTTTCCTAGTGCCAGCCTCCAAAGTTTCCATGAAGTGTTTGTTTCTGTGGAACAAACAGGAGAGACAGTCTCATTTCGTTCACTAGGATATCTTGATCAGCTCTTAAATGGCAAAGATTGACACACTAGATAATTTCTTTCTATAGGAAGTGATTTCACATGAAGCTACAGAACTCTAGTTACAGCCTTGTCAGCAAGCTATGTCTTACTACAAGTAAAATAATAGAGGGTTGTGTTGTCATACACTTTTGACAGTTGTGGAAAATGCATTGTAGATTTTCTAATGAGGGCTACTCTTAATCATTTTATGCAATCTCAAAACATATATAAGGCTTCTTTAGTGGTCCAGTGGTAAAGAATCTGCCTGCCAATGCAGAAGATGCAGCTTTGATCCCTGGGTCGGAAGATCCCCTGGATGAGGAAATGACAATCCTCTCCAGTATTCTTGCCTGGAGAATGCCATGGACAGAAGAGACTGATGGATTACAGTCCATAGGGTAGCAAAGAGTCAGACACAATGAACGGGCAAGTGAATTTTTTAATCTACCATGGAAACCAAGATCTAGAATATTCCAGATAACTTATACTTGTTTATTGGAACCAATCCTATGTCATCCTACTTCTTCCCATAGAATAATTTACTGCTGTGACTTTGTTTTTCTTGTTCCAAATTTAATAAATTAGGTAGTGTTCTGGGAATATCTCCAGCTTTATTTGTTAAATGTTCCTTTATTTTGCCAGTGAATAATGCCACCTCCACCACACATCAACATTCTGTATGTGCACGAGTCCATTAGAGGCACTCTATTCTGTTCATTGGTCAGTCAGTTTATCCCTCTACAAATGCACAGTTTTAATAAATTAAAAATTGATTTTTTGCTTAGACTCATTTTAGAAAATTCTCCAATTCCTTCATTTAACTCTATTCAAGAAAAAAAAGTTAAAATTGCAGATAACGTTGCCCCACAAAAAGAAAACAATATATTATTTTTTTAAACACATTCAGGTGCTATATAAATGGCCATCATTTGATGAAAAATAATAGGAAATGTATTTCCTTTATATAATAATGCTGACATCTCAGTACACAAATTTATTTATTTATTTGTAAAATGTATCTAGAGAAATTTCTTCAATTCAATATAGAGTTCCTCAGGATTTCTTTTCTTAGCTATGTTGGTATATCTTTTATCTGGACAATGGTTTTGCTGTAAAGTAAGAAAAACTGGAAAAATACAAAACAAAACAAAAAAGAAAAGGAAACACATGTGTGAAGGCAGCAAGCCCCCTTGGCATCCAAGAGAATCCAAGAGAATGCCCTTGAAAGAGGGAAAATGTATTTAGGTGAGTCCAACAATCCACCTCATTTTTCTTTTTAGAGCCCTTTCCAGGCCTTAATCAGCACAGAGTGTGAGGCTAAAAAGCCTGATAGAGGACAACCAACATGATGCAGAGAAACTGCAGAGATTTGAGCCATTTCATAGAAACATGGAGAAAAATGAAATTTGGGCTTGGCAACCTCAGCAGACAAAGCCTGTGTAGCCAAGATCCTGGAGAGAAAAGATGTGCATAAAAGGGTGAACATGACACATTGATTGGCTTTCTCCTTACGTTAGTATCCAAATCTTAATATACACTGGGACAGATGCTAAGAATTCTTGCTGAAAATAGCTGAAATGTTTATTGGAGCTCTTGACAGTCTTCAGTCAGTTCAGTTCAGTTCGGTCGCTCAGTCGTGTCCGACTCTTTGCGACCCCATGAATCACAGCACGCCAGGCCTCCCTGTCCATCACCAACTCCTGGAGTTTACACAAACTCATGCCCATTGAGTCAGTGATGCCATCCAGCCATCTCATCCTCTGTCGTCCCCTTCTCCTCCTGTCCCCAGTCCCTCCCAGCATCAGGGTCTTTTCCAATGAGTCAACTCTTCACATCAGGTGGCCAAAGTATTGGAGTTTCAGCTTCAGCATCAGTCCTTCCAATGAACACCCAGGACTGATCTCCTTTAGGATGGACTGGTTGGATCTCCTTGCAGTCCAAGGGACTCTCAAGAGTCTTCTCCAGCACCACAGTTCAAAAGCATCAATTCTCAATGTTGAATATTTAGCCTTCCTATAAAAGTAAAGTTGGAGTTCAAGACCTGGCATGTTGCAAGGGAGTGCACTTGAAATAGATCAAGCAATAAATGTATGAAAAGCAGCCTTCAGTCAGCTCAGTTGCTTATGAAATAAGGTGATCTCCCTCTGCTGTAGAAATTTGAGTCAGGATTGGTGAATGTTCTCTGTTTCACAACACGATGCCTGACACACAGTGAAATATTATTAGGCATTCTAAAAGGGAGGAGTAAGGGGAAAAAATGATATAGAAACAGTTGTGAGATAGCCAAAATACTAAAATTTTGGATATGAACTTTAATATAAGTGTGATTAGTATGCCAAGGAAAATGAATGGATAATTTAGTTTGATTGCTAGAATATATATTTAAAATATCAAATGAGAGTTTTAGAACAGAATAGATAAATACTCTGAAATCTAAAATCATGGATGTATTTTAAGAACATACTGGAAAGTTGAAGAGCTGACTGTTGAACTGGAATTGAATAGGTTATTAAACACTATCCAGACTGAAACACAGAGAAGAAGAGGAAGAAAAGGAAGAGGAGAAGAAGAAGGGAAAGAAAGAGGTGGAGGAGGGAGAAGAAGTGGGAAAAGAGGGTGGAAAGAGAAAGAGAAGAAGAAAGAAAATCCAAGATACATGGGATGTTGCAATAATATATAACTTAAAAAAAAAAAAAGAATCATCAGAAGCAGAGAAGAAAAAGATGGGAAATAAATGATATTCAAAAAGGTAATATCTAAGAACTTTACAAAGTGTATGAAAGATATTAAGTCACATCTTCAAGAAGCATAAGAAATTCCATTTAGGATATAGAGAAAGAAAATCAAACCTTTGCACACTGTAGTAAAATTGCTAAATATCAAAAACAAAAAGAATGCCTTAAAGGTGACAATTAGAAAAAAAATGCATTATTTTTGAATGACCAACAGCATAATAGTCAGCCTACTAATCCTCAAAACTAAAAAGATTATATCTTTGAAAAGCTGATCTAAAATAACTATTTACCCAGAATTCTATTCCAAGTGAAAATATCATTCATAGATGAATACAAATAGAAATATTTCTGAACAAATATCCTTTCTGGGCTAAAAAGATCTTAACACAATTTACTAAATTAACTTCAGGAGCATATACAGAGCATACCACACACTTGAAGAATATATGTTTATTTTAACTGCATAAAAAAACATTTAATAACATTATACATTAAATCTGAGGTATGTGGTAATAGTCTTTATATGCCATGATACATTTCCTGAAATGCATATGGCTTAGTTATCTACTGCTGCAAAATAGACCACATCAAAACTTGATGGCTTTAAACAAATAATATTATATTTATCCTCTATAGTCTCTGTGTTGTCTAGAATCACCTAGCCAGTTTTCTCTTGAATTTTCTTAGGCAGGTATAGTCACTGTTGGCTAAGGCTGAAGTTCTATTTGGGCTCTAAGTGCAGGGCAGTAGGTGTGGACAGTTGGCTGGGAATTCATCTGTTTTGTAGAACAAAACATTTTAGTTCCCCTCCATGTGATCTCTCCCCAGGGCTTAGGGTTCTTGTAGTACATGAGCTCAATTTCCAAAACAAGAATTCTGAGTCTATGTGCTGCTAGATCTTATGACAATTTTTTCAAGCTCTTATATCAATAACAATGCAATTTTCATTTACGAGTTCAGTAATTCACAACAAATCCATTTTTTTACTTTATGAAGTTCTGAAATCAAGAACTACAGTGACAATGATAAACATAGCAATCAATGACATAATGCAAAGAAAACAAAACCAGGTAAACTACAAGGTATTTAGGTTCAGATGTGACACTAGAACTAAATATGTTTGTAAGAGAAAAAAAGCATTTGTGTTAGGTTTCCTTGGTTTATTTAATCCTTGGAATAAATAATACATATAAATCTATATAATTAATCTACTTTGCCCTAATGCATCAAAATTCTTTACTGCTATAGTCACAGCCAGATTTTAGGGATATTTAGAGAACTAAATTAGTTTGAGTAACTTAAAGCCTGACGCACCTTAAAACATAATGAAATTTACTTTGTGGATGTTGAAGGGTGTGAGGCAGGTTGTGATGAATTGGGCTTTTAAAAAAGCAGTAAAGGAATAGGGATATTTGTTTAGACACAAGACAAAATTTTCTTTGAATGTGTTCAATATATTAGTATCTTTATTTGTCAGCTTTTAGTACTTCAGATAAATAGAAAGGAGTTTGTTTTCTTCTTTACTGTCCTCTCTTTTAGTAAGTTCTCTTTTAAGTTCTATATTGATTTATTGTTTCCCCTGTCTATATTTTTTGTCTCCCCAGGCCACTTCTTATTCTTTCTTCTTGTATTTTTACCTTTTAACTTATTTTCCCTTCTTGTACAAAATCACTTTCCTATGACAAATTCATGTTTAACTTGTTACAGAATCTTCTTCACATTCTATAAAATGTTCTCCTAAATTTTCAAAACTTTTGGTGTACAGTCATTCGCAGTGGTCTCTTATGATTCTATTTAAAATATGGTATCAGTTGTAATATTTCTTCTTCTTTAACTGATTCAGAATTTTATCTCTGAAACCATAAATGAAAGAAGAGATTTTCTATTTTTTTAATATGGATATTGAAAAAAATGAACTTGATTCCATCTGTTTCAGTTATTTAGATAAAGAAGAGAGTTAAGGGGTAGCTTTGATGAGAAAGGGAAAAAGGTTTTCTCTTAATAAATATACCTAATGTGCTCAAAGCTATAAAATTTCAGATTGCTCTCTTATGAGTTCCTTTTCTATCCCAATTAGTAATTATCTGCCTCAATTTATTTTCTCTAGAATAAAATTGAAGTAAAGAGGGGCTAATTATAATACTAAGGTAATAGCACAATTGTTAGAAAGTTTGTGTCTTTTAGCTCAAGGTAAAGATAAAACTGGTGTTTGTCTGACTTTGGCTATCTTAACTTAAAGTGTGAAGTTCTAATGGTTCTCTTCAATTACTTTCTATCATATTTTAAACATCATTTTAAACTGTCACCAGAAACATTTAACTTCTAGAGGTGACCTGCACTTTATTTTCTGCAATTTATTTTATTTTACACGAAATATAAGGCTAAAGTAACATTTTCCTTTCTTTGAAATCAGATTTTCATTACAAAGTTGACCTTTAAATGTCCCATTTTGTTAGGCAAACAACATTATTTGAAATTAGTCACAGGTTTCTTATTTTGTGCAAGCAAAGCTTGATTACAAGCCTTTCTATAAAGCTTCTAGCCAGTTTAATAACTCATACTTTTCTCTTATCGGCTTTAGAATTCTAAAGGAGGCATTTGCCTATAAATCTTTCCCACTGCTGCATTTTATTTTAATTCACAGCAACAGAACACTAACATAATTGGTGCAATCTGTTATTTACAGATATGCGGTGAGATGCAGGTGGCAAACTCTTTTTTAGTGTTGTAAGGAAAAGTAAGACCTTCCTTGCAACTTGAGTTATGTGAATAAAAATTATAGCTGGGTTAGGATAGGAGCCATTGTCACTATGGGTGTTCTTGATTTTTTGCAGTAAACATTTTCCATATGGAGTCCTTTTTGATTCTATTCTAGACCAGAATGCAAATTTTCTGTTATGACATTTATTTTCTGAAATTGTACTCCCCAACTAGTCTGGGATCTAATGCCTAATGATCTGAGGTGGAGTTGATACAACAATAACAGAAATAGAGTGCACAATAAATGTAATGTGCTTGAATCATCCCAATACCATTCCCCATCTTAGTCTGTGGAGACATGTCCCTGGTGTCAAAAAGGTTGGGGACCACTGCTCTAAAAAGTGGCCCCATGAAGGAATATTGTTGGGTTTTATACATACAATCCTAAACAAATTCCAGAATAAAATGGCTTATGATTTTGTTCTAAATTTTGTTAATTTTTTTTAAAAAATAAATCCTTTCTGAAATCTAAAATATATTATACATCATGGTTTTGTGCCATAACCACAAAGGTAAAATTTTAAAATGATGAAAGTAAAGCTCAGACTTCATTTACCAGAAAAAATTTTGATATGTTTGAATAGGATGAGAACTTTTAATGAACATTCCAATAAATTTCTTTCAAAATATAACTGTCTAATAAGTAGAATGAGTTGAAGCCTAGATAATACAAGCACACATAGAATTATCTACCATCTTTGAGGCCAGCTATAAATTGGAATTCAGAATTTCTTAAATTTTCTAAGGTAATATAATCATATACTGCATTTTTAAATTTAAATTATTTATTTATTTTACTTTACAACATGGAATTGGTTTTGCCATATATTGACTAGAATCCGCCATGGGTGTACATGTGTTCCCCATCCTGAACCCCCCTCCCAACTCCCTCCCTATCCCATCCCTCTGGGTCATCCCAGTGCACTGCATTTTATATACAACTCTAGCACCCTATATTTGGGGGATAAATAATTATACAAACAGACTTATTTTAGTGCTTTCACATTTTGTATCAATTTTCCATTTCTTGAGAGTTGGAGTTTGGAAATTGTAGATAAGTGAAACTTTAGTATGCATGAAGTTGCGGAAACTCCTTCAAAGCCATTTTTAATCATTTTGTTGTTGCTGTTCTTTGTTGGCCTATCAGCAAGTGTCCAGAACAATGAATGAAAGATGTAAATACTCAAAAGATCATTGTTGAATAAATTAGTTAAATGAATATTTGGGAAAATTTGATTTTTTCATTTAACTATAATTTGTTCTGTTAAAAGCATTATCCAGGATCTGGGGGTGGTCTAAGTTTAAATAATAAAATATAATATCATATTATAATATAAATACTAAAGTTATCACTTACTTATTACTTACTTGCTGTTATATTTGTATTTTCACTTGTTTGGTGGAATTCTCAAAAGAAGTTTGGAATATGCTTACTATTATTTTTGTCATTTTGAATATATGAAACCTGAGACTAAGAAATGATAAGACACTTGCCAAAGTTGTCATAAATAATAAAATATCAGAGCTGAAGATTAAACCCAGGAAATTTACCTTGGAGCCCGTAGATTAATGGTCTAGATATTGTGAACATGTCAGCAAGTAGATAATAATAAAATGTCATATATGATAAGGATAAGAAAACTACTGAAATAAATGTTCTCACATAATAGATTATAAAGCCTGGAATATTGAAAGAAGTCTTCACTGAGGTGGCTGGGAAATGCAATTCATAATGGATATACATAGAATTTAGAGAACATGAAATTTTAAAAGAAATCATCAGATAGAGTCAAAGTTCAAAATGACCTACTTCTAAGAATACTAATGTACATACAACAGCAGGACAACTCTGTATTCACTGGTGCTGATGATAGAAAATTCCATTTCCAGCAGACCCCAGTTTTAGAAAAAAACATAATCACAGGAAAAAAAAAACCACACACACACACAATAAAATATCTTTCTTGACTCCATAGCCCCTTAATAGCTGCACTTATATATTTCCCATTGATAAAAATCTCAATGGGATATTTAATATTATCTGTATTTATTTCATCAACTCATACTTGAGTCTGCTCCATGAATCTTGTCATCATCGCTCACTATTTTCACTACGATCAATAATAACAATTTCCCAAATTCAGTGATCAATTCTCAGTCCTTATTGCATATCTCAGTTGTATTCCAAAAATTTGATGATATTCTTAAAATTGTTATTCATTTAGCTTATCTCTGATGTGTTTCTTTCCTCCTTCCCTTCCTACTCCTCCATTCTTTTCCTTGGAGTCCTTCTTTTTAATCCTAAATGCTGGTGTGACCCTGCTCAGATCTCTAATCACTTTCCTTTCTTATTTATATTTTCCTTCATTAATGATTTCGTTCAGTCTTATTATACAAGTTAATTCCCAAATTTATACCTTGTAGTGCTATAGAACTCTAGACTGAGCTTCAAGACATTGTGAAGGAGGCAGTGATCAAGACCATACTCAAGAAAAAAAAAATGCAAAAAGGCAAAACAGTTGTCTGAGGAGACCTTACAAATAGCTGTGAAAAGAAGAGAAGTGAAAGACAAATGAGAAAAGGAAAGATACACCCATCTGAATGCAGAGTTCCAAACAATAGCACGGAGAGATAAGAAAACCTTCCTCAGTGATCAATGCAAAAAAATAGAGGGAAAAAATAGAATGGGAAAGACTAGAAATCTCATCATAAAAATTAGAGACACCAAGGAAATATTTTATGCAAAGATGGGCACAACAAAGGGCAGAAATGGTATGGACCTAACAGAAGCAGAAGGTATTAAGAAGAAGTGGCAAGATTACACAGAACTATACAAAAAAGACCTTCATGACCCAGATAACCATGGAAGTGTGATCACTCACTTAGAGCCAGACATTCTGGAATGTGAAGTCAATTGGATCTTAGGAAGCATCACTACCAACAAAGCTAGGGGAGGTGATGGAATTCTAGTTGAGCTATTTCAAATCTTAAAAGATGATTCTGTTAAAGTGCTGCACTCAATATGCCAGCAAATTTGGAAAACTCAGCAGGGGCCACAGGACTGGTAAAGGGCAGTGTTCATTCCAATCCCAAAGAAAGGCGATGCCAAAAAATGCTCAAACTACTGCACAATTGCACTCATCTCACATGCTTGCAAAGTAATGCTCAAAATTCTCCAAGCCAGGCTTCAACATACATGAACCAAGAAATTCCAGATGTTCAAGCTGGATTTAGAAAAGGCAGAGGAATAGCGATCAAACTGCCAACACCCGTTGGATCATCAAAAAAGCAAGAGTTCCAGAAAAACATCTACTTCTGCTTTATTGACTACACCAAAGCCTTTGACTGTGTGGATCACAACAAATTGTGGAAAATTCTTAAAGTGGTGGGAATACCAGACCACCTTACTAGCCTCCTGAGAAATTTGTATTTAGAAAAGCAACAGTTAGAACTGGACATAGAATAACAGACTGGTTCCAAATTGGGAAAGAAGTGTGTCAAGACTGTATTTCGTCACCCTGCTTATTTAACTTATATGCAGAGTACATCATGCGAAATACTTGGCTGGATGAAGCACAAGTTAAAAATCAAGATTGCGGGGGAAAAATATCAATAACCTTAGATATGCAGATGACACCATCCTTATGCAAGAAAGCAAAAAGGAACTAAAGAACCTCTTGATGAAAGTGAAATAGGGGAGTGAAAAAGCTGACCTAAAACTCAACATTCAAAAAACTGAGATCATGGCATCCAGTCCCATCACTTCATGGCAAATAGATGGGGGAAACAATTGAAATAGTGACAGATTTTATTTTCTTGGGCTCCAAAATCACTGCAGATGGTGACTGCAGCCATGAAACTAAAAGATGCTCGTTCCTTGGAAGAAAAGCTATGACCAAATGAGACAGCATATTAAAAAACAGAGGCATTACTTTGCCAACAAAGGTCCATCTAGTCAAAGCTATGGTTTTTCCAGTAGTCATGTATGGATGTGAGAATTGGACTATAAAGAAGGCTGAGTGCTAAAGAATTAATGCTTTTGAGCTGTGGTGTGGAGTAGACTCTTGAGAGTCCCCTGGACTGCAAGGAGATAAAAATAGTCAAGCCTAAAGGAAACCAACCCTGAAATTCATTGGAATAACCGATGCCAAAGCTGAAGCTCCAATACTTTGGCCGCCTAATACAAAGAGTTCACTCACTGAAAAAGACCCTGATGGTGTGAAAGATAGAAGGCAGGAGGAGAAGGGGACAACAGAGGACAAGATGGTTGGATGGCATTACCAACTCTATAGACGTCAATTTAAGCAAGCTCTGGGAGATGATGAAGGACAGAGAATCTGATGTGCTGCTGTCCATAGGGTCTCAAAGTGTCGGGCACGACTGAACGACTGAGCAACAAAGTGCTATAGAACCTTACAATTAAGAACCTATAGCTAAGTGTCTGTTAAATCTTCTACAAAACGGGCTTAACATATCCCAAATATAGCTCTACCTTCCAGTATAAATGAACTCCTTTTGTTGTTGTTTAGTTGCTAAGTCTTGTCCCAACTCTTTTGCATCCCCAGGGACTGTAGCCTGCCAGGCTACTCTGTCCATGATTTCCTGGGCAAGGGTACTAGCATGATATGCCATTTCTTTCTCCAGAGGATCTTCCTGAACAAGGGATCAAACCCATGTCTCCTCCATTGGCAGGCAGATTGTTTAACACAGAGTCATCAGGGAAGCCATTCCCTTCTTGGCATTCATCATGTATCTAATTGCTCATACTTTTTGAAGTCATCCTCAATTATTTTCATATTTACTATATTCCTGAAGCCTGTTAATATGTCTTGAAAAGTCAGCTCTCAGGATGTGCTGTTAGCCCACTTGTCTTCATTGTTACCAGTAGTATAGGAATCCAAGGAGCCATCATCTCTGGGAACTATTTCAGTGAGAGCCTTAGTGGTTTGTATACTGCTAATCTTGTTTAATCTACATGTAGCTATCAGATTCATCTTCTACTGTTATAAATAGGATCATAACCACTCTCATACTCAAAATCTTCTTATGGTTTGCATCACATTTAGAACAGAATCCAACACCCTGACATTTTCAAAGCCTCATGTAACTTAATTTCCAACCTAGACTCCTTCCTGCTTCAGCTATGCTGACTCTGCCTTCATCACACTGTTGTTGTGTTGTTTAGTCCCTCCATTGTACCTGAGTTTTTTGTGACCCCATGGACTGTACCCTGCCAGATTCCTTTGTCCATGGGATTTTTCAGAAAAGAATACTGTAGTGGGTTGCCATTTCCTTCTCCAGGATATTTTCCCAACCCAGGGATTGAACCAGAGTCTTTTGCATTGGCAGGAGGATTATTTAACACTGAGCCACCAGGAAAGCCCTGATCATACTGACCTTCCAGCAATTCCTTAAGACATATCTAATTATTTCCTGTCTCAAAGACTTTCACTTGTGTTTCCTACACCAGGATGTTCTTCCTTACCAGACTCCCTTCCCTTCCTCTCTTCATCGAGTTCAGTTCAATTCAGTTCAGTGGCTCAGTCATGTCCAACTCTTTGCAACCCCATGAACCGCAGGACACCAGGCTTCCCTGTCCATCACCAACTCCCGGAGTTCACCCAAACCCATGTCCATCAAGTCGGTGATGCCATCCAACCATCTCTTTCTCTGTCATCCCCTTCCCCTCCTGCCTTCAATCTTTCTCAGCATCAGGGTCTTTTCCAATGAGTCAGCTCTGCACATCAGGTGGCCAAAGCATTGGAGTTTCAGCTTCAGCATCAGTCCTTCCAATGAACACCCAGGACTGATCTCCTTTAGGATGGACTGGTTGGATCTCCTTGCAGTCCAAGGGACTCTCAAGAGTCTTCTCCAGCACCACAGTTCAAAAGCATCAATTCTTCGGCACTCAGCTTTCTTTATAGTCCAATTCTCACATCCATACATGACCACTGGAAAAACCATAGCCTTGACTAGGTGGACCTTTGTTGGCAAAGTAATGTCTCTACTTTTTAATATACTGTGTAGGTTGGTCATAACTTTCCTTCCAAGGAGTAAGTGTCTTTTAACTTCATTGCTGCAATAACCATCTGCTGTGATTTTGGAGCCCAGAAAAATGAAGTCAGCCACTGTTTTCCCATCTATTTGCCATGAAGTGATGGGACCGGATGCCATGATCTTAGTTTTCTGAATGTTGAGCTTTAAGCCAACTTTTTCTCTCTCCTCTTTCACTTTCATCAAGAGACTCTTTAGTTCTTCTTCACTTTCTGCCATCAGAGTGGTGTCATCTGCATATCTGAGGTTATTGGTATTTCCCCCATCAATCTTGATTCCAGCATGTGCTTCCTCCAGCCCAGCATTAGGGATCTCCTTAAATATCACCTACTCAAAGAGGTGCTCCCTGACAATGTTATGCAAAACAGAAAAGTCACCACAACTCTACCACTCTTTATTTCCTCATTTTGCTTTGATCTGTCTTCATATTACTATCACTTCTTTAATTTATCTGCATACGCCTCATCATGTATTGATTCATACAGAAGTAACTGCTCTTCCTAAGAGAGGTTTATCCATACCTTAACAGATAAAGTGTTTTGATTATTAAAGCATCATATCAGTGATACAAGGGGTCAGCTCTGCCTTGATCAAGATATAGAATGGTATAGGCTTCCAGAACATATATACTTTTAGTAATAATATGTTGCCTATATACATATGGGCTTTCCAGGTGGCTCAGTGGTAAAGAATCCACCTGCCAAGCAGGGTTCTCCTAGAGTAAAGGAAATAAACTATTTGAATATAACTGACAACTAGTGGTATAAAAAGAGTGCTAAGTAAACATATTTATAAACAAACTTAGACTGTGATTGTGAAGATCTTGAAGATTAGGTATAATAAGGACTCAGTTACAGACTTGAGAAGAATTTGCATTTTTTTTTAATTGGTCTCCATTCATGATTTAGAATTCAAATTAGAACATCCATTTATATACAAGTCTATTAGTTAAGTATATGTGAACTTAGAAAAAAAAATCAATTATAGTACAATTTTACAACAGGAGCTGAAGAATAATCGTCACAATCTATCTGCCATGAAAGAGCTGCTTATTTCTGCAGGCCACATTCAGAAAATCTTGGAACAATTGCCTTACTGCTCTAAACCAGAAAACGTTTTCAACTATTTGTTGCAAGTTGGCATCTTTGCCACTGTCTACACTGTAAAGGAAAATGATCAAAATACCAACAACAGATAATAAATATTCTCTTGTTCTGTATAATTCTCAGGAGAAAATACATTCTCTTTCAATCTATTTTTGTAAAATGTGTTATTTAAGGTGCCATTGTAGGCACAGTCATGACCATAAAAAAGAAGACATCTTAGGGTTTTGCTATTATTCTCACACAAAAATTTCTCAGAAGAAACTGATTTCTTCTCCTAACTCTTTCAAAAGCAAGTTGTATCCTAACAGTATGACTGTAATTCTTCTGTTTTTACACCTGCCTCCATAAAAATGGAAAAGAACGCTCCTTTCTCTAAAATAATTAGATAATGAAAGGTTTCATTTACACTAACATTCCAAGGAAGTGAAGTTTATATTTTTGCCCACCAAACTATTTTAGAACTAATCTGATAGGATAACATTTAATTTAAATGTGTATAATGATTCCCATTTGTTTCAACTCATCCTTAAGTAAGTAAAATATTAAACTAAGAAATATAAGTAACAAAATTAAGAGCTAGAAAAATAATGATAGTTGTAGCTATTTATTAAACACTATACCATCTGCCAGACAGATAAGTCTTTTATATTATTATTCCATTTAAACCTCATAGTAATTGGTTACATACATATCATGTTTGTCGCTGTTTGATAGGTCAGGAAACAGGCACAGAAAAATGAGTTAACTACTCATTGAACTAATGAGGTAACTGGTTTTCAAATCCATCAAGTTGATGCAAAAAGGGCTTACACCTTAATATCTACAATGCCTGTTAAATTCTCATTCACTCATTTACCTCATTCATTCACCTTTTTCTTCTGTTAAGAATGTGATTAAGAACATGATGTTAGAATGTAACTGAGTCACTTTGCTATGTAGCAGTAATTAACACAACACTGTATATCAATTATACTTCAAAAAATTTTTAAAAAATTAGAAAGATTCTTTAAAAATGGCGACACTCTTATGTTAAGATTATCAAGATGTGATCCCCACCCTACCCCGTATTACCTGTGTCACCCTGACAAACTCACTTCTTCTCTTTCTTAATTTTTTCATCCACAAGTGGGAAAAGTGAACAGAACATACAAATACAGGACTGTTAAAGGAGATAATATATGTCAGTACATGGCAGGAAAAGTTACTCAGTAAGTGTATGTTATTTTTCATTTAAGAAATGTTATGAGGCATTTTGCTTTTCCTTAGGCATAATTAAGCTCTCCTGTCTTTCTCCAACTGAAATCACTACTGTGTATTAGTGGCATATTCCCTTTTTTGTGTATTTCAATGCCTTAAACTCTTTTTATTATTTATTCAACAAATGTCTCCTGAACTACTACTTAAATGTGCTAAAACTGCAGTGTACTGAAAGATTAGGATTGTATCAGGCAATGAAAGATCCAGCCTACTATTAAGACATATCTGGACTTGTCGAAAAAATTTAAGAGGTAAATCTAATTCACGTCAATTTGTATGAGGTGAGAATACATCTCAAAGGAAAAATAACTAAATTTCACTGAGTGTTTAATAATTCCAGTTTTATTTAAGTGTAACTGATGTATACATGCTAGACAATCCCAATAGACTAGATGGCAGATGATACCCTGGTGATTACACTGTAATACTGATTTTATATATATGGAATGGGAGGCCCAAGGAAATTGAATAATTTGCTGAAGATCATTCAACAGAAATGTTGTGGAGTCAGTGTCGAGTCAGAAAGGCTGAGAACCTACACTCTTGAACACAATATATATAATTTTGGGCCAGAAGCAGGATGTCATAACCCAGGGCTGGAAAAAAATTTCTCTGCAGAGCATGGTGTTAAACAATTTGTTTTCACTGTCAATACTCCATAAACTTCTGCTGAGTTCTGGTGAGAGGGCCATATGAGTAAAAGGACTTTTTTTTTTTTTTTTTTAACTGAAAACTCTATAAGACTGGGATTCAAGAAGCAAGTCTATGTTTCCTAATTAACTGGGTGCATAAAATAAACCAGAGATGAATTGTACATCAACAGCAATATAGAATATCACTCAAACATGATACCTACAGGGTTTCTCTGGGAAAGGTATCAGACAGTTCCCAGGAAACAGAGGGACAGTGTCCAATATAGAGAATAGTGGAGGTTTTCAGTCAGTTTGCGAACTGTTCCCAGGATGGGGTGATACTACCTAGACAGAACAGTATTAGTGATAGATAGGTCAGTAATCAGCAGAATCTGTAGTGATGTGAGAAAACTGGGCAGAGTCAACAGACAGGATGATACCCAGGGACAGAGGATTGAGCCAAACAACCAAACAATAAATGAATGAGGCCTCGTGTCAACCCTAGTGAGCCAGAAGTGTTAATGAGCTCATGAATAACATCCACCAGGATTCTTAGACACATTTGTGGGACGACTTTAGCAGGCAAAGCAAGAGTCACTGAACTGTAGATAATGACTTGGCTGATAATGCTTCTTTCACTTCTATCTTAGTATGGTCTTGCATATCTGCAGATTTTATAAGATAGGTAGACTCTCTTCTGTGAAGAAGTCTGTAGTCTCTTAGGTGAGACAGACAAATACTTGAAACACAGCTCCATCATTGAGTTCTACACGAAGTCTTATTGGAACATGATCAGTGAGGAGGAGGATTCATTCCCCACTCTTCACTCTGTCTTGTTCTGGTCTGTCTCTCCCCAAAGTTTCCTTTCATGACTATGATTTCTGCTGGAGTGTTGCTATGATTTCTGCCAGGGTGTTGCTGTTACATAAACTAAGGCTATATCTTAGTCCTTCAGGGTAAATTTCTTCTACAAATCACACATTTGCTCCCTCTCTCATTTTATGCCATGTAGGACCATAAAACTGAGTAGGAGAAATAAATATACTCAAGGTTTTAAAATGTTTGGTAGTAATGTTCTAAAAAGTCACTGCAAACACTGGGTTAGTGAATCTCGAATCATTTTTGATGGGGAAAATACAGGATTAGGTTCTTATGAGGCTCTGGTCACAACATTTTCATTGACCAATCAATATAGAACTTTATTTTACATGGGTTTCTATTAAAAGACCCTTGTTAAATATATACTGCTGATTTGTCAACACTGGATTCACAGCCAAGGGTGCCATAACTCATGCCTGGACAAAATTTATTTAATATGCTTATTTTGTATGTAAGGCATATCATAGCCTTCTTGCTGTGAACAAGAAGGAACACTGTTAACAACTTAGGAACACCAGATAGCACTTCAGCACTAAATCTGGGGGCCACTTTAAATGACAAAGTTATCAAGAAAAAGCACAAAAATTAAAAAAAAAAAAAGATGACAATGAATGAATTGCAAGCAAGATCTTTGCTTACAGTATGAAAGCTGTAAAAAGAAGTCAAGAGTTGTCTTGTTTGGTCTCACCTGGAAATGCACCCCCAGAACAACTCAAAGTTTTCCTCACTCTGTCCATGTTTGTGAATGACTTGAAAGTGCCAACTCGATTAATTTTAGAGTTCCAAATAAATTTCAGGATGAATTTGCAAATAAAGAAACCATGAATAAAGACAATTGACTAGACTGGGCAATTGACATCACATGATTGATTTCCACAGAATATTTTTCACTTGAAAACTGATTCTGATTCTAATTGAGATCTTAATAATTAATACTTGACTATATTTTAATTAGCTAGCTAAAGTATCTTTACCACAGATAATAATTCATAATACATTAGAAAACACAAAAAATTCTAAAAGTTCTCTTGTTTATCATCATATAATAATTGATTTTACTTAATATTTCACAGTTTCCATATATGTAAATCTTAATGGCAAACCTATAGGCTTGATACTTTCATCTAAAGAAAAATATTCTCATATCTCTCCTGAAGAAATTTCCCCCAAATGCTTTTTTTAAACAAATTAGAATGGTATATCATGATCATCTAATGAATTTAAAACTACTGCTTTAGCCACTATTGATTATAGCAAGAATTGGTTTGTGAACTAAAGTGAACCTAGTTACACAGATCCACTTGCCTTTGAGGCAGCTTTGTCCAAAATAATTTCTAATTGGTGTGATTAACACTGGATGGCGAGAAACTTAACTACTCATAAGATATCGTCTGTTCATGTTCAGTTGCTTAGTCATATTTGGCTCTTTATGATGCCATGGACTATAACCCACAGGCTCCTCTGTCCATGAGATTTCCCAGGGAAGAATACTGGAGAGGGTTGCCATTTCCTCTGCCAGGGGATCTTCCTGACCCAGGGGTCAAAACTGCCTCTCCTGCGTCTCTTGCATTGGCAGGTGTATTCTCTACCACTGTGCCACCCTGGAAGCCCATATGATATATCTTGACAATAACAATAATAGGTTCACATGGAGAGTATGAAATACTACATCTGTTTTTATCTTATTTGATGCTTAATTTTCTATTTTACTTTTAACTACATCATTCTAGTTTTGAAGTTCCAGGATTAGGGCTAAAATGCTAACAATTTCCTATTCCATGTCATTTCATCACACAGCCTTACAATAAGCTCTCATCATCAAAGATAAACTGTATCTGTATGTTACTGACAACAGGAACATAGCCAATTATTACAAAGGTAATTGAGGCTCAGAACATTTGAGTGAGCTGGCCAAGGTTACATAGTCAGAGGTGGCATTTGCCATAAACCCAATACCCTGACATCTGGACTCCTGCTTATGTGCACCATATAACTACTCTGCCTAACTTATGTCATTGCTATAAAGGTCATAATACTGGGACATGTTTTCATGGCTTGAGTGAACAAATACAATTATTTGCATGTTAAAAACCCCACTCTAGATCAGGAACTCAATTTGACTCTTAGGCAGGGACATCGAGCATAAATTATTTTACCTTCGTCTATAATTCATTGTGTTTATCTAATCCTTTTTAATAGACAACAGTTAAATCAATAGAGATTTAGCATACTGGGATTTCCCTGTGGGGAAAAAGGTGCTCCATCTATAAATGGGAGATAAAATATTCACAGATAAAAGGAAAAGTCATCTTTAACCTCAGGCTTGCTAAGTAAAACCTTGCAAGGACAAAACACTTGACGTGGTATTAATCAAGAACCAGCCTCCCTAGGCAGGAGAGACCGAAACAGGTTGGACTCATGACATGATGTTTGGGAAGTGCCTGGAAATACTGTCCCCTTGCTGAGACTCCTGATGCTGCTACTTCTAATGCCAAACATGCTGTCTCTCCATGTTACCCTCCTGTTCACGCCACTTTATGCTCGTGTCCATTGAGTCAAGGAACATATTTAAAAAAATATGCCTGTTCCAGGGAAATCAGAGCATTTTTAGCAATCAAATTATGAAGTGCTGGGGTTAAAGACCAATAAACATGATTGATTATATGGATCTTGTGTCTGGAAAGAGGAACCCAATAAAAACAGAAAGCCATGAATCTGGAGCTACAATAAAATCTTCCCCTAAATCAGTAGAATGAAAAACAGAAAAAGTCAAGGTATCTGTGTAACAATGAAGACTGGCATAATAATTTAAAGGTGGTCATCACTGCAGTTGCCTAAATAACATATAAGTAGAGATTCATGAACTAGATAGAATAAGAAATCAAAAAGTACATCTTATTAGAGGTAGTCAAGTAAATATGTATTTAATTGTTTTTTATAACATTAATATTTCTTTATACGCATGTGTGTGTGCATGTGTGCATGCTCAGTTGTGTCTGACTCTTTGATAGCCCATGGATTGCAGCCTGCTGTAGAGATGTGTATGTTATATGAACAATGTTCCTGGAAATATTCTTAACTTCACTAATATTGTGCCATTTCATATTGTCATTGAAAAACAAATACAGAAAATATTTTATTTGTATCTTTATTTCAATTATTAATTTGGCCATCTTAATTCACAAATTGAAATATTCAGTTATATACTATATACATATAAGCATTTACAGTTATACACTATATATATGTGTGTATATACATATACATTAGTACCTACCATAGGAGATACATTGCATAAGGCATTGACAATACAATGATGAAAGAGATAGATGCCAGCTTGTTATCAAAGAAATTACCATTTAAAGTAAGAATAGAATCCCTAGAAGAATATACAGGAAATAAATAGTATTAAGTACAATAATATATGCAGGTAAATATAAAATATATTGGAATATGTAGGAAGCATAAATTCAGTCTTTTGAGAAATAGAAGCTTCACAAAAGAGGAAAATTTTTCACTAAACTCTGGTTAACTAAAAGATTTCCCCAAGTAAAAAAATCGGATGAGGAAGTGTGAGAAACGGGGTTACTGGCAAGCAAAAATACAGCTGAGAGTATGGTGTATTACTGCAAATCATTACCAATACAATTGTTTGGTGGAAAAGTAATAAAGTGGGAGGAATGAGGAGAAAAACAAAAGTTGGGGGTGAGGCTGCTGATCGATTAAGCTGGAGAAGAAATGAGAGTAAATTCTTTTTTTTTTCTTAAATTTTAATTGGAGGCTAATTACTTTACAATAGTGTGGTGGTTTTTGCCATACATTTACATGAATCAGCCATGGGTGTACATGTGTTCCCCATCCTGACCCTCCCACCCACCTCCCTCTTCATCCCATCCCTCAGTGTCATCGCTGTGCACCAGCCCTGAGCACCCTGTCTCATGCATCGAATCTTGACTGGCAATCTATTTCACATATGATAATAGACATGTTTCAATGCTATTCTCTCAAATCATCCCACCCTCGCCTTCTCCCACAGAGTCAAAAATTCTATTATTTACATTGTGTCTCTTTTGCTGTCTAACATACAGGGTAATTGTTACCATCTTTCTAAATTCCATATATATGCATTAATATACTGTATTGGTATTTTTCTTTCTGACTTACTTTGCTGTTTATAATAGGCTCCAGTTTCATCCACCTCATTAGAACTGATTCAATGCATTCATTTTAATAGCTGAGTAACATTCCATTGTGTACATGTACCACTGCTTTCTTATCCATTCGACTGCCAATGGACATCTAGGTTGCTTGCATGTCCTGGCTATTGTAAACAGTGCTGCAATGAACATTGGGGTACACATGTCTCTTTCAATTCTGGTTTCCTTGGTGTGTATGTCCAGCAGTGGCATTGCTGGGGTGTTTGGCAGTTCTACTTCCAGCTTTTTTAAGGACTCTCCAAACTGTTCTCCATAGTGGCTGCACTAGTTTGCATTCCCACCAACAGTGTAAGAGGGTTCCTTTTTCTCTGCACCCTCTCCAGCATTTATTGTTTGCAGACTTTTGACAGCAGACATTCTGACGGGTGTGAGATGTCTGTTTAGTTCTTTGGCCCATTTTTTGATTGGGTTGCTTATTTTTCTGGAATTGAGTTGCAGGAGTTGTTTGTATATTTTTGAGATTAATTCTTTGTCAGTTGCTTCATTTGCTATTATTTTCTCCCATTCTGAAGGCTGTCTTTTCACCTGGCTTATAGTTTCCTTCATTTTGCAAAAGCTTTTAAGTTTAATTAGGTCCCATTTGTTTATTTTTGCTTTTATTTCCGTTACTCTAGGAGGTGGGTCTCAGAGGATCCTGCTATGATTTATGTCAGAGAGTGTTTTACCTATGTTCTCCTCTAGAAGTTTTATAGTTTCTGGTCTTACATTTAGATCTTTAATCCATTTTGAGTTTATTTTTATGTATGGTGTTAGAAAGTGTTCTAGTTTCCTTCTTTTATTCCTTCTTTTACAAGTGGTTGACCAGTTTTCCCAGCACCACTTGTTAAAGAGATTGTCTTTTCTCCATTGTATATTCTTGCCTCCTTTGTCAAAGATAAGGCATCCGTCCACAGGTGCGTGGATTTATCTCTGGGCTTTCTATTTTGTTCCATTGATCTATGTTTCTGTCTTTATCCCAGTACTATACTGTCTTGATGACTGTTGCTTTGTAATATAGTCTGAAGTCAGGCAGGTTGACTCCTCCAATTCCATTCTTCTTTCTCAAGATTGCTTTGGCTATTCAAGGTTTTTTGTATTTCCATACAAATTGTGAGATTATTTGTTCTAGTTCTCTGAAAAATACTGTTGGTAGCTTGATAGGGATTGCATTGAATCTATAGATTGCTCTGGGTAGTATACTCATTTTCATTATATTGATTTTTCTGATCCATGAGCATGGTATATTTCTCCATCTATATGTGTCATTTTTTATTTCTTTCATCAGTGTTTTATAGTTTTCTATATATAGGTCTTTTGTTTCTTTAGGTAGATTTATTCCTAAGCATTTTATTCTTTTCGTTGCAATGGTGAATGGAATCATTTCCTTAATTTCTCTTTCTGTTTTCTCATTGTTAGTGTATAGGAATGCAAGGGACTTCTGTGTGTTAATTTTATATTCTGCAACTTTACTATATTCATTGATTAGCTCTAGTAATTTTCTGGTAGAGTCTTTAGGGTTTTCTATGTAGAGGATCATGTCTCTACAAACAGTGAGAGTTTTACTTCTTCTTTTCCAATATGGATTCCTTTTTTCTTTTTCTTCTCTGAATGCTGTGGCTAAAACTTCCAAAACTATGTTGAATAGTAGTGGTGAGAGTGGGCATCCTTGTCTTGTTCCTGACTTTAGGGGAAATGCTTTCAATTTTTCACCATTGTGAATACTGATTGCTGTCAGTTTATCATCTATGACTTTTATTATGTTGAGGTATGTTTCTTCTATGCCTGCTTTCTGGAGGATTTTTATCATAAATGGATGTTGAATTTTGTCAAAGGTTTTCTCTGCATCTATTGAGATGATCATATGGCTTTTATCTTTCAGAATCCTACAACATATTAAAAATATCATACATGATAACCAAGTGGGCTTTAGCCAGGGATGCAAGGATTCTTCAATATTCACATAACAATTGAAAGAGAGTAAATTCTTTAGTACTAAAAAGTTTTCTCTCTAACCTGTGAGCAATGGAAAAGCAGCAGGGGTTTTAAAGCAGGGGAGGAAGATACCCAGATTTGATGTTTAGGGTCATCATTCTGCTGCAAATGTGGAATGCATGGAGAAGTGGCAATGCCAGAGGCAATCCACCAGTTCAAATGAAGTTGACATATGTACTGGAGAACCTTAAGCCAAGCTACTGGCAGTGGAGAGGAAGGAAGGAGACGCTATTTAAAAAATATTTAGGATACAAAATGAACAAAATTTAGTGATTAATTAGACTGGTTTTGTTGGGACAAGATTGGGTTTATTCTGTTTGAAGTTCAGTTTTCTTGTATTAGAATCAATATAATAAAATTACCTGTGCCATGGGGTTGCTATGGAGGTAACATTTTAGAAACCTGACCACACATATTTTATATTCAGAAAGTATTATACTAAGATAACGCCTAATTGGCTAGTGTAGGCAAACAGCTATTACTTTTCTGAAAAGCAGAAAATGTCAAAAGGGATGTAAAGGGAGATGATTAGTTCTATTTTATGTTTCTATCTCTATTGCAATCATCTCTTTCAACCTCCACTATTTTGATTTCCTAACTTGTCTTGTGAGGCCTACTTTTGCACCTCCAAAATATTACCCAGATCACAGACTACCTTTAAACTAAGTATTGATAGGGCCCACATGGGGTCTCATTGTTAAGATGGCTCATTATGTTGACCTCGAAAACAAAGAGTAAAATCACAGGGATCTAAAACTGACCAAATTGCCCAAATGACATTCTGTTTTCTCATTGGCGCCTACCTTCTCAAAGCTAGGAGACCACCAGATTCCAGACCTCTGGCTACATGGCCATAGGACTCAACTATAAGTTGAAAATTAACCATCCCTTCAGAGAATTTTTCACTGGTGGTGTGAAAGAAAGACCCCATCAGAAAAGGAGGATGCTGGTTCTCCTTAAGGGCCAGTCACCCTCTCTTTTCCCTCTAATAGATTTCCCTTTTCTTGCCTGACTGCCTGACTTGCTCTCTTTTTCTCTGCACTCACCTTCCATACATGCTATGTATGTAACATGTATGTATGTATGTATGTATGTATATATGGACCATGTTACTGCTCCATTTAAAAATATTAAGAGGCCATTCTTAGGATCCTTTATATTTGTTTAGAATATAATGTGGTCTTCAGACAGAGACTCAAATCCTTATCACTGCTGTAAGAAACTCACAGATATACCTTCTAACACTTTTATTCTCCACTGTCCCTGTTTTCTACCATTTCAGATTTCCTTCAGACTTTAAAGTATGACATGATGTCTACTGCTTATTTTCTTATTCCCTTTATTGGAATTTTGATACTCCTCTTTCATAACTCTTTTTCATCCTCTAAATTCTGCAATATTTATATTTTAAAAATAATTTATTAAATCCCTACTGTACCCTAGTTCTTTACATGTTTTAATACTTATAAAAGTCTACAGAAAAGAAATAATTATTATGTCTAATTTAAATATGTGGAAACTGAGGCAGAGAATTTAAATAATTTGTCCAATGCCATGCATGTGCATAGAGGTGAAGTTAAGATTTTGAGGAAAAATAGGACATTTGTACAATCTCAAAGTATCTTTCCTCAAGATATTTATTAATAAAAGGAAAATAGAAGCTTTCAGTGGAGGAACCAGGAAGATAATAGCTTAACCAAATGATCAATTTAACAACAAAAATAGTAATATCATATCTGATAAGATGTACTGAGGACACAAAACCCTATCTTTGATATTCTTGTTCAAATGTGCAATGCTGGTTTAATCATTAAAAATGCCAGAAAAACACAAATTATGGTGATGTTGAAGCTGAAGCTCTAATACTTTGGTAACCTGATGCAAAGAGCCAACTCATTGGAAAAGACCCTGATGTTGGGAAAGACTGAAGGCAAAAGGAGAAGAGGGCAGCAAAAGATGAGATGGTTAGATAGCATCATTGCCTCATGGACATGAATTTGAGCAAACTCCAGGAGATAGTGAAGGACAGGGAAGCCTGGCATGCTATAGTCCGTAGGGTCACAAAGAGTCAGACACAAAATAACGACTGAATACACACACTACAAAATAACTGACCAGTGATTTTCAAAAGCATCAAGGTTGTGAGAGACAAGGAAAGCTAAAGAACTGCCACAGACTGAAGTTCACAGAGAAGACATAAGAACTAAATACAATGTGGGATCCTGAAACAACAATGAAAACTGACAGGGAGAAAGAGTGAATTTTTTTTTTTTTTTTTTTGATAGAAAAATTCTTTAATCAAAACAAGTTTACATGTTGACACTTATGGCTTAACTAGAATAAATTTGTCCAAGTTTAAATTGTGTAAGGACCAAACAGATGTAATATCCAGAGTTCCGTCAGAACAGTGGGTCCTAGTGCCATTGTAAGGCCTCTCAAAAGCAAAACTCCAATTACTGAAATGATTCCAAGTTTTCATCTAAAGATGAAAAAAATTACCCGAGAGGTCAAAGCATACAATGCATGTCACATGCAAACACTGGTATTTAAGCCTTTTCCCCGTATTCCTAGTTTCCAAACATGAGAAGCATATTTTAAGCTACTGCAAACCACCAACTGACCTAGTATTCAAAATATCTTAGAAATGATGTTTGTTAAGGTTGTTCTTAAAATTTTGTGTTAACCTTTGTTCTGATTTAGTCCATATACATGAAAATACAGACAGCTCCTTTACTTTTTTGTCTACTGCCTCGGAGTAACTTTTTGCAATCCTTTCACATGTATGCATTAGAAATAAAAATTCCCTTCTCATATAGTCATGTTTTCAAATAGGTTTGTTTCCTTATATAGTATTTATTTTTATTTACTGCAAAAAGCATTATGGATTGCATTTTTTCCAATTAAAAAAATACTTAATGACTTCTTTAATGAGTGGGACTTTTTAAAAAATTCAGAAACTCGAGACATTTCTCAAAAATAAACTTTTATCATTTAGTTTTCAGTTTCAGCTACTACTGCCTGTAAAGGATCTTAAATGGTTGAACCCTAAAGGAAGTTGAATCAAAAAGGAAAAATTTAGCCAAAACAGGGGTTACATCAACCTCTGATTCTGAAGAAGAAGGAGATGATCAAGAAGGTGAAAAGAAGAGAAAAGGTGGAAGAAACTTTCAGACTGCTCATAGAAGGAATATGCTCAAAGGACAACATGAGAAAGAAGCTGCAGATAGAAAACGCAAGCAAGAAGAACAAATGGAAACTGAGCAGCAGAATAAAGATGAAGGAAAGAAGCCAGAAGTTAAGAAAGTGGAGAAGAAGCGAGAAACATCAATGGATTCTCGACTTCAAAGGATACATGCTGAAATTAAAAATTCTCTCAAAATTGATAATCTTGATGTCAACAGATGTATTGAAGCCTTGGATGAACTGGCTTCACTTCAGGTCACAATGCAACAAGAGTGAATTTTTAATAAGCTCTGTAGTTTAGTGAAAATGTTATTTGCTCAATTGTGTCAGACTCTTTGAGACCCCATGAACTGTAGCCCACCAGGCTCCTCTGTCCATGGAATTTTCCAGGTAAGAATACTGGAGTGTTTTGCCATTCCCTTATACAAGGGATCTTCCCAACCCAGGGATTGAATCCAGATTTCCTGCATTGCAGACAGATTTTCTTACCAGTTGAGTCAACAGGAAAGCCCTGTAGTTTAGCAGTGAATAGTATTGTTTAGTAGTGAATAGTATAGTTTAGTATCATTTAGCAGTGAATAGTATTCTTTGGAAGTACTGATGCTGAAGCTGAAACTCCAATACTTTGGCCACCTGATGTGAAGAGCTGACTCATTTGAAAAGACCCTGATGCTGGGAAAGATTGAAGGCGGAAGGAGAAGGGGACGACAGAGGATGAGATGGTTGGATGGCATCACTAACTCAATGGACATGAGTTTGAGTAAGCTCTGGGAGTTGGTGATTGACAGGGAAGCCTGGTATGCTGTAGTCCATGGAGTTGCAAAGAGTCAGACACGACTGAGCAACTGAACTGAGAATTGTACCAAAGAGTCGGACAGTACTTAATGACTAAGCACAAACACAATATTACTTTCCTGGTTTTGATTATTTTCTCACAATTATTTAAGATGATAACCTTAGGACAAACTGAGTGAGGTGTTTTCAGGAAGTCAACAATACTCTTGCAAAGTTTTTATATTCTAAAATTATTTGAAAATTAGAAGAGAGAGATGGAAATAGAAGAGGCCAGAGGTCAGAGGAGAAGCCCAATTAGAAATTAAACGAAACCTTTTACATTGAACCCATAAATGCAGCAGCAGGACAAGTGTTGACATTGACAACTACTCCCATTTTCAACCATAAGAGATTTTAAAAACTCTTGTTATTATTGACATTATTAAACTTTATGATAGGGCTTCTTTTATCTGACAATGTCAGAGGGAAAGGCATTCTATGGAAGTGAATTCTTCTGACAATAACAAATACCAGAAAATTTTCCTCTTCCTTTTAAATAGCCAAAGTGCCCATAGGACAGAGGCTTCAAAGTCAGAATTATTAGGTTTTTGATGCTAGTTGACCTTCCTTTGAGGCTCTGAGACTTTGAGAAAATTATTAAGTTCTCTGAAACTTAGCAAATTGGGAAAAATAAGCTCTGTGCTACTGAGTTGATTCTAATTAAATGTTATTCCTTGTCTGTCTTACACACCTACATTCAGTTGATGGAAGGCTAATAACCATTTGAACACATTTTTATATGAAAGTTTACACTCACAATGTAGTGACATGTGAATACCTTTCTTGTCCTTGCACTAAATTATTTGTTTATTACATTCTGTGTGTCTTGTTCCTAATTTTAAATTTCACACACATATATATATACACATATACATATACATATATGTATGTATATATAATATAAATATATTTATATATAATATTTATATATTTATATATAATATAAATATTTATATATATGCTTTTGTGCTATCAGCTTTCTTTTGTCAAAGTTGTCAGTGTGGCTTTCATCAAAGAAATAATATTATTTAGTTTCATATTGGTCACAGCACATGGTGACCATTCAAAATTTGGCAAATGACTGAATTAATAAAAAAAGTGCAAAAATGAAGTATTTAATGCTTCTAAAACTTCATAGATTATGAAACTAACATGAAGAAAATTCAAAGTTTAGTGAGGCTTTGAAATGCATTTTAATTATGCCTTTTATGCTTTCTTATGGATTCTTTATAACATCAAGCCACCTTTGTTAAAAAAAAAAAACACTATGATAATTATAAAAAATTTTAATGATTTTTTAAACTGAGTTTCAACATTAAAGATATAAAAATTATATCATTTAATTATAAATATTATGTCTTTGCATGTTATTAACTTCTAAAATACACAATATAGATTCTTGATCTAAAATCAACTACATTAAGCTTTACAATATATTTTTATGTTACAAAAAATATAATGATAAAAATTATCTCTCTCTTTCAGTGATATAAATTAGCATACGAGACTTAGAACTCTAATTTAAGTCTCCTCATTGATCATTTTTCCATTGTATTTGCTAATTTCTAAAATATTAAAGGTCAATAATAAAATTGAGTTTTCAATATCAATATAATTCTTGGCTCACACCTGCCTTGACTTGAGCCATTAGTTTGTGGTGCCCACATCCTATGGCAGAATTCTTAGGTCATGAGCGGAGTCAGACCCGCATCTTCTGGGAACATGCAGGTTAGTCCCTTCATATAGGCAGTGGGACAGGGAGCAGCAGAGACCGAAACTGGGGCCAGGACAGCTTGTCTTCTCTAACTGATACCACCACCCATGATTTAAGAGGATTTCAGCATTTGTTACAGCAGTACGGTGCAGTTCAGGGCTCAAAGGGCCTGAAAATCAACTGCTTGTGCAGACCATGGTTCTGTGCAGCCTTCACTAAGTCTTTCCTAGGCTGAGGACCTACTTGGTTCCTGGTGATTTTATTTTTCAAATGAAACAATGAAATATGATATTCTGACATTAATTTTCAGCTCTCTTTTTTGTTCTCACTTTTTTGGAGCTCTGCTTTTCCAGACTGAATACCAGATGCCTCCTGCATTAGACAGTAAGAGTTGTGTTTTTATGAAAAACCACTGCTAGATTTGGCTACCAAGAGGGTCATTGTGTGGTTGTTTCTACAATTTAACATTTGGGTTGGCAGATGGAATGGAAAAGACTCTGCCGAGGGCGGGGTTGTGCAATGTATTGATCCTTATAGCTCTCAATGCAAGACTATAAAATAGGAAAATAAAGAGAAAATTATTGTTGACCTAAAACAAATAGACTGCCAGATAATTTCTTCAGCAAAAATGCCTTTATTTGGAATCAGCAGAGAATTTCAATTCAGGGTCTGCAACCAAGCAAGCCAAATGCAAGTCCCCTCTAGGCAAGTGAAGAACACATATATAGAGGGCAAAAGGAAGTTGTGAGGGCCACAGTAATCAAAGGGTCCATGGCTTTTCATTGGCTGAGTGCTTGCCAGGAGAGGAGAGAAGTCTTTCTCCCTGTAGGGTTCTGCTATTATCACCAAGTACGAAAGCTTTACTTTCTGGTCTCCAGACTCTATTTTTTTTTTTCCAGACTCTATTTAATTCAAGTTTCTGTTTCTCAAATCTTTTAATCATGATACATATTGCATTAATCATAACAAACCCCCCAGTACTTGTCTTTAATCATAGTTTAAAGCATTTTTAATATTTGACTCTGTCCAAACTGATGACATGATTTCTATCTTAAGTAGGCTACTGGAGGATTGTAAAATGCAAAAGAGTCAATCAATAATCTTTTTCCATGAGCCACTGGAGTAAAGTGTAACTACATAAAAGGGTCCCTATATTAATTATTTTGTTATAGCAACCATGGCGACAGCAGTAAACATGTCCATTGTAAACTCTCTAAGGGTAAGTAGGTAGAGTTTCGGGGGCTTTAACTTGGTGATTGGAATAGGCTCTCACTCATGCTCTTCTAAATGCGGGCAGAATGATCTTTCTAAAACACAAATCCAATTATGTTATTCCTTATTTACAACTGGCCAGTTTTTTCCCATCATTTTCAGGATTCAGTTACTTTAGCATGAGATTCAGATGGTAAAGAATCTGCCTGCAATATCAGAGACTTGCATTCGATCCCCAGATTGGGAAGATCCCCTGGAGAAAGGCATGGCACCGCATGCCTGGAGAATCCCCATGGACAGAGGAGCCTGGTGGGCTATAGTCCATGGAGTAACAAAGAGTCGGACATAACCAAGCGAATAAACACAGCACAGCATGAGATTCAGAGATGCTTAGTCTATCTTTTTAATTTTTCAGACTCAATTTCTCGAAGTCTATGGCTTCTACCCCAGAGCCCACTGTTGTTAGTCACTAAATTACGTCTGACTCTTTCGTGACCCATGGGCTGTAGCCCACCAGGTTCCTCTGTCCATGGGATTTTCCAGGAATGAACACTGGAGTGGGTTGCCATTTTCTTCTCCAGGGGATCTTCTAAACCCAGGGATTGAACCTGCATCTCCGATATTGGCAGTGAGATTCTTTATCACTGAACCACCAGGGAAGCCCCTCCCAAGCCCACTAATCCATACACAATAAAATAATTTTCACTGCCTAAAAAAGTACTGGGCTGTCTCATGTGTTGCTGATTCAGTTACACAAACCGTTCTCTGTATTCCCCCTGGTGAAGTTCAACAGACTCTTCAAGATCAAGTCTTCACAACTGCATCTTTGACAGTTTCATTCAAAGACAAAGCTTGTAGCAATCAGCTTTGCTCTACTTATAACTATTCTTATCATTATATCATTATGGTGTTCATATTACATTGAAGTTTTTAATATATTTTAAAATTAAATATAAAAACATGTTGATTTAAAAGATTTCTCCTATTAAATAGGAGAAGCCTTTTTCAAAATAACATTTATATCTTATTTATCTATCTATTTTTAGTGTTTATAGAGCTTGGCACACATGGAGCTCTTAATAAAATATTTTGCTCTTTATTCAACTCTTGAAAATGTTTATTTTTACGATAAATTGTCAGAAATTAACAGACTTGCCATGTCTGTTTGGCTTGAGTGTATCTGGACTTGTGGGAAAATGCTTAAAGTGACTCTGCAAGTCACTTTTTATTATTAATGTATGTTTTATTTAACTAATCTCAGTTCAGTTCAGTCGCTCAGTCATGTCCGACTCTTTCTGACCCCATGAATCACAGCACGCCAGGCCTCCCTGTCCATCACCAACTCCCGGAGTTTACTCAAACTCATGTCCATCAAGTCAGTGATGCCATCCAGCCATCTCATCCTCTGTCATCCCCTTCTCCTCCTGCCCCCAATCCCTCCCAGCATCAGGGTCTTTTCCAATGAGTCAGCTCTTCGCATCAGGTGGAGTTTCAGCTTCAGCATCAGTCCTTCCAATGAACACCCAGGACTGATCTCCTTTAGGATGGACTGGTAGGATCTCCTTGCAGTCCAAGGGACTCTCAAGAGCCTTCTCCAACACCACAGTTTAAAAGCATCAATTCTTCGGCGCTCAGCTTTCTTCACAGTCCAACTCTCATATCCATGCATGACTACTGGAAAAACCATAGCCTTGACCAGAGGGACCTTTGTTGGCAAAGTAATGTCTGCTTTTTAATATGCTGTCTAGGTTGATCAAGGTGTTAACAAGCTGGTGACTTTTCTTTCTCTCAAGAAAATTAGCAACTGAAGTTTGATCTCAAGCAGTGCAGTTCTCTCCCCCTAGTTAAAGCACTGCAAATATAGCTAAGAGGAGAAAATTTCCATTTTATTTCAAATTAGCCTTTAAAAAACACACAAGTACTTTGCTTTTTAAAAATAACTCCACCTCCTCTCCACATCATTGGGTACACTGAAAGAAAAACAAATATTTTTGAGACAAAGTACTTATGAACAATGAGGTGGCTAATAATATCTTCAAGTGTATAGTTTTATTGATTCAGGCTACTACTTCAATAATTTTGCATATCATGTGCATACCAAAATATTTACGTATCCACTTGGAAAAATCATCAGCTTTTTTATCATGATATACTAGTAATTAAACATATCTTTGTAGATATCTTCGTCCTGACCAATAAAAAAATTAATGTCTCTCATTCAAATGTAAAATAAATAAGTTAAATCTAACCTTTGTACCAACCGTCCAAAATGAGTTTCATGTACATTAAAGTATACTAGTTATACTTTATAGCTGTTATATGCTGTTAAAATCACTCACATATGCCTTATTTTGAGTCAAAACATATTTGTGCATCTTCACAAAATAGCAAGATTCACCAAATTTTCTCCAATGACTTAAATTTCATCTTTAAGAATTATTTAGAAAGTGACATTGAAGAAGGAAGGCTTCTCAGGTGGCACAGTTGTAAATGATCCACCTGCCATTGCAGGAGACAAGAGACATGGGTTCGATCCCTGGGTCAGGAAGATGTCCTGTAGTAGAAAATGGCAACCCACTCCAGCATCCTTGCCTGGAAAATTCCATGGTAGAGGAGTCTGGTGGGCTATAGCCCCTGGGATTGCAAAGAGTTGGACACCACTGAACATGCACACAATAAAAAAGGAACAAATCTGAATCAGTTGAAGTGAGGTGGATGAACTTAGAGATTGTTACACAGAGTGAAGTAATGCACATATATGGAATCTAGCAAAACGGTATTGCTGGATCTATTTACAGGGCAGGAATAGAGATGCAGACATAGAGGATGGTCTTGTGGACACAGCATGGGAAGAATAGGGTGTGACAAATTGAGAGAGTATTATTGACACATATACACCATTAAGTGTAAGATAGATAGCTAACAGGAAGCTGTTATATAACACAGGGAGCTGAGTCAAGCATGCTCTGTGAAGACCTAAAGTGGCAAGATGGGGATGGATGGGAGGGAGGCTTAAGAGGGGGGAAATATATGTGTACATGTGGCTGATTTGCATTGTTGTATGGCAGAAACCAATGTAACATTGTAAAGCAATTATCCTCCAATTGAAAAAAACAAAAGAAAGAAAATGAAAAAAAAAAAAAAAAGCATCAATGTTTATGTATTGGTTTTTAATATTTTCACCTTGTCCCAAGCCAAGAATTCTCATTTTAGTTGTAAACAGATGTAATAATTTTTATTTCAAGTAGGTATGTGTAATTTTTAAATGTCATTGCAGGAAAGCTCACAAGAATTGGCAAGGTTTACACCCACCTGAATCTTCTTAAATATAAAATCTATCTTGAATGAGTAAACATGTATATCCTAAGCTTTGGAGTAACTGCTGAGGCTTTCTACAGATTCACCTCTGGTGAATATCATCATCTTGTTGTCAGATATACTATGTGGAGCCTCAGGGACATTGCCTCACCTGTCAAAATTCTCAGCCATTTCAGATTGTCCATATATATATATATATATATATATGCACAGTTTTCACTGACTTCAAACCTATACTACCATCTTTCTGTTTTCTTCTCTCACCTTTCAAAATTTCTAACTGAAACTATAAAACATATTATATCATAAATGGGGCTTCCCAGGTGATGCAGTGGGAAATAGTCTGCCTGTCAATGCAGGAGACTTAGGTTCCATTCCTGGGTTAGAAAGATCCCCTGGAGTAGGAAATGGCAACCCACTCCAGTATTCTTGCCTGGAAAATTCCATGAACAGGAGTGCCTGGGGGCCTATAGTCTATGGGTTCGCAAAGAGTTGAACATGACTGCAACTAAATACACATATACACTAAAAATGGTTAAATTAAGAATGTTTCAAAAATAAGAAATAAAGAAATTATCTTCCAGAATTTCTATTATTTTTGTTTTATCGAGGACTTTACTGTGTTGGGAGATGAGGTTACAGTTAGTCCCATATTTGTAAGCTA
The DNA here is from genome assembly GCF_910594005.1 of Cervus elaphus. Lineage (NCBI taxonomy): Eukaryota > Metazoa > Chordata > Mammalia > Artiodactyla > Cervidae > Cervus > Cervus elaphus. The sequence continues at coordinate 82,541,922 of NC_057815.1, read as the reverse complement.
AACCTCAGTCAAGAATTAGTTCAGATGGAAAATAAATTGGTTTCTCTGGAGCAGCAGATATTGTGTAATAAAAAGTTAATAATTTGCAGGTTAGTAAAGTAACAAGCTTGATGAGCCTCTGAAAAGTATTGAGAAGCATTATCTTCTCAATGGATCCTTAGCTCCAACTGCCGGGCCTGCCGGCTAGATGAACACGTCGAGGACGCAATCACCAGAGCACCTGAGAAATAAAAGACTAGGAAAGATGGGGTTGAGAGGGACGGAGTCAGCTTGTGACTGATTCCGACGACTTTATTGAGGGGTAACATACATATATATACTAACAGGATTCACCAAATTTTAGATCAAAGGCTTGCATACGTGCAGAACTGCAGACACTAGTTTTAGCTCAGGAGTTTTATCTTAACTCCAGCAGAGCATGGCACCAGCGTCTTACAATCAGGTAAAGACTACCTAGACATAAGCCATTCACAGGAGCCCGATAATCTTATCAGAGTCAGGAAAATGGGCAAATGGTGGCTGCAGCGATTTCCTTGAGGGAGGTGAGAAAGGCCAATTTGCACTTTAACAAATCAGGGGTGGCGGGACAGAGAGGGACCTTTTGATCTCTCTCAGGGCCGAGAAGGGGCCTGAGCAGTCAGGCCGGCTCCCCACAAGTAAAGTAACAAGCTTGATGAGCCTCTGAAAAGTATTGAGAAGCATTATCTTCTCAATGGATCCTTAGCTCCAACAATAAGTCCTCCAAAATCATAAAAATATCTTAATTTGCCATCACTCACAGCACATACAGACATCCACCCCATGCCTCCCCCTCAAAAATAATCAAAGAAAGCTTGACCAATTTTAATTCCTGATTTAATTTTAAAAATAAAGTCCAAAATTTCACTGCAGAATCATTGAAAATCTGATGTTCCCAGCTGATACTCCATATTGCAATTCAATGTTCCTTCTGGGGATGTTGCCCCAGTTAGAGATTCATGGCATTCTATTGTTGCCAAAATGTCTACAAATGTTCATAATATTTTGATTAGAACTGAAAAGTGTCACATTTGATTGCTGGTAATAAATAGTTCTGGTGTGTTGTTTTTGTTTGATACTTGCGTTTGCACTTTCTTACATGTTTTCTCTCTGCATTTCTTAATCAGCTTTCAGGATTTATATTTGGGATATCTTTTTGCAATCAGATACAATATTGCTGTCTTTAAAGGAACTTGAAATCAAGCAGTTTGGTTAAGAGGAAGAAGCAGATTGTGGCAGCAATGTCACAACTGTGAAAACAACACATTACTGATGTTAGTATATTACTAGGCTGATCTAATCAGCCAGCTTGATTGATTATATCCCACCTGATGCATCTTGTGTGAATCCATAATGTCTCATAAACATAGATATGCAATGAACCAAGATCATTTTTTTTTCCATTTATTTTTATTAGTTGCAGGCTAATTACTTTACAATATTGTAGTGGTTTTTGTCAAGATCATTTAATTCAATCCTTCAGGTTGCAGGTGAGAAAACTGACTCCTAAAGGGAGAAAATCTTTTGCCCAAAACCTTAAACTGTTATACAGAGGTGCATGTTTTTATTTCCCCATGATTAGGTAGAAACACGCTAACATACATGCAGAAAATAATGAAAAATAAAAAAAAGAGAAGAAGAAGAAATCCCAATTTCAGTTTTTCATTTCTGATAAAACATGAATTTAAATTATTAGTATTATAAATAATTTGTATTAAAAATAAAGGTCTGTAAACTTCAAAATGGGCTTCCCTGGTGGCTCAGTGGTCAAGCAAAAGAAAGTGAAAGTGAAGTCACTCAGTCGTGTCCGACTCTTTGCGACCCCATGAACTGTAGCCCACCAGGCTCCTCCGTCCATGGGATTTTCCAGGCAAGAATACTGGAATGGGTTGCCATTTCCTTCTCCAGGGTAAAAGAATCTGCCTGCAATGCAGGAGACTCAGGTTTGATCCCTGGGTCAGGAAGATAGCCTTGAGAGGGAAATGTCAACCCATTTTCCAGAAATGCCCAGAAAATTCCATGGATAGAGGAGCCTGGCAGGCCACAGTCCATGGGGTCATGAAGAGTCGGACGTGACTTAGCCACTAAACAACAATATTTCAAGATAATATATTGAAAAATGAAAAATTCAAATAGTAAACTCAGTTTTTGTTTCTAATTTTTGCCAACTCAAACTATCTATCATACTTATTTCCTTGTCTTAGTAGAAAAAACCTCAAATAATGATGAATTAGAGAGAAACATACATGAACTGTTTAATACAAATAAGAGAACTTGAACTCATGTGTTTATAATGAAAAATGCAACATCAATATAACTATAACTACTTATTTTATAAACTCTGCTTATAGCAGTTATAAATTAATATAAGCTATATAGTAGACTTGATATTATTTAAAACACATGAAACAATCATAAGCACTTCATTGTCCATTTCTGCTTAAGAATATTATTAATATATTTAAGCAATTAATAACTTCTTAGTTCACCAGTAAGTAAATCTTTGTAACATTAGGAATGAATGACTATGGAATTACTCATAAGTTGCCAGTAAAAATGGAGGAGAGATAATTATTTATTTAGTTGGTGGTTTACAAGAAAGGTATCTAAAATTCATCTATGTATGGGCCTATATCTTACTTTGAAAATCACCTATTAGACAAGATTTCAGATTACTCTTAAACATTTTTTTAATATTTAAAAATATTAAATGTCATTTTCCTCACAAAACTGGCCAAACAAAATTGATTTTACTGTTACTGATCTAGTTAATGTAAAATTATAGTAATGTATTCCAGTTTAAGAAATCATTTTTTTATTTCCCCATGATTAGGTAGAAGCATGCTAACATACATGCAGAAAATAATGATCTACTCTGTATTTCCATAGAAAGGAGATTTCACATCATCTTAATTGCTTACACTAATTTTCCTAAGTATTATATTTATGTCAATTGAACCCTCTACCATGAATTCTAAAACCATTTTCACTTTAAATATTATTCCTAGCATTATTAGGAAGTACTTTACCTATTGTTCTATAATTCAATGAAAATCTGTAATCTTTTATTGGAGTTATCAAACTCTATTATCATTATTCTATATTCAAGACTAAGCAGTTTTTGTAACTGGAATGAGGAACTAGTAGCCAGATGGTTATTGGTGGTGAGATTTATAATGAAATCATTAATAGATACTTCATAATGCAGATGGTTAACAGAGAAATACATGTGAATGAATGTTATCTAATTAAGACTTTAGATCTAAAGTCCAGTTTATATGAATTACTACAGATCCGGGATGAAAAACTGATTCCCAAAGGAACTAAGACCCATTCCTTCTTTGCAAGATAATCCTCAAGAAAGATAGGGCCCCTGTCTCCTAGTTTCTGGAGAAGGTTAGGAACCTAACTTTCATAACAAGCACCAATTAGCACAGACTGAATCATCACATTCACCAGCTTTCCCTCCAAAGGGCTCTGGTATCTTGTTTATTAGCTCACTCCAGCATTTAAAAACCTCCTGCCATTTGTTTCAGAGGAGTTGAGTTCCATTTCTTGCCTCTGAAGCAACGGTCTTGAATCCTATTGTAATGGTCTTGAAGAAAGTCTTCTCCTGTTTAACAACATCTGGTGCAATTCTTTTTGACACTTGAAAAAAGTTTGTTGATGGTTTGATGTGAATTTAATTAATGATTTGTTTTCACTAATTTCCCTGACATAAACAGCTAGAGTTCTGGGAGCTTAATTTTAGTGTTCTTATGACACCAGATAAAAATAATTTTTAAAGTATTTTGCAAATATAAAAAATATGGTTTAAGTACTTCAATAGTGATGGTCATAATGATGATGATGATACAAGACAAGAAAAAATAGTGATACTTACAGAAAGCAAAAACACAAATAAACGCATAAACATATCATGTTTAAGACTCAAACACCCAACCTCTTGCATTATCAGTTCAGTTCAGTTCAATCAGTTGTGTCTGACTCTTTCCCACCCCATGAATCGCAGAACGCCAGGCCTCCCTGTCCATCACCAACTCCTGGAGCTTAAACTCCTCAAACTCATGTCCATTGAGTCGGTGATGCCATCCAGTCATCTCATCCTCTGTCGTCCCCTTCTCCTCCTGCCCCCAATCCCTCCCAGCATCAGGGTCTTTTCCAATGAGTCAATTCTTTGCATGAGGTGGCCAAAGTATTGGAGTTTCAGCTTCAGCATCAGTCCTTCCAATGAACATCCAGGACTGATCTCCTTTAGGATGGACTGGTTGGATCTCCTTGCAGTCCAAGGGACTCTCAAGAGTCTTCTCCAACACCACAGTTCAAAAGCATCAATTCTTCAGTGCTCAGCTTTCTTCACAGTCCAACTCTCACATCCATAGATGACCACTGGAAAAACCATAGCCTTGACTAGATGGACCTTTGTTGGCAAAGTAATGTCTCTGCTTTTTAATATGCTATCTAGGTTGGTCATAACCATCCTTCCAAGGAGTAAGTGTCTTTTAATTTACATGGCTTCGATCACCATCTGCAGTGATTTTGGAGCCCCCCCAAAAAAAACAAAGTCTGACACTGCTTCCACTGTTTCCCCATCTATTTGCCATGAAGTGATGGAACCAGATGCCTTGATCTTAGTTTTCTGAATGTTGAGCTTTAAGCCAACTTTTTCACTCTCCTCTTTCATTTTCATCAACAGGTTTTTCAGTTCCTCTTCACTTTCTGCCATAAAGGTGGTGTCATCTGCATATTTGAGGTTATTGATGTTTCTCCTGGCAATCTTGATTCCAGCTTGTGCTTCTTCCAGCCCAGTCTTTCTCATGATGTACTCTGCATATAAGTTAAATAAGCAGGCTGACAATATACAGCCTTAATGTACTCCTTTTCCTATTTCGAACCAATTTGTTGGTCCATGTCCAGTTCTAACTCTTGCTTCCTGACCTGCAAACACGTTTCTCAAGAGGCAGGTCAGGTGGTCTGGTATGCCCATCTCTTTCAGAATTTTCCACAGTTTATTGTGATTCACACAGTCAAAGGCTATGGCATAGTCAATAAAGCAGAAATAGATATTTTTCTGGAACTCTCTTGCTTTTTTTGATGATCCAGTGAATGTTGGCAATTTGATCTCTGGTTCCTCTGCCTTTTCTAAAACCAGCTTGAACAACTGGAAGTTCACTGCTATTTCAGAGAGGTTAAAAAAAAAATGTATATTACAGATAAGGATTAAAGGCATGACAAATTGTTACTTATGTGTATATACATGTGTTCATTTGCTCAGTTGTGTCTGATTTGACTCTTTGCTATTCCATGGACTGTAACCCAACAGGCTCCCTGTCCATGGAATTTTTCAAGCAAGAATATTGGAGTGGGTTGCCATTTCCTTCTCTAGGGGGTCTTCCCAGTCTTCAAGGGTTGAACCCTCATCTCTTGTGTGTCCTGCATTGGCAGGTGGCTTCTTTACTGCCTTTTGCACAACCTGGGAAGCACCAATTGTTAATTATACCAATTTCTTAATGTTAAAAGATTACAGTGGTTCTATTAATAAAATGTGAGATTTGGGGGTTTGTTCCTAAAAAAGCTTACTAAAACTCGAGAAAATCATTTATTCACAACATTATCTATCTTGGAGATGACTCCAGTACTAGTGTGACTGACAAAAGAATTCACAGGCTTTTTTCCTATTTTTGTTTAATAAAAATTGATTGTGCTTATTATAGCTTTATGCCATTACTCTATTGCTGGAGCTGAGGAGGCATTTCTTGATAAGTCCTATTTGCTGCCACTTATGGCCTTCAAAAATGTATTGGCTTGAAATTCATCATCATTTTCCTTCTCATTCCTAAATGAGAATTTTCACTGAAAATTTGGTGAATTCCATTCTCCATTTTTTGAGTTACTGAAGCAATAAAATTAGATATTTTTCACCTGCATGTTGTTTTAGGTACAATTTGAAGTTTTCTTCTGGTGAAGGTCATTGAAGAAAGCTCTGGTGTGAGCACAGTGCCAAAAGTAAAAAACATTTTTACTTGACATTTTATATATAAAACTTACTCTATATATTTGGATTTTAAATTTAAAACCAATTAAGCAAACAATAAAAACAAAATATCAATTTCTGCTTTATTCTTAAATGATGGTATTTACATTTGTTAACCCTTATATACTGTTTGTTTTCTACTTCTCTTTCTTTACAGTATGTATAATTCAGTAAGAAGTTTATGACTTCCATTATAATATAAAAGAATAAATGTTTCAATACTCTTTTGCTTATCAGTTCAGCTATCTTAAAGGTAATATTCAGTGTCAAAAATAAATATATTTATATGACTTTTTAGGTAACATTTTTCATATGAATTAAGCCATTGTAATGAAAAGATTATATGACAATATGGATTCCATGTCTAGTTTTATTGGTAAGTAGATTTAGGTCATGAAAGTAAAGAATATGCTTGAAAGTAAAAATGTTTGTTTTCTTAAAGATTAACAGCTATTTGAAAATTGGGGAAATGATAAAATAAGAATAAAATAAAATAATAAAAATTTCCCCAAATATAAACATCCATTCATTACAATATAAATTTGTAGTATTTCTTAGGAGGATTTTAAAATACCCACAAGCAAATCATTTATGGTAGGCTACAAAAAAAAATCCACCACAAAATAACCACATCCATTCTCCTTGGAACTCATTAATGTTACCTAACATGACAAAAAAATTAAAAAGCAGAAACTTACAGATATGTAGATAGTCTTAAATTCAGAATCTTGAAGGAATGATCCTCCGTTACCCAGACCTTAAATGTAATCACATATACTGTATACTCTCTCATATAAACAGGAAGGGAGATGGAGTAGACACACAGAGAGGATAATGTGGGTGATGGAGATGGAGCATCAGATGATGTGGCTACACAATAGGGAATACTGATGGCCACCAGAAAGGCAAGGAACAAATTCAACCATCAAGCTTCTAGAGGGAACGTGGCCCTGCTGACATCTTGATTCTGATCCAGAGAAACTGACTTTGGATTCTGGCCTCCAGAACAATGAGAACACAAATTTCTGTTGATTTAAACTGTCGGTTTGTAGCAATGTGATACAAAAGTCTAAGAAACCAATACAAAACACAATTATAAACACACTGTAGATGTACTTTTGTTTTCTACTGTTGCCATTTTATATATTAGTTTATACTGCTCTTTTTCCTAGTGTATCCGTTTTCCATATATTTTACTCTGGTCATTGTTACTAATAGGTTCTTTAAAATATTGCCCCCTCAGTTTGCCATTAAAAAGTTATCATTGACTGCACAACTTAAACAACAGAAATGTATTTTCTTACAATTCTTAAGACTTAAGTTATGAAAATTCTTAAGACTTAAGTTACTGTCCTCCTAAGAGGTATGAAGTTAAATATCTTGAATTATTCATTTAAAAAATCTCAATCACATTCTCATCATAGTTATTGTATGTATGCTTAGTTGCTCAGTCATGTCCGACTCTTTGTGACGCCACAGACTGCATCCTGCCAGGCTCCTCTGTCCTTGAGGATTCTCCAGGCTAGAATACTAGAGTGGGTTGCCATGCCCTCCTTCAGGGGATCTTCTGATACCAGGGATCAAACCCAGGTCTCCGTCATTGCAAGTGGATTCTTTACCATCTGAGCCACCAGGGAAGCCCAAGAATATTGGAGTGGGTAGCCTATCCCTTCTCCAGGGGATCTTCCTGACCCAGGGATCAAACCAGGGTCTCCTATATTGCAGGCAGATTCTTTACCAACTAAGCTTTCAGGGAAGCCCCTCACCGGCCTTAAAGGAGTTCAAATTATTGAGTTCTCAGCTATGAGCTTATTTGAAGGACACCTGTGTTCCAATTTCCCTTAGTCTTTGATAAAATTTTACTTAGCCTCTTGAAATCTCACTATAAATTCCCACGGGTTCTGTTCTGTGAATTTTTCAGACTAAATAAGGAAGTAGTATGTTTTCTTTGAGGATTATTTTTTCTACATATTTAAGTTTTGTCCATTCCTTCTTCTCAAATAGAAACTAGCTATTTTGATTTGTGTGTCAAATTGTTATTTATCAAATCTTCAATTCGATTCCATTTTGTATCTCTTCTCTGGTCTGTGAAATTATTGCTTGTGACACCGCTTATCTGGAAAGTTATTTTTATAGACATAAGAGTGAGCAATCTAAAAGACATTTTAGTTGTTTTACTTGTGGTAGGGAAAAGGCGGGAAATTTATAGCCCATGTTATTCTTAGATGTATTTGTATCCATTACCTGTTATTTTATTTGGTGTAATAACATTGTATTGTTGGTGTATTGGTAAAATAATTTGTTGGTGTATTACAACCTTTGGGTGTTAAAAATATAAAGTTGAATAACTTACATAATTTTAACATTTATTTTCCAAAGCTCAGTTGAAATTATATTTAAATAGTGTTTTTAAAACATTAGTTATTATATTTAGATAAAATATTTTATTTCAATGACATTCAGTCATTTGAACATCCAGTTTCCTGTTTCAAATAATTGCTACATATATATTTTATAAAATATTCTGTTCATTTCTTCCAGTCTTTCCACTGACTTTAATTTCTAGGTCTTTCAATATCATTTTCCATCACTCACTGTAACCCTGAACTTTGGGATACAGCTTTTGTTCCCTTTTTGGTTTTCATAATTGAGTTTATAGGAAACTAAAGTCTCGAGATGTGGTAGGTATTTCCGAGGTGCAAATCCAAATAGTCTGTTAATTTCAACCCATAGAATTTAGGTAATCATACTACTGCTGTTAGATATACTATTGCTTATTTTCCGTTGCTTCTCTACAGTGATAATGTACTAGAGTGAAAATCACAGAACAAAGACAAAAAATAAAAATTAAAAGAGGGAACAAAGATAAGTGTACCCTGAGCAAACAGTCACAATTAGATGCATTAATTCACATGCATTAATTTGTGTATTATATTAAGTAGTTTGCTAATAAGGCTCTAGGATGCTCACTTCTTTTTTAAGAAAATTATCTAAATCTAGTGACGAGAACATTAGTCAGAAGTAAATGTGAAGCAGTTTCCATTGGCAGGGATTCAGGAAATGGATGCCAATGTTTCTTAACCTTGATTGTAATGGAAAAGATAAATAATCACTTAACACAAAAATTGTAACAGAAGGAGTAGCATATTGTATGCACCCAATCCTTATGGCATAAGCTACAATTATATGCCAAAAATCATAAACTGAAAATACAGCCTTTAGATATCAGGATACTGTTGGTGAGCTCCCTCAAATATATTTATGCAGACTTCTTAATATAAAATCACACACAAAATGAAAAGATGCTCTTGAGGAAAAAAATAAGAATAGATGCTGACTAGAAATGTTACCTAAATATTTAGAATTTTAGATTAAAATATTAAATTTAGCCCTACACATATTATACCTGGAAAGCACAGAAAAGAAAAGATATATATATATAGTATATATATATATCTTAGTTCACTTCCACAGATAACCACTGTGAACATTTTGATACTATTATATAATTTTTTATTTTATCATATATACTTTATATAAACTCTAAGTCTTATTTTACTTTTATTTCTTAAAACATTAAGCACATTTATTCCTTAAAAATAATAAATTTGGAGATACAGATATGCTTCTGTATCATAATTTACTTAATTATTCACCTATAGTTAAGTACTTATGAAGTTTCCTTTTAAAATTAACTATAATCTCCTCCAAATCACACTTGGAAATGAAGATTTTTTTTTTTCTAGTTTTAGTTTATTTTATTACATTAGTTTTTATGTAATGGAACTAAAAGCTCAAACCATCGTTAGGTGATGCCGATTTGTTTATCCAAGTAGTTATACTAACTCACCTTCGTACAGTGATGCAAGATTTATCACAACAACATTATACATTTTTATTTTTTATATTTGATAATTTATAAGCAGGGAATTAGATGTATCTTTTGTTTATGGTGTGTTTTACTTTTGGTAAAATTTCTTATATTCCATTTTTAATCTTTTTAATTAATAATGGTCATTGCTTTTTATACATACATGAGTATTAAATTTTTTCTTTTAATTTCCTTCATTGCTTTTAAATTTAGGAAAATTTCCTCTAGAGATTTAATAAATACATATTTCTACATCTCAATGATTTTATTTCTATTATTTACCACTCCAATCTAAAATTGATTTCTGATATCACATAATGTTTTATTTTTGCAATAACCATTTGTTAAATAGCTGTTCCATCACATATGTGAAATCATTTTATCATTCAGTTCAGTTCAGTTCAGTCGCTCAGTCGTGTCCGACTCTGCGACCCCATGCATTGCAGCACACCAGGCCTCCCTGTTCATCACCAACTCCCCAGAGTTCATCCAAACTTATGTCCACTGAGTCAGTGATGCCATCCAACCATCTCATCCTCCATCATCCCCTTCTCCTCCTGCCCTCAGTCTTTCCCAGCATTAGGGTCTTTTCAAATGAGTCAGCTCTTTGTATCAGGTGGCCAAAGTATTGGAGTTTCAGCTTCAGCATCAGCCCTTCCAATGAACATTCAGGACTGATCTCCTTTAGGATGGACTGGTTGGATCTCCTTGCAGTCCAAGGGACTCTCAAGAGTCTTCACCAACACCACAGTTCAAAATCATCAATTCTTTGGTGCTCAGTTTTCTTTATAGTCCAACTCTCACATCCATACATGATGACTGGAAAAACCATAGCCTTGACTAGACAGACCTTTGTTGACAAAGTAATGTCTCTGTTTTTTAATATGCTGTCTAGGTTGGTCATAAGATACAAGTGAAATGACTTAACAAGTGCAATATACATATAAATAGTGAATAAACAGATATGATTGTTTTGGAGCTTACATTTAGTAGAGAAAGACACACAGCATGTAAGCAAATATCTAAATAAGATCATGCCAGTTAAAAGAATGTTATAAAGAAAATTCATTTGATGAGTCCAAGACAGGAAGGGATGGTGGGCTATTTGGACTACTTCGGTTAAAACAGCAGAGACTACAGGAACTGAAGAGTTGACTTTGATCATAATTATTAAAAGAGGTACACAGACTCTCCACCAAGCCAAGAGGAACATATATTAAAAGGCATGACTACAAATTGCATTTTCATAACAGACCCACCCTCAGATTCCATTCCTGAAATTTACTAACAAGAGATTTTTATTATAAGTGACTATGAGTTTGGTCTTTGGAATCAGGTGGCCACAGATTTAGTTGTTTACTTCTCTAATCTTTTGTTTACTTATATTCAAAATGGGGATAATGCTGTATCTTCAGTGAGTCATTATATAAATTAGATACAGAATATATGAAATGTTTAGTAGTGAGTTCATTTTCAGTAAGCACTATTATTATTACTGTTATTGTTAAGTAGAGAAAACTGATATAATTGATTTTGACTGGGATTTATAGTTAGAAGATATGGGTTGACATCCACATTCCACCTCAAAATAGTTGTATAGCCAACCTAACTTGTCAGGCTCCAATGTATTCCACATATAAAACAGGTAAAAAAAGTTACATCTTATTTTCCTTTACTCTTGGAGTCTTGCTTGATACACAAATTCTAGCCTTTCTCTACTGAGCATATTGATTAACTTATAGATCACTCACTGTGTTCCTGTGTTTTTATCATAAGATATCCAAAATCAAAAAATGTCAGTTAAGCATCCTCACCACTCATCTATACTCTACTGCTAAATTATCCCCTTCCTTCTTCACTCTGATATCCTATCCACAAACCACAATTTCTGCCTATTGGCCTATTTCAGAATATTCTATTTTGGCAGAAACCTATCTCCAGGCTTTGGCTATTTCTAGACCTGTCCATTTACAATGAGGCTACCATATTAGCCCCTATGAAAACTAAGTATAATGGGTCAATGTTTTATCCACCACAACTGCTGAGTACAGTAGTGAAATTAAAACGGGTATTTTATTATAGATCTAGAAGTAATACACAGTTGAGTTTTGGTATCACTTTTTTTTAAGGACTTTTGAAGTGATTTATTTTTACAGTGTATAAACTATTGATACAATGATATTATTAGGGAAGGCATAACTGAAAAACTTTAACTGAAATAAATCTTAGTTGCAAGCTTACCATATAAAATGAGATGTCTGAAATTATTATTCTGTTTCCTGAATGTTTTATTTCATTTCATTCAGGATTTAAAACAAGCAAAGATGCATTTTTCAGAAAAATACTCATTATCTGCAACAACTTAAAATTAATAACAGAGTATGATTGCAAAAAGTCACATATTGATTGCTGGAAAGGATTTTATTCCAATAAGAATGCAGTGGAATATGATATAAGCTTATCCATTGAGATATCACCCATAGAGTAAATGAGGCTAATTGCCATGCTGGTGTCATTTCCACCTGACAATGCAGTAATCAACAGGGGACAGACAAATTTGTGACACTGGAATACTAAACTATTTCAATAAATTATAAAAACAACATCTGACTGACAGCAATTTTTAAATTTAACATAACATAACCTCTTATTCCAGGTGAAATCAACCACATTAGTATGAAAATTCCCTTGGGTTTAGTTCTCAGCTTATCACTTTAGGGTTAGTGGCTTTTGAAAAGTGTGTATCCCAGAAGTTAACATTGGATGGAGACCTGGGTTTGATCCCTAGGTTGAGAAGATTCCCTGGGGAAGGGAATGGCAACCTACTCTAGTATTCCTGCCTGGAAAATTCCATAGACAGAGGAACCTGTCAGGTTACAGTCCATGGGGTGGCGGAGAGTCAGATATCACTGAACGACTAAAATTTTCACGTTTGGTAACATTCTAATCAGTGGGAGACAGAAAGAGACAGAGAGAGAGACAGTGAATAGGAGGAGAAGGTGGTAGGGAAGGGGAAATTGTAAGGGTCAAATGGAAGTGGGGAACAGGAGAATAAAGGGGATAAGGAACCGTTAGAATGTCTTTTGACTTTGCCAAATGTATCTTTTCCTCCAGAAAGTGAAAGTAAAGTGTAAGTGGCTCACGTGTGTCTAACTCTTTGTGACTGCATGGACTGTAGCCTGCCAGTCTCCTCTGTCCATGGGATCCTCCAGGCAAGAATAATAGAGTGGGTCACCATTCCCTTCTCCTTGGGAGCTTTATGACCCAGGGATCGAAACCCAGTCTCTGGTGTTACAGGCAGATTCTTTACAGTCTGAACCACCAGAGAGCTCTCAGTGATTTCTACTTGCTCAATGAAGATCAACTTTTTCTTAATTTCAAAGGCACGGTGACCAGCTTTCTCACACCCACAGCAAGGTCATGACTTCTCAAAGATCCTTATTTAAGCCTAGTTCCCACATGAATGGGAAACTTGGTATCTTTGGCATTTCTTGGCTATTAGATCTATTATGTCAGAGGCTTTGTTCAATTCTCACTGGCTCACATTTGCATCATATTTTAATATAATTTTCCCTGTACTACATTTGTCTTCCAAACACAGAATCTAGTCATAAATAGTAATTATTGATTCTTTTCCTAAGAGATGAAAGTGTATTTATTATTTTATCATTTTCTAGAAGTATTAGACTTTGTTAGCCCTAGAGGGGACAGACTGCATTACAATGGTTCCTTTTTTTTTTTTTTTTCATGAAAGTGTAAAAATCAGCCTTTTCTGAAATTAATAGAGTTCTATTTCACTCTATGCTGTGGAAGGAACTCATAGTTCTTTAAGGAAAAAGAAAAGAGAGAAATGGGTCAAAAGGGAAAACGGAGCAAAAGGAAGCAGGCTCTAGTCAAACACTGTGTAAGTGCAGTTTTAGAGAAAAAAAATATGTCATTTGAGTAACTAATGAAACCACCCTTATGGCAGAAGGTGAAGAAGAACTAAAGAGCCTCTTGTTGAAAGTGAAAGAGGAGAGTGAAGAAGTTGACTTAAAGCTCAACCTTCAGAAAACTAAAATCATGGCATCCGATACCATCACTTCATGGCCAGTAGATGGGGAAACATCTAGACTTTATTTTTGAGGGCTCCAAAATCACTGCAGATGGTGACTGCAGCCATGAAATTAAAAGATGCTTGCTCCTTGGAAGAAAAGTTATGACCAACCTAGACAGCATATAAAAAACAGAGACATTACTTTGCCAACAAAGTTCTGTCTAGTCAAGACTACGGATTTTCCAGTAGTCATGTATGGATTTGAGAGTTGGATTATAAAGAAAGCTGAGCACCAAAGAATTGATGATTTTTGAACTGTGGTGTTGGAGAAGACTCTCGAGAGTCCCTTGGACTGCAAGGAGATCCAGCCAGTCCATCCTAAAGGAGATCAGCCTGGAATATTCATTGTAAGGACTGATGCTGAAGCTGAAACTCCAATCCTTTGGCCACCTGATGCAAAGAACTGACTCATTTGAAAAGACCCTGATGATGGGAAAGATTGAAGGTGGGAGGAGAAGGGGATGACAGAGGATGAAATAGTTGGATGACATCACTGACTCAATGGACATAAGTTTGGGTAAACTCTGGGAGCTGGTGATGGACAGGGAGGCCTGGCGTGCTGCAGTCCATGGGGTCCCAAAGAGTCGGACATGACTGACTGAATTGAACTGAATAACTAATAAAGAATATTTTTAAAAAACACCACTGAAGGTGGAACAATAGAAACCCCTGTCCAAGAATATCCCATGTATCTGAGGCTGTCCCCAAGGCCATTTTAAGGGTATGTGGTTCTATCACCAAGTTTCATTCCTGCCTCAAGTTAAAATGTCTGTGACTAAGTTTCAATTATTAGAAACCCATTGCTGGAAAATTTACTGGGAAGGTGAGATGTATAGATTATTCTAAAAGGCAGAAAAGGCTGAAAAACAGTAGTAAAACACCAGCTTGCAGACAAGATAGAGGGGTACAAGAAGAAAATGGCAGGTGATGGAGACAGATGGAGAAACCAGGATGGAAAAAGGTGTTAGTACAAATATGTCAGGGGCAAAAATCCTGTAATGTATGAGGAGGTCTTGCAAGTTAGGTATGGAAGGTATTAAAATTATTACAATGCAATGAAGGTTATATTGCCGAGTAACTGACAGTGAAAAGAGAAGCAGGCAGGTATTAGCAAATATATGAAATGTAGATAAAAACAGAATGGAGGAAAATTGCATAAAAATAGAAAGAGAAAACAGAATGATGCATAGGCTTTATGTTTCCTTACTAAGGGAGTCATATCTAAGACAGGATAAATAAAACCTGATGCATGATGATTCTCCTCTGTGTAACGGCATTCAGATAGATAGTCCTATTCCATTTAGATAGGCCTGCATATTTTCCATTACTTAGAAAGGAACGGCGATCAGATCAGTTTTAAACCTATCAAGGAACAATTCTGTTCTGTCTAAACCCCTGCATTTTTAGTCAGTGTGCCCTTCTCATTATGGAAATCTATTTATGAGCCCCTACATTTCAAGTTGCTACTAAAGACATCATTGCACATGTCCACAGAAGCTGGAGAAATATTGCTGAGTAATTACTATGGGTCTGACATGGAAAGTCAGGTTTTTGCCTATATTTATTGATCATTAATAGTTCTGGTTTTTTTTTGTAAGTAGCTGTTTAAGTCTGCTGCCCACTTTTCTATTGGGTTTCCCATTATCTTCCTCACATGTATACATAATGTATGTAAATCAATTTATATATTATTGATATTTCTTCACTAACACATATGTTGGAAACATCTTCTTCCAGTCTTTTTTTTTTTTAGTTGGAGGCTAACCACTCTACAATATTGTAGTGGTCCTTGCCATACAGTGGCATGAATCAACCATGGATTTACATGTGTTCCCCATCCTGATCCCCCCACCCCCAACCTCCCTCTCCCTCCCATCCCACTGGGTCTTCCCAGCGCACCAGGCCTGAGCACTTGTCTCATGCATCCAACCTGGGCTGGTGATCTGTTTCACCCTTGAAAATATACATGTTTTGATGCTGTTCTCTCAAAACATCCCACCCTCGCCTTCTCCCACAGAGTCCAAAAGTCTGTTCTGTACATCTGTGTCTATTTTTCTGTTTTGCATATAGGGTTATCATTACCATCTTTTAAATTCCATATATATGTGTTAGTATACTGTAATGGTCTTTATCTTTCTGGCTTACTTCACTCTGTATAATGGGCTCCAGTTTCATCCATCTCATTAGAACTGATTCAAATGAATTCTTTTTAATGGCTGAATAATATTCCATAGTGTATATGTACCACAGCTTCCTTATTCATTCATCTGCTGATGGGCATCTAGGTTGCTTCCATGTCCTGGCTATTATAAACAGTGCTGCGATGAACATTGGGGTGCACATGTCTCTTTCAGATCTGGTTTCCTTGGTGTGTATGCCCAGAAGTGGGATTGCTGGGTCATATGGCAGTTCTATTTCCAGTTTTTTAAGAAATCTCCACACTGTTCTCCATAGCGGCTGTACTAGTTTGCATTCCCACCAACAGTGTAAGAGGGTTCCCTTTTCTCCACACCCTCTCCAGCATTTATTGCTTGTAGACTTTTGGATAGCAGCCATCCTGACTGGCGTGTAGTGGTATCTCATTGTGGTTTTGACTTGCATTTCTCTGATAATGAGTGATGTTCAGCATCTTTTCATGTGTTTGTTAGCCATCTGTATGTCTTCTTTGGAGAAATGTCTGTTTAGTTCTTTGGCCCATTTTTTGATTGGGTCATTTATTTTTCTGGAACTGAGCTGCAGGAGTTGCTTGTATATTTTTTGAGATTAATCCTTTGTCTGTTGCTTCGTTTGCTACTATTTTCTTCCCATTCTGAAGGCTGTCTTTTCACCTTGCTTATAGTTTCCTTTGCTGTGCAAAAGCTTTTAAGTTTCATTAGGTCCCATTTGTTTATTTTTGCTTTTATTTCCAATATTCTGGGCAGTGGGTCATAGAGGATCCTGCTGTGATTTATGTCGGAGTGTTTTGGCTATGTTCTCCTCTAGGAGTTTTATAGTTTGGTCTGACATTTAGATCTTTAATCCATTTTGAGTTTATTTTTGTGCATGGTGTTAGAAAGTGTTCTAGTTTCATTCTTTTACAAGTGGTTGACCAGTTTTCCCAGCACCACTTGTTAAAGAGGTTGTCTTTTTTCCATTGTATATCCTTGCCTCCTTTGTCAAAGATAAGGTGTCCATAGGTTTGTGGATTTATCTCTGGGCTTTCTATTCTGTTCCATTGATCTATATTTCTGTCTTTGTGCCAGTACCATACTGTCTTGATGACTGTGGCTTTGTAGTAGAGTCTGAAGTCAGGCAGGTGGATTCCTCCAGTTCCATTCTTCTTTCTCAAGATTACTTTGGCTATTCGAGGTTTTTTTGTATTTCCATACAAATTGTGAAATTTTTGTTCTAGTTCTGTGAAAAATACCGTTGGTAGCTTGATAGGGATTGCATTGAATCTATAGATTGCTTTGGGTAGAATAGCCATTTTGACAATATTGATTCTTCCAATCCAAGAACACGGTATGTTTCTCCATCTGTTTGTGCCCTCTTTGATTTCTTTCATCAGTGTTTTATAGTTTCCTATGTATAGGTCTTTTGTTTCTTTAGGTAGATATGCTCCTAAGTATTTTATTCTTTTTGTTGCAATGGTGAATGGTATTGTTTCCTTAATTTCTCTTTCTGTTTTCTCATTGTTAGTGTATAGGAATGCAAGGGATTTCTGTGTGTTAATTTTATATCCTGCAACTTTACTATATTCATTGATTAGCTCTAGTAATTTTCTGGTAGAGTATTTAGTGTTTTCTATGTAAAGGATCATGTCATCTCCAAACAGTGGGAGTTTCACTTCTTCTTTTCCTATCTGTATTCCTTTTATTTCTTTTTCTGCTCTGATTGCTGTGGCCAAAACTTACCTTGGATTTTAATGATTCTAGTGGTGTTATTTGAAGAGATATTTCTTGATTTTTTAATCAAATGTATCAAACTTTTCTTTACAGATAGTACTTCCTTGTTTTGCTTAATGAAGATGTTTTCTTATAAAAGATTACATTTCTACCTTTTACATTTAGGTTTGCTTACACAATCTTATCATCTATAATTAGTGATGGAAGTAATACTTATGTATTCTTTTACTAGAATAAGAAAGTTCTATTCTATGACTAGTTGCTATGAGATTGTTATCCATTTACTAGGTATGTTCACATGATTTAGTATTCTTTACTCTGTTTATGTGGGCTTCCCAGGTGACTCAATGGTAAAGAATACACCTGCCAAGAAGAAGAAGTGGGTTCAATCCCTGGGTCGGAAGATCCCCTGGAGAAGGAAATGGAGATCCACTCCAGTATTCTTGACTGAGAAATCCCATGGACAAAGGAGCCTGGAGGGCTACAGTCTATGGTGTCACACATAGTTGGACACAAATAGCAATGAAACAGCAGCAGCGTACTGTTTATGTAGTGAATTAAATGCATTGCTTCCCTAACACTAAATAAACACTTGTATACCTGTGATAGCCCTAACTTTGTCTTGATGCATTTTCTTTTATATATTTATCATATTTACTCTGTGATATTTGAGCTAAGATTTTTGTATCTAATTTTATGAGTAACTTTAGAGTGTATTTTTTGTGTGTGTTTTATAGTCTTTGTGAGTTTTAGGATCAAGGTTATGTTAGCTCATAAATGATGGGAGAATATATATTGCTTCTCTTCTCTCTGGAAGAGTTTGTAAAAAGCAGTATCGTTGGCGTTATTTATTCCTTAAATATTAGGTAGAACTTGGCAGTGAGGCTCTGAGTTTTTATTGTGACAAGATTTTTAGTTATAGATAATTATAAAAATATTTATAGAACTATTTTATTATGTATACTTTTTATTGTGGTGAAATTTTATGACATAAAAATTGCTACATTAGCCTCTTAAGTGTACAATTCAGTGGCACTAATTACATTTACAATGGTGTGCAACCATCAAGACTATGTCAAAAAGTTTTTCATCAATCTGAATAGAATCTCTGTAACCATTAAGCAATAATCCTTCTTTTTCTCCTTTCCCCTTGTCCCTAGTAGCTTCGAATCTATTTCTTGTCCTATGAAATCATCTATTCCAGATATTTCATATAATTGAAATCATTTAATTATTTTCTTTTTGTATCTATCCTAGACCCTTTCCGCCTGCCTTTTTTTTTTTTTTTAGCTGCTACCAATGAATTGATTTGTTTTTTCATTTTCATATATCTGTTTATCAAAAATTTCATATATAAGTTGTTAGTTATATATGCAGTTATATATATATATATATAGTTATATATACCTCCTTCACTAACACAAAACATATGTCCAGGACACACACAGGCCTTGGAGAAGGCTAAGTGCTTTGAAGGACAGGAAGGAATGAACACATCTAGGTGGGCTTTGGGTTTCATCTGCAGAAGTGTGGGGAAGGCTCTGGTCCCATACTGGGTGGGCTTGGGTTTCATCT
This sequence comes from Cervus elaphus, assembly GCF_910594005.1. Classification (NCBI taxonomy): domain Eukaryota; kingdom Metazoa; phylum Chordata; class Mammalia; order Artiodactyla; family Cervidae; genus Cervus; species Cervus elaphus. The sequence continues at coordinate 82,522,444 of NC_057815.1, read as the reverse complement.
GCAGAAGTATGGGGAAGGCTCTGGTCCCATACTGGGAAGGCAGAGGGATATGGAAGGCCACAGGAGCACCCTGGGTGCAGCTGCTTCGGTATACTGGGGGTGGAGCCCTGTCCAGAGCTCTGGCAGCACGTGCCCTTGGCCCTTAGCCAACAGCAGGAGCACTCAGGCAGAGCCTGAGCAGCTGATGTGGGCAGGTCAGATGGGTTGCCAGAGTTCTCTCCGGACAGCCCCCAGTGTCCTGCAAGGCAGGGGGTAAGCCTAGGCCAGGCACCACAGACCCTACCTGGCCACATCTGAGGGCCTTGTCTGAACCTTCAGGGAGCACAGAGTGCCCTCGCACACCAGCAGCCTCCTCTTGATCATACACAGGCTGTGGCTGCAATGCAAAACTTCTTTCCAACTGGACAGGTCCCTGAGTACTTACTGCCTCTGTATCGGACTGAAACGCCTCAGTGTTACAGTCCTGCAGGGATCCTGCTCAGAACCAAGGAGTGGCCTGATTTTGGTTTTCTCTAGTTTTCTCTTGATAGTTTATGTATAGGTTTCTTTGCATTCACCCTGCTTAGTATCATAAAACTTCTTGAAACAATGGACTAATACAATTCAGGAATTTTGGAACATTCTCAAATATTACCTCCTATATCACTTCTGTCTCATTAACATGCTTCTCTACTTCTGAAACTCTAATTAAACATATGCTACTGATTGTTTGGTACCTTCTGTTTTTTTTTTCTCCTATATAAAAATTTCCAGTTTCTGTCTCCAACTGCTGCATTCAGCTTTTGTTTGTTCTGGCAAAATTTCCAATTCATGATTTCTCTTTCATCTTGTATAATCTGCTATTAAGTATGTTCATTGAGCCCTTCTTTTAGATTATTATGTTATTCACAGAAATAAATTCTATAAAGGTTTTTCTTCAATATGCTTAAGTTCCTTTTTATTGTTTCTGGTACTTTGCCCAGTTGTTGAAGCTTTGCTTTTATCTCCTTTAATGAATAAATACATATTTTTATCTTCAGTCTGAGTCTGATATTTCCAATATTTATCATTTCTATAATCACTTTGTTATTACTTCTAAAGGTTTAGTTCATGTTGTCCGGCCACCTCTTTATGTGGTTACATTTGATCTTGTATATAACATGTTGTCATTGAAAAATATTTGGAGAAGTAATTTGAGGATTAAAATGATGTCATTTGTGATCATTGTTTTACTCTAGAAAAGGATTCTTATTTAACTTCTGCTTGTCATCTGTATATTTTAGAAACTTTGTTTAACCTAATGCAGCCACATGGTTTGAGATTTCTCTGGGATACTTAATTTTTTTTGAAAATAGACTTTACTAGACAAAAGCCCTGTTCTCAGATAACTTTAAGATACTGATGAAAGAAATCAAAGAACACAGAAACAGAAGGAGATACATATCATGTTCTTGGATCAGAAAAATCTATATTATGAAAATGACTATACATCCCAAAGCAGTCCACAGATTCAATGCAATCCCTATAGAATTACCAATGACATTTTCCACAGAACTAGAACATTAAAAAACTAAAACTAGAACTACCATATGACCCATCAATCCCACTTCTGGGCATATTCCCAGAGAAAAACATAATTTGAGAAAGATATGTGCACCTCAGTGTTCATGCAGCACTATTTACAATAGCTACAACATGGAAGCAACCTAAATGTTCATCAACAGAAGAATGGATAAAGAAAATGTAGTACATATATACAATGAAATATTAATTAGTAATAAAAAAGAACAAAATAATGCTATTTACAGGAACGTGGATTAACCTAGAGGTTGTCACACTGAGTGAAGTCAGACACAGAAAGACAAACGTCATATGATAGCGCTTATAGGTGGAACCCAAAAAAAGGGGGGTACGGATGAACTTATTTACAAAACAGAATTAGAGTCACAGATGCAGAAAACAAATTTATGGTTACCATGGAATAAGTGGGGAGGGACAAATTGGGAGACTGGGATTGACATGTACACACTACTATATATAAAACAGATAACTAATAAGAACCTGCCGCATAGTACAAGCAACTCTGCTCAATACTCTGTAATGGCCTATACTGGAAAAGAATCTTAAACAAAAAGGGGGGGGGGTTATATGTATACTTATAGCTGTTTCATTTTGCTGTGGCACTACCATAACACTGTAAATCAACTATACTCCAAAAGTTTTTTTCTTTAAAGATGACTACTAATCACAAAGGAAAAAAAAAAAAAATAGAGTTTACTATGTATGAAGGCTGACTTTATTCTATTCAACTTTACACTTAGAGTCAAGACTTTGGAGTCTAGAGGAAAATGGTCTACCAAGATTTGTTTTTTTCATTGGCCTTTTCTTCATTCTGTTTGCTCTGTCTTAGCTCTAAGGTGCTGTATGTTGCAGAATTAAAGTTTGTATCTCCCCTCAAATTTATATGATGGAATCCTAACCCCAATGTGATGATATTCAGAAGTGAGTAATAACTAGGTCATGAAGGTAGGTAGGTAGAGCCTCCATGAATGGAATTAGTACCCTTGTAAAAAGCCATGAGTGCTTGCTTTCTCTTCCTCTGCTCTTTACCAGGTGAAGACACAGACAGAGGATGGCCATCCATGAACAAGGAGGCGGACTCGCACCAGACACTGGATCTACCAGCACCTTAATCTTCATTTTCCCAGCTTTCAGAATTGTGAGAAATAATTGCATATTGTTTAAGCGACCCAGTCTATGTAATTTGTATGGTCGCACCAGACACTGGATCTACCAGCACCCTAATCTTCAATTTCCAGGCCTTCAGAATTGTGAGAAACAAGTGAATATTGTTTAAGCCACCCAATCTATGTAATTTGTATGGTGGCCCAAATGAAACGACACTGTCACAAATAGGGTTCAAACTTTCAACCTTCTCTTACAAGCTGGCAGTATCATTTTTCTTAAATAACATCAAGAATACATTTAAGATTTTTTGATGTAAAATGTTCTTCTCAAAAATATTATAGAGCACACTTTCTGGAAACTAAAGCTATTTAAAATTTTTGCTGCATAATTATTTGTCAGCATTAGCATTATTGACTCACTGCACAGACACATCAAGTGATCTGACTTATGTTTAGTAGAGAGACAAAAAACTAAGATGGATTTCTTTTCTCCTTCAAGGTCAAAATCTGAGTACTAATTTTATTTGAATTATTAAATACTGTCACTTTGTAGATCTAAAATAAACTAAAACAGAAAAAAAAAGAAAAGGACAATCTTTCATTTACTGACTGTGCATCAATTTTTAAATTATTTACATGCATTATCTCAATTAAATTGTACAATCAATATTTCATTCATTTTATAATCTTTTGTTCCTCAATGCAGCTTAGAGATGTTTTAAAAATTGCCCAGCGTTACAAGTGTCACAAGAACCAGTTATCCCATTCCCAACTCTACCATTTCAGCTCTCAAACACAGACCACGATGCTTGTTCAAAAAGCAAAAATAAAAATATTTTGTTTAATGTAGCAAAAGCATTGGTTTTCTGCACTCCCTTTATCATTGTTGTGCAGTTATTAATTATATCACATATATCATGATTTTTTTTCTTATCTTCAATGCTATTATATGGGATTTCTACTTAATATAAATGATAAAAGTGGCAAGCTTACTTTCTACATTTTATATGGAAACAGTTTCTCAAAGAGATGAAGTTATTTAGTAGATAGTAAAACAAGAGCAACAATTAGAGTCCAGATCTCCAAGACCTGTTATTTTCCTGCCTTATATATTAATAAATCAGGGTGGTTATCAAGATAAGGTTGATTCTTTATATGACACAGTAACATGTATGATGGATATGGAGCTCTTGGGCAAAACTATATATCTTTTATTCAAAGAATAATAGTTACTAAAAATCCAAAATATATTTCATTAGGAAGCAGATGCAGTCATACAATTCAAGCCAATCATGCAATACTTCTTTAACCTACTGATAAAAGTACCCTTCTGGGTTACCAATTGCAAAGCATAGTTAGCATTTATTCTGTTAATTCAAGGAAGAAATATTTTATGTAAATAACTAAGTGAACATACTTTCTTTTAGCATGTCAGAATAATTATAGCTATTGGAAAGTACATGAATACTTTGTGTGTTTGAATGTCATAGTCAATCTTAGACAAGGGTTCAGTTCAGTTCAGTTGCTCAGTCATGTCTGATTCTTTGGGACCCCATGAGCCGGGCTGGAGGAAGTACAAGCTGGAATCAAGATTGCCAGGAGAAATAGTAATAACCTCAGATATGCAGATGACACCACGCTTATGGCAGAAAGCAAAGAGGAACTAAAGAGACTCTTGATGAAAGTGAAAGAGGATAGTGAAAAAGTTGGCTTAAAACTCAACATTCAGAAAACTAAGATCATGGCATCCAGTCCCATCACTTCATGGCAAATAGATGGGAAAACAGCAGAAACAGTGGCTGACTACTTTTCTGGGCTCCAAAATCACTGCAGATGGTGATTGCAGTCATGAAATTAAAAGACATTTACTCCTTGGAAGGAAAATTATGACCAACCTAGACAGCATATTAAAAAGCAGAGATATTACTTTGCCAACAAACATCCGTCTAGTCAAGGCTATGTTTTTTCCAGTGACCATGTATGGATGTGAGAGTTGGGCTATAACGAAAGCTGAGCGCCGAAGAATTGATGCTTTTGAACTGTGGTGTTGGAGAAGACTCTTGAGAGTCCCTTGGACTGCAAGGAGATCCAACCAATCCATCCTAAAGGAAATCAGTCCTGGGTGTTCATTGGAAGGACTGATGTTGAAGCTGAAACTCCAATATTTTCGCCACCTGATGAGAAGAGCTGACTCATTTGAGAAGACCCTGATGCTGGGAAAGATTGGGGGCAGGAGGAGAAGCAGAGGACAGAGGATGAGATGGTTGGATGGCATCACCGGCTCAATGGACATGGGTTTGGGTAAACTCCGGGAGTTGGTGATGGACAGGGAGGTCTGGCATGCTGCGGTTCATGGGGTCGCAAAGAGTCGGACATGACTGAGCGACTGAACTGATCCGCAGCATGCCAGGCCTCCCTGTCCATCAACAACTCCCGGAGTCCCCCCAAACCCATGTCCATTGTGTGTTGGTGATGCCATCTAACATCTCACCCGCTGTCGTCCCCTTCTCCTCCTGCCCTCAGACAAGGGTACAGTGTTGCTAAACAAACATTTATATTTTACCTTGTGCCATGTGCTGAGGATAAAATGAAGTGGATGCAGTCTTCATCCTTTAGGATATCTTAATCTGTTAGAGAGACTTTCATTATTTAAAAATTCTAATAAGAATGGTAATTTTTATACTAGAAAGAGGGTTTGCTTTATTAAACAAATATATAACTATGCTAAAGAACAGAATTCCATTAATTTGTCAGTTTTTATTTGCTGCTGTGAACATTAAAAACAGCATAAACAAAAGCATATACAAGATAGAATTAATTTTTAATGCTAAATCATATCTCAGAGCTATATAACTGAAAGCATTCTTCCTAGGATTCAAGAGTCCTAACTTTTTGCCATATCTTAGCCAGTTAATAACTGGCTGTGTGATGTAGAAAGGTATTGGGTCCCATTCCACATTCATAAAGTGAGGAATATAAAATAGATACTATATAAATATTTATTAGGAATTCAAAAGGTAATGATAAAATGTTACAAATCATCAGTTAAACATTTATGAACATCTAAAGACCCTATAATTACAATTCAGTCTCCATGGTATTTCTGCAAATTAATTCTATTTCTTAGAGAACGGTGTCATGTTTTACATGTTTTTTCTATGGTATTTCCGCATTCTCTATGTATTTCTGCATATCCTATGGTTACTTCTGCAAATGAATTCTCTTTCTTACAGGGCAGTATTTTGTCGTATGTTTTTTGCTTATTCAGTACTATCTAGTACCTAGTACATTGCTGACTGCAGAAATATGAACAGGACAGAGCTATACCCTCTTTCTCTATGATAGGAAAAACTTTTATATCTTCAAAGAAAGATCAAAAGATGTCTGACATAATTTTCTCCAAATTTAATGACTTTATTTTTTAAATTTGAAAAAACATGACATCCAAACAAGCATTTCACATGATTGGTTGCAAGTGTTAGTAATAATGAGGTTGGTAGTTTTCTCTTAATCGTTATTGAAATATACTTTGCCCTAGTTGAAAGTTTCATAAATTTAATATCTTATCTAAAACATCACCAATATTTATGGATATGGAAAATGCATTTTATATGTGTGCATACATATGTATGTGTGTGTGTGTATATATATATATATGAATATAAACACAGAGAGAATGCCTATTTTTGGTTAATGTTTAAATTTAAAATTGAATAACTCTATACATATATCTCGGCTTCCCTCATAGCTCAGTTGGTAAATCATCTGCCTGCAATGCAGGAGACTCGGGCTCGATTCCTAGGTCAGGTCGGGAAGATCATCGGGAAAAGGAAATGGCAATCCACTCTGGTATGCTTGCCTGGAGAATCCCATGGACAGAGGAGCCTGGCAGGCTACAGTCCATGGGATCGGAAGAGTCAGACACAACTTAGCAACTAAACCACCACCATACATATATCTCACAAATAAAAAGAAGATATAGCATCTGGAAGAATTTTAACAGCTCTATAATAGCACAGGGATGATGAAGTCACAGAATTCGACACATTAAATTCCTTCTAGCCTTCTCTGTGATGTGTGGAAGATGAACATAAGTTTGAATGGAAAACAATATAGTCTGTTAAACAGAATACATTTCTGAAAGCTTTTGCAATACTAAAAAGGTGATTTAAATTAAACTATTTTAAATAATAAATTAAAATACCAGTTTACTATTGCTGAGTTGAAGAATACAAGGGCTAAGTATGCATTAGATATATAAGAGGAGTAAATAAGAATTTTTTTTGCATCTGTGTAGGAAAAAAAATGACAGATTTTAAAAAAGAAATTGAACTCAGATAGTTAATATTTTAATAATTAATTTTATTTTCAAAAAAGTATCAATATCATAAGCTCATATGACTTTGAATGTGTATATTATAATCATTAAAATAAGAATACTAACAATACTACTAAATATTCAGTACATCACACTTATTGTGAAGAACTTGCCTTCAAAGAATAAAAAGTAGATTTTATTATTTCTATCTCACATGGAGAATTTTTATTTTGAAAAACTGTCTTATTTTCTTTAAAAACATTTATTATGAGTTGAAAAAAGTGATAGAAATGATGTGCATTTGATAGCGAGATAATCACTAAGTGATACAGCAGTAAAATTAGCATCAATAATAATTTATAATTAAGTTTAATTTGAAGTTTTTACATAATAACCAAGTGCATCTCTCATCTTGCAATGTAATACATTTGATGTGAGGTAAGCTGGATAACTCTCTGTAATACTTATGATTATATTATCAAATTGTGAATGTTATTTTTTCAATAAATGATTTTCATGTCAAATGCTGTTTTTTCAAAACTCTTCTCAAGTTTTTATTTTGCTCTGAAAGTATTTATTTCTCAATAGAGAGTCAACTTTATATTATATATTTTCCCACAATAAATAAACATATATATCATGTAATAAATGTGGAATTATTAAAAAACCAGACTTTGATTTGAATGACACCATGAGAATTAGGAGGAAAATATAGTTGGATCTTTAAAATTTGATTTTGCTAGAGCTGACCTGCCTCTTGAGAAACCTGTATGCAGGTCAGGAAGCAACAGTTAGAATTGGACATGGAACAAAAGACTGGTTCCAAATAGGAAAAGGAGTACATCAAGGCTGTATATTGTCACCCTGCTTATTTAACTTATATGCAGAGGACATCATGAGAAATGCTGGGCTGGAGGAAACACAAGCTGGAATCAAGATTGATGGGGGAAATATCAATAACCTCAGATATGCAGATGACACCACCCTTATGGCAGAAAGTGAAGAAGAACTAAAGAACCTCTTGATGAACCTTAAAGAGGAGAGTGAAAAAGTTGGCTTAAAGCTCAACATTGAGAAAACTAAGATCATGGCATCTGGTCCCACCACTTTATGGCAAACAGATGTGGAAACAGTGGAAACAGTGGTTGACTTTATTTTTCTGGGCTCCAAAATCACTGCAGATGGTGATTGAAGCCATGACATTAAAAGACACTTACTCCTTGGAAGGAAAGTTATGACCAACCTAGACAGAATATTGAAAAGCAGAGACATTACTTTGCCAACAAAGGTCCGTCTGGTCAAGGCTATGGTTTTTCCAGTGGTCATGTATGGGTGTGAGAGTTGGACTATAAAGAAAACTGAGTGCTGAAGAATTGATGGTTTTGAACTATGGTGTTGGAGAAGACTCTTGAGAGTCCCTTGGACTGCAAGGAGATCCAACCAGTCCATCCTAAAGGAGATCAGTCCTGGGTGTTCATTGGAAGAACTGATGCTGAAGCTGAAACTCCAATACTTTGGCCACCTGATGCGAAGAGCTGACTCATTTGAAAAGACCCTGATGCTGGGAAAGTTTGAGGGGAGGTGGAGAAGGGGACGAAAGAGGATGAGATGACTGGATGGCATCACCGACTCAATGGACATGGGTTTTGGTGGACTCCGGGAGTTGGTGATAGACAGGGAGGTCTGGCATGCTGCAGTTCATGGGGTGACAAAGAGTCAGACACGACTGAGTGACTGAACTGAACTGAACTGAGAGCTAATTTAACTGAAAAGTACTACATTTCTTTATAATCTGGGACTCGTACTTTTACAGACATTATAAATCTGACATGCTACTTTTAGGAAATAGCAATCTCACTGTTGGGAATATACCCAGACAAAACTATAATTCAAAAAGTTACATGTACCCCTATACTTAAAGCAGCCCTGTTCACAATAGTTAAGACATGGGCACAACCTACATGTCCACCGACAGATGAATGGATAAAGAAGATGTGCAAAATATAAAATGGAATACCACTTAGCCAAGAAAAGAACAAAATAATGTTCTGGGCAGTAACATGGATGAAACTAGAGGTTATCATAGTAAGTGAAGTAAGTCAGAAAGAGAAAGACAGTTATTGTACGATATCAGTTACATGTGGAATCTAAAATATGTCTAAATGAACCTATCTACAGAAAGAAACAAACTCATTAACATAGAGAAAAGTCTTGTGGTTGCCAAGGGGAAAGGCGTAGAGGGAGGGGATGGACAGGGTGTTTGGGGTTGGTGGATGCAAGCTATTACATTTAGAATGGATAAACAACAATGTCCTAATGTATAACACAGGGAACAATACTCAATATCGTGTGATAAACCATAATAGAAAAGAATATTTTAAAAAGAACGTATATATGTGTTATGAGTCATTTCTCTATACAGCAGAGATTAGGACAACATTGTAAATCAACTATATTCAATAAAACAGCTGCAAGAATACTACAATGAGCATATATGTATTTATCATTCATATATTTATCTCTTTCTTGTCAAGATTTTGTTATTTTTGCTCTTTTTTCCCCCTCTTTCTGTCCATAAATGTGTGTGAATGTGAGTGTGTGTATGTCTGTACAGACAAACATCTTTCCTGGAATGGGAGTGCATAGTGGTTAATATCAAAGCATATATTATCAACAAGCAAGTGTATCCGCCAACATAAAACAGTATAATGAACATTATCAGCAAATTTAACATGGATGCAATACTTTTGCTCTATATAAAACCCAAATTCTAATTTCTCTCATTCTCTTAATAATATCATATACTTGTCACATTTTATGACAAATGACTTAAGATAGAATCATTTATTAATTTTACTTGTCATGAATTTAATTCTTCTCTAATCTAGAATAATTTCCCCAAGAATTTTTTGTCTTTCATGACACTGAAGCCATGAAAATATGCAATTGAAATTTCAGAATCTATTCCTCCCACAAAAGCATGCTTGTTTATTTGTTTCATTTAAGGGGGAATGTGAATGTAAATTTAGTGTATAAAAATTTAGAATGATAGAAGCTAATTCTTTCCAGTTTCTGCTCAATTCAGTGGGATAGCTACATTTAAAATAATAGTATTTTTCCCCTACAAAATTCCATTTGTGATCACGTAAACATGAAAGGTAATATGCACAGTGATATTTAAAGAGAAAACATAAACTCCTATTATACAATCTGTCTCCACTATTAACTTTTCCACAAAAATTAAGCTATTTGCCTTCATGAGAAAATAAAGGATTTGCTTTGAAGCAATTTCACTAATATATATGAATACTAAAACCTGATTAGTGTGATTTAGTGTATGCGTTCCTTGAATGCGATGAAATATAATTATTGGATTTTCTATACTGTGCTTTAGTATGTAAAAATCGGCATGCATTTATCTACCCTGTAATTTCATGGTGTTACAATGTTATTACTCAATAATGACTTAGCAATTACTCTATAATTACTCTATCACTGAATAGTAATTATCCCATAATTAGGGGATCAATTTCCAAAGATTGGAAAAAATACAGCAATTTATGCAGTGTAAACAATGATTGTAAACTTAAATGTATTTATAAGATCATTGCTTGCATGTAAAATAAAACCAATAAACATAATTTACAATCCAATAACTTGATTACAAGGCAAGTTGAGGATTAAGTTCCTGAGAAATCAATAGTAGTGTGCTTATATTAATGCAGTAATTATTTACTTCTCATTAAAAACCTATTAGTAAAACACTTTTTGTTATTTATAATAAGTTAAAATGTACAGGCTTAAGAAACAGTTGGCATTAGAAAGTAATAAGTGATAGCTTTTATTAGTGGGAACACAAAAATAAAACACAGCTGAAGAGGATTCCTCCATATGTCATTATATAAAAAATATTATTTAGAAGCATTAAATAAGGTGGTAATCTGAACAAAAACTGAAGTAACTTTAAAAAAAATGAAAGAATTTGAGTTCCATTGCTTCTGCTATTCTGCTTGTGGAGCATGCTACTGTTGTTACTATATCTTTCCTAATGTGATTTCCTTCTAAATTAAAACTCTGAAGTAAATAAAGTGTTATGTCATTCTACTCAAAATCTTATAGCTCCTTCAGAATAATTATGAATTCTAGAATTGCACACTTTTACTTTTCCTTTGCACTTGAAATCTCCTTGATCATCTATCAAGTGCCTTCTGTTCTCCTGAGGAAGTGAATATAGTTGGTAATGAAAATGTCTTACAATTCAATAATAAAATGATGGGGAAAATCTAGTAAAAAAATAGACAAATATTTTAAATAGTCCATTGAGAAAAGACAGTGTAAGCATGGGCAATAAGCAACAGAAAAAGTGTTCAATATTATTATTATGATAGAAAAGTGAATAAAACCATGATGAGGTACTACTAAACACCTCCCAGGATATCAGATGGATGAATTTAAAAATACAATAATAACATCAAATGTGGAGCAAGTGAAACTCTTATACATTGTTCATGCAAATATTAAAAAATATAATTGCTTTGAAAAAATTTCTATCAGTTTCTTACAGCAAAATTTTGTTATTTATCCAAAAGAAACAAAGACACATAAAAGTTGCCCAAAGTAATTATAGCAGCCTAAAAAAACAAAAAACAAAACCTGAAATATCCTGTTTCCGTTTAGATAGAAAGATATTCACAGAAAGAAACATTACTCATCATTATAAAGGAACAGATGATTGATGTGTGAATTTGAAAGTCATTTATCAATCTAAGTGGGAAAAACATTACACAAAACAGTGCATAGTCTCTTTTTTTTCCTAAATTTTTTTTAAGGATTTGGAACAGGGAATTAGGAAATGTTTTGTGGTTACAGAAATGTTACATATCATTTGTGGTGATGGTTAACTGATCATATGCATTTGTAAAATCTATTTAACTCCAAGCTTTAAGTGGGACAATTTTATTATGTAGAGTATAACAATATAAATGTTTAAAATGAAAAGAAAATGCTAAAAACTATTTAATTGGTATTGGCACAGCAGGGACATCAGAATTTTGCTCCAGGTCTATGTATTTCTCCTGCTCTGTCATAGTGCAGAAATATGGAAGTCACATTGAACTGTTAAGTAAATGACACCTGATAACTAGACGGGATGAGCAGCTTTGGTGAGAAAAATGGACCACAGACAGTGCAATGGATCCTATAATTATTTAGGCTCCTGAAACATAAGTAAAGGTCTTAGGAGTCCAACTGTAGAGTATCCACTATAAATTTAAAAAAAAAAATCCTGAATCATGTGTTCTTTGCCACAATAAGGGAAGTAAAATCCTTGGTATGCACACATAAATTCCATAAGCATGTGTGTGTGTGTTGACTCTTGTCAGGCCATGGACTGTAGGCCCCCAGGCTCCCCTGTCCATGGGATTTCCCAGGAAGAATACTAGAGTGGGTGGCTGTTTCTTTCTCCAGGGGATTTTCCCAATCCAGGGGTCTCCAGCATAGGCAGGCAGAGTCTTTACCACTGAGCCATCGGGGAAGCCCTTGTATATAACACTACATCTGGGCATTCTGTTCCAGCTTGTGCCGGAACACAAAGAAAGAACTTTGCATAAGATCCAGGCAGAAGTGAAAAGAATTTTGCCACCTGAATCAGGCAATCTAATACATTTTTTTTTATTTAATCCTATCTTGGCACCTGTTTTTCAGAACATCTAACTTGATACAGCATGGCTTCACTAACAGAAAATTGTTGAGCCAGTACTGCTATTGGGTAAGTTGAAATAGTGTCAGATCTATATTTTAGTCTGAGGCCCACCCTCCCCAGTTTTGTTTAACTTCCTCTTTAAAAGTTTCTGCAGTCCAAAGTTTCCCCCTCCACAATCTCCCCATATGCAGAACCCTTTATATTTTCATAGGTACTACTTCCCAATAAAGTGCTCACACCTCTAACTGTCTCAGCAACCACTAACTGGAAATATGCAAACTGCAAAACCATGTCTGTATAAAATTTATATGTCATGTGTGCATGCTCAATCATGTCCAACTCTTTGCAACCCCATGAACTGCAACTCGCCTGGCTCCTCTGTCCATGAGACTCTCCAGGCAAGAATACTGCAGTGGGTTGCCATTTCCTCCTCCTGGAGACCTTCCTGACCCAGGGATCAAACCATACTCTCCTGCATCTCCTTCATTGGCAGGTGGATTTTTTACCACTGAGCCAGCTGGTAAGCCCAAGATTTATACATGAGTATTCAAAGCAGTTTTATTCATAATATCCTTGGACCAGAAACAAAGTACATGTCCTTTATCATTGAAAGCGTAAATAAAGGTAGGATACTGGCACCCTGGAATACTATTAAACAGTACAAAGTAATGGATTACATATACACAAAAATGGGGATAGTTTTCCAGAATGTTAGGCTTGATTGAAAGAAATTGGACCTAGAAGAATGCACACTGTATGATTCCATTTATATGACTTTCTGTAAAAGAAAAATATCATCCATAGAGTCAAGAGATCAACGGTTGGGTGAAACCAGGTATAGAGTAGGGAATGCCTGGGAAGAGTCTCAAGGGAGCATCATGAAGTAATGAAAATAGCTTATTTATTGATTATGGTGATGGATAAATGAGTATATGAATTATTTTGAGCTCATTAAAAAGTTCACTTAGACTGGGAGCATTTTACAATATATAGGTTATACCTAAATAAATGTTTAATTTTTTGATAGTGTATATCAAGCCAGATTTTAGTTCACAGTGGCAAATAAATACATGCAAGCATACCAATATAGGAGACATAAAAGACACAGGTTCGATCCCTGGGTTGGGAAGATCCCCTGGAGGAGGGCATGGCTATCCACTGCAGTATTCTTGCCTGGGAAATCCCATGGACAGAGTAGCCTAGCAGGCTACAGTCCATAGGTTTGCAAAGAGTCAACATGACTAAAACGACTTAGCAAGCAGCAAGCATGTATACATATATACAAAAATATATAGATAAACGATGTATCCATCCCTAATTGCTCCAATATTGAAAAATTATTTGTGAAAATATGATTATGTGATATAGATTTTTGAGCATCTACTTTGTTTCAGACAATTTCCTAGGTACAAGGAATATATTGATATGCTAGAGAGATAAATCTTTTATCCTCAAAATCTGCACTTTAAATGATAACTAGAGTTTAGTATCAGAATAGAGAATAGTGGGGTGTCATTTAAAATGGGCTACTTATGGAAGGTCACTACAGAAAGAAAACGTTGGAGAAAACACATTATTTAAATCAAGAAATTAGACATGAAAATACTTGGGAAAAATATTGGAGGCAGGGGAGACAAACACAAAAGCTGAGGTTGTAATGTACTGAAATGTTCTAGAGACAGGAGGAGTAAGGAAAAAAAGGTAAAAATTCAAAGAGGAGATTATGTCAGCCATGGCAGGATGCAGAAAGTACTTTAGACTGAGGACCCCAACCCCTGGTCCGTAACCTGTTAGGGACCTGGCCGCACAGCGGGAGGTGAGCAGCAGACAAGTGAGCAAAGCTTCATCTGTCTCTACAGAAACTCCCCATCACTCTCCCATCACCCTGAGATGGGATGTCTAGTTGCAGGAAAACAAGCTCAGGGCTCCCACTGACTCTGCATTATGGTGAGTTGAGTAAGTCTTTCTTTACATATCACAGTAACAATAACAAATAAAGTACATAATAAATGTAATGCACTTGAATCATCCCAAAACCATCCCCTTTCCCCCAACACACACAACAGTAGCTCATGGAAAAATTGTCTTCCATGACAATGATCCCTGGTGCTAAAAGATCGGGGATAGCTGCTTTAAATCATGCATGTAATAACAGTTCCTTGAGCCGAAGATTTCCACTGACTTCTTCAGGAACCATCTTAAAAACAAAAGTGAGGTCAGCAACTGGGTATCTTTATAATTCACCTTCCATCTTCTTAACTGACTGCCCAGAAGATCTCTGCTTGTTTTTTTTTTTTTTTTATTTAGGGATTTGATACAACATTTCATCAAAGTGAAAAATTACTTTTTTCATGTTTGTGAAATAAATATCAGGGACAAGCCAGTATAACAGAACCTTGCTTATCATTTTAACAAATGTATGGTATAAATGATGTTATCTGTATTTTTAAAAAGACAGCTGAACTCAGAAAATCTAAGTTAATATATCCAAGATCACACAACTATCAAGAACCAAGTGAGTGAGTGAGTGAAGTCACTCAGTTGTGTCAGACTCTTTGCGACCCCATGGACTGTAGCCTACCAGGCTCCTCCATCCATGGGATTTTCCAGGCAAGAATACTGGAGAGGGTTGCCATTTCCTTCTCCAATCAAGAACAAAGGAAGGGTTCAAATCCAGGTCAGCCTGATTTTAACTATTAATATATTGACTCCATTGTAACCGCATAATTTCTGTCACTCTCTAGTTCAGACTTTCTCAAACCTGGCCACATTAGTAAAAGTGAAAATGTTCTGGCTAGTAATGACCATTACCAAAATCCTTTGAAATTATCCTTAACAGATGTCTTGAACCAGAACATGGTTTTTAGTTAGGAGGTTATTTACCCACCAACACACATACATATAGTTAGTGCAGAACAAGTCCTGATGGCTAGTGAAATATATATATGTGTGGTGTGTGTATATATATATACATATATATTTTTTTTTAAGAGAGAAGGTATCTTCTAGCAAAAAAAAAAAAAATACAAAAATAAAAAATCACCCACTCTTGTGGAAAAGATATAGGATTCAGTACCCCTCTGTCATATGATATTATTAAGATTTTTGTGTGAGTGTGTGCGCTTGTGATCTAGAAGTTAGTGGACTTCCCTGATAACTTGGTTGGTAAAGAATCTGCCTGCAATGCAGGACCCAGGAAAAAGGAGCCATGACCCCACAAGAGACAGACCCAGACTTACCTGTGAGTCTCCAGGAGTCTCTGGCAGAGGTGTGGGTCAGTGGTGGCCTGCTGCAGGGTCGGGGGCATTGAGTGCAGCAGTGCGTGCATGGGGTATTTTGAAGGGGGTTGCCATTATCTTCACTACCTCCAATGTAGCTTGGTATCAGGTCAACAACGACAGAGGATGAGATGGTTGGATGGCATCACCAACTCAATGGGCATGAGTTTGAGTAAGTGCTGGGAGTGGGTGATGGACAGGGAAGCCTGGTGTACCGCAGTCCATGGGGTCTCAAAGAGTCAGACAGGACTGAGCTACTGAACTGAACTGAGCAACAACAGGGAGGGAACACAGCCCCGCCCATCAACAGAAAATTGGATTAAAGATTTACGGAGCATGGCCCCGCGCATCCGAAAAAGAAGAAAGAAGTTTCCCCCACAGTCAGTCTCTCCCATCATGCTTCCATAAGCCTCTTAGCCTTATCACTCAGAGGACAGACAGAACAAAAACCACAATCACAGAAAACTAATCAATCTGATCACATAGACCACAGCCTTGTCTAACTCAACAAAATTATGAGCCATGCCCTATAGGGCCACCCAAGACAGACGGATCACAGTGGAGAGTTCTGACAAAAAGTGATCCACTGGAGAAGGGGGTGGCAAGCCACTTTACTGCTTTTTCCTTGAGAACCTCATGGAAAGTATGAAAAGGCAAAAAATATGACACTGAACCATGAACTCCCCAGGACAGTAGGTGCCCAATAAGCTACAGGAGAAGAGTGGAGAACTAACTCTGGAAAGAATGAAGAGATGGAACCAAAGCAAAAACAATGCCCAGTTGTAGATGGGGCTGGTGATGGAAGTAAGTCTGATGCTGTAAAGTACAATATTGCATAGGAATCTGGAATGTCAGGTCCATGAATCAGGGTAAATTGGGAGTCAGTTAGGGACAATTTAGGACAGGTCAAACAGGAGATGGCAAGAGTGAACACTGGCATTTTAGGAATCAGTGAACTAAAATGGACTGGAAAGGGTGAATTTAACTCAGATGACCATTATATCTACTACTGTGGGAAAGAATCCAAGAGAGAGAAATGGAGTTGGCCTCATAGTCAACAAAAGAGACCAAAATGCAGTACTTGGGTACAATCTAAAAAATGAGAGAATGATCTCTGTTCGTTTCCAAGGCAAACCATTCAATATCACAGTATCCAAGTCTATGCCCCAACCAACAATGCTGAGGAAGCTGAGGTTGAATGGTTCTATGAAGACCTATAAGACCTTCTAGAACTAACATACAAAAAAGATGTCCTTTTCATTACAGGGGACTGGAATGCAAAAGTAGGAAGTCAAGAGATACCTGGAATAACAGGCAAACTTGGCCTTGGAGTACAGAATGAAGCAGGACAAAGGCTAATAGAATTCTGCCAAGAAAATGCACTGGTCATAGCAAACACCCTTTTCCAACAACACAAGAGAAGACTACACATGGACATCACCAGACGGTCAATACCAATATCAGATTGATTATATTCTTTGCAGCTGAAGATGGAGAAGCTCTATAAGTCAGAAAAAACAAGACCAGGAGTTGACTGTGGCTCAGATCATGAACTCCTTATTGCCAAATTCAAACTTAAAATGAAGAAAGTAGGGAAAACCACTAAACCATTTAGGTATGACCTAAATCAAATCCCTTACGATTATACAGTGGAAGTGAGAAATAGATTCAAGGGATTAGATTTGAGAAACACAGTGCATGAAGAACTATGGACAGAGGTTCATGACATTGTGCAGGAGGCAGTGATCAAGCCCAAACTCAAGAAAAAGAAATGCAAGGAGTCAAAATGGTTGTCTGAGGAGGACTTAACAAATAGCTGAGAAAGTAAGAGGAGTGAAAGGCAAAGGAGAGAAGGAAAGATACACCCATCTGAATGCAGAGTTCCAAAGAATAGCAAGGAGAGATAAGAAAGCCTTTCTCAGTGATCAACGCAAAGAAATAGGGAAAAACAATAGAATGGGAAAGACTAGAGATCTCTTCAAGAAAATTAGAGATACCAAGGGAACATTTCATGCAAAGATGGATGGGCACAATAAAGGACAGAAATGGTATGGACCTAAAAAAAGCAGAAGATATTAAGAAGTGGTGACAAGAATACACAGAACTATACAAAAAAGATCTTAAATGACCCAGATAACTACAATGGTGTGATCACTGGACTAGAGACAGACATCTTGGAATGCAAAATCAAGTGGGGCTTAGAAAGCATCACTACGAACACAGCTAGCAGAAGTGATGGAATTCCAGTTGAGCTATATCAAATCCTAAAAGATGATGCTGTGAAAGTGCTGCACTCAATATGTCAGCAAATTTGGAAAACTCAGCAGTGACCACAGGACTGGAAAATGTCAGTTTTCATTCCAATCCCAAAGAAAGGCAATGTCAAAGAATGTTCAAACTACTGCAGAATTGCACTCATCTCATATGCAAGCAAAGTAATGCTCAAAATTTTCCAAGGCAGGCTTCAACAGTACATGAACCGTGAACTTCCAGATGTTCAAGCTAGAGTTAGAAAGGCAGAGGAGCCAGAGATCAAATTGCCAACATCCGTTGGATCATCGAAAAGCAAGAGAGCTCCAGAAAAACATCTACTTTTGCTTTATCAACTATGCCAAAGGATTTGACTTTGTGGATCACAACAAACTGAGGAAAAATTTTTAAGTGATAGGAATACCAGACCATCTTACCGCCCTCTTGAGAAATCTGCATGCATGTCAAGAAGCAACATTTAGAACGAGACATGGAACAACAGGCTGATTCCAAATCAGGAAGGAGTACATCAAGGATGTGTACTGTCACTCTGCTTATTTAACTTACATGCAGAGTACATCATGAGAAATGTCAGGCTGGATGAAGCACAAGCTGGAATCAAGATTGCCAGGAGAGATATCAATAGACTCAGATGTGCAGATGACACCATCCTTATGGCAGAAAGTGAAGAAGAACAAAAGAGCCTCTTAATGTAGGTGAAAGAGGAGAATGAAAAAGTTGGCTTAAAACTCAACATTCAGAAAACTAAAATCAACGTCCCCAGTCCCATCACTTTAAGGCAACTAGATGGGGAAACATCTAGTTTCCATCCAGTTTCCAATCACAGAAACAGTCACAGACTTTATTTTTTTGGGCTCCAAAATCAATGCAGATGGTGACTGCAGCCATGAAATTAAAAGATGTTTGCTCCTTGGAAGAAAAGTTATGACAAAACTAGACAGCTCATTAAAAAGCAGACATTACTTTGCCAACAAAGGTCTGTCTAGTCAAAGCTATGCTTTTCGCAGTAGTCATGTAAGAATGAGACAGTTGGACTATAAAGAAAGCTGAGCACCAAAGAATTTATGCTTTCGAAGTGTGGTGTTGGAGAAGACCCTTATGAGTACTTTGGACTGCAAGGACATCAAACCAGTCAATCCTAAAGGAAATCAGCCCTGAATATGCATTGAAAGGACTGATGCTGAAGCTGAAAACTCCAATACTTTGGCCACCTGATGCAAAGAACTGACTCATTGGAGAAGACCCTGATGCTGGGAAATATTGAAGGTGGGAGGAGAAGAGGGTGACAGAGGATGATATAGTTAGATGGCATCACTGACATAATAGATATGAGTTTGAGCAAGCTCTGGGTGTTGGTGATGGACAGGGAAGCCTGGCGTGCTGCAGTCCATGGGGTGGCAAAGAGTTGGACACAACTGAGTGACTGAAATGAACTGAACTGAGAATTTAGGTATCAACAAATATCTCTAAACATCTTTCCATGTAAAATAAAATTCAAAAATCTCACTATAGAGCTCTATTAATTACTATATAAGCTTCCTTGTTGTATTTGCCCCTCAGTTTCTTGAGAATAATTAGCCATAGAATCCAGTGCTCAGGCACAAAACATGCAAATAGTCATTATCTCTGACAGGTATTACAGCCATCTTAAAAACTTGAAGTTTATTGATCTTGCTCAAATATGATGGACACGAAAGCTTCATTAATTCCTGAGAGGCAAGGAAATACTAGTGAGCTCCAGAATATATATCAAGACAAGTCTTTCAGGTTTATCTCCATTACACAGTTACAGTGGTGAGTGTTTTGTAAATGTGCCCTCAAATCTTCCAATTCAGACTAAAAAGCACTGAATTCATTCTGTTTAACTCTCTCATGAGAGTTAAATTATAGATTGTATTGAATTTAGGTCTGAAATGAGAGCAGCAAAATTGATTAGATGGCTGTCTTATCAGGAAAGATGAAAGGGAATACATATTTACAGCCAAGCTGAAGGATGTGTGTGTTTAGTCACTAAGTTGCATCCTACTCTTGTGACCGCATGGATTGCAGCCTGTCCATGGGGTTCTTCAGGCAAGGATACTGGAATGGGATGCCATTTCTTTCTCCACGGGATCTTCCAGACCCAGGGACTAAACTCAGGTCTCCCGCATTGCAGGCAGATTCTTTACCATCTGAGACACCAGGGAACTCCCACATTTTGCCATATTCTACGTTACTCTAGTGTTAAAAATAAGTAACTTTTATATCACACAATACAAGCTCATATATTTAATACAAGCTTTTATATTTAAATACAAGCTCAGGGTTGTATCTGGTACTTGACTGAGGAATAAAGATGTGTGTTTTCAATGGAGGAAACGGGGGCTATGTCTTGGTCATATAGTCATGACTAAGTAATTTGCTTACATGGGACAATGAACTGTCCAAAATTGGGAAAGAAGAATGACAAGACTGTATATTGTCACTCTGCTCATGTAACTTATATGAGGATTATATCATGCAAAATGCTGGGCTGGATGAATCCCAAGCTGAAATCAAGAGTGCTGGGAGAAATATCAACAACCTCAGATATGCAGAGGACACCACCCTTATGGCAGAAAGCTAAGAGGAACTGAAGAGCCTCTTGATGAAGGTGAAAGAGGAGAGTGAAAAGCTGAATTGAAACTCAGCATTCAAAAAACAAAGATCATGGCATCCAGTCCCATTGCTTCATGGCATTTACTATTGCTAAATTTTTGATGAAAATAACAATGTGCTGAATAAAAATTGGAAGCAAATTAAATGAGCAATTTTTAATAAAAACATGTAAAAAGTAATAAATAGAAATGATAGGGGGCACTGTCTCCTTGTTTGAAATGTAAACAGGATACTTGGTTCTCAAGATAAATAGGTAGATGGAGAGAGATACAGAAGTATAGGTATAACTAAATATATAAATATAGGTATAGATATATGTGAGATATAGAGATATCTATGTCTATCTGTATTGTATATGTGTGTATATCTATGCATGTCAGTCTCCCAGTTATGTCCAGCTCTTTGTGGCTCCATGGACTGTAGCTCACCAGGCTCCTTTGTCCATAGAATTCCAGGCAAGAATACTGGAGTGGTTAGCCATTCCCTTCTCCAGGGAATCTTCCGAACCCAGGGATCGAACATGGGTTTCCCGCATTGCAGGCAGATGCTTTACCTTCTGAGCCACCAGGGAAGCCCTGTCTGTGTCTATATCTATATCTGCGTCTGTGTCTGTATCTGTATATATAACCTTCAAACTAGACTTCAAGAGTATGTGAACGGAGAACTTCCAGATTTACAAGGTGGATTTAGAAAAGGCAGAGGAAACAGAGATCAAATTGTCAACATTCGCTGGATCATAGAAAAAGTTAGGGAAATCCAGTGAAACATCTACTTAAACTTCATAGACTATGCTAAAGCCTTTGACTGTGTGGATCACAACAAACTGTGGAAAATTCTTCAAAATATGGGAATACTAGACCACTTTAACTGCCTCCTGCATAACCTGAATGCAAGCCAATAAGTAACAGTTAGAACCAGACATGGGGCAACAGACTGGTTCAAAATTGAGAAAGGGATATGTTAAGGCTGTATATTGATACCCTGCTTATTTAGCTTATATGTAGAGTACATCATGCAAAATGCTGGCAAGAGTGTGGGGAGAAACATCAATAACCTCAGATATGCAGATGGCACTACCCGGTCCCATCACGTCATGGCAAATAGATGCAGTAACAATGAAAACAGTGATAGACTTCATGTTCTTGGGCTGCAAAATCACTGTGGATGGTCACTGCAGCCACGAAATTAAAAGATACCTGCTCCTTGAAAGAAAGGTTATGACAAACCTACACAGCATATTAAAAAGCAGAGACATTACTTTGCTGACAAAGGTCTGTATAGTCAAAGCTATGGTTTTTCCAGTATTCATGTATGGGTGTGAGAACTGGACAATAAAAAATACTGAGTGCTGAAGAACTGATGCCTTCAAAATTGAGTGCTGGAGAAGATTTTTGAGAGTCCCTTGGACAGCAAGGAGATCAAACCAGTAAATCCAAAATGAAATCAACCCTGAATATTCATTGGAAGGACTGATGCTGGAGCTCCAATATTTTGGCCACTGGATGGAAGGGCAGACTCTGGAAAAGACTCTGATGCTGGGAAATACTGAAGGCAGGAGGAGAAGTGGGGAGACAGAAGATGAGATGGTTGGATGGTATCACCAACTCAATGGACATGAGTTTGAACAAACTCCAGGAGATGGTGGAGGACAGGGAAGCCTGGCGTGTTGCAGTCCGTGGGGTCGCAAAGAGTTTGACATGACTGAGCGACTGAACAGCAACAACAAGATCTATATCTATAGAGAGGAGAGAAATGATTGTATATTTAAAAGACAAAATATTTAGGATACGCATTGTGGATCCTATTTTATCTTCATTAAGGTTACCATATCATCATACTTTAGGGAGTGATGTACACACAAACAATATACACTGTACAGGCAAACAGAGGCTCTGCTGTGTGTTTTTGAGATAGAATTATTGGAACTGGAAATTGAAGTTGGTTTATAATTACTAAAAGCACATATGTGTCAAAATACATCTTTAATGTTAAACTTAGCACACTTATTTTCAGAGTCACAATATGATGTTTACCACACACTTGTCAGATTCATGCTTATAGTTACATAATGGATATCATCACAAGGACGCAATCATGGGACATTGGGACTATGGTCTAATTTGAAATTTGCATACCCACACTGTCAATTTATTTTCTTCTTGATTAGTAGGTTTTATAGACTCTGTCCTTTAAGGGTTGCTAAGTGGATCCTTCTTTTCCAAAACAATGAATCTTCAGAAAACTTGATGAAATGTTTGAAGATTTCATGGTCAGTTCACGGTTAACATTTCTTTGAGCTTCACCGATTGCCTGCATTGAAAGCCATCACAGAACATTTAAGCTTCTTTTGGTGACAAGAAATGAATAAAATATCTTAGCTTTTGGTTCCAAATGCACAACATGATACAATTTGGAAAGGATGGCAGACTCATTGCTTTTTGGCTCCAAACCCCTTCATTGCTGGCTGCTTTGGAAGAAGTATGTTTTCAGCAGGCAGAAATTGACAGGAATACATAAGCCGCTTTGGCAAGCACTTCTGCATTTGGCCTTTTCCAGTTGATGCACCAAGATGATGAAAGGCCTCAAATAAATTAACAATCTCCTTTTTTTATTTCCTTGCCACATTAAAGTCAATGGAAATATAGTACAAATTGAAAAAAGATTTTAAAATGGAAGCAAATGATGACTAAAAGGGAAAACTGAGATGAGTGGAACACTGAAGCAAATTAATTCCTACCTGATAGAGTGAAAAAATAATTCAACACCTGTTTGTTAAATGCTTACTATATGCTGGACATTGGGCTGATAAAAGTTGATTCTATAGCTTTTGTTTTAATGGAGAGACAGGGCATATTAACAAGTACTTATAGTGTGACAAATGGTATTTTTGGAGTGTGAGCAAAAAGCAAAGAGCAGATAGGATCACTTTAGTCCCTACTCTTCCCCTACATTGCCGTGTGTGTGTGTGTGTGTGTGCGTGCTCAGTCATATCTGACTCTTGCAACCCCATGGACTGGAGCCCACCAGTTTCCTCTGTCCATGGGATTGTCCAGGCAAGAATACTGGAGTGGGTTGCTATTTCCACCTCCAGGGGAGCTTCCCAATCCAGGGATCAAACCCACATCTCCTACACTGGCAGGTGGGTTCTTTATCACTGAGACACCTGGGAAGCCCACTTAGCTGCGTATCTTTGGACAAAACATTTCATCACTTTAAAACCCATTTATTTCTATCTCTGTCACACTGACCGATGACATGAAGTGTAAAACCCTATCCATCTCTAAGTTTAGTTGAGTGACAAAACATTTCCTTTCTGTATGCTAAGGAATGGGTACAGAATGGAGTCTTCAAATTTAAGTAACTGTAGTGGTCAGAAAGAAAATAAATGAAATAAGTATAAGCCAATGGAGGTATTAGAGATTCTGCTCAAATGAAGAGTGTTATGTCTCTTGTGAATTAATTTAAATTAAGATAAATGCACTCTCAATGTACAGAAGTGGGAGATGAACATGTGCCAAAACAAACAAGTGAAAAGAGCTATTATCAACAAAGCCTCACATGAATTTTATAAAATAAATAACACAAGGAGGAGGAAGAGTTACTACTGACTGAATAGTCAAGAAAGGTGTCTTAGAGGAGGAAGAACATAGTTCACCTTTGACAGATTAGTGTTTTGAAGGTCCTAGAAGAACAGGGATATTTTAAGTGAAAGATATGACTGAAAGATACACTAGTTCAGAAACTGAATTTTGTTTTTTCCAGAAAAGTTTGTGTAGACTAAACAAAAAGGATCTAGATAAAGTTGGTTTGAAATGAGTTAAAAATATAGATCTGGTTGAAGTTTTATTGAGACTATCAATAGGAACTTTAAATTGTCAGAGAATACTGAAGATGTGGAAGATGGAGAATATGTAGTTTTATAAAAGTGACAGCTTGGATGTAAAGAGGTATTACTTATCCAGATCTTCTCCTTATGCTAAATTTACTATTTCATTTTTTGAATTAAATATTTTAAAAAAATCAAAGCTAGTTAAGGAGACTTAGTATTCTTTTATTCTGTACATGACTATTATTATGAACATTACAGAACTTGAACTAAAGTAGGAAACTATTTAGAATGACTTGAAGAAAGTTCTGCCTCAAAGAAGGGAGCTAAAGTAGATAGACTTGAAGCGGATTTTAGCACTCTGAATACAAGGCTTTTGGTCTTCTGCATGAAAATATATATTGGATCTGCATAGACTATTTTCTTTCATACATAATGTGAATTTCCATCTTTTAATATTAAAAGTTAAAAATGGGCCATTGATGCACATTATAGAAAAGCAGAATTATGTACAGTAATACTGACAAATAAAATGTGTTCCACTAAAACTATCTCCTGTTGATAGTTTTAAAAGAAGCACTTGGAAATCTTTGTTCAAGGGAAAAACTAAAAAATAACAAATAACTTTCTTAGCCTATATGTCAAATTACAGTCAGTTTGTCAAAAGAACTTATTGAGCTGCCGAACTCACTATATTTAATTTATATGAAAGATAACTTTATCCTTTAAAAAAAATTGCATTCCTCTTCTTCTATTGCCATACTTAGAAGTTAAAGTAACAATAGTCTCAGATTTACTGTTTTATTATGTTCCAGATATGTTTTTTCCCAACCTGTAAATATTATCAATGATTAAATGAAAAACAAATAAGCTATATTAATTAGGAAGCAAAACCAAATGCAAGGATACACTAGAATCTAAAAATACAATATCAATAGCAAATACTTGCAGAGGTTCAATTTAATTAAAGACTTAAAAGTCAACAGATGAATCTGCTCTGCAGATCAACTGCTCTGCCCTATCTACCATGACTGCCTAGTCCACGGGTCCTCATTTGTCCCCTGGACCATGCCAAGAGCTCCTTAAATCGTCTGACTGCTGCCTGTCTTGTTCTTGTATAATTCATTTTCCGTACAGCTATGCTGTTTGCAAATGTATTTCCATACATTTTCCACACTCTCTGTGCTCTAGCCACCGAGGCTTTCTTTCTGTTACTTGAACAAGCATATTCCTTTGAGTGCCCCCAGATGGAGGTGCCTTGCCACCACATACTCTCATGCTTGGCTGCTTCTTGCCAGTCTGGTCTCTGCTCATAGCTCACCATTTAAGAAAGGCTTCCCTGACCATTCTATTTAAATTAACCCCTGACCCAACTCACATTCTCTCACATTGTCCTTGTTACAGTCTTCATAACAATTCTTTATGTCTATTTTGCCTTGAGTGGACATAAGCTCTATGAGAGCAGGGCTTTCCTTATATTATTTACTGCTAGAGCGCAAGTCGAAAATTTTAGTGACATATAAGAGACACTCAAAAATATTTTCTAAACTAAGGAACAAGCTTTTTGAGGAGATTCTTAGAAAAGTGGGGCTTCCCTGGTAGCTCAGTTGGGAAAGAATAAGCCTGCAATTCAGGAGACCCTGGCTCAATTCCTGGGTCAGGAAGATCCGTTGGAGAAGGGGCAGGCTACCCACTCCAATATTCTTGGGCTTCCTTTGTGGCTCAGCTGGTAAAGAATCTGCCTGCAACGTGGGAGACCTGGGTTCGATCCCTGGGTTGGGAAGATACCCTGGAGAAGTGAAAGGCTACCTGTTCCAGTATTCTGGCCTGGAGAATTTGATGGACTATAGAATCTATGGGGTTGCAAAGAGTCCAACATAACTGAGTGACTTGCACTTTCACTTAGAAAAGTGGATATTTTCATGAGATTTAATTTGCTGATTCTGAGTATTAAAATTGCGGGATTGGGACTGACATATATACACTAGCATATGTAAAACAGATAATTAAAAATAAGGACATACTGTATAGCACAGGGGACTTTTCTCAATATCTAAGAATGACCTATGTGGGAAAAGAGTCTAAAAAAGAGTGGAGATAGGTATATGAATAACTGATTCACTTTGCTATATAGCAAAAACTAATATTATAAATCAACTATATGCTCCAATAAAGAAATAACTTTTTTGAATTTAGAAGAAACAAAACACAACTGGACTGTTTCTTATCTCTATTTTTGACCTTAAGATGTAAAGAAGCATAGAAAATATTAATGATGCTTATGATTAACTAACACATGAAATGGCTTAAATAATATAATTAGAGTGGTATGAATAGTTTTAAATACGATTTTAATCATTTGTCATGTTTAAATATCTCTCCATATTTAAAATCCAGATAACTGTAAAAAGAGTAAAATTATCTCGTTTTTTCTTAAATTTCTCTTAATTTTTTTCTTAAATTTATTTATTTTTCTTAAATTTCTGTTCTTATAATTGTGCTTTGCCTATTTATATTTTATTTTTATTTAGGTGTATAATCTAGTGACCCTCATTCATTTGACTATATATTTCCAATTTAACTTTTTAAAGAAATATATTTCACAATAAAATAAAATATATTTTAAATGACTTAAGAATATGTAATGAATATAACTGATATAAGTAAAAAAATCTTTCACAAGCATTTTTCTGAGAGCATCAATATTCTTTCTTAGATTAATGGTTCTTATTGGGTAAATTGTTAAAAAACTGAAAGTGAGTAGATACTTTTAGGAAAGTCAACAAAAATACAAGGTATATATTAACACTCCAAGGGATATAAAATATGATTCTTTGAATGAGACCTAGAAGTTTTAAGCCTCCGTATTCCCCCTTGCAATCCCAAACATTAGCTACATAGTTTGTTACTTGTAGTAGCTCTCTGCCTTATTTAATTAGTTCAGTTTTAAACACTGTGATGAAATATTCCAAATACTAACATTTTCAGGGCATAAAATGTAGAAATAAACATTATTTCTTTTGTCAGGGCTTTTTAATTTTCAGAACTGTAAACTGAAAGTCGGGGATGCTAAGAACCTAGAGATACTGTCACTACCTATCTCAGCATGTTTACAGTCCATGTGCTTTCAAAAGAACTCTACCTGTTTTTAAAGAAATGTAGTGTTTGCATTTTACATGCTGCATCAATGTTGTTGCTATTTAGCCACTAAATCGTGTCCAATGCAGGAACTCCATGTCTCCTGCATTGGTAGGCGGACTCTGGGAAGCCCCATGCTGCATCAATATTAGCCCACTAATATTCTAACAAGTCATGGAAAAGTGAGCCTATGCCTAGTACAAAACTCCACAGTAAAAATTGGTGTCAATTTATTATTAAAATTGTAGGAATTAGGACATGTTAAATAATATTATAAATGGCAAAATGAGAAATATAGATCAATGCTATTTCCTTTCCCCATCCTAAACTAATATGCAGTAAATGTGCCTAGATTTTACTTTCATGGGAATACTTTCTCCTAAACAGAGAAAAATGAAGGAAAACTTTGATACGATAAGTCAGAACGTAATGAGGCTGCAAGGAATGGTCTGCGTCAGCATCCCTCACACCCCCAATTTCTCAGCTGCCAAATATTTTTGCCTTCTTTCATCATCCTATCAAAACTTATCTTTTTAAGAAACTGTATACTCCTGGATGGTAAATATCTGCCTGCAATGCAGAAGACATGGGTTTGACCCTTGGGTTGGGAAGATCACCTAGAGAAGGGAATGACTACACTCCTACTCTTGGCTGAACAATTCCATGGACAGAGGAGCCTGGCTGGCTATAGTCCATGGGGCTGCAAAGAGTCAGACACAACTGAGCGACTAACGCACACATAGTGAAGAGATTAAGAGTTGATATTGACTATTCACTAAATATATGACCTGAAGGAACTTAATCTTTTGTGCTTTAGTTTCTCATCTACAAATTGGAGATTGTTTTAGTTTTCTCTTAATAAGACTTCAGTATAAATCAAATATATTAAAACGTTAAAGGTTTAATAATCATGCTGAATCCATTGTGAGTGTCCAATAATTATTAACTGGTAATTTCAATGATATAAATAATAGTAGTAGTAATACCAGCATTAACAGTAAGTACAAGTAATAAGTACTAGTAGTATCAAAAGTAGCAGTATTCCTATCATGTTAAAAATTATTTCCTCCTCCAATGCATGCATGCATGCATGCTAAGTTGCTTCAGTGGTCTCCGACTTTGGGCAACCCTATGGATAGCAGCCCACCAGGCTTCTCTGTCCACGGGATTCTCAAGGCAAGAATACTGGAGTGGGTTGTCATTTCCTTCTCCAGTTAAAAATTATATTAGTCATTATATTTATAGTGGGGAATCAGCAAGATGATCTTTGTTTCAGTCTGGATGTTATCTTTTAACCTGTCTTCCTTATCACTAAATCTCTTTTCAGTTGTGCCCATTACAGTCTTGTTAGTTATGGCATGATTTGTTTTCAAAAACAAGAGACAGGTAAAGGTGGTATAAAAATAACACATTAATAATTCCCATGTAACAAGAAGGCAGCTGAAGGTAGATGATGCAAGGATTTGTTAAAATTGCTCAGCAATATCAAGCAGGCTTTTGATAACATTCCACTCTGCCTGCTAGTCATAAAATATCAGCTATATTTCTCCACAGAGTAGAGATACCTTAGACAGCTCCAAGCATCACATCCTTACATGACTGCATCAAATATTAGAACAAAATGAGCTTTCCCTTCAGTCCTCAAAATGAGTGGTCAGGCAGCATTGTAGATAGTAAGAGTACCTCAATGAACAAAATAGACAAAAATCCCATGCTCAAGGTATATATACTTGAGGTAGGAAGAAATATATGTATAAAAAGAGAGAACTAAATGAAATATAGAGTCTGCTAGTTAGTGAAAATGTCAGCAAGAAAAGGAAGAGAATGAAATTATAAATAATAGTATATATATATATTCAGAGTATATAAAATATATAAAATGTTTAATCAAGAAAGAATGGAATTGGATTAATATGATGTTCTAAACAAGTAATTTTGCTGTCTCTCCTGCTTCACATTCAATGAGGTGAGAGAAAGAGAGAACAGCATGTGAAAGATGCCACAATGAGGTACAGATGTTTAGTCTCAGAATATAAAAAGCATATGCAATACAATCTTCAGAAACACAGAGTAAGAAGAAATGTCAATGCCAAAACACATGGAGAAAATACTGTTGCACAGTCACAAGTAATTCTAGGAGTCAATCTGAGGATTTCTCCTTAAGGAGAAAGCGTAGAATTATTGTCTCTGATACTGGAAAAGTGAACTGCCAATGAAAATAAGTGTTATCAACAGGCTTGTACAATCATGTATGCCAAATTTGTACTCATAAATGTAAAGGTAGGCAAGTCAGCATCTCTGCTTGTTTCTGTAAATTAGGCATAGTTTTGAAAGTAATTATAGTTGAGGTTTTGCCAATTGAGAAACACGGAGGGAGAGTGAGTTATTTATTTGAGTGTACTAAGCAAGAAATTCTTAGTTATAAGAACCAAGGAATATAAGCTGTGTGCAAGAATGAAGAATAAAGCTGTATAGAGACCTGTGGACAGTAGTATAATATTTTTAAAAAACTGGTAAAGTCCCTTGGTAATGATGCAAGGAAATCAAAGAATTTTTGAAAGGTGTGCAAAATGAATCAAAATGTTAGAAGGCGATAGTAGAAGTCTCTTTTAAATAAAGATTCTGAATGACATTTATTCATTAGTAGTGAAAAAAAAGAAGTCTAGGAAATGACTATGAAATGAGATGGATACATGGCATGGAGCAAAAACTTATTTCAAATGAGGACATCAAGAACGCGAAGTTCCCAGGGGCATGTACCTTTAACCAACCAGATGTTGAAGACCACATAATAAGAAACACCTATAAGCAGTAAAGAGAAAGATGACAAGTTTTAAAATGTAAGTGAATGTTTTATATTGATGACAAAATTTAGAAATAGAATGGAGTGTATTCTGATAACATGAGTTTCAAGTGTGTTAGTTGCTCAGTTGTATCTGTCTCTTTGCGACCCCACGGACTGTTGTCCACCAGGGACTCCTCCCTAGCCAAGGATTGAACCCCATGTCTCCTGCATTTCAGGCATATTCTTTACCCTCTGAGCCACCAAGGAAGTCCATGATTTTCAAAAAACATTGTGATTTAAGGGGGTGTGATGGATTTAATGTTTGTCCCTTCCCAAAAATACATTTGTTGAAGTCCTAACTGCCACTGAGATGGTATTTGGAGGGTGGAGGCCTTTGGAAGTTAATTATGATTAGATGAGACCATGGTAGCCTTAGCGCCTTTATAAATTATAGAAGGGAAAGAGACAATGGAGCGCTGTCTTTCCTTGAGTGCGCAAACAGATCCTATGAGCACGCAGTGAGATGGCGGCAGTCTGAAAGCGAAGCAGAAGGTCCCCACTAAGAACCAAATCTGCTGGCACCGGGCTTCCCAGACCCCAAAGCTGTGAGAAGTAAATGTCTGTTGTTTATGCCGCCCAGTCTATGATGCTACGTCACAGCATGCTGTGTGCTGCCTGCACGTGAAGCCGCTTCAGTCATGTCTGATTCTTCGCGACCCCCATGGACTGTAACCTATCTGGCTCCTCTGTCCATGGGGTTCTCCAGGCAAGAGTACTGGAGTGGGTTGCCATGCCCTCCTCCAGGGAATCTTCCTGACCCAGGGATCAAAACCAAGTATCTTACATCGCTTGCATTGGCAGGTGGATTCTTTACCACTAGCATACCTGGGAAGTCTGGTGTGAGTGAAATAAGCAGCCACCCTGAAGGGAGGTGTAGGGGCAGCGTTCCTCAGGTTTCACTTAGAGTTGTTATGAGAAAGGACATTTGGAGAGGAGCTGTAACAGGTAGACAGTCTGACTGGTGAAGGCCATATACATTAGAGGGCACCATGGAACAGTTCTGGGCATGAAGAAGAGTCTCAGACTAAGAGATGCAAAGAAGGAACAAAAGTCCAGGTGAGGGATTAGAGCATTGAGTCAGGACTGGGTTAAATAAGTTTGTACACCGAGAATATTTTAATTGTCTTGCAACTAAGTGGCAGGGCTATTTTATTCTATTTATAGCAGACAGGACACAGTGTGGAGGCCTGGTGTTGGGAGGTGGCTGAGTAGCTGGCCCTACCATGGAGGATATGAAGCTCTGTTGGCCTCTCCTCTATGCCACCAAGGGTGATGACGCAGGTGGAAAATGGTGGTTGCACCACGGTGCCCAGAGCTCAATGACTTCGCATAACTTCAGAACATCTGGAACTTGGTAGTTTGCCTTTATATATATATATGTTTGGGCTGATGGTTTCTGGTGAACACTAGCGTTTTGTATATTTAGCTACTAATGATTGTCTCAATATGTACATGGGTATCATTTGTTTTTCTTAGCATGCCTATTAGTAAAGTGGTATTTGCTTTTGATAAAATTTTACATGAACTTAATTTTTCTCAGTTAGCTCTTTGAAACTTCTTATAAATGTAAAAGAATGTATTTTGGGCTATGTGTAAATACTTGAGGACATTTGTATAAAACAATCTGATGAGAAGTATTGATACACCAATGCAGAGCTTCGCAGGTGGCACAGTGGTAAAGAATCTGCCTGCCAGTGCAGGAGACACAAGAGACAGAGGTTTGATCTTTCGGTGGAGAAGATCCCCTGGAGAAGGAACTGGCAAGCCACTCCAATAGTCTTGCCTAGAAGATTCCATGGACAAAAAGAGCCTGGTGGGCTGTACAGTCCATGGGGTCTCATGAGTGAGACATGACTTAGTGATTAAGCAACAACAACGATGCATACACACACATATATACACACATATATGCATGCGTGTGTACATGTTAAGTCCCTTCAGACATGTCCGACTCTGTGTGACACTATGGACTGTAGCCCACTAGCCTCCTCCTGTCCATGGGATCTTTCAAGCAAGAATGCTAGAATGAGTGCCATGCCCTCCTCCAGGGGATTTTCCTGACCCAGGGATTGAACCTGCATTTCTTATATATTCCTATATTACATATATATGTGCCAAGCTTATCTATGTAATGTAGAGTATGGAGACTCCAAGTGAGAGAGTCATTTCCTAGGCTGGTTGATAAGAAGTCTAGGGGTCCCCAAGGAGAGAGAGGTCTGGGATATTCAAGGAGGAAGAAAGGACAAACCTTTTTACTTTTTCTCCTCTACATTCCTTAGGATTATATAACAATAATGTATCCTGCCTGAGGACAGTCTTTGGATTAAATCCTCTGGCTAATTCTGTTATCTTAAAACATAAATTATGGGAGTAGGTCTGGTCTTTACAAGGATGTATCCTGCCTGAGGACAATCTTTGGATTAAACCTTCTGGCCAACTCTGTTATCTTAAAATGTAAATTATGGGAGTGGGTCTGGTGAGGTCTTTGCAGCCTCCAGACATTCTTTGGATTCATTGGAGAGTATATAACTCCATTGCTAACACTAGCAAACGGGGTACTCTTTTGCCCCCTTCTGATGCCTATGTCAGAAGCTTTCTCTATCTCCTTTATACTTTAATAAAACTTTATTACACAAAAGCTCTGAGCGATCCAGCCTCATCTCTGGCCCCGGATTGAATTCATCTCCTCCGGAGGCCAAGAATCCCGCGTCTCATCATTCAACAACAACCTTTCACAAGTAGCAGTACCAGAATGCACACACACAAAATGTATATATTTGCAGAAGGGCAACTAGATGAATTAGCTAAAGAGCTGGTATACATGAAAAGGAGTAATGGTCAATATGAATAGAAAAATAAATCGAGATATCATTGAAGACTAGGATAAAATGCTAATTTTAGAGTATTTAATATAAAGGAAAATCTGAAAATATTTGATCAGAGAAGTTCTGTTTTGAGAGTAGTTGTGTTTTGGGAAGAATAATCTGGAAGAGGTTAATTATATGAATCAGCACAAGAATTACTCAATTGTAAAATCACTAACTGGCATTTCTATAGTAAATATTGGAAAAGCTAGGAGGATCTTTTCATACTTTGCTCAACTTTAAACAGTAAATTCTGTAGCTTTAATTTTAAAATGGCATGTTCTTAGTTGGAAGTTACTATTCTGATAATTCAGATACTTAAAACTTCTCGCAGAAATTTAAAAACAAAAATTAAACCTGAACTAATATTAAGTGGTAATGTACTAAATAAATAAAATATTCTTAGAATATATTTCCCAGTTTAATGTTTCCCATAGTTCTCTCTTTGTGTACTTCCAGGAGGGTTAGAGCATGTGATAAATATCACTTTGCTTATATTCTGTAAGAGACAACAGATATACTAATGAGGAACTCACTATATCTCTTTTCTCTCATCACTTCACCTTTAACTTGAATAAATAATTGTTTAACAAGGCAGACATAATATGACTAAAGAGCATGTTCTACAAGGGTAGCTAAAGATCTGTCTAATCAAAACTGGTGATGTAAGGACAGATTTTGTTGTTATTGTTCAGTTGCTAAGTCATGTCTGACTCTTTGCGACCCCGTGGACTGTAGCTTGCCAGGCTCCTCTGACCATGGAATTCTCCAGGCAAGAATGCTGGGGTGGGTTGCCATTTCCTTCTCCAGGGGATCTTCATGAATCAGGGATGGGACCCGAGTCTCCCGCTTTGCAGGCATATTCTTTACCACTGAACCACTCGGGAAGCCAAGGTTGGATCTAGCAACACCTATATCCATTCACTATTTTCAAAAATTTTATCAAAACTTCCATTTTTTATCAAGTGAATGATTAACATACAAGAAATGAGGTATTTCAACATTATTGACAAATCACAAATAGACCTGTGAGATTCAATGATTCATAACACCAATATTTGATATAACTTGTTCCGTTATATTTTAGGTAACTCTACATGACTAAGAATATATTGACCTCAAAACATATATAATCATTTACAAAATCTTTCAAAATCAATAACAACTTGAAAAGTAAAGCAAGTCAATTCACTTCTTCTGAAGGAAAAGAAAAACCACCTCAGGTCAGCAGAACTGAACATTTCTTTCTCTCATTGTGAGAAAGCTTTTATTTTTGGTCCATTTATTATCCCAAAACTTTTCCAGATCATTCCTGCGGTTCAGGATATCGCTATAATAAAAATTAGTCACAAGAAGATTCACTGTACCTTTAAAACAATCCTGACAAACAAAAATTACTTTGCTTTATAATATTCCATTAGTAGACAAGCATGGAGTATAACAGAACTTGCAGAATTTATAGAAAACCCAAGTAGTAGAACTCAACCTGATAACTGAACTATATGCACTCATCTACATCCGTATTCCCTTCTCTATTTGGGATGAAAGTGATGTGACATTAACTGTGCCTTATCATTTCTGTAGTCAAGTGTGTAATTTAGAAGTAAGAACACGTTGTAAATACGGCTAAACAAAGCCCTCCTTCTGTATGGAGAGGGGGTAGTTAGGCATATGCTACAGACAATTCAAAAAGCCCAGAAGAGGGGTTTCGTTCCCAGGAATCTAAACTTGTCAAATATATTTTTAAAAGAAATGTTTCCCTGATCACCTTGTTTTGGAATTCAGAAAGTTGTTTGCATATATTAAGTCCAAATATCTAAATGTGTTGAAAATGATGTTTGCAGTATCTAAAAATATTTGTTTTTAAGGCAAACAGCATACATATTTAAACAAATCAGTTATTCACTCCTTTTTTAACAGGTTTGTTTCTAGATACAAAAACTAAATCAGCCTCTTCTTTAAGCAACAATCTTCAGTTGGAGCAGGGTATTCTCTGAATACCCTGAATGTCAGGATTCTTTTTGGCTCAGTGTAACAGCAGTTTTCATAACAAAGCCTAGTGTTTTGTCAATTTTCTGAACTATTGTATAATCTTTTCCTAGGAGAAATCTATAGACCTTTTTCATCCCCACCAAGTTATTTGATGCTGTTAATATTTTGGGAATGCATTGTGTCCAATTGTTCAATCCTGTTCAACTCTTTGCGGCCCCATGGACTGTAGCCCACCAGGCTCCTCTGCCCATGGGATTTTCCAGGTAAGAATAGTGGAGTCGTTGCCATATCCAGGGGATCTTCCCAACCCAGGGATCAAACCCACATTTCTTACATTGCCGGCAGATTCTTTATCACTGTGCCACCTGGGAAGCCTTTATCTGAAGATAAGATTTCCTGCAAAATTAGCCAGCCAACTAAGACCCAATGTCTGTGGATATTCCCCAACCATCAGATCTTGTTCTTCTTCTTTGTTTTTTTTGGCCAAAACCCATCTGCTTTATTCTAGAAGACTCTTGCCTCTCATTCTAATCTTAATTTTATGACTCTATTGGAATCATCTTAAAGCACTTCTTTTGAAATATTCTCTTCCACAGAAGACTATAGAGAATGAATTAGAAGAATTGGCAGAAAGTTACACTGAGTACTAAAGATCCTAGGCCCAGCAGATGAAATGGGTGACATCCTGATCAAAGGAACAAAATGTAAAGACTATATACAAAGAGCGTTTAGTACCATAGCACCTGGCTCCTCACTTTCATCACTGCTGACAAGATCATGGCATGTATTAAGGCCCCAGTCACTCCTGTTTCTCATAACCATGAGTCATTAGAGAAAAGCTAAGTTAGCTTCCATATATTATCTTTAAAGAGACATGGCAGTGTGTCAAATATTAGAGATTAATATCTCCCAGGGGAGAAATAAGTGATTCTTTCAAGCTTCATGGCTTAAATATGTCTTTAGGGAACTGTTGCACAGGTGGAAAAAAAGAAAATCATCTCTCAAAGATGCAGAAGTAAAGTAATGTTTGAGGGGTGAATATGCTATTTATTCAAAATTGAAATTGGAATGATTTATCACTAATCATGCTAGCCAGCAGTCAGCGTTTACATTTTGAAAACTGTTAGAATGCCTTGATTGTATTTGATGACTCTGAAGTGTTTGTTCAGATTTTACCCACAGGGAAGCTGATGATCAAAGGGATGAAGGGAATCACAAAAAGTCCAGAGCTGATAAACGGTAAAATGTGACCTTAGATTCAAATGTTGTGAAACTAAATGTGTTAGAGCTTACTTTAAAACCGCCACTTCCCATTTCTCCAGATACTATGCATATCAGTATGAATATCTCACATTATAGATTAGATAACATCCAGCAGTTAAATGAAAGTCACAGCTTACTACAGTAAATTGTATTATTCCTTTGAATTTTAAGATGAAACTGCAAATACGTTCCCATGGGGAAGACAATCTGCATTATTCCGAGTTTCCAACTTTTGTTAGAGAAACTTAGACTGCATTTAAAAGTCATATCCCTTCAGCTAATGTAGTACAAGTAGGGCTTTTTTCTAGTTTCTAGGAATATAAAGAATGACACCACTTCTGCCTTTTTCTTTTTCTTTTTTTTTTTTTTTTTAGCGTTTCTTTTTTTTTTTTAATTTTTTTTTTCCAGTGGGTTTTGTCATACATTGATATGAATCAGCCATGGATTTACATGTATTCCCAATCCCGATCCCCCCTCCCACCTCCCTCTCCACCCGATTCCTCTGGGTCTTCCCATTGCACCAGGCCGGAGCACTTGTCTCATGCATCCCACCTGGGCTGGTGATCTGTTTCACCATAGATAGTATACATGCTGTTCTTTTGAAATATCCCACCCTCACATTCTCCCACAAAGTTCAAAAGTCTGTTCTGTATTTCTGTGTCTCTTTTTCTGTTTTGCATATAGGGTTATCGTTATCACCTTTCTAAATTCCATATATATGTGTTAGTATGCTGTAATGTTCTTTATCTTTCTGGCTTACTTCACTCTGTATAATGGGCTCCAGCTTCATCCATCTCATTAGGACTGGTTCAAATGAATTCTTTTTAATGGCTGAGTAATATTCCATGGTGTATATGTACCACAGCTTCCTTATCCATTCATCTGCTGATGGGCATCTAGGTTGCTTCCATGTCCTGGCTATTATAAACAGTGCTGCGATGAACATTGGGGTGCACGTGTCTCTTTCAGATCTGGTTTCCTCAGTGTGTATGCCCAGAAGTGGGATTGCTGGGTCATATGACTTCTGCCTTTTTCAAATGGCTTCAATGTCATTGCATATTCCTACAAAGAGAGCATGGAGGTAGTGTGAGTAAGTGGTTAAGAGTCTTCTAGAACCCAGATTCTCTAGTGCAAATCTAGGCCTTTCCATTCCTTAGATTTGTGACCTTGAGCAGACTGCTTTCTCACTCAGAGCCTCCTGTTTCCCTCTGCAAATAGGGATAATATTACTTACCTCAGAGTTCAGTGTGAAGAATAACCACGTGTAAGCTTATTTACACAAGGTTAGAGCTTTGTATAAAATGTACTTTCTGGGCTTCACAACAACCCTAAGATATAGGTGTTTTTAATCCTTATTGCAGAGATGAGTTCATCGAGGCTTAGAAAGTTAATTAACTTACCCAATGTCAAACAGGTGTGTGGGAGAGCAGGAAATGAAACACAAGTGATTATAAAGACTGCTTTAACCAACATGATACATTTTAACCTGGAACTAGCCAATGTGTAAAATATCATATTCCCTAAAGTACTGCAATATTCAAACAGTTCTGAAAAATGTAGAACTATATTAAAGGAGTTTTTTTTTTTCCTTCAAATTAGACATTCCACTGATTTCATTATTTTTTTTTAAAGTTTGTTTTCAAGGGGCATCATAGAATTAAAGGCTAGGTGGTTTACCAAAGACAACAGAGTATTAGCAAAGATCGCCCTTATCAAATAATGACCTGTTATATTTTAGCACATTTCATACATTATATCAAGACCTTATGACAACAGTATAACATAAATACCTATGTTTGCAGATGAGAACACTGAGGCTTTCATAGGCTAAAAAGTGAACTTACTGTTATCTAGATAGAAAATTATAGACCTGTGAAATGAAAATCAATTGACTTAACTCCCAAGCTTATATGTTTTTTTCTATGTATAAGTACTTCTTATTACAAACTTATGTCAGCAGTCAAAATAGTATCCTTACTATGTTCATGCCTATCTCATGGTCATGTTCTTATTCACATAAGAAAATGTAGCTTGCATGTCTCTGCATTGTTCCTCACTTATTTTAAACTCAATTATATATATATATATATATATATGCTTTTTTTATTTTCCACGTGTATTCCTACTTACTTTTTTTTATTGAATGATAATTGCTTTACAGAATTTTGATGTTTTCTGTCAAACCCCAACAAGAATCAGCCACAGGTACACATATGTCCCCTCCCTTTTGAACCTCCCTCCCATCGCCCTCCCATCTCACGCCTCTAGATTGATATAGAGTCCCTGTTTGAGTTTCCTGTGACATACAGCAATAAAATTTTAATGTAGTGTCTTCTGTTTGTCACTGATCCATCCATCCACCTTTACTCATCTTTTACTTCACCATCCATTCAACAAATGGTTATTGAGCATCTTCTTTGTGCTAGTAGCATTCTGCATAATGTTTAGGAAGGAGATATTTCAGTGTTGTGTGTATGTATGTGTGTGTGTGTGTGTATGTATGTATGTGCTTCCGTTTTTATCTGATGGACTGGTTCTTCTAAAATCTGAATTTCCTTGAATATATTTTGCAAGTACAGTCACTTTCTCTTGAGTTCATTTGTTTCAGATTCTTTCTTTTACACATGAAACATTATTACAAACATACATGCTACCTTATGATCTACTAATTTATTCTTAAAGAGATATTCATCATGATCCTGTCATCTATAGATGTTGGATCAGATGTCTGGTTACAGAACAAAGCAAAACAAACAAAAGACCTTGTCTTCATGGAACTCATATTCTGCGTAGAAAAGACAGAGAATCAACCAGTAAGTGCGTTTGCTCTGTTAGGTGGAACTTTGGAGATAATTAGGGCCAGGTAAAGAAAATGTGATTACAGGACACATTACTAGTGTGAATAACATGACCAGAAGAGATTTCTCCAAAGGGTAGCATTTAACTACTGCCTGAAAGAAGTGAGCCATACGGCAAAGGCCTTTAAAGCCGGTGAAGAGCAAGTGCAAGGTCCTGACGTGGGAGTTTGTTTGGTATATACAGGAATATGTTCATGTTGGCTGGGAAAAGGAGTAGAGAGATAACATGGTAGGTAATGGGATGATAAAACAGTAGGGGTATTGAGGGTGTAAGTCTAATCCTTTCAAAGCATTATACGCCATTTCAAGAACTTTGAGTTTCAACCTAAATATGTTGAGAAGATGGCAGAATGATTTAAGAAAGGAAGTGACTTGATCAGATTTATATTTTTAAAACATCATCCTAATGGTTGTATTGAGAATAAACAGTATAGAAAGGAATACAGCAACATAAGAGGTGGGGGAAGGGTGGACCAAGGTAACTGTAGTAGATAGAGCAAAATACAGAGAAAGTGAAACTTGTTTGCTATGGGGATGGTATGTGATATACGTGATTGACAGGAGTCAATACTCCAGGTGTGGGCTGACTAACTGGAGGGATGCAGTTGCCATTTACTAAGCTTAGGAAGAAGTTCTAAAGGGAGAAATCAGGAAAATTAGAAGCAACATCCTTACTGTATGCCAACACTTTTTATACATTACCCACTTTAGTCCTTACACAAAAATTTATCACTCTATTTTTATCAACTACCTGTTATAACAGAGGAAATCAAGAATAAATGAGGTTAATAATGTTTCTACGTTTGCACAATTAAGACAGTGAATGAGAATTTCAATTCATGTCTGTTTCATTATCATGCCATTTTTGTGTGAATTATAGCTTTATCCCCTCTATTTGGCACTCTGTGTTTACCTGACTTTCTGATCAAACATTACTATTGGACTATATGCCATAAATATATATACTGGGGTTGTTTGTTATTTTGGGGAGTGCTATGTTCAAAATAGATACACAGTAAAAAGAGTTTTAAACAGAATGTACTGTGGTTGACAAAGAAAAATAAACTCTATCATATGCTGCAAGCAAGGTGACTAATGTCGTCTTGACATGGCATGATGTGATATTTAATTGTCTAGAATAGACATTTGAACCTTTCTGTTTTATTTTATTTTGTCCTTAATTTTTCAAGGCACCATTTTTTGGTTCTGAATGCCTTGATTAGCCCAAGCTTGATGGCACAAATTTTCCCTTAAAGTAGAAGTCATATAAAGTCAGGTTTAATTAACAAATGCATATCTTTTCTGCAGAGCAAATAAGTCATTCATTGTAAATTATCCACAAAGGGCATTTAGAAAGTCATGAAAATTAATCATTATGTTTATATTTGTATTTATGTGAATGTAAATCTTTGTTTCTTTCACTGACTAAAGCTCTGAAGGTTAAACTACTGTTAGTGCTTTTTTTTTAATTGGTAAGAAAAGTTATTATGACTGCTGGAATATATTGAGCACAAACACTGCAATTTTATTCTAGCAGCATTTAGCTTACCGGAGCCAGACTGCCTGGGCTTGAACGTTGACACCAACATTTGCTAGTTGAGAATTTTTCATATTCATAAATTGCTTCTTCTTCCCAAAATGTTAATTGAAGTTGAGAACAGTACTATGTCATAGGTGGTTGTCATAATGTAGATAACTAATGCATATAAAGTTCTTAGAACATACATCTATAGCTGTAATACTTATGCAAACGTATTGAATAAATCACTGACAGCATTTTATTTTTTATTGGTATTTGACATTATTTTCTTGAGCTTTCCTAAGGCATATCTGATTTGACCCTATTAGATTCTCTTATGTTAGATTGTTACTCTTCTATCTGGTGTCTAAAATATTTTGTGTATTTATAAAATACATATTTACTATGCAAATTTTGGAAATAAATTTATCAATAAGGGAAGAGCAGAGCCTCAAAAATAAAAAAATCATCACTATTCAAATTTGGTAATTTTGTTGATTTTTTTTCATAGTTTTCATCAATATTTCACATATTTTAAGTCATTCTATATACAAGCTTTTATAAAATAATTATTCACTTACTATTTTTTAAAAAAGCATTTTGGTAAATCATCACATTAAAAAATATCAGGATGGGGAATACATGTAAATCCATGGCTGATTCATGTCAATGTATGACAAAAACCACTACAATATTGTAAAGTAATTAGCCTCCAACTAATAAAAATAAATGAAAAAAAAAAGAAAAAAAAATTTCAATGAGTGCACAATATTCCATCTAGCAAACAAAGCATAATTTGACTAATCATATTCCTATTGTTGGTCATTTAATCTGTTTTCATTTTATCATTGTAAGTAACCTACGTTATTAATTTGTTAAATTAACATTATTAATTATTAATTTGTTAAATTAACATTTGTTAGGTCGTGCCCCGAGGTGCAGACTGTTAAACCCTAGTTCAACAAAATACTGGGAGATAAATTGAAAGAGAAAGATGTATCACTCATTGGTCCTGGAAGAAGTACAAGACATGCCTTGAGGGACAACACATACGTTCAGACAGGTACAGGCAGAGAGAGCCAGGACCCGTGGTGCATGCCTTAGGGCTCACGAGAAGAATGCTTTGGAGTCCTGAGCTAAGGCCTGTTTGCTCAATTAAACCAAAAAGTGGGGTTTTGTTAAGCTCCAAGGGGGTCTTATCTAAGTGATACATGGGAAGGTAGAAGAATCTATTTATCAGAGGGCAACTGGGGAAGTCATATCAAGTGACATTTACTGGTGAGTCGGCAGGCTGTTATCGAGACTACACACCTGGATGAGGGCAGATATTAGTTTAAGGCTCCCTGTAGTCCACTTGGCCAAACAAAATAGACACCAAGGAAGCAATATCATGGAGTTGCTTAGCTAAACTCTTGACACCCTAATAATGGTAGCAATACTCATAAAGATTTGTTTCTTCTTCTGCATTTTTCATTATGTCAGATTTCTGAAAGAATTAGGGTTTCTTGCATTGTAGGCAGATTTTTACCAAGCTATCTTCCCCTGAGCTATCCGGGAAGCCCAATTATTAGGATAATTGATAAAAATCCATTGAGGCCTTCAAACAGTTTTTCAGTTAAAGTTGAACCAAATTTTAATACTGCAAATGAAATCTCACTGATATCCCATTTTTAGTGTAGTCAATTCTTAGAAAACAGTTATAATGTAAATCAAATAGTAGATTATCCATTTTACTATTTTTAAAATTATGCATATGCTAAAGTAGAAATATGTATGTTGTATAAAGAGATGGTATAGAAATATTCCAGAAGATAGTGAAGGACAGGGAAGCCTGGCATGCTGCAGTCCACGAAGTTGCAAAGACTTACCAACTGAACAACAAAAACAATAGAAATAAAAAGGTGTCTTTCATCCATAAGATGCAGCATGGAATGCATAACATTCCATGGTTAACCACAAGCAAAGAAAATGACTTCTCAATCTTTAATGGGCAATATCCTCAATTCCTCTCCACTTTTCTTTTGCCCATCCCCTTGCGTGGCCCCCAAACCAGTCAAGGAGATGGTGAGAGAACTAGCAACAAATAATAGGCTTCATCCTTGGCACACCATTGCTGGCAAATAAAAAGTAGTGGACCCCAACTCCACACCACACCAATGAAACTCAGAGTTATTGCTGTTGATTAGTCACTAAGTCACATCTGACTCTCTGTGACCCCATGGACTACAGCACGCCAGACTTCGCTGTCCTCTACTATCTCTGGAGTTTGCTCAAATTCATGTCCACTGAGTCAGTGATGCTATCTAACCACCTCATCCTCTGCCATCCCTCCTCCTTTTGCCTTCAATCTTTCCCAGCACCAGGGGCCTTTCCAATAAGTTGGCTCTTTGCATCAGGTACCAAAGTACTGGAGCTTCAGCTTCAGCATCAATCCTCCAATGAATATTCAGGGTTGATTTCCATCGGGATTGACTGGTCTGATTTTCTTGTTGTCCAAGGGACTCTCAAGAGTCTTATCCAGCACCACAACTTGAAAGCATAAATTCTTTGGCACTCAGATTTCTTTATGGTCCAACTCTCACATACATAATCACTATTGGAAAAACCACTGCCTTGATTATATGGACCTTTGTCGGCAAAATGATG
Organism: Cervus elaphus; assembly: GCF_910594005.1. Lineage (NCBI taxonomy): Eukaryota > Metazoa > Chordata > Mammalia > Artiodactyla > Cervidae > Cervus > Cervus elaphus. The sequence goes on along the minus strand of NC_057815.1, from coordinate 82,478,622 downwards.
TCTCTGCTTTTTAATACATAGTCTAGATTTATCATACCTTTCCTTCCAAGGGAAAGCATCTTTTAATTTCATGAGGTGGCTTTTACTATCCCCATTTTATAAGAAAGCAGTCATCATCAACAACAACAGCAACATTAAATTGTTTGTCCATCATCACATAGTTGGAAAATATAGGCTTAACTTTATTAATTTGATTCCCAAGGTCCTGCTTTGTGGAAAATGTAATCATTCTTCACACTAATTTTTTTAAATAAAAATGTTACTAATCAATTTGGATTTGAATTTAATTAGTCACAACTACTATTGGGCTTTTCTGGTGGCTCAGACGGTAAAGAATGTGCCTGCAATGCAAGAGACACAGGCTCAGCCCCTGGGGTGGGAAGATATCCTGGAGAAGGAAATGGCAAGCCACTCTAGTATTCTTGCCTGGAGAATTCCATGGACACAGGAGCCTGGCAAACTACAGTCCATGGGGTCACTAAAAGTTGGACATGACTGAGTGACTAATACTTACACTTTCATTCATTACTCTGCTTGATAACCATGTATATTTCCTCTTGCTTCTGTTAAATTTTCAATAACAGCTTTACTTAAATATACTCCTCATATAATAAATCTTCACAATACAATTCCAGAAAATTTTCTTAACCACAAAAAGAACAAAGATAATAATCCCTAGCAGGCAGTCCTCATTCTCCCTCCTACTCAACCTCTAGTAATCTCTCATCGGCTTTCTATCTCTGTGTATTATTTCTCTATTCTGGAGATTTGATACAAAGGTATCATACAATATATGGCCTCTTGCATCTAGCTCCTTTCACCTAACATAATATTTTCAATCACATCTCAGTTCAGTTCAGTCACTCAGTCATGTCCGACTCTTTGCGACCCCAAAACTGCAGCATGCCAGGCCTCCTGGTCCATCACCAACACCCGGAATCTACCCAAACCCATGTCCATTGAGTCGGTGATGCCATCCAACCATCTCATCCTCTGTCGTCCCCTTCTCCTCCTGCCCTCAATCTTTCCCAGCATCAGGGTCTTTTCCAATGAGTCAGCTCTTTGCATCAGGTGGCCAAAGTATTGGAGTTTCAGCTTCATCATCAGTCCTTCCAATGAACACCCAGGACTGATCCTCTTTTCAATGGACTGGCTGGATGTCCTTGCAGTCCAAGGGACTGTCAAGAGTCTTCTCCAACACCACAGTTCAAAAGCATCAATTCTTTGGCGCTCAACTTTCTTTATAGTCCAACTCTCACATCCATACTTGATCACCATAGCCTTGACTAGACGCAGCTTTGTTGGCAAAGTAATGTCTCTGCTTTTTAATATGCTATCTAGGTTGGTCATAACTTTCCTTCCAAGGAGTAAGCGTCTTTTAATTTCATGGCTGCAATTACCATCTGCAATGATTTTGGAGCCCCCCAAAATAAAGTCTGACACTGCTTCCACTGTTTATCCATCTATTTGCCATGAAGTGATGGGACCAGATGCCATGATCTTAGTTTTCTGAATGTTGAGCTTTAAGCCAACTTTTTCACTCTCTTCTTTCACTTTCATCAAGAGGCTCTTTAGTTCTTCTTCACTTTCTGCCATAAGGGTGGTGTCATCTGCATATCTGAAATTATTGATATGTCTCACAGCAATCTTGATTCCAGCTTGTGCTTCTTCCAGTCCAGCATTTCTCATGATGTACTCTGCATAGAAGTTAAACAAGTAGGGTGACACTATACAGCCTTGATGTACTCCTTTTCCTATTTGGAACCAGTCTGTTGTTCATGTCCAGTTCTAACTGTTGCTTCCTGACCTGCATACAGATTTCTCAAGAGGCAGGTAAGTGGTCTGGTATTCCCATCTCTTTCAGAATTTTCCACAGTTTATTGTGATCCACACAGTCAAAGGCTTTGGCAGAGTCAATAAAGCAGAAATAGAAGTTTTTCTGGAACTCTCTTGCTTTTTCGATGATCCAGCGGATGTTGGCAATCTGATCTCTGGTTCCTCTAAGTTTTCTAAAACCAGCTTGAACATCTGGAAATTCACGGTTCATGTATTGCTGAAGCCTGGTTTCGAGAATTTTAAGCATTACTTTATGTTGTACCAAGTATTAGTATTCCAAGCATGATTATAATAAATTAATTTTTTTAAGTCAGTCAACTGTGATGTAACACTGTTTTCCATTATTTTCCTTAGAACCTTGTTTTATTGGGATATTAATTGGTGAAAGGACTTGGAGTAAAACATGTTAGAAATTCCCTTGGTTAAGCAAAGTTAAGTTTGTCATTGTGGAAATTCTTGGAACCTTAATAACAGTCCTGTGTTGTGTACAACTCCAAGAGGATGAGGTTCTATGCAGCATTTCTAAGATGTTTTTGATTACAGAACTCTTTTGGGGAGTGTGGAATACTCAGCAGTACCACTAATGTGCGAATATACTTTTTAATGCCTTTAACTGTGAAGGACATTATTTTTAGTAAGATAGTCTTTGAATCATTGCCAGTTCTTCAGTTTATTAGTTAAGAAATTTGGGGCAAGTTGCTGAAACTTTGAGGCAGTCTTTTATCATTTAAAAAATGAATAATACGTTTGGTTAATAAAGTAAAATAAAAATATGATAACTTATGTTGGCATATATTGACTGCTATTTATATATATATCCATATATTGTCATATAATGACTGCTATAGATGTTAAATTTACTATTTTGTGAAATATCAACTTAATAGAAGTACATAAAAATAACACATTATTTTGATCCAGAGAGTAACTAGATAAATTTAGAAAAATTACCAAAATTTAATGAATATTTAGTCTTGAATTTACTAAGAATTCATAATTTTAGAAAATATGTGTACATTTTGTTATTGTTGTTCAGTCACTAAGTCATATCTGGCTCTTTGTACCCCGTGGACTGCAGCATGCCAGGCCTTCCAATCCCTCACTGTCTCCCAGAGTTTGCCCAGGTTCATGTCCATTGAGTTGATTGTGCCATCCAACCATTTCATCCTCTGCTACCCTCTTCTCCTTCTGCCTTTAATCTTTCCCAGCATCAGGGTCTTTTCCAATAAGTTGGCTCTTTGCATCATGTAGCCAAATTACTGGAGCATCAGCTTTAGCATAGTCCCTCCAATAAGAATTCAGGGTTGATTTCTTTTAGGATTGACTGGTTTGATCTCCTTGCTGTCCCAGGGACTGTTAAGAGTCTTCTCCAGCACCACAATTCAAAAGTATCTATTCTTGGGCTCTCAGCCTTCTTTATGGTCCACTCTCACATCCATACAAGACTACTTGAAAAACCATAGCTTTGATTAGAAGGACTTTTGTTGGCAAAGTAATGTCTCTGTAGCTTTATTTTTAATTTTTTGAGGAACCTTCATACTATTTATCACTTTTAATTAAATAGCTCCACATTACTTTAAAGATGCTACCACTGATAAGTAATTGGATAAACTTAGATGTTTAATGGTGGTATTCATGTTAAAATGATTAATATGGAGATATTAGAGAAAATAACAAAGGTATCAATACTGTCTCATTGTGGAACAAGCAATCATATATACTTCAGCAGTTATCAGAATTTACTTTCACTGTATTGTTAAATAAAGGCAGGATTACTATTATAGTGTGGAGCAATATCCACCTGAATTAATTCATGTTTAGACAATAGGTGGTAAAAATTGGAAAACTGAACTTATATTACTAGAAAAATAAAAGTGTTTCACATCTTAAACTTGTGATAAAAAATAAATTCAGTCACCTAAGTTCTCGAATGACTAAAAAGATGAAGATATTTTCTAAGAAACATATTTTTAACAAGCAAGTAAGAATATTTCATTTGGTAATAATGCATTTGTTAAATACATGATTAGTGTTCAGCATACAACATTCTATGTACTTCCATATAAATATGCATAAATGTACAAGCCAGATGGATTGTGCTAATGCCAGGATTGCAAAACATTATCTCAAGCAGAAGCACTCTATAATAACTATATTAATCATTAATAGCTTTGGTGTTCATCAAAATATCATTAATCCTTATGAATTAAATTGTTAATAACGTACATAAAATATGGATTTAAAAGGAAAAAAAGCTTTGTAATTATTGCCTTTATTGCTGTCCTCTGGATCTAGGAGTCATTTTAAAGGGAGGAATATAACATTTGCATGGTCTTTAAAACATGCATACTTAAAATCAGAGTACACACATTGTTGATTTTAATTTCTGATCCCTTTCTCTATAGCACAACCTATCTCTAAGTGGCTTTGCCATTTTTGTCTCACAAGACCCTAAATTCATCTTTATTCCAAGTGACACCTCTTTTGTTTTGCAGCTGAGGCAACTCCCATAATATTCAGTGACAGCAAGGCATACCACCTTGTTCTAGATTTTCTAATTCCCATTTTTACTATTTTCACATAATGCATTCTACTTTTGGAGTGAACTATCCCATGTACAAAGTGCACAAGTTTAAGCCTGCAGATCTATGAATTATCATTGACATAAATACATTCATGTAAATACCACCAAAGTTGAGAAGTAAACCACTGCCAACATCCAAGAAGAGGAACAAGTCTCCTCCTAAGCACATGCCTATTTTATGCCCCAAAGAAAACATTCTCTTGATTCCTAACAAAATATATAAGCTTTGCTTATCTTTGAACTTTCCGAGTATGCATGTGAGAGCTGGACCATAAAGAATTGACGCTTTCAAACTGTGGTCCTAGAGAAGATGTTTGTGAGTCTTATACACTGGAAGGGGGCTTCCCAGGTGGCACTAATGGAAAAGAACCCGCCTGCCAATGCAGAGATGGAAGACATTCAGGTTTGATCCCCGGGTCGGGAAGATCCCCTGGAGGAAGAAATAGCAACCCACTCCAGTATTCTTGCCTGGAAAATCCCATGGACAGAGGAACCTGGGAGGCTACAGTCCATAGCTTCGCACAGAGTTGGACACGACTAAAGTGACTTTGCACATAGACTGGAAGGAGATTAAAGCAGTCAGTCCTAAAGGAAATTAACCCTGAATATTCATTGGAAGGTCTGTTGCTGAAGCTGAAGCTCCAATACTTTGGCCACCTGATGTGAAGAGCTGCCTTATTGGGGAAGACCCTGACGCTGGGAAAGGTCGAAGGTAAAAGGAGAAGGGGGAAGCAGAGAATAAGATAGTTATATAGCACCACTGACTCAATGGACATGAATCTGAGCGAACTCCAGAGATAGTGGAGGACAGAAGACCCTGGTGTGCTGCACTCCATGGGGTTGCAGAGTCAGACTTGACTTGGCAACTGAACAAAAACAAAAGCGATCTTTGAAGTTTAAGTGGAATCATAATATGTTTTGTTTAAAGTCTGCACATCTTGATTATTATTTTCATTGAAGTTTAGTATTATTGTATGACTATAACATGATCAGTTTCTCCATGCTATTCTTAATGAATACTTAGTTCGTTTCCCACACAGGGTATTAAACCTATTATGACCATTCCTGTATATATCTGTTGGTCACAAGTGCAATCATTTCCACAAGATACATACTTAAGTATGTTAAGTTTAGCAGGTTACGCTAATACTTTTTCACAGTAGTGATTAAGAATTCCTGTTGCTCCACATACTCACCATTACATATTTTTAGTCTTTCAAACTTTAACCATTCTGATCATCATGTAACAGTGGTCATTGTGATTTTATTTTAATTATTTTAATTATTATTATTAATTAATTATTTAATTATTATTAATTATTTAATTAATTATTTTTTATTTTTAATTTTCATTTACTTGATAACTCACAAAGTAGAGGAAGTTTTCATGTCTTATATATTTTATGGCTTGGTATCCTTGTTACACATACATATATATGCAGTATCCATATTTATATATAACATTTTATAAACATAAACATTGATTTCTATTTATCTATTAGGTATATCAGAAAAAAAATAAAAACACCAAACCATGTTAACACTTAATATTTCCCAATGAAGACTTTATTTATAAGAATGGAATATGGGGAAAACACAATTTTAAAAATATATCTATATCTACAGTTAGAAGTTGGGGGAAACAAATATTTTAATCAGAGAATAACTTCTCAAGGATTGTTTTAGAAACTCAATGTAATCCTCTCATCTATACACGTCCTATAGAGTGGTCAGTGATCTCAGGCTAACAGGACGAGCAGGTCTAGACAGCATTAATGTGATAGATCTTCAATCTGATTAGTTCTATCAATGACCCAGAGCATCCATTGATGTTAGAAGAATTTAACACAGTAGAGCAAGTCTACATTCAGACGAGAAACCCCAAGACAACAGTGGCCATGGCATTCACAACCATTGTTCTGCACTGCAGCATGGCCACCATTACTGGCCAGTCATGCTTCATTCATTCATTCCTCAGCATTTCAGGATGGACATGAACATTACAACAGGGACTCGTGACTCAAAGCATGCAGTGAACAAGCCCCCTGAAGCTAAGGAGCAGATAGCAGCTGTCCTAGAGAACCCACCAACTGGGGACTGTGACAGGCTCTCTCTTGAGCCTGGCTTTTAACCCCCAGCTCCATCCAGGGCTCTTAGCCTTGTTATCTTGAGTCATTGGCAATGGGAAACTAATATTTTGTACTTCATAATAAACCCTTAAATTATATTTTTAAACAATCAAAGTTTCATGACCAGATTTCTTTTTGGTTATTGTCTCTAATGTTACTGCTTTGCCAGAATTCTTTCTGTAGTCTGAATACAAAGTCATTACCAGTTGTTTATGGAAAATGGTTAGTCTTTTTAATAAATTATTCTAGGTTAATTAGAAATCCATATAAAGATACAATTTGACTCATAAATCATGATGTACACAAATAACAAAATCAGAAATGTTTAAAATCAAAATGTAAGTAAGTATGGAAAATATAACATGCATTAAAAATAATCATAGTGTAAGTATCACAGGTCTCTTATCATGGGTGAGAGATTTATTAAACAGAGCATTAAAAAAATTAAAATTCAGGACATCCCTGGTGGCACAGTGGATACAAATCCACCTGCCAATGCAAAGGACACAGGTCCCATCCCTGGCCCAGGAGGATTCCATGTGGCGCAGAGCAACTGAGCCCATGTGCCACAATTACTGGGCCTAAGCTCTAGAGCCCACCAGCCACAACTACTGAGGCCACATGCCAGGATCACCGGAGCCTGCACATCTATTAATGACCCAGGGTGTCCACTGATTGTAGAGGCTGTGCTCTACAATAAGGGAAACCACAGCAACCAGAAGCCCACACACCACAACTAAAAGTAGCCCCTGCTCGCTGCAACTAGAGTAAGTCTGCACACAGCTATGAAGACCCAGTGCAACCTAAAAACAAATTAAATCTTGCACATTAAAAGTATACAATTTTGTTAATTTAGTTCAGTTTCAGTTCAGTCGCTCAGTCACGTCCGATTCTTTGTGACCCCATGGACTGCAGCAGGCCAGGCCTCCCTGTCCATCGCCAACTCCTGGAGCTTGCTCAGACTCATGTCCATCGAGTCGGTGAGGCCATCCAACCATCTCGTCCTCTGTTGTCCCCTTCTCCTCCTGCCCTCAGTCTTTTCCAGCATCAGGGTCTTTCCAGTGAGTCAGCTCTTCATATCAGGTGGCCAAAATATTGGAGCTTCAGCACCAGTGCTTGCAATGAATATTCAGGGTGGATTTCCTTTAGGACGGACTGGTTGGATCTCCTTGCAGTCCAAGGGACACTCAGGAGTCTTCTCCAACACCACAGTTCAAAAGAGTAAGTTCTTCGGTGCTCAGCTTTCTTTATAGTCCAACACTCACATCCATACATGACTACTGGAAAAACCATAACTTTGACTAGACAGACCTTAGTCAGCAAAGTAATATCTCTGCTTTTTAATATGCTGTCTAGTTTTTGGTAATAGCTTTTCTTCAAAGCAATATAAGTATCTTTTAATTTCATGGCTGTAGTCACCATCTGCAGTGATTTTGGAGCCCAAGAAAATAAATTCTCTCACTGTTTCCATTATTAATTAATTAATTCTGTTAATTAAAATTCTAAAAAAATTAATATATTTTGCTCTGCCTAAAGCAACTATTGATATATCTCAGGAGCAATGATTACAACCAGTGCCCAGATACTGGTTTCTTATATCTTTCTTCAAAACAAGGAAATGCAGTTCTTTGGAGAAATAGTGAATTCTTGGGCTAGGATAGGGGATGTATAAGATAAGCCTGGGACATCTTTTAGTTCCAGAAAACAACACATTCAAAGATACAACCAAGATAGTATGTCAAAAGTGCACAGGAACCAATTGAAAGATTTCTCAGTGACCAAATCTGTACCAATCTAAGCAACAAAATAATGTATCAGATGGTCACCCAAAGTTAATATCCACGCATTCATAAGAGATAAATAAATGACTAAATACATAAATAATTTAATGTTGGTATCTTAGTTTATTCAGACTGCTGTAACAAAAATGGGCTTCTCAGGTGGCACAGTGGTAAAGAATTTGCCTGCCAATGGAGAAGACAAAAGAGAGGCAGTTTGATCCCTATGTTGGGAGAATCCCCTGGAGTAAGAAATCACAGTATTCTTGTAATCCAGTAATCACAGTATTCTTGCCTGGGTAATTCCATGGGCAGAGGAATCCGGCAGGCTACAGTTCATGGAGTCACAAAGAGTCAGAAACGACTGATCAACTCAACACACACATAACAGAAATACCATAAACTAGGCAGCTCCTAAATAACAAACATATGTTCTTATACTCCTGAAGGCTGGGAAGTCCAGGATGGAGATGCCAGCAGAACCACTGTTAGGACTTCGTGGTTTACAGATAAAAAGATATCTATATATCTTTCTAGTCCTGAATGTTCATCGGAAGGACTGATGCTGAAACTGAGACTCCAATACTTTGGCCACCTGATGTGAAGAACTGACTCATTGGAAAAGACCCTGATGCTGGGAAAGATTGAAGATAGGAGAAGGGGACAACAGAGGATGAGATGGTTGGATGGCATCACCAACGCAATGGACATGAGTGTGAGCAAGCTTTGGGAGGTGGTGATGGACAGGGAAGCCTGGCATGCTGCAGTTCATGAGGTCATAAAGAGTCGGACACGACGGAGTGACTGAACTGAACTGATATATCTTTCCACCGAGTCCTCACAAACCAGAAGAGGCTAGGGAGCACTGTGTTGTTTCTTTAATAAGACACAAATCCCATTCGCGAGGGCTCCACCCTCGTGACCTAAGCACTTCCTAACAGTACCACCTTCTATCCACCATATTGAGCATTAAGATTTCAACATATGAATTTTGAGGAGACACAAATATTCAGATTATAGCATGGTGGCAGACAAGACAGATTTCTTATTGAAAATAATTCCAAAACATTTATCTATATAGTTATTTATGTCCCCAAGGATTTTGAACATGTGAATGTAATTCCACACTCCTTGAAATATGCTGCTCATAGTGATTTTCTTCCAAATAGTACAGTCTAGAAAGACAGGAAAAGCAATGACTCTACAATGGAGACCTGAGAAATAGTCCCTCAGCCAGATGATAAGTGTCAACATCAACAGGATAAATCATGTTGATAGTATATACCCTTGATAAAATATAATAAGAATGGGACTTTACCTCTATAGTTTTCCTCCAAAGAATACATAACCCCAGACAAAAGGAAAACATCAGAGACGTCTCAGTTGAGCGACATGCTACAAAATACTGACCAGTACCCCTCAAAACTGATATAGTCATCAAAAGGAAGGTCTGAGGAACATCATGGCCAAGAGGAGCCTAAGTGACTATAACAGCTAAATGCACTATGACATCCTGGATTCTAGAACAGGAAAGGGCATTAGGTAAAAAACTAATGAAATATGAGTAAAGTATGGAGTGTGTATAATGACAATGTATCAACATCAGTTCATTAGTTGTGACAAATGTACCATACTAATGTAAGATAGTAACAAGAGGGAAAACAACATGTGAGGTGTATAGAAACTCTCTTTGCAACTTTTCTATGTTTCTAAAACTATTCTCCAATAAGAAGCTTACTAAAAATATTCCAGGAAAGTAAAAAGTCCAGTCATTGAATGTGAGGCTATCTTAAAATACACATAAACAACAAAAGCCCTATATTTCAGTTCAGTTCAGTTCAGTTGCTCAGTCGTGTCCGACTCTTTGCGACCCCATGAATTGCAGCACACCAGGCCTCCCTGTCCATCACCAACTCCAAGAGTTCACCCAAACCCATGTCCACTGAGTTGTTGATGCCATCCAACCAACTCATCCTCTGTCGTCCCCTTCTCCTTCTGCCCCCAATCCCTCCCAGCATCAGGGTCTTCTCAAATGAGTCAGTTCTTCGCATGAGGTGGCCAAAGTACTGGAGTTTCAGCATCAGTCCTTCCAATGAACACCCAGGACTGATCTCCTTTAGGATGGACTTGTTGTTGGCATAATGTAAATAATTTTTAAAGTATACTTTTTGAGGGTGGGATGTTTCGAAAGAACAGCATGTATATTATCTATGGTGAAGCAGATCACCAGCCCAGGTGGGATGCATGAGACAAGTGCTCGGGCCTGGTGCACTGGGAAGACCCAGAGGAATTGGGTGGAGAGGGAGGTGGGAGTGGGGATCGGGATGGGGAATACGTGTAACTCTATGGCTGATTCATATCAATGTATGACAAAACCCACTGAAATGTTGTGAAGTAATTAGCCTCCAACTAATAAAAATAAATAAATAAATAAATTAGCTTAAAAAAATAAAATAAATCTTTAAAGCCCTAAAGTATACTTTTTGGTGAATAAAGTGTAAGATATAGTTTAGATTTATTTTAGGATATGTTCAGTTTAGGATAATTTTTTAGGATACAGTCTAGTTTTAAACAAAGGTATGTAACATTTAGCAATATTTTAATCACTCTCATGTCCCCTTGTAATCACATTTGCCATCCCAATTATTCTATTAATTTCTTTGTTTTTTTTTGTTTTACTTTCATTAGTACCTATTCTTATCTTTACTATCTTCTTTCCACTACTCACTTTGAATTTAATTTGTTCATTTTTCTAGTTTCCTAAGGTAGAAGCTTATATAATTAATTTTGATTCTTTTTTCTTTTTTAATATCAACACTACTATAAATATATATTAAGCCATGCTTTAGCTAAAAACCACAAGTTTAACAGGATGTGATTTCATTTTTATTTAGTTCAAAACATTTTCTAATTTGTTTTATGATTTTTCTTCTCCAAAACATATCTAATTTTAAAAGATGCTGTTTAATTTAAAAATGTATTTCAATTTTGCCAGTCATTTTTCTGGTATTGATTTACACTTTGATTTATTGTGGTTGGAGAAAACAATTTCCACGGTTTTAATTCTTTTAAATGTATTAAGACTTACTTTTGTGCCATAGGATATGGTTTATTTTGGCAAATATTCCATGTGCACTAGAGGAAACGATGCATTCTCTCATGAACAGCTGAAGTGTTGCTTGCTGATATTTTTGAAGTGTGTTACATGATTATTGATTTTTCATCAACTTGATCTTTCAATTACTGAGAGAGGAGTGATGAGATTCTATACTGTAATTGTGTATCTGCTATGTCTTCTTTCAAGTAATATCAGTGTTTGATATTTTCATATATTTTGAAGCAATGTTTCTAGGGTTATACACATTTAGGGATGCTGTGTTCTCTTGATGAATTGGCCCTTTTATTAACATAAAATAGTGCTGTTTATCCTCAGTAGTATTTATCAATGAGTTATTATTTCACTGTTTAAATATATAGAATTTGACCATAGTTCAGCATATCTATTTATAGTTCAAACAATCATTATTTGTTGTCCAAATCATAACAATATTCTTCTGATTAGTCTTGATATTTTCACTTCTCCTATTTCAGGGTGGATGGAAGTTTATGGAATAATAAAGAATGGATCTGGAGAGGCAGTGGAAGATAACTAAAATATTGAATGTTATATCCCTAATTATAATTTAATGTATTTGTCTTTTTTAAACCTCAATGGGAAAAAAAATGTAGAATATTAATATATATATATATTTGTTGACATATATTAATTTCAATGTACTACATAATAATTTGATGTTTACAATGTTATACAATGATCTCCATGATAAACTCAGTAACCATCTATACAAAGTTATTATAATATTATTGACCATGTTCCTTATGCTGTATGTGGGCTTCTATGGTAGCTCAGAGGGTAAAGAATCTGCCAGCAATGTAGGAGACCCCAGTTCAATTCCTGAGTCAGGAAGATCCCCTGGAAAAGGGATATGCTACCCACACCAGTCAATAAAGTCCAAAATAGTCAAGTCCATTATAGTCAACAAAATAGTCCAAAATGCAGTACCTGGATGCAATCTCAAAAACGACAGAATGATCTTGGTTCATATCCAAGGCAAACCATTCATTATCACGGTAATCCAAGTCTATGCTCCGACCAGTAATGCTGAAGAAGCTGAAGTTGAACAGTTCTATGAAGACCTACAAGACCTTCTAGAACTAACACCCAAAAAAGATGTCCTTTTCATTATAGGGGACTGGAATACAAACATACAAAGTCAAAGGGGATTGGGATGGGAACACATGTAAATCCATGACTGATTCATGTCAATGTATGGCAAAAACCACTACAATATTGTAAAGTAATTAGCCTCCAACTAATAAAAATAACTTGAAAAAAAAAAAAAAGAAACACTGGCGTAACAGGTGAATTTGGCCTTGGAGTACCGAATGCAGCAGGGCAAAGGCTAATAGAGTTCTGCCAAGAGAACGCACTGGTCATAGAAAACACCCTCTTCCAAAAACGCAAGAGAAGGCTCTACACATGGACATTACCAGATGGTCGACACTGAAATCAGATTGATTATGTTCCTTGCAGCCAAAGATGGGGAAGCTCTATACAATCAGCAAAAACAAGACTGGGAGCTGACTGTGGCTCAGATCATGAACTCCTTATTGCCAAATTCAGACTGAAATTGAAGAAAGTGGAGAATACCACTAGACCATTCAGGTATGACCTAGATCAAATCCCTTATGACTATACAGTGGAAGTGAGAAATAGATTTAAGGGACTAGATCTGATAGAGTGCATGATAAACTATGGACAGAGGTTTGTGACATTGTACAGGAGACAGGGATCAAAACCATCCCCAAGAAAAAGAAATGCAAAAAGGCAAAATGGCTGTCTGAGGAGGACTTACAAATAGCTGTGAAAAGAAGAGAAGTGAAAATCAAAGGAGAAAAGGAAAGATATACCCATTTGAATGCAGAGTTCCAAAGAATAGCAGGAGAGATAAGAAAGCCTTCCTCAGTGATCAATGCAAAGAAATAGAGGAAAACAATAGAATGGGAAAAACTAGAGATCTCTTCAAGAAAATTAGGGATACCAAGGGAACATTTCATGCAAAGATGGGCTCAATAAAGAACAGAAATGGCAGGGACCTAACAGAAGCAGAAGATATTAAGAAGAGGTGGTAAGAATACACAGAAGAACTGTACAAAAAAGTTCTCCATGACCCAGATAATCACGATGGTGTGTTAACTCACCTAGAGCCAGACATCCTGGAATGTGAAGTCAAATGGGCCTTAGGAAGCATCACTACGAACAAAGTTAGTGGAGGTGATGGAATTCCAGTTGAGCTATTTCAAATTCTGAAAGATGATGCTGTAAAAGTGCTGCACTCAATGTGCCAGCAAATTTGGAAAACTCAGCAGTGGCCACAGTACTGGAAAAGGGCAGTTTTCATTCCAATCCCAAAGAAAGGCAGTGCCAAAGAATGCTCAAACTACCACACAATTGCACTCATCTCACACGCTAGTAAAGAAATGCTCAAAATTCTCGAAGCGAGGCTTCAGCAATACATGAACCATGAACTTCCAGATGTTCAAGCTGGTTTTAGAAAAGGCATAGGAACCAATGATCAAATTGCCAACATCCCCTGGATCATCGAAAAAGCAAGACAGTACCAGAAAAACATCTATTTCTGCTTTATTGACTATACCAAAGCTTTTGACTGTGTGGATCACAATGAACTACAGAAAATTCTGAAAGAGATGGCAGACCACCTGACCTGCCTCTTGAGAAACCTGTATGCAGATCAGGAAGCAATGGTTAGAACTGGACACGGAACAACAGATTGATTCCAAACAGGAAAAGGAATACATCAAGGCTGTATATGTTACCCTGCTTATTTAACTTATATGCCAGGTACATCATGAGAAACGCTAGGCTGGAGAAAGCACAGGTTGGAATCAAGATTGTCAGGAGAAATATCAATAACCTCAGATATGCTGGTGACACCACCCTTAAGGCAGAAAGTGAAGAAGAACTAAAGAGCTTCTGGATGAAGGTGAAAGAGGAGAGTGAAAAAGTTGGCTTAAAGCTCAACATTCAGAAAATTAAGATTATGGCATCCAGTCCCATCACTTCATGGCAAATAGATGGGGAAACAGTGGAAACAGTAGCTGACTTTATTTTTCTGGGCTCCAAAATCACTGCAGATGGTGATTGAAGCCACAAAATTAAAAGACGCTTGCTCCTTGGAAGGAAAGTTATGACCAACCTAGATAGCATATTAAAAAGCAGAGACATTACTTTGTCAACAAAGATCCATCTAGTCAAGGCTATGGTTTTTCCAGTGGTCAAGTATGGATGTGAGAGTTGGACTATAAAGAAAACTGAGTGCTGAAGAATTGATGGTTTTAAACTATGGTGTTGGAGAAGACTCTTGAGAGTCCCTTGGGCTGCAAGCAGATCCAACCAGTCCATCCTAAAGGAGATCAGTCCTGGGTGTTCATTGGAAGGACTGATTTTGAAGCTCCAATACTGTGGCCACCTGATGCTAAGAGCTGACTCACTGGAAAAGACCCTGATGCTGGGGAAGATTGAGGGCAGGAGGACAAGGGGATGACAGAAGATGAGATGGTTAGATGGGATGAGTTTGGGTAACCTCTGGGAGCTGGTGATGGACAGAGAGACCTGGCATGCTGCAGTCCATGGGGTCACAACAAGTTGGACACGACTGAGCGACTGAACTGAACTGAACTGAAAGTTTAGGGGCTTCCCTGGTGGCTCAGCAGGAAAGAGTCTGCCTGCCAGTACAGGAGATGTGAGTTCAGTCACTGGGTCAGGAAGATCCCCTGGTGAAGGAAATGGAACCAGCTTCAGTATTCTTGCCTGGAAAATCCCATGAAGAGAGGAGAAAAGGCAGGCTACAATCCATGAGGTCACAGAGAGTAGGATATGACACAGCAATTAAACAATAACCTAAGGTTTGGAGGGCTTAAACAAATAAATGACAGTCACAATCAGGACTATATCTTTAAAATATGTATGGTTTCCATTATACCATCTTGTCCTGCTAGTGGCAGGATATCTTTGCAATAATTCAGGTTAAATAATGAGGAGGCTAATTGCTGGCTATGGGAATGGGAAATTTCTGTAATTAGAGGATCAAGTTGAAGGAAGAATCTATAGAACTTGATGAACTTACACAACAGATAATGAATTTAGAGAAGGCAAGACTGATGGTGGCGATTGTCTTGGCCCTGGGAGATGTGTGCCCAGTTTTTCATAGAGGCACCTAAGATTGTACATCATTATTCCAGGTTACTTTAGTTGAATTATTGATTCGAGGAGTCTGCACAATTACTCTCCTAGTTATAATTCAACTGCTGCTGATTCTATGCTGAAAAATACCTACTGCACTCCTTAATCCAATGGAAGATGAGAACTACACTGATATATTCGCTGAAATTTTTTTGCTGTTGCTTTGTTATTTTCATTTTTCTTCGCAGACTCCAGCTGTCCCTAGGTCCATCTGTTTTTATTGCATTCACCATATACTGTGCAGCATGAAGCTTATGGAAGCATAATCATGTAAATCTGCAGGTGCAACTTTGACACATTCGGCACCTGCAAACATTTGCAAAATTCACCAAGAGGCCTCTTCAGCCATTAGAGCATGGGAAAAAAAAAAAAACAATTAGTGGATAACATAAACCCTTGATATTGTTACTCTTATTATTTTTTCAAAACCAAATGTCTTCTAATATGTCTCCTAGAGGAACAAATCTAAGCCAAGTTTGAATTAAAAATAAAATAATAACTTGGTTTGGGTTCTCCAAGCACATTAAACCACTGGAAATTCTCTTAGCTGACTGCAAAAGAAAACCATTCTTCTTAATGGTCATATAATTAAAATTGGAAAAATACATTTTTTCAGAGCTCTTTGTAAGTAAAAATTACCTGCGGGGAAACAATATGAGGTATTTCCATCTGAAATGATTTTCTCCAAGTAAAGTTCATTCTCTCTTTCAATGCTGTCATCAACCAGCATCGAAAAGCATTTGACCAACGACTTATTAAAAGATAAGCAGTAGAAAAGTAAAAATTAAAATTTCTCACCCCTTTTACTTTTAATTAACCACTGATCGTTTCGGTGAGTTTCACACATAGTGCTGTCCTTGTCTGTGCCAAGTTGCTTCAGCTGTGTCTGACTCTGTGCAATGCTGTGGACTGTAGCCCGTCAGGCTCTCTGTCCATGGGATTCTCCAGGCAAAAATACTGGAGTGGGTTGCCATGCCCTTCTCCAGGGCATCTTCCGGACCCAGGGATTGAACCCAGGTCTCCTGCATGGCAGGCAGATTCTTTACCATCTGGGCCATGTACTATTGTACCTGACCTTTGAAAGTGTATGGAAATTAAGAAACACAAAGCTACAACTCATTTAGCAATCAAGAAACTTGATTCATTTTTTTTATTTATTTCATCTCTAATGTCCATATACACGAATCAAAAAAGTGGAGAGAACATCAAGCATTTTGATTGAGCTGACATTCCAGGAAATACTTTGGAATTGACACTTGGCCCCATGTGGCTGAATTAAAATAATTTTAAGAGACTCATAAAAGATCTACCAATATTTGCCTTATTATAGGCTGGACTGCCTTTATAATCAAAGACAATATAGATCATTATGCATCACTACTTCTTCATATGGATAAGATTTTCACTAACCTGCTGCAAAAATATAAATTGAGAAACTTTTTATTATTTATTAATATTCTTGCAATGGAAATGACAGAGTAAAGAAAAGATATGTTTCACCTATTGGAAACATCACAGACCATGTACTTTATTACATGTACAAGTACATTACATGTACAAGTATCCAGAAAGTGAAATTGTTGACTATATTTTATATTATAAAGACTCATAATATCATGTCCTTAGTACCTATTACATATTCTAAGTGACTTACATACATTATTTTTTGGCATGCTTAATTATTTTCCATTTTATGAATGAGGACACCAAGGCATAGAGGAGTTATGCAATTTAGCCAAAGTCACACATCTAGTATGTGGTAGAGATGGAATCTGAAACCAGGGCACCTTCATCAGTATTTCCATACTTAGTCAACAAGTGATAGCACTTAAGACCCTTGTGCATCAGTCAATCAAAGTTATAGAAAATGCAATAGATGGAATTTTAAAAAGTCAAGGTAATATCACTTAGTGGTTCTATTAAAATGCATACTAGGGAACCACAGTATGTTCATTCAGAGCAGTAGGGGGCTGTAGCATTGTCTAAACCTGGAAAAGCTGCATCACCAAAATACTGCACAATGATTTCCCTACTTCTTGATAAAATCTAAATTCAGCATGCAATCAAGATGTAATCCAAAATATAACCTAGCAGGAAGGGCCCAAATTGAGAAGTTAAGTATAGGACCCTTCAGTGAGTATGAATGACAAGTCTCAAGTGTTAAACAATTGTAAAAATATGAACTCATCACTTCACTTTTTCTTTTTCAATTTTTCTAAAATCTAGGGACGGTTTAGATCAAGAGAAGAGGGATTCAAACAAAAAATGCAAGAATTAATTGATCTTTGAAAGATAGATTTTTCTCCTTTTATTTCTAATGAGGTCAGAACTTTATCTTTGAATTCAACTTACTTTATTTTGTTTTTAAATAGCAAAGATAAAAAATATATTTACATCATTAGTATAGGGGAAAGCAAATTAATATCACAATAAAATACTACTATGCCTTCACTAACATGGCTAAAATTAAAAAGACTACCCATACCCCAGATTGCCAAGAATGTGGAAAAAAAGGAACTTATTACATATTGAGGGAAAGACTGAAGGATGGAGCAGAAGGGCAGGACAGAGGATGAAATGTTTGGGTGGCATCACTGACCCAATGGGAGTGAGTTTGAGCAAACTCTGGAAGATAGTGGAGGAAGTGGAAGATGGGTGTGCTACAGTCCATAAGATAGCAAAGAGTAGGATACAACTGATCGGCTGAACAACATCACATGATGCAGTTGGGAATTTTAAATTATATAACCAAAACTCCACAGTGGCAGCAGGACTGGAAAGGTCAGCTTTCGTTCCAATCCCAAAGAAAGACAATGCCAAAGAATGTTCAAACTACCACACAATTGCACTCATCTCACACGCTAGCAAAGTAACACTCAAAATTCTCTAAGCGAGGCTTCAACATCCGTTGGATCATTGAAAAAGCAAGAGAGTTTCAGAAAAACATCTACTTCTGCTTTATTGACTAACGCCAAAGTCTTTGACTGTGAGGATCACAAACTGTGGAAAATTCTTTAAAAAGATAAGAATACCAGACCACCGTACCTACCTCCTGAGAAATCTGTATGCAGGTCAAGAAGCAAGAGTTAGAACCGGACATGCAACAACAGACTGGTCCAAACTGGGAAAGGAGAATAGCAAGGCTATATATTGTAATCCTGCTTATTTAACTTATATGCAGAGTACAGCATGAGAAATGCTGAGCTGGATGAAGCACAAACTGGAATCAAGATTGCTGGGACAAATATCATAACTTCAGAGATGCAGATGACACTACGCTTATAGCAGAAAATGAAGAAGAACTAAAGGGCCTCTTGATGAAAGTGAAAGAGGAGGGTGAAAAAGCTGGCTTAAGACTCAACATTCAAAAAAGGAAGATCATGCCGTCTGGTCCCATCACTTTATAGCGTATAGATAGCGAAAAAATGGAAACAGACTTTATTTTCTTGGACTCCAAAATTACTGCAGATGATGACGGCAAGCATGAAATTAAAAGACACTTGCTCCTTCCAAGAAAAGCTATGATCACCTAGACAGCCTATTAAAAAGCAGAGACATTACTTTGCCAACAAAGGTCCCTCTAGCCAAAGCTATGATTTTTCCAGCAGTCACATATGAATGTGAGAGTTGGACCATAAAGAAAGCTGAGCGCTGAAGAATTGATGCTTTTGAACTGATGTGTTAGAGAAGACTCCTGAAAGTCCCTTGGCCAGCAAGGAGATCCAACCAGTCCATCCTAAAGGAAATCAGTCCTGAATATTCATTGGAAGGACTGAAGATGAAGCCAAAGCTCTAATACTTTGGCTAGCTAAGGGGAAGAACCAACTCCTTGGAAAAGACCCTGATGCTGGGAAAGATTGAAGGCAGAAGGAGAAGGGGACGACAGAGGATGTAACTGTTGGATAACATCAGCAACTCGATGGACATGAGTTTGAGCAGGCTCCAAGTATTAGTGATGGACAGGGCAGCCTGGCAGGCTACAGTCCATGGGGTTGCAATGAGCTGGACATGACTGAGCGACTGAACTGAACTGAACCACCTTGGAAAACAGTTTGGTAGTTTCTTACAGTTTCAAACATAACAAAGGCCATATAGCTGGGTGTTTCATGACAAATTTGCCCCAATGGTATTCAGTCTTATAAACCTGACATGTTATTATTTTCATATTATTCTTGTGAAAATCCTAAAGCCACCATTTGTTTTAGAAATTAAACTTCTCTCTCTTTTTCTTTTTTTTAAGATTTGAGCATCCATTTCTTATCTTAAACATCTTACTATTTTCTGCTTATAAAAAACATATTTATTCTTTGAAAACCAATTCAAACATTTCTCTGTGAAGCCTTCCCTGATCTGTTCTACATAGTATTAGTTTGCTTAGATTGTTATAACAAATTACCACAAACTTGGTGACTAAACAACAGCAAAGATTTACCCTCTCACAGTTTTAGAATCTATACGTCTGAAGTGAAGGTGTTGACAAGGACCTGTCCTTTGTAAAAGTTTTAAAAACTCCCTCTTTGCCTCTTCCAGGTTCTGGTCGTCTCAAGCACTCCTTAGCTTCAGGCAGAAAAACTCCAATTTCAACCTCTGTCTTCACATGGCTATCTTCTCCCTGTGTGTGTCTATTTCTCTGCATACAAATTTTCTTCTTCTTAAAGGAACATGAGTCATACTGAAGTTACAGTCAGTTTACTCAGTTTGACTTCATCTTGAGAAGTGAAAGTCACTCAGTCGTGTCCCTTTGCGACCCCATGGATTATACAGTCCATGGAATGCTCTGGGCCAGAATACTGGAGTGGGTAGCCATTCCCTTCTCCAGGTGCTATCCCTGACCCAGGAATCAACAAGGGTCTTCTGCATTGCAGGTGGATTCTTTACCAGCTAAGCTACCAGGGAAGCCTTTATCTTAACTAATTGCAAATAATTAATGCTTTTGAACTGTGGTGTTGGAGAAGACTCTTGAGAGTCCCTTGGACAGCAAGGAGATTGAACCAGTCCATCCAAAAAGAAATAAGTCCTGAATATTCATTGGAAGGACTGATGCTGAAGCTGAAACTCCAATACTTTGGCCACTTGATGCGAAGAAATGACTCATTTGCCAAGACCCTGATGATGAGCAAGACTGAAGTCAGGAGGAGAAAGGGACGACAGAGGATGAGATGGCTGGATTGCATCACTGACTCAATGGACATGAGCTTGAGTAAACTCCAGGAGTTGGTGATAAGTCAGGGAGGCCTGGCGTGCTGCAGTCCATGGGATCTCAAAGAGTCAGACATGACTGAGCGACTGAACTAAACTGGACTGCAAATAAAGTCATATTTTGAGCATCTGGGTGTACATGACTTTTCAGGGCATGCTATTCATCCCAGTAGAGTCCACCCCATGGCTACCAAAATTCACATCCAACCTACATGCAAGAGACATTCATTCAATTCCAAAATCCCTAGAGTCTTAATCTCTTGAGCTTTAACTATATACCAAAATCACACATACATATCAAATTAAAAAGTTTCAAATTTCATCATCTAAGTAATCTAAATTTTAAGAAAAATGAATGATAATCTAAATTATCTACAGGTGAGATTCTGTTTATGATCAATCCTGGAGGAAAATTTATTACCACCTTTGGACCTGTGATTCCTAGAATGTCAACTTTCACTCTTGCCATCTCCTGTTTGACCACTTCCAATCTGCCTTGATTCACGGACCTAACATTCCAGGTTCCTATGCAATATTTCTCTTGACAGCATTGGACCTTGCTTCTATCTCTTCAAGAAAATTAGAGATACCAAGGGAACATTTCATGCAAAGATGGGATCAATAAAGGACAGAAATGATATGGACCTAACAGAAGAAAAAGATATTAAGAAGAGGTGGCAAGAATACACAGAATTGTACAAAAAAGATCTTCACAACCCAGATAATCACGATTGTGTGATAACTCACCTAGAGCCAGACATCCTGGAATGTGAAGGCAAATGGGCCTTAGGAAGCATCACTATGAACAAAGCTAGTGGAGGTGATGGAATTCCAGTTCAGCTGTTTCAAATCCTGAAAAATGATGCTGTGAAAGTGCTGCACTCAATATGCCAGCAAATTTGGAAAACTCAGCAGAGGCCACAGGACTGGAAAAGGTCAGTTTTCATTCCAACCCCAAAGAAAAGCAGTCCCAAAGAATGCTCAAACTGCTGCACAACTGCACTCATCTCACACGCTAGTAAAGTAATGTTCAAAATTCTCCAAGCCAGGCTTCAGCAATATGTGAACCGTGAACTTCCAGATGTTCAAGCTGGTTTTAGAAAAGGCAGAGGGACCAGAGATCAAATTGCCAACATTCCCTGGATTATCAAAAAAGCAAGAGAGTACCAGAAAAACATCTGTTTCTGCTTTATTGACTATGCCAAAGCCTTTGACTGTGTGGATCACAATAAACTGTGGAAAGTTCTTCAAGAGATGGGAATACCAGACCATCTGACCTGCCTCTTGAGAAACCTATATGCAGGTCAGGAAGCAACAGTTAGAACTGGACATGGAAAAACAGACTGGTTCCAAATAGGAAAAGGAGTACATCAAGGCTGTATATTGTCACCCTGCTTATTTAGCTTATATGCAGAGTACATCATGAGAAACGCTGGGCTGGATGAAGCACAAGCTGGAATCACGATTGCTGGGAGAAATATCAATAACCTCAGATAGGTAGATGACACCACCCTTATGGCAGAAAGTGAAGAAGAACTAAAGAACCTCTTGATGAACCTTAAAGAGGATAGTGAAAAAGTTGGCAAAAAGCTCAACATTCAGAAAACTAAGATCATGACATCCGGTCCCATCACTTCATGGCAAATAGATGGGCAAACAGTGGAAATGGTGGCTGACTTTATTTTTCTGGGCTCCAAAATCACTGCAGATGGTGATTGCAGCCATGAAATTAAAAGACGTTTATTCCTTGGAAGGAAATTTATGACCAACCTGGAGAGCATATTAAAAAGTTGAGATATTACTTTGCCAACAAAGGTCCGTTTAGTCAAGGCCATGGTTTTTCCAGTGGTCATGTATAGATTTGAGAGTTGGACTGTGAAGAAAGCTGAATGATGAAAAATTGATGCTTTTGAACTGTGGTGTTGGAGAAGACTCTTGAAAGTCCCTTGAACTGCAAGGAGATCCAACCAGTCCAGCCTAAAGGAGATCAGTCCTGAATATTCATTGGACGGACTGATGCTGAAGCTGAAACTCCAGTACTTTGGCCACCTCATGCGAAGAGTTGACTCATTGGAAAAGACCCTGATGCTGGGAGGGATTGGGGGCAGGAGGAGAAGGGGACGACAGAGAACGAGATGGCTGGATGGCATCACCGACTCAATGCACATGATTTTGGGTGAACTCCATGAGTTGGTGATGGACAGGGAGGCCTGGCATGCTGTGATTCATGGGGTCACAAAGAGTCTGACACAACTGAACGACTGAAAAGAACTGAACTGAACTTGGACATGTGAAATTGGAACTACTATCTGATTCTAAAGTACATGTTGTGGGAAGGGCATAAGATAGACATTTATATTTTGATGGTTGAACTTAAACAAATGAAGCAATTACTGATAAAAAGGTTATAGAATCCAACAAAGTAAACTTCATTAGGTTACACAGTTTGAGAATAAATCTCTGGTTCTATCTCTGTTGGATTCCTGGAGAGTCTTTCTTTTGGGTACAAGGAGGTCTCAAAACTCATCCTCTGGGTCTACAGAACTAAGTTCATTATCTTATGCTTCTGGGTCAGCCATCCTGGCTTCTGCCTCTTTCCTCAAAGTAATTTTTCTTTCTCTTGAAGAGTAGCATATATTTGTACCTGGGGAATTTTCTCAGCTTGTTTCTTGCCTATAGACTAACAGCCTTCCTTCATTTCATGCTGTCTCTGCCCTCATTCAGTTCAAGCTGACAGTGCCTCTGCTGATAAAACCTTCTCAAATATCTTATCAGTTTTCCATGTATATTGAGGAAATCCATACTATTCTACAAGAAGCTTCTCTACATATTCTGTAGCACATAATCCACCTCTATTCCTGGCTTCTTTTGAGTTGGATGATTGTATGCATATGTCACACACATAATCTCCTCAGCAAAAGTTATTAAAGCCACAATCATAAACAAGTCTCCATAGCATTCTATCTGGATAGAGTGAAATTTTTCCAAAACATCAAGCACTGGTTCATTTTTGTTTAATGGTTCCTTTCTCAGTTTCTCTTTTTCTTCTTGCATTTTGCTATAAACTCAAAGAACAAACAATCAACCCATTTCAGAGACTGGTGGGAATCTCTTTTGCTAAATATTGAAGTTCATAGCTTACAAGTTATGCTTTCCACCCAATATTACAACTCAATTTACTCAAGTTTTCTGCCCACATATCAAAGATCACTTGTCATGTAAGGTCCAGTAAGTTTCTTCTTTCCTTATGAGACCTCATTAGAAACACTTTTAATGTTCATATTTCTATTTGTTGATTTTGTTGATGATATATGCAATTCTTTAAGATAATAAAGTATTTCTTCTACTTCTTTTTGATCTCTTACCAGATTTGCCTTTATATTCATATATAAACTGTCTCCTCAAGGCAATCTAAAAGGGTTTTAAATCATGCATCTCAAAAATGTTCCAGCCTTTCTATCCATTACCCAATATCAAGCTATTTTCACATTTCTGGGTGTTTGTGTATGGCTATACAGCTTCTGCTACCAAGATCTGTGTTAGTTTCTGAGAGCTACTGTCAAAAACTACCTAAAATTAGGAGACTTGACATAAGAGAAATTTATTCTCTCAGAGTGCTGGGATCTAGAAGTATGGAACCAAGATGGAATCAAGGCCAGGCTCTCTACAAACGCTCTAGGGAAGAAGCTCTTGCCTCTTCCAGTTTCTACAGACCCCAGACCTTCCTTTACTTGGGACACCATCCTTCCAATTTCTACCTCCTTCTTCAAAGGCTCTCTTCCTGTATTCAAATTACTCCCTTCATAATAAAGACATAACTCCTCAAGTTTAGAGTGTATCCGACTCCAGTATCACCTCATCTTAACTATATTTGCAGAAACACTAAGTAAGGTCACAACTTTGAGTTTCCAGATAAACGTGAATTGGGGGGCAGGTAAGGGGCACCATGCCACCCAGGACAAACACCAAACAGAATCAGTTCCCCTCATTTGAATGTTCTCATAAATCCTACATGAAATTTTACTATACGATGCATATTATATAATTGTTTAACTATCTACTCTATAAAACAACAACACCCACTAATGAGATTTTCATCTTTACCTCATTGCATCCCCATTGTGCAGCCAAAAGTCTAAGATATGATCAATAAATGATTATTTAATGACTTACAAGTAAAGGAATGCTCCATACATTTTAATTTTTTTTGCTGTATTTTTTTTATTTATTTCTTTTTTTTAGCTTTTTTTTTTTTTTTATTAGTTGGAGGCTAATTACTTCACAACATTTCAGTGGGTTTTGTCATACATTGATATGAATCAGCCATAGAGTTACATGTATTCCCCATCCCGATCCCCACTCCCACCTCCCTCTCCACCCGATTCCTCTGGGTCTTCCCAGTGCACCAGGCCCGAGCACTTGTCTCATGCATCCCACCTGGGCTGGTGATCTGTTTCACCATAGATAATATACATGCTGTTCTTTCAAAACATCCAGCAAGCATCACCCTCAATGGTGAAAAATTGAAAGCATTTCCCCTGAAATCAGGAACAAGACAAGGGTGCCCACTCTCACCACTACTATTCAACATAGTGTTGGAAGTTTTGGCCACAGCAATCAGAGCAGAAAAAGAAGTAAAAGGAATCCAGATAGGAAAAGAAGTGAAACTCTCACTGTTTGCAGATGACATGATCCTCTACATAGAAAACCCTAAAGACTCTACCAGAAAATTACTAGAGCGAATCAATGAATATAGTAAAGTTGCAGGATATAAAATTAACACACAGAAATCCCTTGCATTCCTATATACTAACAATGAAAAAACAGAAAGAGAAATTAAGGAAACAATACCATTCACCATTGCAACAAAAAGAATAAAATACTTAGGAGTATATCTACCTAAAGAAACAAAAGACCTATACATAGAAAACTATAAAACACTGATGAAAGAAATCAAAGAGGGCACAAACAGATGGAGAAACATACCGTGTTCATGGATTGGAAGAATCAATATTGTCAAAATGGCTATTCTACCCAAAGCAGTCTATAGATTCAATGCAATCCCTATCAAGCTACCAATGGTATTTTTCACAGAACTAGAACAAAAATTTCACAATTTGTATGGAAATACAAAAAACCTCGAATAGCCAAAGCAATCTTGAGAAAGAAGAATGGAACTGGAGGAATCAACCTGCCTGACTTCAGACTCTACTACAAAGCCACAGTCATCAAGACAGTACGGTACTGGCACAAAGACAGAAATATAGATCAATGGAACAGAATAGAAAGCCCAGAGATAAATCCACGAACCTATGGACACCTTATCTTTGACAAAGGAGGCAAGGATATACAATGGAAAAAAGACAACCTCTTTAACAAGTGGTGCTGGGAAAACTGGTCAACCACTTGTAAAAGAATGAAACTAGAACACTTTCTAACACCATGCACAAAAATAAACTCAAAATGGATTAAAGATCTAAATGTAAGACCAGAAACTATAAAACTCCTAGAGGAGAACATAGGCAAAACACCCTCCGACATAAATCACAGCAAGATCCTCTATGACCCACCTCCCAGAATATTGGAAATAAAAGCAAAACTAAACAAATGGGACCTAATGAAACTTAAAAGCTTTTGCACAGCAAAGGAAACTATAAGTAAGGTGAAAAGACAGCCCTCAGATTGGGAGAAAATAATAGCAAATGAAGAAACAGACAAAGGATTAATCTCAAAAATATACAAGCAACTCCTGCAGCTCAATTCCAGAAAAATAAATGACCCAATCAAAAAATGGGCCAAAGAACTAAACAGACATTTCTCCAAAGAAGACATACAGATGGCTAACAAACACAGGAATGCTCCATATATTTTAGAGTTAAAGTTTAATTAAACGAATGGTTTACAGTCACTACAAAGGTTATATTGAATACATTTTAGTATCAAAGCCCTTGTTGGCTTTGGACATAAATGGCTTAAAAGACTGTCTTAAAAAATAAACACCAATGCTGCATCTAAAATAAATGAAATTATAATAAAAAATAGACAGGTTTTATTTTGCAGTAAAATCATTTTATCTATTCCAAGTGCTTTTCTGTGAAAGAGCATTTCTTCAGAAATATATTAAGGTCAATTTTTTTTAAAAGAGCAAAATTTCAGTATTAACAATTTCTCAAACTAATTTTGCTTTTGTAAAATGTATCTCCAATTCATAAACTTTAAAGGCTTGGTTTTTTATTGTCTTTTTCTGTCTATAATGACTTTTTGCGGGAAAAAGTTTTCACCATATAAATCTTGTTCACTCTTGTCCTTGCCTAATAATTAGCTTGTGCATGAAAAAAAAAAAAAAACAAAAAACTAAAACTCTAACAAAAGCCAAAAAGTCTTAATAAAATACTTACAGGTTGTCTCTTAAACAAATTTATTATTTCAGTGAGAAATGAGGGTTTAAGGAGTAGCAGTCCTTTACTTAGCAGTTCATAGTATTGATTCTCCTAAGAATTGTACACTCATAATGTGAGTTTTAAAGACATTTTCCAATATGTCAAGGGCTAACGGAAAGAGTATGTTTATCTGTGATAAATCTGTACAAGTCAATGTATCTTACTCTGTTCAAGTGCGGGGCCTGTCATCTAATTGTATAGGTTTTAAGCTTGTAGCACACATTCACTACATCTGGAATCTTAGAAGATATGTTCTCTAAACCTCAGTTTCGTCAACTGTAAAATCTCTACAAAAGCAGTGAAAGTGTTAGTTGCCCAGTCATGTCCGACTCTTTGTGATCCCACGGACTGCAGCACAACAGGCTCTTGTGTCCATGGGGCTTCCCAGGCAAGAATACTAGAGTGGGTTGCCATTTCCTTTTCCAGGGACCTTCCCGACCCAGGGGTTGAACCTGGGTGTCCCGCATTGCAGGCAGATTCTTTACCGTCTGAGCCACCAGGAAAGTCAGAACGTGAACGTGAACATTGCTCAGTCGTGTCCAACTCTTTGCAAGTCCATGGGTAGTCCATGGAATTCTCCAGGCCAGAATACTGGAGTGGGTAGCCTTTCGCTTCTCCAGAGGATCTTCCCAAACCTGGGAAATCAGTACTCAGTTCAACTGGTTGATGGCATGACTCAGTGAAATCATCACTTACACTGTCTGTTACACAGAAGAACTATTTTTCAGTTCCTTTTGTTTTATTTCTCTCTTTCATGACTTACTAGAATATTGCATTTACTTGAGATTAGTAAGATTCTTATCAGCTGGTGCTATTACTCTTGATGATAGAGTTTATTGAGGTGGCAAAACTGGTGATCTCATTCTAACCAAGTGCTGAAATTGACAGATGCATAAGGTTTTGACAAAGAAAACAATAAGAAACAAAGTTGAACATTACTTTATGATTGCATTTTAGTAGACTACATTTTTCTGGTAATAACTTGAAAAGAAACAAAAATAAATACATCATTGGAAAAATCGGGAGTGGTAAAAACTTTTAAAGTTTAATTCCGCAACCTTAGTCATGCATGAGAAAGTAACATATAATTTTTCTCTCTCTTCTTCTTTTTGACCCACCCCTCACTTCTTGTGCAGAGACATAAGCAATAGAGGCACCTTGTTGTTGAATAATGACATTAATTACAGTGGAGAGTGTGCTCCAACATGAAATGAGGAGAGCAGAGGAGTTGCTAAGTGTGTCTTCACTTGTCATAGAGAATGTTACCTTGCTTGACTATGTAAGTCCAATGGCTACTTCTCCAAACCTCAATTAATGTAGTTATATATAATAACAAAACACAATTTTACTTGAATATTAGCATTACATTAATATGAATTCTGTAATCTGAGTCTGTGAATTTTTTCTTAGCTAGTGAACTCATTACTCAAATCAGGAGTGTTTATCAGGAATTCAAATAGATTTTTAAAGACATTTCCTCTAATTGACTCTGTAGAGTATACCAGTTGTGAACATGTTTTTACAAATAGAAATATGTCCTTTTTACCTGTGGGGGAGCCATTGGTTGTGTCCTAATTACCAGAGGAGACATAAAATGAAATTTGAACTAGGTATTCCAGCAGTCTGTATTTAATTTCACACTATCAGAAAAAGATTTCTATACAACCTCTATTGTAACATAAATAAGAAAGTGATAACTAAAAACATTCTAGCGTCTTCCCATTCTTCAAAAAAATAGTTTAGACTAAAAGACTAATTCTTTCTTAAGACGTACCAAGAGGAAGATGAAAATTACCACTCTAGATCTTTAATAAAAATGTGTTTATATTTGCCAAGAAAGGAATTATTGCAAGTTAATATTCCAGTTGGGCTTCTCAAGTGGTGCTAGTGGTAAAGAACCCACCTGCCAATGAAGGAGATTTAAGAGATGTGGGTTCAATCCCTAGATCCAGAAGATCCCCTAGAACAGTCCATGGAAACCCACTCCAGTATTCTCACCTAGAGAATCTCATGGACAGAAGAGCCTGGTGAGCTACAGTTGCTAAGGTCAGAAAGAGTCAGACAAGACTGAAATGACTCAGCAGGCATGCAATGTTTCAATACTAGCTTCTAACTTTTAATTATATCAACACAATTACTATAAGAATAATCTTCTATAGACTTACTTTAAAATTTTGTTGGCTAGAAATAGAAGAAAAGCCTATAAGTGAAAGTTTCCTGTAAAACTGAATTGCTATTTTGGAAACCTTGTTTTGTTGTTGCTTTTTGTTTTGTTTTGCTGGAGAGACAGGAAAAGTTTATTGTGCATTCAGGCAATTTAAATTTCCCTACAAATAAAACTAGAAAATTTGCTCCAGTGAAACTATTGTAGGCCTGTATGCTCTGTCAACACAGGGAATAAATCACCTTCCTATTTCACCTCTAGTAGTTCTCCTAACTGGGATGCAATGGAGAGTCCTCAGGTACACAAACAGTAGCTGAGTTATGTAGCTTTCAAATCCCTTTATTTTGCCCCTTTGAAAATTTGTTTCCCTCTGGAAAAAAGTTCATAAAGACTCAGGGTAAGAAAAAGTAAATTTTATTTAATTTTTCCAGAAATCTCACAAATACTTCACTTAGTTAAGACCACATTTACAAGACAATATTATGGATGTATGGTAATATAGATTACAGAGATCAAACAGGGAATAAAGTCAAAACAATGAAAAAGGTAACTTGACTGAATTGATCAGGAAATATAATTCATACTTGGGGGTGGAGGTTGTATTATACTTGTTTTTACCAATGATAGGTTATTGTCAACTTTTTAAATTATATAACCATGCTTTTTTTAATTCTGTTTCCCTACTTTGAAGACATAGCAAGAACCTAACAGAAGCAGAAGACATTAAGAACAGGTGACAAGAATACAGAGAAGAACTATATAAAAAAGGTCTTAATGACCTGAATAACCATGATGGGGTGGTCATTCAACTAGAACCAGACACCCTGGAGCTATTTCAAATCCAGCTGAGCTATTTCAAATCCTAAAAGACAATGCTGTAAATGTACTGCACTCGATAAGGCAGCAAATGTGGAAAACTTTTCAGTGGCCACAGGACTGGAAAAGGTAAGTTTTCATTCCTATCCCAAAGAAAGGCAATGCCAAAGAATGTTCAAACTACCTTACAACTGTGCTCATGTCATATGCTAGTAAGGTAATGCTCAAAATTTTTCAAGCTAGGCTTCAGCAGTACATGAACCGAGGACTTCTGGATGTACAAGCTGGACTTAGAAAAGTCAGAGGAATCAGAGATCAAATTGCCAACATCCGTGGAATCACAGAAAAAGCATGGGAATTCCAAATAAAAAATCTACTTCTGATTCACTTACTACGCTAAAGCCTTTGACTATGTAGATCACTACAAACTGTGGAAAATTCTTAACGAGATGGGAATACCGAACCACCTTATCTGCCTCCTGTGAAACTGGTAGGCAAGTCAAGAAGCAACAGTTAGAACCGGACATGGAGCAACAGACTGGTTCAAAACTGGAAAAGGAGTATGGCAAGGCTGTATACGGTCACACTGCTTACTTAATTTATATGCAGAGTACATCATGTGAAATGCCAGGCTGGATGAATCACAAGCTGGAATCAAGAGTGCAGGGAGAAATATTAATAACCTCAGATATGCAGATGACACCACCCTTATGGCATAAAGTGAAGAAGAATTAAACTGCCTCTTGATTAAGGTGAAGGAAAAGAGTGAAAAAGCTGGCTTAAAACACAACACTTAAAAAAGGAATATCATGACATCTGGCCCCATTACTTCATGGCAAATAGATGGGGAAACAATGGAAATGGTGACAGACTTTATTTTCCTGGGCTTCAAAATCACAGTAAATGGTGACTGCAGCTATGAAGTTAATAAAACAGTTGCTTGTTGGAAGAAAACAATGACAAACCCAGACAGCCTATTAAAAAACGGAGACATTACTTTACCTACAAAGGTCCCTAGAGTCAAAGCTATGGTTTTTCCAGTAGCCATGTACAGATGTGAGAGCTGGAAAATAAACATGGCTGAGCACCAAAAAATGGATGCCTTCAAACTGTGGTGCTGAAGAAGACACTTGAGATCAAGTAGACAGCAAGGATATCAAACCAATCAATCTTCAAAGAAATCAACCCTGCATATTAGTTGGAAGGACTGAGGCTGAAGCTGAAGCTCCAATACTTTGGCCACCTGATGCAAAGAACTGAGTCACTGGAAAAGATCTTCATGCTGGGAATGATTGAGGGTAGATGAAGGGGATGCAGGGGATGAGATTGGATGGCATCATTGACTCAATGGACATGAATTTGAGCAAAATCAGGGAGATAGTTCACACAGGGAAGCCTGGTGTTCATGGGTTTTCAAAGAGTCAGACACAATTTAGTGACCAAACAACAACATCTTTTTTAGAAGATCAAACTGGGAATGCTTTTAAGAATGAGAAGATGTTTTGTACAATTTGGGAGTACTGGGGTCCAGGGAAGTTCACCCTCAAATATGCCTCAATGACATAGTGATTGTCTTGAAGTAAAGTCATCTAAGAAATGGCCAGCACAAGAGGGACACTCTGATTCTCCTTTCAGTTCAGTTCAGCCGCTCAGTCATGTCCAATCTGTGACCCCATGGACCGCAGCACGCCAGGCCTCCCTGTCCAGTGCCAACTGGAGCTCACTCAAACTCATGTCCATTGAGTTGGTGATGCCATCCAACCATCTCATCCTCTGTTGTCCCCTTCTCCTTCTGCCTTCTATCTTTCCCAGCATCAGGGTTTTTTCTAATGATTCAGTTCTTCGCATCAGGTGGCCAAAGTATTGGAGTTTCAGCTTCAGCATCAGAGCTTGAATATCCAATGAATATTCAGGACTGATTTCCTTTAGGATGGACTGGTTGGATCTCCCTGCAGTCCAAGGGACTCTCAAGAGTCTTCTCCAACAATTCTCCTTTATGCCTCCCTGAAAAGAGGAATTAAATCTCCCATGTGAAAGGTGCAGCCCTATATCTGAGGCACCACCTGGGAAGCCCAGAAGGACACACTTCTTACTGATGATAGGGAATTGGGTGTGAGAAGCCTCTATAAACCAATTTTGTTACTTCATTAATTTACCACCTGATGAGCAAACTCTGTTCAGATTCTTCATTATTTGGACACCCAAAACTTAGGTTTCTTTTTCCTTTTAAATGCTCACAAATTTATTGTTTTTTTATCTAAAAGGTATAAAAGCTGCCTGCTTTGGTCACTTCTTATGGCCTATTTCTTGGAACCTCCATGAATATGAATTAAAATGTGTTTCTTTTTCTCCTGTTAATCTGTCTTGTGCCAAATGTATTATTAGTCCAGTCACAAGAACTCAAGACGGGTTGAGGGGGAAATCTCCCTCTCCGTGACAGAGAGTTAATGTTACATGGCTGATCTAAATTTCTTGGTTTAAGTTATGAGTTCCCTTTCTTTGAAAATTAGCCTTCAATGTACATATTTATCTTTTTTGAGACTAAGCCTCTTTATAAAATTGATGTCAAATTAAAGCAGAGTTTTCAAATACTAAAATATTTTCACTTAGCTATGCTTTTATATGCTCATTCTAAATTGTATTTGGAAAAAAATATTGGGTACTGTTGTCTTTTAATTGACTTGAAAGGTTCAAATCCCCCAGGTTTTAGTTTTTGATGAGCTGTAAAGAAGGCTTTTTAATGAGTTGGTGAGTGACATTGATTACCATTAAATCACATTAAGGAGAGGAAACAATGCTATTAGCTTATAGTTCTCTGGATTCCATTATAGCTGGGAAGTCTTAAAGATTAGCAACTCCCCCAGGACACAGGAAAGTAATACCTCACTATAAAGAGTAATAGAAAAAAATATTCTTAGACATGATTCACTGATATCCTCAAACTTTGTTATAATCTAGAAAAAAATTAGATATAATTAAAATGTTGGTGTGATTATGATGAAACAATAGTTCTCACTTCATTTTCAAAGGAAATGTTACCAAACAGAGCATATTTTGTAGATTTTCTACATTGCAGGCAGAGTTGGATCCATCTTGTTGTAACTTTTATAGACATTCCTTTCCATTTTATTCCTTCAGCCATCTCTTCTATTTAAGCTAATAGTACTTGCTCTCAAAGACAACAATTTAATGGGACACCTTGTCTTTGATCTCTCCATTTATCTTAGCTTACACATTATATTTAGCTTCATAGATTAATCTTCTTAAAGCACAGTTTGTGTAGATTGTCTCCTTGCTTGATTATATTTCCCATTACTTAGTAGAAAGAAATTAATTTTCTTTGTTGTGCATTCAAGAAACTTTACAATCTGACCCCTTTTTATCCACATTCAAACTTCTACTACTCCACTTCATATACACTCTAGGTGAGCTTCAACCATTCAGCTTTTGAAAGGTTTCAGATAAACTGAACTTCTCAGCATGTATTAAATATATTACAGTGTTTCTTCATCAGTGAGCAGCAATTTTTCAGATGTATGCAGTGAAATATTGATCCACTTAAAAATTTATTTTGATATAACTAAAAATATGATTGGTATAAAATTGATATAACTAAAAATAACTTCTATGATTGGGCCTGTTTAGCAGAGGTCAAACAATGCAGGATAGAAGAGAATGTGATTAGCTATAAGGAAGAGATAAGAAATATAATGTCAAATCACATTAAGAGGAACCCTTGCTCCCTGGGATCAATAACTGCATTATAAGTATATAAGAAAGCTTGGTCAGGGTAATTAACAGTTCAATTCAAAGAGCAATACAATATTGAAAGACCACCAATTCAACAGTGCAGTAACTGTGGATACCTTCATAGACAATTTGGGATGCTGTTATAGTGTATGGTGATTGTGTTCTGTTTGTTCTTCTCTCATAAAATGTTTTTATGAGACTTTTAATCACTTTTAGCATGCTACTAAAAAAGGATCTTGTATTTTAAAATGTGCTACAAATGCAAACTGTCTGCACCAATGCTTTTAATTAATCCCCTTTTCATGGAAATTCTTACCTCTACTCTCCTACCTCCAATCCCTCCCTTGACTTCTCATCCTCCAAAGTGTTCGGCCTCAAAATTGCTTTCTTCATTAGCTACTCATCATCTAAGTTTCTAAAGTATTGTTGTAGAGACTCTCTTATGGGGGGATTTCTCTCAATTTTCCTACTTTGTTTTACAACCCTCTGCTTTTATTTCCTTCTTTAATAAAGCTGAAACTTCTTAGGGGTATGTTTTTGTCATAATACATATTTCTGTATTTTCAATATTCTTCATATTTCATGGCTCCTATTGGATTTTTGAAAAATGGCTGAATGAATGAAGTATGAATGAGTGGATATCTTTTTAAAAAATAAAAATAAATATATAATGTTTATTTTGAAAAGACTAACTTTTTGAAAGGTGGAAAATGCAGGAGACATACAGTGCACAAGTAAACAAATAATATAAAAGGATTATGCATAGGAGTGATAGTAACAAGGGGGAAACAATTGCTTTGCTCTGGATTAAGTGGGAGAGAAGGGCTCACTGAAAGGAAAATATTTGTGTCCAACCAGTAATGACATTAAGAAGAGAGACACATGAAACTCTGATTACAGAGCACTGTAGGCAGGGGCAAAGCTGTGTGTATAAGCCTTAAGTGAAAATGAATTTAAAGCATTTAAGGAATAAAAAAAAAAAAAAAATATCAGGAGGTTTTGTGTGGGTGGAGCCCAGTAAGGGCTCTGAGCTTCATTTTGGGTGTAAATGGAAGTATTTAAGATTTTATTATAAAGAGTATCTGTGAACTAACAATGTAAGGAAGTATTGAGGAAGAAAAAGGAATCTTTTGGGTGCTGGGCAGCATGGAAGGAAGGCCTTGAAGAGCTCAAAATAAGGAGTGTCCAAAAGATGATAATAATGGCTTATAGTTGACTGTGATGTCTGACACAATTAAGGAATTTCTTGGCTTGCCTCCAAAATTTAATACTTCATGGCCGTACGAACAAAGATCATTCTGTCCTTGTTGACATGATCTCTGTTCATTACCAAAGGCAAACCATTCAATATCACAGTAATCCAAGTCTATGCTGCAACCAGTAATGCTGAAGAAGTTGAAGTAGAATGATTCTATGAAGACCTACAAGACCTTTTAGAACTAATACCCCAAATGATGTGCCATTTTCATAAAAGGTACTGGAATGCAAAAGTAGGAAGTCAAGAGATATGTGAAGTAACAGGCAAATTTGACCTTGGAGTACAAAATGAAGCAGGGCAAGTGTTAATAGAGTTTCGTCCAGAGAACACACTGGTCATAGCAAACACCCTCTTCCAACAAGAGAAGACTCTACACATGGACATCACCAGTTGGTCAATACTGAAATAAAATTGATTATATTCTTTGCAGAGAAGATGGAGAAGCTCTATACAGTCAGGAAAAAGAAAAAAAAAAAAAACGAGGAGCTGACTGTGACTCAGTATCATGAACCCTTTATTGCCAAATTCAGACTTAAATTGAAAAAAGTAGGGAAAACCACTAGGCCATTCAGGTATGACCTAAATCAAATTCCTTACAATTATACAGTGGAAGTGACAAATAGATTCAAGGGATTAGATCTGATAGACAGAGGGCCTGATAAACTATGGACAGAGGTCTGTGACATTGTACAGGAGGCTGTGATCAAGACCATCCCCCAAAAACAGAAGTGCAAAAAGGCAAAATGGTTGTCTGAGAAAGCGTTACAAACAGCCAAGAAAAGAACAGAAGCTAAAAACAAAGGAGAAAAGAAAACATATACTCATTTGAATGCAGAGTTCCAAATAATAGCAGAGAGAGAGAAGAAAACCTTCCTCAGTGATCAATGCAAAAAATAGAGGAAAACAATAGAATGAGAAAAACTAGGGATCTCTTCAAGAAAACTAGTGATACCAAGGGAACATTTCATGCAAAGATGGGCTCAATAAAGGACAGAAATGGTATGGAGCTAACAGAAGAAGAAGACATTAAGAGAGATGTCAAGAATACACAGAAGAATTATACAAAAAGAATTCTTCATGACCCAGATAACCACGATGCTGTGATCACTCGCCTAGAGCCAGACATCCTGGAGGGCAAAGTCAAGTGGGCCTTACGAGGCATCACTACAAACAAAGCGAGTAGAGGCGATGGAATTCCAGTTGAGCTAATTCAAATGCTTAAGGATGATGCTGTGAGAGTGTTGCACTCTATATGCCAGCAAATTTGGAAAACTCAGCAGTGGCCACAGGACTGGAAAAAGTCAGTTTTCATTCCAAATCCAAAGAAAGGCAATGCCAAAGAATGTTCAAACTATCACACAATTGCACTCATCTTACATGCTAGCAAAATAATGCTCAAAATTCTCCAGGCCAGATTTCAACAGTAAGTGAACTGTGAACTTTCAGATGTTGAAGCAGGAGTTAGAAAAGGCAGAGGAATCAGAGATCAAATTGCCAATATCAGTTGTATCATCAAAAAAGCAAGGGAGTTCCAGAACAACATCTGCTTTATCAGCTATGCCAAAGCCTTTGACTGTGTGGATCACAATAAACTGTGGAAAATTCTGAAAGAGATGGGAATACCAGGCCACCTGACCTGCCTCCTGAGAAATCTGTATGCAGGTAAAGAAGCAACAGTTAGAACTGGACATGGAACAACAGACTGGTTCCAACTTGGAAAAGGAGTATGTCAAGGTTGTATATTGTCACCCTGCTTATTTAACTTTTACACAGAGTATATCATGTGAAATTCCGGGCTGGATTAAGCACAAGCTGGAATCAACATTGCTGGGAGAAATATCAATAACCTCAGATACATAGATGACACCACCCTTATGGCAAAAAGTTAAGAACTAAAGAGCCTCTTGATGAAAGTGAAAGAGGAGAGTGAAGAAGTTTACCTATACCTCAACATTCAGAAAACTAAGTTCATGGCATCTTGGTCCCATCACTTCATGGGAAATAGATGGGGAAACAATGGAAATAGTGACAGACTTTATTTTCCAGGGCTCCAAAATTACTGCAGATGGTGACTGCAGCCATGAAATTAAAAGACACTTGCTCCTTGGAAGAAAAGCTATGACCAACCTAGACAGCTTATTAAAAAGCAGAAACATTACTTTGCCAACTAATGTATGTCTAGTCAAAGCTATGGTTTTTCTAGTAGTCATGAATGGACATGAGAGTTGGACTATAAAGAAAGCTGAGCCCTGATGAATTGATGCTTTTGAACTGTGGTGTTGGAGAAGACTCTTGAGAGTCCCTTGGACTGCAAGGAGATCCAACCAGCCCATCCTAAAGGAAATTAGTCCTGAATATTCATTGGAAGGACTGAAGCTGAAGCTGAAACTCCAATTCTTTGGCCACCTGATGCAAAGAACTGACTCATTTGAAAAGACCCTGATGCTGGGAAAGATTGAAGGCAGGAGGAGAAGGGGATGACAGAGATGGTTGGATGGCATCACCAAATCAATGGACATGAGTTTGAGCAAGCTTCAGGAGTTGGGGATGGACAGGGCAACCTGGCGTGCTGCAGGCTATGGGTCGCAAAGTGTCAGACATGACTGA
Organism: Cervus elaphus; assembly: GCF_910594005.1. NCBI lineage: Eukaryota > Metazoa > Chordata > Mammalia > Artiodactyla > Cervidae > Cervus > Cervus elaphus. The sequence goes on along the minus strand of NC_057815.1, from coordinate 82,440,737 downwards.
GCAACTCAACTGACTGATGGCCAGCCAAAAATTGTTTCCTTTATAAATTCAGCCTGAATATATTCCCACCTTCATGAAACTTGGACCGTATCTTTAGACTGATATAAATATTCAGTATGTGTCAAGATAAGGTGAGGAGTAGACCACGGCTGGGTAGTTATCTGGATGCAATTCTTCTAAGCTTATTGAAAATATGTATTATAAGTATTATAAAAGTTCTACTACAATATTTATTTTATGATGTTATACTTAATAATATATTATTAGAATAACTTATAATCTATAGTAAAATATACTATAAGATCCATTAATTGAATGCAATACATCATTATTGCCATTAAGAAATTTGTAAAATAAATCAGGGTACATGACATGTGCAGACAAAATGGGAAGTAATAGTAAAATAGGGGAAAAAAAACACTTGATTTAGAATCTGAAAACCTGTTATCAAGTCTGCTCTGCTTTTTATGGATCGGAGGGATCTTTAAATCATTTACTGTGTGATCTTAGTTTCTTTACATGACAAGTGAAAATAATAACGCAGCCTAAATTCAGTTTTAAAACTGTATAACAGAATCCTTCTTAGAATATACTCCCAAGGTATGTGGACATCTGCATGAATCCCTCTCAAGATTTGTTATTTAATCTAAAGAGAAAAAAAAATATTAGTATCAGATTAGTTCAGTTCAGTCACTCAGTCGTGTCTGACTTTGCGACCCCATGGACAGCAGCACGCCAGGCCTCCCTGTCTATCACCAATTCCCGGAGTTTACACAAACTCATGTTCATTGAGTTGGTAATGCCATCCAATCATCTCATCCTCATGTCATCCCCTTCTCCTCCCACCTTCAATCTTCCCCAGCATCAGGGTCTTTTCCAATGCATCAGTTCTTTGCATAAGGAGGCCAGAGCATTGGAGTTTCAGCTTCAATATCAGTCCTTCCAATGAACACCCAGGACTGATCTCGTTAGGATGGACTGGTTGGATCTCCTTGCAATTTAGGGGACTCTCAAAAGTCTTCTCCAACACCACAGTTCAAAAGCATCAATTCTTCGGCGCTCAGCTTTCTTTATAGTCCAACTCTCACATCCATACATGACTACTGGAAAAATCATAGCCTTGACTAGAAGGACCTTTGTTGGAAAGCAATGTCTCTGCTTTTTAATATGCTGTCTAGTTTGGTCATAACTTTCCTGCCAAGGAGTAAGCGTCTTTTAATTTCATGGCTGCAATCACCATCTGCAGTGATTTTGGGTATCAGATATCTCTATTTAGATGAGACTTACAGGTAATATGACAGGATTCCCTGATTTTACATATGGGAGCTGGAGAGTACACTAAAGTAATACACTGCCCCTCAAACTGCTCACACTATAGTCAGAGACTGAGGCTAGGTCTTTTAAATAATTGCAGACAAAGCTTTGTCCAACTCTGCGACCCTGTGGACCATAGTTCTCCAGCCTCCTCTGTCCATGGGATTCTCCATGATGTAAAGAAAACTAGAAGTTATGTGATGCTACAGAAGCAGAGAAAGAGGCTCCCTCTAGTATAATATGAGATGAAGCTGAAGATGACCAGGTCTCCATAGATGTACAAGATTCAAATGCACACCCTGCCTACATAGATAATCTCTTGCCAGACAGATACCCGGAATGGATGCCTTGGGTTATTTTCCTGGTTGTGTTTTAACATTAGATGCTATGAATTTCACGTTTATAAAATCTTTTTACTCTGTGATAACTCAAGCATTAGTCACAAATTATGTTACAGTAAATACTTCACTTTTGATATGTCCTTGCCTCTGATATGTAAAGGGAAATAAAACTAAAGACAAAAACTGTTTCATATTCTGTCTGAGACATGTTGAAAGTCTCTGAGACAATGTACCGAGAACACATTTCAAAAAGAGGTGTAGAGTTAGAGATGTAACGAGGAGGAAGCCCCCAAAGAATAACTATCAACCCTTTATGACCCCAATTTCAGTAGCTTCAATAATATTGTTTCAAGAAGCAAAGAAAGCTCATTTTTACTAGCTTCCCTGGAGACCATATCTCCAATCAAAACTGATTACTTTTCCATGCTATACATCATGCAGAGCTGTTAACAGGAAAACTACTACTCACTCGTTCCCTTGGCCTACTTCTTGGCAATTACTTTACACTGTACTTAATTTTCAAGTAAATAACATATTAAAAATTAATCAGAGGAAAGAGTAACTTAGAATTTAGAAATGAAATAAAGGTGAAATGATGCAACCTAAGTTGTAAGAAATTCTGCCCTGGTATAGGTTTAAATTTTAGGCCCTAAAGGGAGGGAAGCATTCAGAAAATCCCCCTTCGGGCATTTAACATTTCAATGCAATGGCTCTCCAGTTCAAATTCTGAGGCTCAGGCCAAGATTTCCTTAGGTGGACTTAGAATTCTTTCTAATATTTCTGCTTCAGACATTTATAGGCCAACATGAAATTAGTGTGTGCATGTGCACGCTAGATCAGTCCAGTCATGTCCAACTCTGCGACCCTGTGGACCATAGTTCGCCAGCCTCCTCTGTCCATGGGATTCTCCAGGCAAGAATGCTGGAGTAGGTTGTTATGTCCTTTTCCAGTGGATCTTCCTGATCCATGGATTGAGCTCAGTTTTCTTACTTCTCCTGTATTGGCAGGCAGGTTCTTTACCTCTAGAGCCACCTGGGAAGCCCAGTGTGTGTTTATATACATACTATGTACGGCTTCATTGTTCACCTGAAAGGACCACAACATTGCTAACCAGGTAAATCCCAATGCAAAACAAAATGAAAAAAAAAAAAAAAAAAAAAGGTACATCTTAAAAATAACTTGAAAAGCCCAAGATTAGAATTCTCAAGTCTTCTGTAAGCAAGCCAAAGACAGCTAACTTAGCCACTCACTCCAAAGCCCCTCTCTGTCTCTTCACGCACTACACTCAGTACTGCAAACAGCTCAGGTACATGCATGGATGCCGCGTCCACTCACCCAAGCTCACACACTCCACAAATACCCAACTGTTCCTCTGCCACTTGCTGGGCCTCGGAAATATTAGACGACTTACCGTCTCGGGAGAGGCTCTGGGAAGCAGGCCCAGGGCTCTTTAGGCTGGGAATCCTTGGGTCCAGTCAAAGAAGAGAAGTGGCAGTCATGTGACAACATGATCATGGTTCTTTGACCCCATGGACAATTTACCATGGGGCAGCTATGGTCATAGGAAATCCCGGAAGGAATCCTCTAAACCAGGTCTCAGAAACAGACTTTTCTTGCCAGTGGCACTGTTCTCTGACCATCAGCATTTCCAAGGGATAAAGGAGCCCCTCTAAATGCATGGAATCATGCAGGAAGCAATGTAACTTGCCCTCATGACCTTTACCACCCTGGTCTATGTGGGACCCGGGTGCATATGTAATGGTTTGAGAGCCTCATCAAGGCACCTCTATGACAAATATATCTACAGTTATCATAGTCACTGACAATTCTCCATGATCCTGTTTTAAAATACATATTCATTGAGGAGAATTACATAGAACCATGCTATTCTTCCCCATCACTGAGTTTATCAAACTATATTTTCCCATTTTTCATCTCCGTTTTCCCAAGGCACTTCACAACTTTATGAAAAACAGTATGTAACATGAGAAAGAGCACTAAAATTTAGAATTCAGCAACCCTTTTGGTAAAGCTATTTCCGAAACTTCAAAACCTAGGTGAAAATGAAATAACTTCTCTAACCCTCAGTTTCCTTAGCTGTAAAAGAGAGTATTAACTCCCAATCATATGGGCTTAATGTGTGAACTTGAAGAGATAAATATCCAAATGCAGCGTGCAAGACACAAAAACCGCTTGGTAAATTGGTGTTCTCAAGCATATTTTGGATACTACATTTAGTACAATTTCTATATGGCAGGAATCCAAACTTTCTAAAGTAAAAAAAAAAAAAATGCTTGTTAATCTTCTCTGTATCTTTACTGCCTGACACAGTATCTAAAATATAATAGATAATTTTAATAAACTAAGACCAGAGTATAGGCAGCATGAAGGCACAGGATAAACTACTCCCCTCATAGCCTTTCCGAAGTTTGGCATTATTTCTAGTATTTTTCAAAATGGCTTCTCTGCCTGGCTTAATCTGCAGATACGTGGACCTGGTATGCATTCATTAACCAGATTATTTACCTTCAGCCAGTCAATTCAGTGAAGCCAAGTTTTACTGAGTGCTCACTCTGTGCCCAGGCTCTTGGAAAATAATGATAAGTAAGACATTTGTGCTCATAATCTAGTATGAAAGAGAAACATTAAAAATAACTAAAGTTCAATATGACAATTATTCCTTAAGACCTCTGCCTCTCTTCCAACTCTTGTAGATTCACACCATTCATGTTTCATATTATTTGTTCATGTATAAACAACATTTTTGTTGACTATTCTCCATTTTATTCATTTTGGTCAGATATATTCTATTCACCAACTTTCATAGCCAATATGCTTTATGAGGCTACTTTTTAATTGTCAGAACGCATTTTTAGAATTCTTATCTCATTTTAGTAACCTCCAAATTTGATAAAGTTAGTTTCACTATACTCTTACATGAAAGATGATGAAACTGGAGACTTGAAGGGTTCTTATGAACTGCTCAGTCACATAATTATTAAGATGCAGGGTTTGTTTGCAAGCTTATATATTTATGAACAAAAGATTTCCTAGATTATCATAATTTTTATGAATTCTGATAACATTGGTTGGTTGTGGTTATATATTTTTATTTTTCATATTGACTATAGACTCTAACAGTGGGGCTTCAAAGAAGTCCAAAAAATGGCCCACTTTTTTGCATAAGTTCTGAATCAACTGAAAACTGACACTGATATTTAAGAATGTAACATTTGGTCTAAAGCCAAGTTCTATTAATATAGAAGCAAGTAATAATGAGGCAATCACTTATTTGCTTGTGAAGGGCTTCCCCAAGGAGTAACTTTCTAATAAAACTCACAGCTTGGAGGAACAGAGCAGATCTTGATTTCTATAGGCACATCTGTTTCTAAAAGGAAGGATAAAAAAGAGGCATGGGCTGCTATACATAGTGTCTCCTTCCAAACCCAATAATCAGCTAAGTTACTCTCTTCTCAGGTGTAATGAAAATTGGTTCAAACGGGGGCCAGATGTGTCCCACAAATAGAAATTCCTCCATATAGAAGAAAATATCATGAGTTGGGAAGTTCAGTTCAGTTCAGTTCAGTTGCTCAGTCCTGTCCGACTCTTTGAGACCCCATGGACTGCAGCGCGCCAGGCTTTCCCTGTCCATCACCAACTCCCAGAGCTTACTCAAACTCATGTGCATTAAGCCAGTGATGCCATCCAACCACAATCCTTTGTTGTCCCTTTCTCCCCACAAATAACATTCTTAAGATTAGGTTCTGTTGATCCAGTGTTGGCAACCTCAAGGCAATTGTTGACCACGTAAATGGTCAGCCTCTCAATGGAGGATATGGGCAGACTTATGTGTGAGTCCTGCTGACATCTGTATAAATTTAATCCTTAATATCAACCACTCTTTTAAGCTGTTTTCCTTGGTCTAATGTTGAAGTGATAATCACTTGACTGATATATGTTTTCCTCTTAGAAAAATCCAAAATGTATCAAAAGAGTATATTAATAATATTAGTTTTAAGGCAATTCTGTACTAAGACCTGAAATATTTACTCTGATTTTGATATTGCACAGTGTCTTATTTTGGCCACAAATTTTTTATCAGAGGTGCACTCCAGTGGACTCAAAAGACATCATGAAGTTTCTCAAAAAAAGAAAATATTAATAAGTTACATAGAAATAAACCCAAATTAAACTTCTAGCAACATTGGTCAGAAGCACTTCCAGAATGGCAGAATTCAAAAGTCTGCTGCTTCATAAAAACAGTGAAAACTCTGGAGGAATTTTCAAAATCAATTTTTTTTCAGAAATTAAGCAAAAACTATAAAGGTTGTTCAAGGAAAAATAAAAGTTGAATTGCAGTAAAATCATCTTGCTCAGCAGTGGTTTTGAAAACCAACAGCCTCAGACCAGGCTATCTGTGAAAAGAACAACCTTGAATCCACTTTTAGGAGCCAAATAGGTCAATTGCCAGCAAGTCTTATTCCCAGAGATTAACAGAATTTAATCTTTCAGACTAGTCCTTTAAAATGATACATTCACAGATCCTGTCTTGATTTGATCTAATTCAGAGATAGATAAGTGAGAAAAAGCGTTTCTGGGGTGTTTGTCAAAAACAATGAGCAAAGATTGTTTAACACTGCAGCTATGCAGGGTGTGACAGAAGCCATGGTAAACAAGAGGCTGGCCAAAAAACTTAAAAGGAAAATCTGGGAAATGACATGTTCATTGCAGGTTTTGAAAAGCTCTGAAATACTCCTGGAGTACAAGAAGTCTGCACACATCTCAGAAGTGTATGCATGCACCTGTGTGTATATGTAGAGAGTTCCTTAGTAAAGGGCGTGAGGCATATTGGCTTCAAACATTTAAGGGAGGCTCTGCCCAATAATTAGCTAACACAAAGCTAAGTCAGCAAAGATTCTTGTGTCCACAAATGGCAGAGTTAAGACTTAGTAGAATCCACCTATTAAAGTCATTAAACAAACAGCAACAGTGATAAACTTGAATAACCAAAAAACCCAGGAAGGGTGGGCACTTGAAGGTGAATTAATACACTATGTTATTTAAAATATCCAATTTCACAAAAAAAATATATGAGATATACATAGAAACAGGAAGTCTGAGCCAAAAATAATTGAAATAGCCAACTGAAAGTGTCCCTGATGAAACCCAGAATTTAGACTTTACTGTACAAGGACAGTAAATCAGTTATTTTAAGTATGTTCAAAGAACTAATGGGAACTAGAGAGATCATCTAAAGAAGTAAAGGGAAGTATGAAAAAAATGTATTAGGAAAAACAGAATGTCAGTAAATATCAATAAAGAGACAGAAATTATTTTTAAAAGAATCAAAGAGAAATCATAGAGTTGCAATGTATAATAATGGAAATGAAAAAAATAATAATTACTAGAGTAGCTCCTCAAAAGATTTAAGCTGACAGAAGAAAGAACCAGTGAACTCAAATATAGATCAACTGAGATTAGCTAGTCTCAAAAAATAAAGAAAAATGAACAGAGATGCAGACTTGTGGGACACGCAAAGCACACCAACAAAAATATGATACGAAGTCCAGAAAGAAAGAAGAGAGAGAAAAGACAAGAAGGAATATTTTAAGAAATATTGTTCTAAAATTTCTAAAATTTGACTTAAAAACCAATGTTAGAGACTTCTTGGTATTCCAGCGGTTAAAACCTCTTGTGTTCAATGCAGGGGACATGGGTTTGATCCCTGGTTGGATAACTAAGATCCCTGGTTGGATAACTATTCTTAAAAAAAATAATACATATAATTTATGTATTTCATATAAGATAAAAAGAAAATAATTTATAACATACAGTAAATTAAACAAGGAGAAAATTAAAATGGCATATAAGAAATATATGTATTTAATATTATAAAAATCCAGAAATATAATAAAGGAAAAAATAAAGATATAAGAAAACAAATAGCCGTGGAAAATGTGAATCGTATTTTATCAGTAACTACATTAAATATAAATAGGGTAGCTTAAACACTCAAACAGGAAGACAACTTTACACAATGGATTTAAAAAATGGTCTATATAATATCTATAAGAAACACACTTTGTATTAAAAGACACACTGATTTTAAGTAAAAAACAAAAACAAATGCATATGGTATAAACAGCAAACTAAAGAAATATTCACTATATTAATACCAAAAGATAAATAAGGAAAAAAAAAAAAGCTAAAACTAACAAAATGGGTTTTTGTTTTGTGATAAAGGGTTAATTCTTCAGTTAGACATAGCAACTGTAATAATTTATGCACATAAAAACAGAGCTCACAAATACATAAAACATAAATGAAGAACTGAAAAGAGAACAAATAATTAAAAATAATGCAGATATCAGTACTTTCAATGGATAAAACAACTGGGCAAAAGAGCAATAACGAAATAAAAGGCTTAAACACTATAAAACATGCAGATCTAACAAATACCTGAATAACGTCAGTCAATGACAGCAGAATATATATTCTTCTCAAACATACACGAATTTTTCCAGGACACATGAATATGTTAGGTTAGAAAACAAGCCTCTATTAATCTAAAAAGTCCTGAAATTATAAAGAATGTGTTTTCTCACCACAATGGAATTGGATGTTAGAGGAAAATTTAGGGAACTCACAAATATGTGCAAATCAAACAATATGATATTAACAGCCAAATTGTTGCAGCTCCTTAATAGCAAATGGATCAAGAAAGAAATCAAAAGGGCAAATGGGAAATAACTTTGAGATGAATGAAAATGATAATATAAAATCCAAAACTGATGACATATAGCAAAAACAATGTCTTGAATTCTATTCATTAATGTAAGTTAGATTTCAAATTAATAACCTACAATATACTTTAAGAAACAAAAAAAGAAGAGAATACAAAACCTAGTGCAGTCAGAATTAAAGAAAAAATAAAGACCAGGGTGGAAACAGTGAAATGGAGACGAGAAGAATAGAAAAAATCAATGAAGCCAACAATTTGTTCTTTGAAAAGATGAAGGCAATTGGCAAAGTTTTAGCTAGATTGCATGCGTGCTTGCATGCTTAGTTGCTTCAGCCGTGTCCAACTCTCTGCAACCCCATGGTCCATGGCTTGCTAGGCTCCTCTGTCCATGGGATTCTCCAGGCAAGAATACTGGAGTGGGTTGCCATTTCCTTCTCCAAACCTGACTTGAGACAAGCCAAAACTAGATTAACCAAGAAGAAAATATATAAATTAAGTAACTAAAACCAATAATTAAGCAGAGAAAATCAATACGAGCAATAAAGGAATAAAAAAGTATTATGGGGAATTTTAAGCCAAAAATTCAGATTGTTTTTGTTCAGTCACTAAGTCATGCCTGATCTTCGCAACCCCATGGATTGCAGCATGCCAGTCTCTGCTGTCCTCCACTATCTCCTGGAGTTTGCTCAAATTCATATCCATTGAGTGGGTGATGCTATATAACCATCTCATCATCTGCCATCCCCTTCTCCTTTTGCCCTCAATCTTTCCCACCATCAAGAGTATTTTCCAATAAGGTGGCTCTTTGCATCAGGGGCTAAAGTACTGAAACTTCAACTTTAGCATCAGTCCTTCCAATGAATGAATATTCAGGGGCTGATTTCCTTTAGGACTGACAGATTTGACCTCCTTGCAGTCCAAGGGACTCTCAAGAATCTTTTCCAGCACCACAGTTCAAAAGCATCAATTCTTTGGCACTCAGCCTTCTTTATGGTTCAACTTTCAAATCTGTATGTGACTACTGGAAAAATCACAGCTTTAACAAATACAGACCTTTGTTGGCAAACTGATGACACTGCGTTTTAATTCACCATCTGGGTTTGTCACAGCTTTCCTCCTAGCAGCAAGTACCTTTTAATTTCATAGCTGCAGTCACTGTCTGCGGTGATTTTGGAGCCCAAGAAAAGGAAATCTGTCAAAACTTTCACTTTTTTCCTTCTATTTGCCATTAAGTGATGGGACTGGATACCGTGTTCTTGGTTGTTTGAATACTGAGTTTCAAGCCAGCTTTTTCACTCTTTCACCTTCATGAAGAGGCTCTTTAGTTCCTCTTCACTTTCTGCCATTAGAGTGGTATTATCTGCATATCTGAGGCTGTTGATATTTTTCCCAGCAATCTTGATTCCAGCCTGTGATTTATCCAGCCCTGCCTTTCTCATGACGTACTTTGAATATAAGTTAAATAAGCAGGGTGACAATATACAGTCTTGACATGCTCCTTTCCCAATTTTGAATCAGTTCATTCTTCCATGTCTGGTTCTAACTGTTGTTTCTTGACCTGCAATACATGTGTTTCAGGAGACAAGTAAGGTGGTCTGGTACTCTCATCTCTTTAAGAATTTTCCACAGTTTGCTGTGATCCACCCAGTCAAAGGTTTCAGTGAAGTCAGTGAAGCAGAAGTAGATGTTTCTCCAGAATCCCTGCTTTTCTTTACTTTTGATCAGTACCACCTTTGATGAGGCATCTGCCCTTGATTTTTCTGATGTCCATGTGTCTCTGTTAAAGGTTCTTTTTTAAGAACCTTGGACCATTTATGTAAGACTTAGCGCTGACTTTGCCTCCCTCTTAGATGTCATCTGAAGATCAGAAGTAGGAAACAATTTGTTTGGAAGACTGGAAGACATGTCTAGCTTATTCAGAGGCTGAAATTTGTATACAATTTGTCTTCCTTGAACATTAATAACCTGAATTAGCAAGCCACAATCACCTTGACATCTTCTTTAGGGTTCCACTGCAACATTCAAACAATATGATGGATATTTGATATTAAGTGCAGTGGTATTTTCTGCTAGTTGAATTGGAAGTAATACTACTTGTTCAATATATTAGATTGCAGATACCTCCCAGACTGCAGGAAGAGGGCAATGTGGAAGAGGGCAATGTGCCACAAGAAATATGTCAGGATAACAACTACCTGAGGGAATTCATTTTTTTTTTTTTTTAATGAGCATGTTTCAAATGTTTCATGCATGCCTCTCATAATTTTTCTGAGGAGTGTGTCCTATGGTTTGCTCCCTCATATTAGCAATGGTGATCCAGAGGATTCAATATTGTATAATAAATATTTACTCATTGATTAAACAAGAATTCTTCAGCAGCCACAAACTCTTATACTTGGATTTAAGGCCCCACATTCCTTAGAATAATAGGAAACATATGCACCAAGATTTTTAACATACGTAAGCATCTCAACCTGTAAATACAAGCAAAGTTTTAGATTCTTATTTAGCTTCCTAGAGCTCCCATAACAAAGTATCACAAACTGAATGGTTTAAAACAAACAAACAAAAAAAAGGTTCATTCACTCAAAGTTCTGGAGATAAGTTCAAGATCTTGGCAAGATCCTTCTCCTTTTGAAGGGTCTATGGGAGGACACTTCCTTGTCTCTTCTACTTTTCGGTAGCCCTGACTATTCCTTGGTTTGTGGCAATGTAACTTCAATCTCTGCCTCCGTCTCCAGATAAGCATCTTCCCTTTGTGTCTCTATGTCTTCACATAGCATTCACCTCTGTCTCTGTTGTCTCTTCTTCTAAGAGGACTAGTCATTTTGGATTAGGGCCTACACTAGTGGAATATAGCCTTATGTTAACTACATCAGCCAAACTCCCTTTCCAAAAAAGGTCATAATCAGAGGACTTAGGACTTCAATATTTATTTTATGGGGACATAACTCATACCACATCAGATGTTTCCTTTATATGTTAAATTTCCAACTAAGAATTCATAATATTCAGGAAGTGAGGCATTTGATCAACTGCATGCAGCTCTTCTCTGAGGGTAGGCTTAAGCATATGGAGCTCACATTTTCTTCAAGGCAACAAGACTAAAAATCTTTCCTTGCTTTAGTAAAAAATTATATATATAATTTTTCATTTCAATGTTTATAAACTGATGAATTAATACCATTTATGGAGGTAACAGCAAATAATAGAAGAGCAATTGAGCAATAATCTCCCACTGCAATGAAAACCAGAGCAAGTGTCACTGTTTTGGCATACTCAAAACTTACTGATTTAAAAGAATACTGCATTAAAAAAAGATTTAATGAGCCATGAGAACATAAAAGTAATGCATTGTTTTATAATCCATTTGATCATTCTTAGAAGAAAAGCTCTTCTTGCTTAGTGAGTAGTTTATGGGTCTTAAAGGCCCTTAAAAATGTTTGTGTTGATTTCTGTACTTTTGGAAACAGCTGCTTTCATTAGGAAAAAGTTGTTTTGGGGTAACAGATACTATGACATAAAAGTCAGTTTTTGTTCCCATTTTAAAATGTAGTTTTACACATTGCAGGCAAAATTATTTTTTAAAGAAATATTATCATATAAAGATTCTGCAATGCTATGCATATTCATTCATTCAACAAGTATTTATAGACTGCTTAAATGTGCCTAACATTTTTAAAAACTAAGTGTGGCAATACATTTAAACATGCTTCAGTTAAAAAGAATATTTAACTGCATCTTGAAAATCTTACTTAAAATGGAGTGTTACTATAGGAAATCTGAATTTTGGAACAACAGAGACCAGAATATGAGTCCACGCTCTGCCTCTTGCTGATTTTCTGAGATTACTTTAAATACTTTAAATCTCAATTTGGTTGATTGAAAAGTGAAAACAATAGCTTCTTCCCTACCTGATAATATTACCTTTAAATAACATTCATATGTAAAAGTACTTAGCAAACCACTTGGTATGTTTAATATTTATTAACTATTAATTCTATTGCTAATCAGCATTATTAACAATTTTTAAAAATTAATGTTCAAAAATGTCACAGAAGGTTAAACTTAAGATATATAGGAGACTATCTAATGGCAACCCTCTCCAGTATTCTTGCCTAGAGAATCCTGTGGACGGAGGAGCTTGGTGGGCTGCTGTCCATAGAATTGGACATGACTGAAGCGACTTAGCATGCATGTATCTATCCATATAGCTAGTTTACACATGTATATATAATTATTTATCTATATCTAGATTATAGATACAATTACTTTACTAGAACTGCCATAATAACTACTACAAACTTGGAAGGCTTAAAACAACAGAAAAGATATTTCCTCAATGTTGGAGGCTTAAAGTCTTCTATCAAGGTGTCAATAGGCCATATTTCCTCTAAAGACTCTAGGAAAATATCTTCCTTGCCTTTCCTATTTGCTGGTGGTTTCCTGGCAATCCTTGGCATTCCTGGGCTTGAAAACACATCACTCCAACCCAGTCTCTGGCCCCCTCTTCACATGACTTGCTGCCCTGAGAGTCTGTGTTTCTGTACTCAAATTTCCCTCTTATAAGAGCATCATTTACATTGAATTTTGACCCAACCCCAATCCAGGATAACCTCGTTTTATCTTATCTAAGTACATCTGCAAAATTTTATTTCCGAATAAAGTCACATTCACAGGTTCCAGGTGGATATCTAAATACAGGATAAGGTCAGCAGTAAATATATTTTTCTGTAGGTCAGCATAGAGTAGAGTGTAGATGTAAAATGGGAGTTGTCAACATAATCATTAAAGACAATTAGCAGACTGGATCAGACTATCTAGGCAAGAACTGATACATGGGGGAAAAAATCTGAAGAATGAGCTCTCTTCCCATCTAGCAAGTTGGTAGTTGAACCAAGAAAGCAGGCTGAGAAAGACCAGCCAGAGAGGTAGGAAGGGAACCAAGGATTCAAGGAAGAGAGAATATCATTAAGAGAAAATGATCAGTTCTTACCAGTGGGGGTGAGAAGTTTAGAAAAATAAGACTGAAACAAACCTTAGATACACTAATATGAAGATTATCAATAACTCTTAAAAGAGTGATTCTAGTAGGATGCTGGGAATAAGAATCAGACCATAGTGTTTTCGAGATTGACCTGGGGGTATGAAAGTGGACTTCCAACCTCTAGTAAGTCAGACTGTAGACAGGGAAAGAGTCAGGTGGTAGTAACTGGATGGTGATGTGAGGTTAAATGAGGGGCTTGCTTGTTGTTTTGTTTTTATTTTTATAGTACAGAGATTAATGGTTTGATGATAGAAATGACCCAGTAGGAATGGGGAAAAAAAGTTAATATAAGAGAAAGAATCAACCCTTTAAAAAATAGAGTCTTGGAGTAAATGGAGGGAAGAGAGGAGGAAGCAGCCATAGAATCAGGAGGTGAGGCATGGGACACACATTCAGATGCAGGGAGGTGAGCTAGTCACTTCTGAAGGCATGTGGGGCATCCCTTCCAGTTTTCAAGAATTTTCAAGAATCAACATCAACATCTAACAACAGGGAAGATGGACATGGCATGTAGCTTTGGATGTTTGAGGAGTAAACAGAAAGTATGAACTGATCACCTCTAGAGGGTGGGAGAACTGACTAACTAAGGAAACTAAGATTGTCAGGAATCGTTGAGGGGAAAATTTAAATTTAAGGAAACACACTTAAAGGAAGATGGGTAAACACAGGCAAGTTGCATGTGTATAGTAGCAATGACTCAAGATAAAAGACAGCTGAAACGTTCTGAGGCTGAGTATAACTGAAGGAGAAAGTTGTATGTGAATTAGAAGTGGGTGCAAAAGAGAGGTGAGACCATGAAACTGCTAATGGACAGGAAAAGGTTGCAATATTGGCTTCACTGTGCTGTGCAGTGTTTAGCTGCTCAATCATGTTTGACTTTTTGCGACCCTATGGACTGCAACCTACCAGGCTCCTCTGTCCATGGAAATTCTTCAGGCAAGAATACTGGAGTGGATTGCCATATCCTCCTGTAGGGGATCATCTGAATCCAGGGATCAAATCCAAGTCTCCCACACTGCAGACAAATTCTTTACTATCTGAGCCACCAGGGAAGCCCAAGAATACTGGAGTGGGTAGCCTCTCCTTTCTCCAGGGGATCTTCCTGATCCAGGAATCAAATCAGGGTCTCTTACACTGCAGGTGGATTCTTTACCAGCTGAGCTACCAGGGAAGCCCAGTATTGGCTCTATACTTTATTAAGTAAGGTGGTTCAAATAATTTTCAGTAATAGAAGAAAAGAGCAGGAAATCAGAAGGTGGTGGTCAGAGTGAGGAAATTGAAATCTTGCTTGTAGAGTAGGTGCAATTCATTATTATTAAGGTGCCATTTTTAAGATGCATAATATGAATATAATTATGGCTAAGTTCATATTATGGCTAAGGTGGCATGAAGGACAAGATCATTAGTCATGAGGAATTTAAAGAACATAAAGGAATCTTTTTGATGAATATGGGTTTGACATTCAGTTCTGCCAATTACTAGCTATGGAGTTGTGGATAGGGTCTAAATCGCTAATCTTCAGCTTTATCATTTATAAAATGAAGGAAATAATGATAATTACTGCAGAGTTATTTTGAGTTAAGTAATAATGACCATGATGTGATAATTGAAATTTATCACTTTGTTACAAGCTATTTACATGTAATGAATTAGTTTAATGAAATTCCCATATCACTAATGCTGGTGATATTTTCATTGTTCAGTCCCTAAGTTACGTACAACTCTTTGTAACCCCATGAACTGCAGCACTCCAAGTTTCCCTGTCCTTCGCTATCTCCCGGAGTTTGCTCAAATTCATGTCCATTGAGTTGGTTATGCTATCTAACCATCTCATCCTTTGCTGTCCCCTTTTCCTTTTGCCTTTTACCTTTCCCAGCATCAGGGTCTTTTTCAGTAAGTCAGTTCTTCATATCAGGTGGCCAAAGTATTGGAGTTTCAGCCTCAGCATTAGTCCTTCCAATGAATATCAAGGGCTGATTTCCTTTAGGATTGGCTGGTCTGATCTTCTTGCAGTCTAAGGGACTCTCAAGAGTCTTCTCCAACACCGCAATTGGAAAGCATCAATTCTTTGATGCTCAGCCTTCATTATGGTCCAACTCTGACATCTGAACATGACTACTGGAAACACCATAGCTTTGACTATATTGACCTTTGTCGGCAAAATGATGTCTCTGATTTTTAATATGCTTGTTAGGTTTGTTATAGCTTTCCTTCCAAGGAATGTCTTTTAATTTCATGGTTGCAGTCACTGTTCGCAATAATTTTGGAGCCCAAGAAGATAAAATCTGTCACTGCTTCCACTTGTCATATACACATATATTTATACATATGCATATATATGTATGTGTGTGTGTGTGTGTATATGACTATATGCCTATGGGTGCGGGCGTGTTAAGTGTGTCAGTCATGTCTGACTCTCTGTGTGACCCTATAGACTGTAACCCAGCAGGCTCCTCTGTCTATGGGATTCTCCAGGCAATAATACTGGAGTGGATTGCCATGCCCTCCTTCAGGGGATCTTTCTGACCCAGGGATTGAACCAGCATCTCTTATGTCTTCTGCACTGATAGGAAGTTTCTTTACCACTACGCCACCTGGGAAGCATCTCTCTCTCTCTCTCTCTCTATATATATATATATATATATATATATACACATATATATATATATTAGTTATATATATTGTTTGATCTGCTTGTTGTCCAAGGGACTCTCAGGAGTCTTCTCCAGCATCAAAGTTTGAAGGCATCAATTCTTTGGTGCTCTGCCTTCTTTACAATTCAGCTCTCACAGCCATACATGACCACAGCCGACTCACTGGAAAAGTCCCTAATGCTGGAAAGATTGAGGACAGAAGGAGAAGAGGGCATCAGAGGATGAGATGGCTGGATGGCATCACCGATACAATGGACATGAACTTGCGCAAACTTCAGGAGATGGTAAGGAACAGGGAGGCCTGGCAGGCTGTAGTCCCTGGGGTCACAAATAGTCAGACACGAAGCTTAAACATTTCTAAAGATATCATCAAATATCTTTCCCCCAAAGGATGATTTACTGTAATGCTGAAAGGGATTTGGTTGACGCATCATGTGAACTTAGGTACTTTCTTAAACTCTTCCTTCTGGTTGCTTGTTCTTTACATTATTCTAGTGAAATTGACTGCAAATTAAGTAGCGGAAGATTCTTTGAAGTAAAGGATATTTTACTTTCAGTTAAAATGATGAATTTCAAGGTGTGGAGGGTAAAAAATTGTTCTCAATGTTTTAATTTTGTTTTAACATAATTGTATGCCAATTTTCTAGTTATAATTTAGTCATAAAGATTTTTTTTTCTGTGTTCAATTATATTTTATCTTTTACGGTAATATATACAACATTCATAAAACTACTGCAATGAGAATGCAATTAAATTTGTTTTAAATTGCAAAATATCCATTTAAATCATTTTCTTTTCTTGACAAGCACCTGTTCAAGTAAATAGCAACTCCAAATGAAAATAAAACATGTAGAGAAAAGATATTCATTTGTGTGTGAAATCCTAACATTCTTATGTTAGTTAAGTTATATTATGTCAATTTCTATTTTTCTTATATCAAAACTGAAAATAAAGTAGCTTTCAGATAGTAGTATTCATTTCTAAAGGAGTATTTCATCTCTTTAAAGATATAATTAAATGGCATTTACAACACTTTTATTCTGCTGGATTCTCACTTTTAAGAATAAAGTGGGAATTTACTGTACTACTGATCTGTGGAACATGCCAAAAATAAAACTGGCCCATAATAATTTCACCTGATGTTTTAGAAAACAAATTCCATGCCTATTAATGGATTCAGAGTACACTTAACTTCTATGAAATTTTGCTCAGAGAAAGATCTTTATGGTATTTCTGAAAAACATTCTGAGATATAAGGATAATACTAGTTAGATGATCTCTGTTGGTGAGTGCAATATGTTCACCAATGAATAAAATGAAACTCAATATCGTCAGGATTTGTTTCAGGATAACAGAAACTTGGACTGAGGTGAAGAATGGTGCTTCAAGCTCATAACCTCATAATCTAACTAATCTCTATTAATTAAAAAAGAAGAAAAAGAAACAAATTTGAAGATGGGGAATGATAGTAGTTAAATTCACTATAAAACACCCAAGAGAACCGGGGTAAATCACTTTTAACTTGAAAAATTTATATTTAGATGTCCAAGAAAATAACATTTTTTATTCTAAGAGTATTTTTCTAAGTAATTTCTTTGCTTACGATGAGTTATTTTCTTGACAAATCTTTACTTTTTTCATCTTCAATGAAACATTGTACAAATAGTTTTTGTACAGGATTCATTTCACTTTCCTTAGCATAGGATTTACCATGAAAAATGCCAAGGCTATTTGGCTCAGATGGTAAAGAAACTGCCTGCAATGCAGGAGACCTGGATTTGATCCCTCAGTGGGGAAGATCCCCTGGAAAAGGAAATGGCGACCCACTCCAGTATTCTTGCCTGGAGAATTCCATGGACAGAGGAGCCTGGTGGGCTACAATCTATGGGGTCACGAAGAGTCAGATGAGACTGAACAACTTAAAACTTTAACATGAAAAAACTGATGAAGATCAAAAGTTTTCATTTGCTCTATTTAGCATTACTCATCACTGGATTTATCCATACATGATAAATAGAAGTAAGCCAAAAAGGACTTTTTATTGATGAGGATAAAGCTTCAGAAAGTAACATGAAATTGTAAGATTAAACAATTTTAAAAAAAGAATACGAGTCTAAAAAGATAAATGATAGGAGAAAACGTTCTGCAAATTGGTTCTATCAAAAATGAAAAATGGATACAAGTCCATTTATTTAGAACTTCTTGGAATGGCATCATTGTTGCAGTTAAAACATAATACATGCCTTACGTTCCTTTAGCTTCCATAGTAAAAGTCAATATACAGAAAAATGCAAAATCTTAGTTTGCAGAGATGGAAAGTACAATTACAGTGTGTTGTTATTTAGAAAGAGATAAAGATAATTTAACATTCAAGTCATATTGTTTTTAATCACACAAATTTCTATAATTTATTAGCAATATTCTCTAATGGAAAAATCAATTATTACATGTATTATAAGCAGTTTAATAAAAACTTTAAAAATTAGTAATAGCAAAATTCTTCTCAAATAATCATAGGAAAAAAGATTAGACAAGTATCTGATTTATAATTGTTTAATTATTGATAAGTTATCCAAATAGAAAGTAAAGCTTTCAAATAGTATTACCAACAGTTTATGTGATAGTAATTTTATGTTCTAACTCTTTAGTTAACCTATTAATTATTTCACTTAACCTATGGTAATATTACAAACATATAATATTAAAACAATATGTACTGGTATCAATTATTGCTAGAAACTATATCCATGCTTGTACACATTTTCTAAGATAAAAATTGGAGATGGTGTTATTTTAATTAAAGATCATCAGAAGTTTGAATATGTTAAAAAAGTTTGTAAAGTATAATAATATGGTTATCTGAAGTTTCAATATTTTTCCTATTATTCACAGAACATATGTTAACTGCATATCAATTACGATAATAGTATAAAATCAGTTTTAATTAGTTTTCCTTACTAGATACTGAAAATCATAGAGTCAGGGACCATGTCACTCTTTTTTTAATACCCAAAGTGTCAGCATCAGCGCGTGACACACAATACATGCTCAATATAAATATGTTTTTAAAAAATAAATGATTTAATCACTAAATGGATGCATTTTATTAACTAATGATTGATTGCATGAGTGGATTTGAATAAACAGTTATACTGAGACTACTGCCTTTAAGTAAATCTTTGTCTGTTTTCTCATTTCTGGGCTTACCTAGTGGCTCAGATGGTGAAGAATCTGCCTGCAATGCAGGAGACCCAGGCTCAATACTTAGGTGAGGAAGATCTCCCAGAGAAGGGAATGGCTACCCACTTCAGTATTCTTGTCTGGAGAATTCCAGACAAGAGTGGAGCCTCGTGGGCTATATGGTCCATGGGGTCGTAAAGAGTTGGACATGACTAAAGCGATTTAGCACTCAGTACTATAACTCTCTTAACATCTTTTAGTCAATATAAAAAGAAAGAGAAAAAAATAAGTAAATATAAAGGATCTATCCACAAAAAAATTGTACTCTTTTCAACATACACTGTTTGGACAGCAACAAGACCATACATGTAAATAACACATTAATAATAAGATCAATAAGTCAAAAGGAATTAAAGAAAATGATTCTGAGGTAGGTTATAAATATTGAAGAAGGATAGAGAATAGATTAAAATTTCAAGAACTGAAATTGTTGGATATAGAAGAGGGGAGGACATTTCAAATTTGAAAACAGCTCATGAAACAGCACAGTGGAAAATGAAAGATAAATCTGAGAAAGCAACGAAAAGATTTGATGAGATTGACAATTAGTAGAAAGAAGGAAAAAAAACGTGAAGGCAGTTGACTCAAGGGATATGATTTGGAAGAAAGAAAAAAGTATAGCGTATAGTAGAAACTGGAAAACAGAACTATTTCATGAGAGGAAACAATTAGACATATTTCATTGTTGTGCAAAAAAAAAAAAGATTCTTGACAATATTCCAAACACAATTAGAAATCATTGACTTGATCAAAGTCAGATATGTGAATGAAGTAGCCTTTCTTCAGGGGTGATGATTGAAGCAAGAGAAAGCTAATTTTCATAAGAGGAAAAAAAATGACTATGGCCTGGGTTGCAGAAATTTTGCATTCTAGTAGAGGGAGAAAATGAAGACAAATGAAAACTTCAGGAAATATTAGGCAGAAGGGAAGAGAGACAAGTGGCAACCTGACAGGCTGCACCAGGATGAAGGATAGGTATGAGGAAAAATGAGAAGAGCTACAGTTGATAAAGTGTTACATTTAGCATAGTCCAAAGATTCACTGATCTCAGTCCTCTCTCTGATCTTAATGCTGCTACTGAATGTATTGATTTTGCTTTGAAATTGTCAACAATGTTTCTCTTGTGTGCCATCTTTCCTCTTGCACTTTTGCTTGCCTTAGGCTCCCCAACGCAATGCACTGGCTTCTGAGTACAGATGCTGATGGTCCTAGCTCTCAGACCATAGTGGAGCTGGCTCCGCCATCAGGACCCGCCTTCCTTGTGTGATATTCTTTGCTACTTTTCAGTATGAGCTAGCTAAAATCACCATGCTGAACTGGAGAATTAGCCTCACCTGTATTTGTATTCTACTCTACGATTTGCTCTCTGAGTAATGTAGTTCTATACTCCAAGTTTTTTTTTTTTCTTTTTATAAATTCATTACTATCATATGGAAACAATGCAGCTCCTCAACTCGGCCCTGATTTATCACATTTGTTTCTAGGAATTCATCTTTCATATACATATGGAGTAAGAAACTATTTTAACATCATCTAACATGTTTAATTCAAGATTATTTCTATATCTGGTATTTGTTTTGTGTCTTGTCCTACGATTTCTTTCCTGGCCTTGGAGCAAAAATTGTTACTTGCTCTCCAGTGATTTCACACATTAGTCCATAGTCATTATCCTTCTGATAGAACAAAGGACGATGCTGTCTTTGGGTTTTTAGGGAAGACATTTATGATGATCTTACCAGAAAAATAAATGATGGATAAAGAAGCTAGGCATGAGGAGTAAAGGTACAAAGATAAGGAAATAAAGCTGGTAGTATAGGGTGTTGGAATAATCAACTGAAAGTATAGAGACTTAAGGACTTCCCTATAGCTCAGATGGTAAAGAATCTGCCTGCTACGCAGGAGACCCTGGTTCAGTTCCTGGGTTGGGAAGATCTTTTAGAGAAGGGAATGGCAACCCACTCCAGTACTCTTGCCTGGAAAATTCCATGGACAGAGAACCTGGCAGGCTACAGTCCAAGGGGTCACAAAGGACACGACTGAGAATCTAACACTACTACTACTACAGGGCCTTAAACAAAGTCCAGTTGCTGTTTCATTCAGATGCTTGTGGTTCCAAATGTTTAAAAGCCATAGAGAATCTGGTATAAAAATAAAATAATATTTTGATCATGGGTTATTATATATATATATATATATATATATATATATATATATATATATATATATAAGGGAGAAATGCAGAAGGGTCATGGAAAAGTACTCATACTATGGAAAAGAAAGTCATCTAAATATTTTCTCAAGTTCTCTCATCTTCTCTCAATCTATTGAGAATTTTTTAACTGAAATAAGAATGAGTTTCTTACAATAAAAATACATTTCATATGAATTTAAAATGAATCAGGTGATTTTCTAAGCATGATGATGACTGAACCCTTAATATCCAGAATAAACCTATTAGGCAGTGCTAACATCAAGAAAGAAGGTGAGAAACTGAAATGCTAGAAGCCCAAGGAACGTGTCCAAGTGCCCCCGCGAGGAAACTGTGGAATACTAGAAGCAGTCTGACTTCAGTGCCCATGTCATGAACTCTATTTTAAAAATTGATAAGAAGAGATTTAAGGACATTAAAATAGGGGGGAAATATTATATGAAGGTCATTGTGTTTAGGAAATTGGAATTCATCATATACATTGAACTTAAACTGAGTAAATCTGCAGATTCTATTAGAAGTAAAAAGTAGATAATCTTTGATAGACTCACAGAAATAAAAATGAGGGTTAATAAGAGAACATGAGAATATTTATTCATTCATTCAACATTCACTTTTAATATCCATTATAGGTGAAATCTTCTCCTTGACACTGGAAATAGAGCAGTAAATGCAACAGGAAAGCTTTCTGCACTCATCGAGTTGCTATGTAGACAGAAAAGTCAAATACGAACAAATGCAAAATTAATAACAGCACAAATTATGGAAAATGAAAAGTGCTGGAACAATAATAATTCAGTAGTGTGCAATGGTATTGATAACCGGAGGAGAAGCAACACTTTAGATAAGTAATGATAAGAGCACAGCAGAACTTGGGTTCAAATTGCAAAATCTGGACTACAGAATTAGGAAGATAGAACCGAGATAACACAGGACTGACTGGGGAGAGGGTCCTGATACAAGACAGAGGGACAGAGGCGCATCTGTTTTCTGCAGACAGTGAGGTTGAGAGCTTTAATGTGTAGCTCCCGCCTTTCTGCACAGAGTGAGTCCTCCCTTCCTCCATCCTGCAGGCAAAGATACTAGCCAGGGCCTGTCTTTTCCTCACCCTACATTCCTTTTCTCTCTCTTTACATTCTATCAGCCTCATTCTACTGGGTCACCAAGTGTATAAAGCAGAGTTAGTGGTTTTGTAGGCCTCCTCGGTGGCCCCCACACCTCATGAATCCCTAGGTAGCCTGATTATATCTCCTTTTCAGGAAAATTCATGCTAAAGTGCTAATAGGACACTTAAGGATTTATTACAAACAACACAATTTTTTTTTTTTTAACCCTGAAAAAGATTTGGCCTTGGGATGATCCAGGGCACAGTTATTTGCAAAAGGTAGGAAATTGTGTCATTATGTGAGGAGCTGGTGACTGAGAAAAATAATATTAACAATGCTAAAATAGATATAGTGGTAATGACCCACGTTATATCCCAAATTAAGGAAGTATTGCCTAACAGAGATGACGGTTAACAAAAATCAAAGCTGATTTGTTGTGTATTAATGGTTAGGGTTAACAATACCTAACTTGAAACCTTAAGAGATGAAAATCATGTATGAATATCAGTGAAATAAAAATGAAAATGATATTTTAGATAAAAATACTAAATTAATTAAACATAATAGAGTAAAATTCCAGTCATTTCAAGAGGAAATGAATAATACTGTGGAGATGCAAGGATTTGGTGGAGGGAAGCAATAGTCTTAAATATTTAACATTGCCTTTTGGGAGATAACCTTCTTAGAGTGCTATTATATATTATGATGAATTTGAAGATTTAGACTCTTGAAAGCACTGAAACATTATTTATATTCATCAACAGAAATAACTGGAAATGTTAGATAACTTCAAAGTTTGGAGAACTTCAGGGACTCAATTCACTATGGGATATTATTCATTTCAAATGACAGTAAACAGCATTTCATTCTAGTGTGGGATTATGCTACGATCAACACTGAAATTAATCAAACTTCCTTGATTAATCAAAATTATATATTATCATCCTGATTGCAATCACCTATCAAAGAATCATTTTCCACAGTAATTTGTATAAAACATAATCAGTTGCAATGAACCAAAAGCTGTGCACCTAAAAAAGAACTAGTTGATAATTTCTTGTTACCCTCACCTCTCCCAAAGGATCCCCTCAAGAAAAAATAAACACCAGTGGGATGGACAGGAATAGACTAATTCAGGATTTATAATTGTGCTTCACCCCACAATGAAACCCATATAAACACTTTATCATATAAAATAGATGGTAATTGCATTGAACAACATATGCTTATTCAATTCATCATCAGAAGATATTGCCACTTTAAATTGTTACATTTGCAAGAACAAAGTTTTTAATCATAATTTTTGAGTGGCTTTAACATTATACTGTTCATATCTCACTAAAAATAGATGGAACAAAATAAATAATATTATATATTAGAAAACACTGGAATTAAGAGGTCCCTTTTGGTCTGAAGGTTTCATTAGAGCATAGTCCAAGACAGCTAAAAGTTTCCCGATGTGGATCACATAGGGTCTGCTTGTCTAAGGATATAATATAGCTTCATGTTGCTTATTTCATGCTTCATCTGTTCACCTGAGTTAAATTAGTTTTTCTAAGAATTGACCTCATTTTAATTAAAGCAAAACAATACAGTGGAAAGAGTTCTTGCCCAGCTAGAGAAAATGCAAATCAAGATCAAGCCCTGCCATCAACTAGCTCCTTGATTTTTTTCAAGTAATGTTATTTCTTTGGTCTCAGCTTAGTTATAGACAAAACTGAGATATAGACAAAAATGTATGAAATGCTTAACTCCATAATCACTAGAGTGATTTTCATCTCTTAAGGTTTCAAGTTAGGTATTGTTAACCCTAACCATTAATACACAACAAATCAACTTTGATTTTTGTTTAGCACACAACATGAAAATGCAATATAATCAATTGTCTTAATACTAGATTGTTTTTAAAAAATCAAATATACGAATTTCTTTAAGGTCCTTCCACCCATGCATCATGGTTGTTAACATTTTGGTTGTTTCTTTCAAGACTGGCAATATACTGTAGGTGGTCATCTCCCCCCACTGAATGCAGCCCTGTAGAAATTAGAGAAGTGAAACAGAATTATAGATCCCAGGATCTCACGGATTGAGCAGATTGAAGTCTATCCTGAATTTGATGTGTGTCTTCAGTTTGTGGAGACAGGTGGGTTGTGCCTGGCACTTGAAGCAGACAGAAGCTGAAGGGAGAACAGATGAATTGATATAAAATTATTATATTCTGCTCCCTTGCTTTTCAACTCTGCTACTTTGAAACAATCATTGCATGCTTCTTCCTCAGAGAGATCACCAGCAACAGCCCAGTTGCTTTCCTGGCAAGGGCAGGATGTTATCAGGGCAACATAAAAGCCTTGCTGAAGAAAGAAATGATGAAGACTGTTGGGGGCTGACTGGTCTCCCCAACACAGACAATTCTCCACACTTTCACTCTCCAAATCTCTAGGATTGATAGTTTAACCTGAGGAGATTGCCTCCTCCAGAGGGTTCTTCTTATGAGTGAGTGAGTCTGTGTGTGTGTGTGTGTGTGTGTGTGTAAGACAGAGTATGTGTAGGGTAAGACATGTAGAAAGATTTACCTGGTTTTGTCTCCTCCCTCTCTGCATAGAATAAAAGTTATATCTTAAGATCAACTACATGCCTATAAAACCTATAAGGATCAACATACTTTCTTTATGGGAGACTGACATTTGCAGACACAAAAGCTAAATCTACTTTAAAGATGTGTTCATTCATTTATTGGTAAAGTAAAGAATGTGGGAGACCTGGGTTCAGTCCCTGGATTGGGAAGATCCCTTGGAGAAGGGAAAGGCTACCCACTCCAGTATTCTGGCCTGGAGAATCCCACGCACTGTATAGTCCATGGGGTCATAGAGAGTTGGACACGAATGAGTGACTTAAAAAAAAAAAAAAAAAGGTATCCAATAGACTGGTCACTAAGTTAGATACCTGCAATATTAAGAGAAAGTACAGAGTTTTCAACTTACAGAAATTCACAGAAGTCAGAAAGCATAATTGTAACACAGCGTGCTTTGCAATACTGGAGACAAGCAGAATTATGATGGAGTCCATAAAATAGAGCAATTAACTCAGTATAAGTAAGTCAGGAAAGAGTCACTGAAAAGAGGGCAGCTTTGAAGGCTTAATGGTGGCATAGAGGGAATATTTCTGGCAAAAAGAACAACATTATCAAAGTCATGAAAACAGAAACAAAAAGAAACACACAGCCCCTAAAGCACTGACACCAATTAACCTATAGCCAATGTAGGAGAGTAGCAGGAGATAAATATTTGGAAAAGAGATGGTAGAGGTATAGAAAAGTAGGATGGGTTTGTAAACCTTCAGATGCAATACTGAGGAGTCTGATCCAGGTCTTATAAAAAGATATATTTATCTAAATCCTTAGGCTGTATTCCTAAATACAACTATATCTGTCTTTTTAGAAAAGTGATCAGGGATAGGAAGTTTAAAATTTGGAGGACACTGGAGAGTTAAAAAGTAGGGAGTTATAATGATCTATATAAGAGATAATGAAGGATTGGACAGTGACTGAAATGACAGCAATGGATAAAGGTAGGATGGATATGAATGCCTATCTGGCCAGATATAAGGGCTATGGAAAAAGTATTCTGTTGAATGTGGACCTCTATTATCTAACGCAATGCTTAGCACATCATAGATTGTCAGTATTTGTTGTAGTAAGACTGAATTGGGATTTCCATATGGAAGGAAGACAGAACTTTTCTAGAAACTCTTGCCCATTCTCCAACCCTCTCATTCTTGGCTAGCCAAAATATAAAAGATTTCTGTCTCTTTTCTTTGGGTTTCAATTCCTATTAACATACTATTCTTTCTCTGTTTCCCTGCTCTTTTCATGCCAGGATTGTATGACTCTATGACTCTATACAGCCCATATACTTTACTCTCAAAAGACAATCTCTTCAACAAGTGGTGCTGGGAAAGCTGGCCAGCCACGTGTAAAAGAATGAAACTAGAACACTTTCTAACATCATACACAAAAATAAAATCAAAATGGATTAAAGATCTAAATGTAAGACCAGAAACTATAAAACTTTTAGAGGAAAACATAGGTAGAACACTCTCTGACATAAATCATGGCAAGATCTTCACCTACCTTCCAAAGTAATGGAAATAAAAACAAAAATAAACAAATAGGACCTAATTAAACTTAAAAGCTTTTGCACAACAAAAGAAACTATAAGCAAGGTGAAAAGGCAGACTTCAGACTGGGAGAAAATAATACCAAATGAAACAACTGAGAAAGAATTAATCTCCAAAACATATATGCAACTCATGTAGCTCAATACCAGAAAAATGAACAACCCAATCAAAAAGTTAGCCAAAGAACTAAACAGACATTTCTCAAAAGAAAACATACAATGGCTAATAAACACACGAAAAGATGCTCAACATCACTCATTATTAGAGAAATGCAAATCAAAACCACAATGAGGTATCATCTCACGCTGTTCAGAATGGCTGCCATCAAAAAGTCTACACACAATATACACTAAAGAGGGTGTGGAGGAAAGGGAACCCTCTTGCACTGTTGGTGGGAATGCAAACTGGTACAGCCACTACACAGAACACTGTGGAGATTCCTTTAAAACTGGAAATAGAACTGCCACAGTGAGTAGATCGTGAAAGGTGTTCAGTCCGCTCTGACTCTTTCAACCCATGGACAATACAGTCCATGGAGTTCTCCAGGCCAGAATTCTGGAGTGGGTAGCCTTTACCTTCTCCACAGGTTTTTTTCAATCCAGGGCTTGAACCCAGGTCTACCATACTGCAGGCAGATTCTTTACCAGCTGAGCCACAAGGGAAGATTTTGTGCTTCCTTTGGGTTTAGCACTTGTGCTTTCTTTGCTTATTTAACTTATATGCAGAGTACATCTGGAGAAATGCTGGGCTGGATGAAGCACAAGCTGGAATCAAGATTGCCGGGAGAAATATCATTAACCTCAGGTATGCAGATGACACCACCATTATGGCAGAAAGCGAAGAACTAAAGAGCCTCTTGATGAAAGTGAAAGAGGAGAGTGAAAAAGTTGTCTTAAAACTCAACATTCAGAAAACTAAGATCACGACATATGGTCTCATCACTTCATGGAGAATAGGTGGGGAAGCAATAGAAACATTGACAGACTTTATTTTTTTGGCTCCAAAATCACTGAAGAAGGTGACTGCAGCCATGAAATTAAAACATGCTTGTTCCTTGGAAAAAACTTTATGACCAGCCTAGACAACATATTAAAAAGCAAAGACATTACTTTGCCAACAAAGGTCCATCTAGTAAAGGTTATGGTTTTTCCAGTAGTCATGTATGGGTGTGAGAGTTGGACTAGAAAGAAAGCTGAGTGCCAAAGAATTGCTGCTTTTGAACTGTGGTGTTGGAGAAGACTCTTGACAGTACCTTGGACTGCAAGGAGATCCAACTAGTTCATCCTGGAGGAAATCAGTCCTGAATATTCACTGGAAGGACTGATACTGAAGCTGAAACTCCAATACTTTGCCCACCTGATGGGAATAAATTACTCATTTGAAAAGACCCTGACCATGGGAAAGATTGAGGGCAGGAGGAGAAGGGGACGACAGAGCATGAGATGGTTGAATGGCATCACCGAATCAACGGACTTGAGTTTGAGTAAACTCCAGGAGATGGTGATGGACAGGGAAGTCTGGTGCGCTGCAGTCCATGGGGTCGTAAAGAGTCGGACACGACTAAGCGACTGAACTGAACTGAACTGATCCATGACTTTCCACATGGAAGAGATAAGGGTAAGGATTTGAATCAATTGACTCTATCTCAATGGGAAGACACTCACAGACTTTATACATAAAACACCCCTATCTCAATGGGAAGACACTCACAGACTTTATACATAAAACACCCCATCATTATTTTCTACTTGTTGGAAATGTATCTTAAGTGTTGACATATTAATCATAAAATATGCAGTAGATTTTTACAGCTGTGGATAGCTAGCATGTTGGTAATGTTGATTTCAATCCAGTTCATCAAACTGGTATAGTTAGAAGAGAAAGAATGACATGAAAATAGGACATTTAATAGGCAAGGAAAATGATTAGAGCTAACAGCAAAATTTTTAAAATGTAACACAGTCAATGACTATCAGAAATATAAGTCATGAGATACTTAAGCTAAAGCAAAAATTCCCCCACAGAATTTCAAAAACACATTTTATTGACTTCAATCAAATCATTTTTGCTTCTGAGTTACTTTTTGAACACATGTAATACTTTTTTCAAGATTCATTCAAAAATGATATCAATGAAAGCAAAAAATAAGCCAGAGTTTTGTGAATTATTTTGTAATTAAATATTTCTAAATTCTGTTATAAATTTTTGTGAGTTCCCAATTAACCTTTAAACAAAAGTTATTATATCCTATTATTAGTTATTTTGGCAGAAATGCTATATTTTATGCCTCTACATATTTTCTGATAAATTCCAAGATATCTCCAAAATAATATGCCCTTGACTTTTCAAAAATCTTGAAACATCCCTGAATTTATTCAGATTACCATTTTCTAACTTGTGAAGTAAAGACATCAAAACAACAACAACCGTTTAAACAACCTAAAAAGTGAAACATAACATGTAATTTGATCTGTCACAGTCTTCTGATTGACAGCATATCTATAGCTGACTGAATATTTAGAATATCTTTAGAAGGAATGCTTTGTGACTGAAAGCAGGACACCTTGAGAAAAGTTATAAGAATGTAAAAGATAATGGTAAAGGTTAGTCAAATTAGTCTACACATTTTTGAATAGCAGAACTGTTATATGGCAGAACATCTGCCATATATCCTGAATTTGGAAGGAGAGGGGGTAAGAAAAAAAATATATTCTATGTCTCCTTGCAGATTATTACAGGAAAAGTACATTGCAAAATTTGGATGTGGGGTCCTGATTCTTTGATTCATACTGATAATTCATTTTCCTCATCTATGAAATGGAAATAATAACTCTCTTATTTGCCTGTTATTTGTAGGAAATGAGAAGAAATCAACATGAACGTTCTTCCAAACTGTAATGAAGCACACACATGAAATTTATGTTTATAAATTTTGCATTTCTTCTTACAGAGTCTGGGACAACTTTAGATCATTCAAAAAGCCTTTCTTACATCCTCACCCTAAATTTTCCGTTCTGAGCTCTCCTTCTTAGTGTTTACAGACACAATGAGCTCAAACACCTCTAACAACCTCCCTAAAAGTGCTTACTGCCCAAGAGAAACAGTTTTTCAACCCTCTCAGCTCTGACACAGATGTTCCATCACTTTCCCTGACCCTCTCTGCTGACTTTTACAGTTGTTGTTCACTCACCCAGTCATTTCCAACTCTTTGTGACCCCACGGACTGCAACACACCAGGCCTCCGTGTCCCTTACCATCTCCTGGAGTTTACCAACATGCCCAATTTCATGTCCATTGCATCAATGACGCCATCCAGCCAATTCATCCTCTGACGCCCTCTTCTTCTGCCCTCAATCTTTCCCAGCATCGGGGACTTTTCCAATGAGCCAGCTGTTCACATCAAGTGACCAAAATGCTGGAGCTTCAGCCTCAGCATCAGTCCTTCCAATGAGTATTCAGGGTTGATTTCCTTTAAGGTTGATTGGTTTGATCTACTGCTGTCCAAGGGACTCTCAGGAGTCTTCTCCAGCACCACAGTCCGAAGGCATCAATTGTTTGGCATTCTGCCTTCTATACAGTCCAGCTCTCACAACCTTTTACAGTCATTATAGAATATGTTAGAGTAATTATAGAATATTTCCTTGGTGCTGATATTACTTATTTTCCTAATTTTCTCAAAAGCATATTTTGAAACTTTTCCAAAATCCCTAGAGCTCAGCACATTTTTAGAGATGGATGAGAGGTCACTTGCATATTTCAAACCCCCTGATTTCCAGGGTCATCTCAAAGAGTATTTAATGTTGTCCCTAAGGGGAATCCTCTCTGCTTTCCTCACCCATTCTTTTCTCTCCTGGGAAAAACTACATTGTTGAGAAGCTGCAAATATTTTAGTGTGTACCACTCCCAGGAAAAATGTATGTTTTACCCTAGGAATAAGCAAATAAATACAATATTTCCCGTGGTTTCCTTCAGTCAGGAAGAAAATCAAAACATGTCTCTTGGGCTGTGTTATAGCTTCTAGCTTCCCAACCAACATACCCATTAATAATAAGTAACTTCTGCTGGCTCATGGGTGAACTAAGTCCATAGTCACTGGCATTTTCTGTCCCTTAGGCAATGATTTCCATAATCACAGAGAAGACTGAACTGTGTGCTTCCTTGAGAAGACAAGGCTGTGGGGAACTGAAACCAAATAAATATTTAAGCAGTCACTGGTGAGAGGCTACCAACCTGGAATTCTCAAATCTCTGGACAAGTGCTGCTCAAACTACACAGTAAAGGGCCATTTAAAAAATACCCTCTATCTTTAATGGATTGAAAAACAGTCTCCAACTTGAGACGACCACATATGTCTCATCGTATGAGTTCAACAACAGTTGAATTATTCTGTACTCTGCTCTACTATAAAATGTATCTGATAATACACTTGGAAGTTTCAACAAATACAGATTGTTATACATTTTCGATATACATTCTTTCAATTTCTGTGCTTGTTTTGTATAAACCAGCAACTTAAAGCTCACAAAGAAACATTATACTAAGGACCATAGGATGAAGTAGCATTGTTAAAGAGGAGCTTTTAGGAATAGTCCTACCTCTAGGAATACTTCAAAAATTTCACTGCACTGAAAAGTCTTATTTCCATCAAAATAAGAGTTAATGCATAAAGAGTTGGCTAATAAAGAAGTCCGTTTGGTGTTGTGAGATATATATAAAGAAGCAAATTTTGCTGTCATTTTTCAGGCTTCTGTATTTGTTTCATACAAACAAAGAGTTAAGTTTGCCGGATGACTGAAACACAAATAAACATTCAAAGTGGCCTAACCTGCAACACTGCCAGTAATCTCAGTGAAAAGTTCATGGCCAA
This sequence comes from Cervus elaphus, assembly GCF_910594005.1. Lineage (NCBI taxonomy): Eukaryota > Metazoa > Chordata > Mammalia > Artiodactyla > Cervidae > Cervus > Cervus elaphus. The sequence goes on along the minus strand of NC_057815.1, from coordinate 82,409,041 downwards.
AAGCCCCGGAGGAAAAAATCACCGAAGTTTATGGATCCTTCTGTTTTGCTCAATAATAGGTAGTCTACATCACTTAACCTCATTGGACTCATTTTCTTATTTATAAAATAAGCTGATAGATCAGCCTATCTGTTTAGCAAGTCCCTTTCATGTCAAAAATTATAGATTCATTGCCCTTTAAAAATGTATAATCTCCCAATATTCAATTATGATAAGGAAGGTCTCATGTCAAAAATAAATCAATCACAGTTCCTACATGTTTTACTAGAGTTTTCCCAGAATAACCTACCATTGATGGAAATATTACTGAAGGTAATAACATAAAGTAGAAAATACTGTCCATTATTGTAACAATAGGAATTTATCAAAATGTTAGTTTCTTGATTATAATTATGAATCATATTTGAGTTGCTTAAACTCAAATAGATGAGACAGTACTCTTCAAAAGTTAGGATTTTTTTCTTGATATGTTTAAACCTCTAGATTTGGCTTCATGTTTCACTAGATAATTAGAGTACAATAAATGGGGCTGTATAAACAAGTAAATACCTTTTACTCTAATGACTTGTATGAGAAGGGCTGCATTCTATGACTTGCCTTTACAAAGAAATGCTAGATGAAATAGGAGAAAAATCCAGTTAAAAATAACTCCAAGAAACTTTGAAGGATGACGGTACTGATCTAAATTACAGTCAAAACTGGGAGAGAAAATAAAGACTTCCTGTGAGCACCAAAGCCATTGGGGACTCCCAGGCATTTTGTTTTGAGCTGAGAGCAAGTGAAGGAGAAAATACTTCGGAAGAGCTGTTGGAAACTGTCCAAAAAACATTGGAAGAGAATTTTGTGACTATCCACGGAAAGTGATGGAGTTGAAAAACAGAGATGGAAAAATTCAATGGGAGTGAGGAAAAATTATTTCTCAAGCATTTTGTTGGCATAAAAGATATGTCCAACAGAGTCATAATGATCTAAAAATATATTTCAAGCTGAGTTTCAACACAAGAATATACGTTTTTCTAGAAATGGATGATTCTAAACACCCTAAGAGGATGAGATATAAAATGCCTTATATGTATTTTTGAACAACATGGTCATCTGCAATCTTACCCACTCCTATGTGCATTTTTCTGTTGGTCAGCTGAACAGTTTAAGCTTGTAGGCAATTCTAGTAGAGCAGTCTATCAGTAAGTGTATGAGGTTTTACAGTGTCAACAGTTTCTCTCAGAGAAATCTATGGAAATAATGGCTCAGTTTGCTTACTGAAAAAAAATGTTACATATATCATGGACTATGTGAATCATCTACTTAATCCTTAGAATCTCTAAGATAAAAAATACTGTCAGAGTTCCCTAAATAAGCTATTTAGATGTCATAATTGAATTTCCAACAGAATACCTTATTGTATGTATGTACTGTATAATATGATATCACAAAAAAAATACCTATTAAAATGACACATAAACAGTTCTTGTTAATTTAGATGCATGATTTATATGACTTATTCTTTCAATCAACTGCAACTTACATGATTAAAATAGATTTATGAATTACTAATTTCTTATTATTAATCATAATTACTTATGATTTAAGCACTGTTTGCTGTATCTATTCCCTTTTTCAGTTATTGCTATGTCAGCTTTCCAGTTTTCTCTTGCCTTTTACCTTTATCAAATTCATTGTACTCAAAACTAATAGAAAAAAAATCTTTGAACTACATTTTCCACATAGGCATTTACCTATTCAACACCTAAAGTAGATTAAAGCTTAAAGTTATATTAAATCCAAGTTCAAATTTAATTCAATAAATAAATATACATATAAGTGTGATCTACATGCTTAGACTTATCTGTGCTCCCTTGCTATTTTGAAATTGAAGTGCCCCACCTTCCAAGATTTCAATTTTTTCAACATTGGCAATGCACACCAGTCAAACCTACCAACATGCTCTTTGTCAAGAAACTAAACTATGTTTAACTACAACTTAGAATTATTTAGCCTTTATGTTTTGTTTTGTAAAGAAATGAGCATGAAATATGTTAAATGGTAAATCTTGCTCAGGAATTATTACATATGTTTAAAACGATTGAATTTAAAAGTGCAACTCTGGCGTCCAGACAGGGAACACAAAACCAAGCACCTTCTCTTAAAGCTTTACTAACAAGGGGGAAGGTAATCAAGTGCTGTTTTTTAAGCGTTTTTTGTGCAACAAGCTCTAGGTGATGCTTTAGTGTTATTTTCTCCTTTAATCATTATAAATATCTGTAAGACAGAATTAGTAATCATTATTTAAAATAAATGACTAAGCCAGAATTTAAACCATTATCTACTTTGTTGTAAAGACAATACTGCTCTTAGCAAAGAACCACACACACCAACTTCTCAAAAATCTGTGCTGAGCATATTCCAAAGTGTCGTATGCACAGGATACCAGGTTAATATGCTTGCAGTTGTCATTAAGAAAATCCTTTTAATTGTAGGGAATGGTAGAACATATTTGAGAACGGAAATATATACTTTTATTCATCTCCATAGGTTCCAGTGGAAAATAGTCCTTAGCTGATATACTTTGTGCAAAAATTATAGCAGCCAGAAACCCTGCTTCAGTCATCATGCCTCCCATCAACCACTATGACCCGCATATTTGGCAACTTCCCATTTGAACGCCTGCATGGTTTACCACTCACATCTGACAAACAGAATAGGGAAGAAGCCTCTGTTGCTCTTCAGTTACAACAGACAATGGCTTTCTTCTTGAACACTCTTTCAGTCCCTCTGCTGGTATACTGGTTTTGGGGAAGCCAGCAGTCACAGGAGCCCTTTGTAGAGATGCACAGGAGTGAGCTTGGAAGCAGATGTTCTGAAGATTGCCAGGCACCCAAAGCGAGCGCTGGAGACAATCCTCTACCCTCACTTGCATCTTGAGGTGTCCTTCCCTCAGTCAACAGATCTACTTCAATCACAGCAGAGAGCCTGAGTCACAGACACCCAGAAACCTAGACCTAGACTCTTAATCACAGAAACTTTGAGATCGTTAATATTTGCTATTTTAAGCTCCTAAAAAATATGGAAGCAATTTGTTATACAGTATAGATAACTAACATAGATTTTGGTTCCAGGAGAGGTGTGCCATTACAACAATTACCTAAAAATGTGGGAATAACTTGGGAACCAAGAAGAAAAAGCGGCTGGGAGGATTCTGATTAACTTGTTAGACGAATTTTAAATTGCATTAAGCAGATTTTTAGCAGAAATCTGGACTTTAAGGATGCTAAGTACAAAGGCTCAAAAGCAAGAGACTAGTAGGTAACTGTTTTAAAAAGGCAGACATTTAGCAACATTCTTGCCTGCTGTTATGCAAAAAGTAGAGAAAGTGCTGAATGAAGAGGCTGAACTAGCTAAGAGGATTTCTAAGAAAAGTGTAAAAAGTGCACCCGTGTTTCTTTTCCGTGCTATAGTAAAATCACAAGGAGATAGATAAATGGAAAGGAAATTGCTAAACTAAAAAGAGCCAAGATTAGATGGTTTTAGAAATCCTCACCTTTCCAGATGGTCAGCAATACTAAGGAACAGTTTTCAAACAAATACAAAATCTATTCCACTGTCAGGAAAACTTGGTACAAAGATGAAGCTAAAGTTTTAAAACCTCGTAAACATCAAAGGTGGTGCCTCAAATATTCAGTCACAAAAAAAGGCCTTTTAAAAAGATTAAAATGGTGTGCCTTCAGGATTCTCTTAAACAAATGAGTCAGGAAGCTTAAGGATATTGTTTCCAGGCTCTTCCAGCAGGATCCCCAAATAGAGGAGTGCTTCTCTTTTTTCAGAGGGTTAGGGGTGTGGCTTTTGTCTAATGCAGAAGCATCACTTGCTCTGACTAAGGGGCTTATATATGATAATCACTGAGAAGCCTTTGGATTCCTGAATACCCTTGGCAGAAGCGAGGCCAAGAGAATTGCTCAGCTGCAAACCTGTGTTTCTATTCACGAAAAATGAAAGCTGATTCAAAGGTCCAAATCAAGACCACAGAGGCAAAGCTGAGTGCCATGTAGTATTATTCGCAGGCATTAATAATTAATCCAAAGAGTTCTCATGATCGCCAAACTGGATTTCAGAATTGCTATGGATCAGTGACCCCACTTTTATTTTATTTTCTATTCTGATGCTTTGACATCCAGGGCCTTGCTGAGCCTGGTGGGACACTACCCTTTCTGGATTGGCAAATTACTAGAGACAATGAACAACTTATTCTTAATTTACCTTTCAAATGCAAACCAACCAATCCAGAGCTCACAACCCTAGAAAGTCCATTATAGAGCTTTTATACTCTGGACCACTACTTCCTGCTCTAATTACTCCAGACCAGTTACCACACAACTAAAGACAGCCCAGACAACTCAAAGCCACAGAAATTATTTAAACTAGCCACTAAGTCTACCTATCCTCTCCTACCACTTCTTTCCCATAGGGAGGTGGGAGGAGGGATCGGGATGGGGAACACATGTAAATCCATGGCTGATTCATGTGAATGTATGACAAAAACCACTACAATATTGTAAAGTAATTAGTAATTATTGTAAAGTAATAAATGGGAAAAAAAAAGCACAATAAAAGCTTTAGCCCAAGAGTCCCCTTGCTCACTCTGCCTTTTCACTGACCCCAATGTTTTCTAATGCGGTGTGCTGTGCTTCCTATTTCTAGGCAACTGTGAGCCTAAACTTCTTTATGATAATCATTTCCATTTTTATATGTCTTACCATACCTGATTATATCAAATCTTGTTGTTGTTCTGTTGTTGTGTCTGACTTTTTGCGACCCCATGGACTGCAGCACTCCAGGCTCCCCTGTCCCTCACTGTCTCCTGGAGTTTGTTCAGATTCCTGTCCATTGAATCAGTGGTGCTATCTAACCATCTCATCCTCTGCTGCCCCCTTCTACTTTTGCTTCAATATTTCCTGGCATCAGGGTCTTTTCCAATGTGTTGGCTATTCAAATCAAGCGACCAGAGTACTAGAGCTTCAGTTTCAGCAAAAGTCTGTGGGTGCTCAGTCACTTCAGTCATGTCTGATTCTTTGGGACCCCATGCACTGTAATCTACAAGGCTCTTCTCTCCATTGGATTTCCCTGGAAAGAATACTGGAGTGGGTTCCCATGCTCTCCTCCAGGGAATCTTCATGACCCAGGGATTGAACCCACATCTCCTGTGTCTCCTGCACTGCAGGCAGATTCTTTTATCACTGAGCCACCAGGGAAACCCTCAGCATCAGTCCTTTCAAAGAATATTCAGAGTTGATTTCCTTTCGGGCAGACTGGTTTAGTCATCTTGCAGTCCAAGGGACTCTCAAAAGTCTTTTCTAGCACCACAATTCAAAGGCATCAATTCTTTGGTGCTCCGCCTTATTTATGGTCCCAACTCTCATATCCATACATGACTACTGGAGAAAACCATACTTTTGACTCCACAGACCTTTGTTGGCAAAGTGATATCTTTGCTTTTTAATACGTTGTCTTGGTTTGTCATAGCTTTTCTTCCAAGGAGCAAGAGTCTTCTAATTTCATGGATGCAGTCATCATCTGCAGTGATTTTGGAGCCTAAGAAAATAAAGTCTGTCATTGCTACTTTGCCCCCTTCAATTTGCCATGAAGTGATAGGACCAGATGCCATGATCTTAGTTTTTTTGGATGTTGAGTTTTAAGTCAGCTTTTTCACTCTCCTCTTTCAATTAGGGTGGTATCATCTGCATATCTAGGGTTGTTGATGTTTCTGCTGGCAATCTTGATTTCAGCTTGTGATTCATCAAGCCTAGCATTTCATATGATCTACTCTGCACATAAGTTATATAAGTTATCTAAGTAGGGTGACAATATACACCCTTGTCATACTCCTTTCCCAATTTTGAACCAGTTGTTCCATGTAAAGTTCTAACTGTTGCTTCTTGACCTGCAGACAGGTCTCTCAGGAGATAGGTAAGGTGGTCTGGTATTCCCATCAAATCTTAGGCATCTTTAAAGACCATTCTATTTAACTCCTTTTGAACAGGATATCTGTAATATTTATCCTGTGCCATTTGACCACTGAAGATTGGGTGTTCATGGAGTCAATAATTGTTATTTATTATTTCAGACATACATTTAAAATGTGGTTTAACATGAGGACCTGTATGTGAGGAACTATTACCAAGGGACCTCCTTCACAGTTAGACCTGATTTAGAAGATGGGATTCTAGATTTTGATCTGATGCTGTAGTGATTTGAGACTTTGGAGAACTTAGGAGGAAGTGAGTGTATGTTGCATGCAGACTGGGTGTGAATCACTACTGGTCAGAGGGAAGATTGCAATAAACAGTCTATAAATAAACCCTGAATGATCCCCACCCCTTAGCATTTAAGTGCATACATAGGTCCCTTCTCTTGGACATGGGTTGGACCTACTGACTTGCTTCTGATGAACAGAGTATGGGACATGTAAAAGGATGCGACTTCTGAGGTAAGGCTATAAAAAGACTTGTGACTTCCTTTTTGGCCACCATCTCACTCTCTCTTGGATCACTGACTCTACAGGAAACCAGCTGCCATGCTGTGAGACAGCCCTGTGAAAACATGAAGTTAATGAGTTTGGAAGCAGATATTCTGACGTTTGCCAACAAACATGTGAAGGAGCCTGGAAGCATATTTTTTACCCCCAGTTAAGTCCTGAGATGACTAACATCCCAGCCAACAAATTGATCATCATTTCAATAGAGACTTAAGCACTATACACCCAGTAAGGGATACCTGCATTCCAAACCCACAGAAAATGTGAGATAATAAAGGTCTATTTTAAGCCAATAAATTTTGATGTTTTATTTTACTTTTTTACTGAGCCATAGATAACATAAATTTCTACAATAACTCCCTCCCCTGTTTGCATGCTGAAGTACACACATTCCGTCTGGAGAAAAAATGTGCTCGGATAGATGAGGGTGTGCTTAGAAAATCCTTGTTGAGGAAAAGGTAATTGACTTACAGTTATCTGAGTTGATAGTTTGACTCTGAAAATTTTCTTTTGGATTAAAAAATAAGGTATTCCTTATTTGTGGCTAGAAATTTTATTTCATAAATTATAAGTATAGAACTGAAAAACTTCAAAAAATTTTAGTTTTAATTAGAATACTAAAGTATTTGAGTTTATTTCGATTTATAATGAAACATAACTTCTATTTTGCTTCTTTGTATATCTTCATGAGATTTTTTTATCTTTGTATGCTATGGAAATTTCATTAGAAAAAGGGATTATTATGTCTTCTTCTTCCATTTATCTTCACTTTGTAGTACATTACCATACACATACAAAGTCTTTGACTTAATTTCTATACCTGTTATTATCATTGTTTGATGAGTGAATTAATTAACAAAGAAAAATGTAGAAAGAGAGGTAATAAAACTGTAACATTGAGAACTTTTTCTCAATAATTTGGCAGGAATTAGTGGGGCTAGCTCATGATTTCAGATTGAAATCCCATTGGCTACTCTCCCCATGGGCAAAAAAATAAATTCAACATCTTTAATGACTTTATGAATGTTTTGCTTGTTTATGGATCAGACGGGATTTCCCTCTTGGCTCAGAGGCAAAGAATTCACCTGCAATGCAGGAGTCACAGGATACTTGGCTTCAGTCTCTGGGTTGGGAAGATCCCCTGGAAGAGGGCAGTAAAACTCACTCCAGTATTCTTACTGGAGAATCCCATGGACAGAGGAATCTGGTGGGCCACAGTCCAGAGGGTTGCAAAGAGCCAGATACGACTAAAGCAACTGAGCACGCATGCATGGATCAGATAAAATTTTTTCTTTAGTTGAACATTTAAATTCTTGTACACAGAAACATACAAATATCATTTTAAATCTTAAATTACATTAAATTTAATATATTCATTATGCAAATATAAGAAAATAAACATACACTTCATTAAATTAAGAAAGTGAGTGGACTGACAATAATTTGTGGTTTTTCATATAAATTGTGTGCGTGAGAAATAGTTCACTACCTCCTCCTTTCTCTCATATTGAGGATGAATGACAATTTGTATGTAATGGATCCTCTATGAAAGGTAGAATTCTTGACTTGAAGGGCTCTATATTATGAGTTACCTTCTATATGTGTCCTTCTTTGTGAAGCACATCTTGACCATGTTTGCTAACACAGAATTCTCTTTGCTCAAATAGCATGTGTATGTGAATTCCTTACATCTCTTTCTGTTGGAACTTATTTTGTTCTATTCGTGGTCTGTCTCCTCTATTACACTGCCAAGTATCTGAGAGCAAGAATTGTGTTCGACAAAAGCATCAAGACTCCTGCCTGAATATATTGACAAGCACTCTGTGAAACATTCACTGAATTTGTTCTTGGGGAAAAAAAAACAAATCCCAGGGGGCATTTTCTCACTATAAAATTAGGAGTTTATTCTAAATGGTTCAGAGAACCCCGCTTTTCACTATAATCTTAGAATTAACTCATTATATTTTTCTTGTGATACAATGAATTCACAACAAAAAGTATGAATTATATTCTAAAAGAATATATTAAGTAGGAAATTAATTATACTCTATTAAAGAGCTAACTCCATTTTTTGATATTTGACCGCTCACAGTCTTTAGCCTAATCACTCTTTATCTTTCTGTCCTACATGTAGGGAAGCTGGCAAGAAAGCCTGGATGCTCCCCTCTTTGGCACTAGCAAGAGATTCAAACTTCAAGTCCCTGCTTATATGAAAATCTTCATGATCCCCATCCACAAAGCACAATTAAGGCTCCAAGTCAGCCTCCTTCCCTGTCCTCTCAAGTCAGTTTTGGCCCATCTTTGGAAACCTGCCTTGTTCTCCCCAGAAACCCTCCATTATGTAAGTAAAAAAAAACCATTCTTCATCTTCTTGGTTATGTGTATGGTGTCACCAGTCCTGGAAGTGAGACTAAGCTTCATGAGGGTAAATCAAAAAAAGAACCAAATTAGTATTTATTTTTCTGAATACGATTAGGTTAAAGATACTTTGCGTCTAATACTTAAAATTTGTGAAATCAGCAGAACATTTTGAAAATTTTGAAAATTTAAAAAACATTTAGTGGAACTCCAATTTATAACTGTAGTTTAATCTCCAAGATGAATTAAGACCATGAAGGTTGCTAATTAGTACATTTTAGCAACATTAATGCTATGTTTTTACCCATTAAGACTTCCCTAGACAATATTATTGAAATTACTGTCATGGGATCAGAAACCAAAAAATACTGACAAAGGAGCTCATAGAAAGAAGACAAGCCATTGCTCTATACATACTACAAGATCCCGACACCACGGTTAGATTTCTGGAAATTATTTGGTAAACTGAGGGCTGCACCCCAACACTGCTAAGAAACAGCACTGACTTTCTACTGACTCAGCATCCACAACTTCTTTTAGACAATTCTGTTTTGAGAGGTGACATATTTCTCAATAATGAATTTGACTTTAGCCTATTTGAACTGTTACTTACAAATGGACTCATTTTGAATGCATCTTCCTCCCACTAAAAGTCTCTAGAATCTAACCTGCAATACAAGAAGCATTCAATTAATGACCCTAGATATTGCTGTCTGTACATGCTTTAGCAACATCCTCTCATGCTTCCTGGAATGTCTAGACAATCTATGAGGACCATAAGTTGCCCACTGACTTCTGATACAAGAAACTGCCGTCCTCAGCCCTGTGCCATACACAATAAATGCAGCATAAGTAGATTCTCCTGGAAACAGGCTCTCCTTGGTTCTGAACCTGTGGCACTCTGTACCCAGCCTATTATTCTTTGGGACATGAAAGGAGTACCCACAGATCAAGCGAGCCTACCAAGATTTCCATGCTACAAGATGTAGTGAAAGATAAGCCCTCTGGTATATCCCACTTGCAAAGGGGGGAAACCTCTCTTATTTTTAGTCCCTTGCCAGATGCCATGGTCCTGGCATCACTTGGGAACCCACTGATCACTTGGGAACCTGTTAGGATCAAGTGAGTCAAGGGCTGTTGAGTTCATCTACTTTATAGAAGGATTCATCACCATCACACAGGATGGAGTTCAATGGAGAGTCACTGCTTTTAATTATTTAACAATAGTCTCAATCATGGATGGAGGAGCCTGGCAGGCTACAGCCCATGGGGTCTCAAAGAGTCGGACATGACTCACAGACTTCACTTTCTTTTCTTTTCTCAATATCTGAACCAAATTTTTGGTGAGGATCCATCCTTTTTTTTTTTTTTTTTTAAAGCATGATTATTACATACACATTTGTGTTTAAATATTCTCTTATTCACCTATTTTTAAGCGTTTCCATGTATTTTGATTAAAAAAAAATTAAACCTATGACTAGTGTCTCTTTAAGACACTATTCAGTTCAGTTCAGTCACTCACTCATGTCTGACGCGTTGCAACCCTATGGACTGTAGCACGCCAGGCCTCCCTGTCCATCACCAACTGCTGGGGTTTACGCAAACTCATGTCCATTGAGTCGGTGATGCCATCCAACCATCTCATCCTCTGTCGTCCCCTTTTCTTCATGCCTTCAATCTTTCCCACCATCAGGGTCTTTTCCAATGAGTCAACTCTTTGCATCAAGTGGCCAAAATATTGGAGTTTCAGCTTCAACATCAGTCCTTCCAATGAACATTCGGGACTGATTTCCTTCAGGATGGACTGGTTAGATCTCTTTGCAGTCCAAGGGACTCTCAAGAGTCTTCTCCAACACCACAGTTCATAAGCATAAATTCTTCAACACTCAGCTTTCTTCATAGTCCAACTCTCACATCCATATATGACTACTGGAAAAACCATAGCCTTGAGTAGATGGACCTTTGATGGCAAAGTAATGTCTCTGCTTTTTAATATGCTGCCTAGGTTGGCGATAACTTTTCTTCCAAGGAGTGCCTTTTAATTTCATGGCTGCAGTCACCATCTGCAGTGATTTTGGAGCCCAAGAAAATAAAGTCTGCCACTGTTTCCATTGTTTCCCCATCTATTTGCCATGAAGTAATGGGACCAGATGTCATGATCTTTGTTTTCTGAATGTTGAACTTTAAGCCAAATTTTTCACCCTCCTCTTTCACTTTCATTGAGAGGCTCTTTAGTTCTTCTTCACTTTCTGCCATAAGGGTGGTGTCATCTGCATATCTGAGGTTATTGATGTTTCTTCCAGCAATCTTGATTCCAGCTCATGCTTCATCCAGCCCAGCATTTCTCATGACGTACTCTGCATATAAGTTAAATAAGCAGGGTGACAATATACAGCCTTGATGTATTCCTTTTCCTATTTGGAACCAGTCTGTTGTTCCATGTCCAGTTCTAACTGTTGCTTCCTGACCTGCATACAGGTTTCTCAAGAGGCAGATCAGGTAGTCTGTTATCCCCCCCTCTTTCAGAATTTTCCACAGTTTATTGTGATCCACACAGTCAAAGGCTTTGGCATAGTCAATAAAGCAGATATAGATGTTTTTCTGGAACTCTCTCGCTTTTTTGATGATCCAGCGGATGTTGGCAATTTGATCTCTGGTTCCTCTGCCTTTTTGAAAACCAGACTGAACATCACAGTTCATATATTGTTGAAGCCTGGCTTCGAGAATTTTGAGCATTACTTTACTACCATGTAAGATTTACTTATTTTAAACACTATACGTTTTCACATTTATAATTAATCACTTTTGATTTTGTTTTTCCTTGGAAAACATTGTACATCATTTATGTTACTTTGTCTATTGTGTTTTTTAAAACAATACAATGAGATACCATTATACACCTATTCAGTTCAGTTCAGTCACTCAGTCCTGTCTGACTCTTTGCGACCCCATGAATCACAGCACACCAGGCCTCCCTGTCCATCACCGACTCCCTGAGTCTACCCAAACCCATGTCCATTGAATCAGTGATGCCATCCAGCCATCTCATTTTCTGTCTTCCCCATCTCCTCCTGCCCCCAATCCTTCCCAGCATCAGGGTCTTCTCCAATGAGTCAACTGTTCGCATGAGGTGGCCAAAGTAATGGAGTTTCAGCTCCAACATCAGTCCTTCCAAAGAACACCCAGGACTGATCTCCTTTAGGATGGACTGGCTGGATCTCCTTGCAGTTAAAATCTAGGAAACACGATACCAAGTACTGAAAAAAATGTGGAGCAGTAGGAACTCTCATTCAGTTTTGGTGAAAAAGTGAAACGGTACAGCCACCCAGGAGGACAGCAGGGCAGTTTCTTACAGAGATACCCTTGGTGTATGATCCAGCAACTGTGCTCCTTGATATTTATCCAAAGCAGTAAAAAAGTCACGCCCACACAAAATCTACACATGGATGATTATAGTGGCTTTATTCACAGTTGCCCAAACTTGGAAATAACCAAGATGTCTTTCAGTAGGTGAATGGATAAACAAATTGTGGTACATCCAGACAAAATATTATTCAAGACTAAAAAGAAATTAGCTATCAAGCCACAAAAAGACATCAAGAAAACTTAAATGCACACTACTAATTGGAAGAAGATAATCATAAAAGGTATTTGTCAGTTACATTTCTATTTTTAGCATAATACATTGAGAAAATCTAAAGTTTATTTTAAATGTAAATATTTTTTGTATATTTTGAAATAGTTTCAAACCTATATAAAAGTTGCAATGGAATAAAATAATTATTTGTCCTGAACTATCTGATATATGTAGCAATCATGATGCTATAGTATCAAGACTACCTCCTATATAATTACAATGTACAGTCAATATGCTAAAACTAAACCTATCAGATAATTCACAGAATTAATTCAAGCATACCCAATAATATCCATTATAGAAAAATAACCTATTCCAAAATGTGTCACATTTAGTTGTCATATTCTTACACTTGTTTCAATCTGAAACACCTTAACCTTCCCTTGGTTTTCAGGATTGATACTATTTCAAGAATTTTAGACCAGTTATTTTGTAGAACATCTCTAGTTTGTCTGTTTCCTCATGATGATATCAAGCAAGCAACACTGTATTTTGCCCTGTGGCATATATTGTAATTGTGATTTACACCAAATTCCATTTTGTTTTTGTTTTTTCCCATATTAACTTTGATTATTTAAATAAGAAATGCTTTCAGTGCTTCTCCTTTATAAATTTACACTTTTTGCTGTTATAATTAGTAGACATTTTATGGGACATTTACATTTATAGTAGGTATTTTATGACTGTGTAAATATCCAATAGCTTATCAAACTTCCATATGCTTCTTTTAGCATTCATTGAAATTACCTGGCTAAATTAGTTATTACTTTGATAATTGTCAAAATCTGATCATAACTCTGATTATTTTTTCCACTTTTTTAATGATATTTTACTCTAAGGAAAAAACTCTCTTGGAAAATATACACTTACACATGTACATCAGAATTAATTTTAATATCTATTTATATATACTACAAATTTTGAACATTAATACTTTCTATTTCAACCTATACAGGATTCATTGTAATTTTTTCCCTTTGAATATTTGCAACTTCCTTTCATGGCAGGCAGAAAATCAGCTTCTATCATTCTTAGTCGGCTTCCTTGGTGGCTCAGTGGTAAAGAATCCATCTGCCAATGCAGGAGAAACAGGTTTGATCTCTGGGTTGGGAAGATCCCCTGAAGAAGGAAATGGCAACCTGCTCTGGCATTCTTGCTTGGGAAATCCCATGGACAGAAGAGCCTGGTGGACTACAAAGACACAGGAGACAGAGGACAGAGGAGCCATGGGATTGCAAAAGAGTCAGACAAGACTTTGAGACTCAACAACAACAACATTATCTTCAGTATATTTATCTATTTGATTTTCCACATACATGGAAATAATTTGCCGTCACTGTGACCTTCTGACCACGTACCATCTCCATCACCAGAGGTGAGCCCTCTGTACCTGCTCAAGCTCCAACATTCTACACCCACCACACACATGATGCTGGCCTGCTGCTGCCACTATCACCCACTCAGATGTGTATGCCCCCAACGCTGACCACACTGCACTGCTCAGCCAGACAGCTGATATCATGCCATGCGCAGGATCTGTCTCACCCTGCTCCAGCCTATGGCACATGACACTGGACCACCACCACCATGAGGCCACAACGGCCTAAGCTGCCTTTCGAACCCTATTCCCTTCCCCAGACCCATCTCCTCAACCCCTTTGGCTTCAGCGTGCAACACAATGCCCCTTCCTCACCCCCCTTCCCTACACCCTCCTTACTCTGCTTGTTCTCTGACTCCCCCGATTGTTGTTGCACCCAAAGTCCCCTACAGTGGCATACACTTCACTCCATTTGATTTGGTTTTAATTTTTTTAGCAATGTCTCTGCTTTTTATTTTATTTTATTTTTTCCATTTATTTTTATTAGTTGGAGGCTAATTACTTTACAATATTGTAGTGGTTTTTGCCATACATTGACATGAATCAGCCATGGATTTACACGTATTCCCCATCCCGATCCCCCCTCCCACCTCTCTCTCCACCCGATCCCTCTGGGTCTTCCCAGTGCACCAGCCCCGAGCACTTGTCTTATTTGAGTTCATTTGAATCCACATCAGAATTTGGGCTACAATCATGGGTCAAACTGAAACAGCTCTTTTTAGCCCTCAATTTCCTTATCTGTTTAAATGAAATATTCTTGAAATTTTATCTCTGTTCAAATCCTGAATCTAGAACTTCATCATTAGAGGAAAATATTACAGTATTTTTTAAGAGGGATGAAGTTAAAAAAAAAAAAAAACTAAAAGAAAGGGAAATCATTTCCTTATTTTGAACTTATTTTTAAAAATACGTCATAACTTCTCAGCTTCTGTGTAGTCCTCAGGCATTGTTAATGCCTATGAGTGCTAATTAACATGGAACTTCTTATGACAATTTTTTTTTAGTAGACAGCCTCAAAATGTCCCATTATCATTAATAAATAGTTATTGAACTTGAGATGTGTCCTCAACACTGCGAAGAAGATACAGGAAAAGTTTCTACTTCAAAGACATTCTTGAGCTCAGAAGTACATCAAGGCAAGATTATGTATCCAGGATTTTTTTCCTCAAATTCTATCATACTCTATCTTGTGTTTATTTATGAATTTTATCATTAAATAAGTAAGCAAGAAATTAAACCAGCATCAATTGGAAAAGCCTTTCTTGAGAGAAGTTTGGCAGTGGCCAGCAATTACATAAAATCTGCCTATATTCTCTGATCTCCTTTATATAAATCTGCTTTATTATTTGAGAGTTAATCACTATATATACTATCCACATACAGGATTTTCTCACATCAGAAAAATTGTTGTGTGAGCTGGAGTATTCCTTGTTCTGAGGGCTGTCTCATACTTTGTAGATTGTTCAGCAGCATCCTTGGCTTCTACCACAGAATTCTAATATAATCATCCACCAATCCCCCCATAGTATACAGACAACAATGCTCCAGACATGGTCAGATGTTCCCTAGCAAGGCAGTTTTCCCAACCCACATGAGAACCACAGCTTTATATATAGATTGGTCTGAGACATTATTGTACATTATACATTATGGTCATGAGGATATTTCATTTTATAGAAACCTGCGAATAACAGGAATCACAGACACAACTCTATGGGACAGGATGATAAAGTGTAAGTCAGTGGAAATCACTAGTGGAGACTGGGGTAAACCAGGGAACTCACAGAATGTACTCCAACCAGAAGGGGCTGCGGTCCTTACATTACTATTGTCAGTTAATGCAAGAACTGAATTCTGATCCAGTATTGCTAGTTTTTTTCTTCAAGAAAATACACATATCTGGATACATCCCTATTATTTTAAATATCAGAAACTATTTTAATTTTTAAAATACTATACTAACCATATTCCTTTAAAACTCAGGTTCTTGGTCTGAACCTTCTGTTACACTATTAAGTGATAAACACAAAAGTATTTATACATTTTTAAAAAATTTACCTGAGTTATGTAAAATATATAAATACTAGAAGGATATAACCAAGTGTTTATTGTGTTTACCCACTGATAGCTACTATTTTTTGCGACATTAGTAATAACTGCCAACATATTTTTTATATTGATGGTAGAGCATTCACAATGATCTCCCTGAAGACAAAAAAACAAGTTCCAATGCAGAAGACATTGAAAACTTGAGAATTTGGGAAGCGGAGAAAGGACAGAGAGGGGAAATGCTCAGGTTTCATGAGAGCTCAGATCATGAGAGCCTGAACTTTGCTGGCAATATGGGTGTTGTCTGTCATCTGACAGTTGGACTCTGGCAAGTGGGGAGAACAGGAAGTGTTACTGACCTGAAGGAGATTGAACAGGGATAAGAGTTGCCCACCATTCATCTTTATATGGCCAAGCATAAGCAGAGATGTCATCCCGGCTTGTGTGTTCCAGAGTTTGAGAGAAGAAAGGAACTCCAAGGAAGAAAAGGCTGCCACAAGAAACTTGGAGAACCAGCCCATATCACGTGCCCCAAATCAAATTCTTAAATAACACAGCCCTGTGCACAAATAGCACATTCTACTTGTGCTAAAATTTTAGCTCCCTGGGCAAGGCAGCCAGACTATGGAGGGAGAAAAATTACCCTGAGGAGTCAATATTTCAGAAGGTGGGGGCAAAGAAAGACATCTAGAACTCAGGATAGCAAAAGACCCCAGGAGCCTGGGAACGATATCAGCCTCAGAGACAGGCTCCACTTTACACGGGAGTTATCACCACCATAAAGGAGCCCATGGGATTCACCAAGCAGGTCCCTCCTTCACCAAGGTCCCACTTCATGACATAACTGAGGCAGTAAAAACTGGAGTGAAAAGAAAATGTTCTTGTTGAACAAATAAGGTAGGTGCTGTTGCAGGATCTGAATGATCCATCTATTTTAATATGGAAATTTCACTTTTTCACTTTTTTGCTGTTGTCAAGTTAGTAATAATTACAAGCCAAGTCTCCTTTCCTTAGTCTGGAAAGAAAATAATCAAAAATATATTTATAAATTTGGAATTGGAAGTCAGTAGACCATTGAGGTTTATTGCAGAAGAATAACAATGAAGAGCATTTCTGAGGAGATAGAGAAGCAGCCTGAAGAAGAGAAAAGAAAAAAATTTCCTAACCTGAAGAGGACATTCGAAGATTTGAAGCATCAGGATTTGTGAAGAAGAGGGAATAGGTGTATCAGCAAGACCTATTAGCTGATTGTCCTTCACTGATGGATGAGACTCTGAGAAGGACACCTAGTCTCAATAAGACAGGACCGGAAGCAGTCATATGGACAATTACCTTGTTCAGTGATTGCAGAGAACGAGCAACAAAGTGCTGGATGCAAACTGACTTGTCCCATGGGTTAATGACTGTCTCAGTGGTTTAACTTGAATGGACAAATTACAATTTGCCAGAAACCCCCTCGATCTCACCTTATAAAATATCCCTAAATTGTGGTGCCATCCAGACGAAAGGTAAAGTTTTCCATCGGTGTGCTGAGCTGTGGAGCTAGATGTTGTTTTCTGATGTGTGTTCTAAGTCGCTTCAGTCATGTCTGACTTTGTGCAACCCTGTGGACTGCAGCCTACCAGGCTTCTCTGTCCATGGGGATTCTCCAGGCAAGAATACTGAAGTGGGTTGCCATGCCCTCCTCCAGGGGATTGTCCTGATCCAGGAAGCGAACTCGAGTCTCTTAAGTCCTCCTGCATTTTGCAGGTGGGTTCTTGACCACTAGCTCCACCTGGGAAGCCCTGCTTTCTGTCTTGCACAAGTCTGTGTACTGATGCTTATACACCCACTGTCTGACTTGTCACACTTTCCTACAGGCTCTACATTTTCTAGCATATGTGTATAATATTTTTGAGATTCTAAAATAATCTATGAGATTTTTATCTACTTCTATGAGAAAAATCCAAATGTGTATAAATTGTGATGCCCTTATTTCTTTGTTTTTAAAATGCAGAACAATCTATTAGCAGTGAAAATTTTAGAATACTAACGTGTGCAAAATTGATGACACAGAAGCCAATGTCTGTTTTCTCATTGATCCATGACAGTTTGTAGACCTCATAGAAAATAAAAAGAGTGACTAATAAATCCTGCCTTGAGATAGAGAAGGTTTAAAGTAATGAAAAAATCTATTTCTCATTTTATAATATACAGACTGTCTCACTTAATTGTATTCTGCTCTATAGTTTTGACATGGGCATTACTTTTCTCTTGGCATTAATGTTTAGTGGGTTATTCTAAAAGAAATTCCCTTTGAGAGACTATCAAGCACTACATTTTGGAGAGGCTAACATTTGGCAAATGGTAGAAAACAGAGCCATTTCAAATGAAAATGAAAAACAAGAAAGAAATGTACAATGCTTTATTTATACAGAGAATCAGTGCTTTGACAGCAAACATTTCAAAGCTTATGATTTACATCTGATCTTTAGAAAGCATTCAGCTTCCTCTTTTTCCTTTCCCAATGAGGGCATCTGAGATCCGCCCTGTTTTTCCTAAAAATAAGACAAAAAATTACTGATAGCCTTCTAATATTTCTGCACACACACTAGATAGATAGAAATAGTATCTATTCTTGAATTGTTCCACCTCAGCTCTAATCAGAGATTAATAAAAATGGGCTCCATTGTGAACTAAATTATATGTAGTTCAATGTACATCCTTTAGGATTAGAAACAAAATATTGTACTCCTACAAATATACACAGTCACATGTTTATTTGTATATAGACATGTACATATAACTGTGTGTGTATAGTATGCTTGTGAGTCAAATAACAATGAGTATTTCTTGTTTCTAGGTTACTCATAATTTCTTCTTATCATTCTTCCCTAATTTCATATATAGAAAGAAATATTTACATTTGTCATATCAACTTGATAGGAAAAATACCCAGAAGATTCATATTTATCTACATTATCTTCATTCAGTTTACGTACTTGTATTAAGGGCCAACTTTATGTCAACTCTCCATTACTCTGAAAGTACTAACATAAGGAACTCCCATCGGCTAATACCATTACAGAGCAAATTAAGTTTATTTATTTAACAAACTTGTGTTGTTAAACTGCTATCCTGGAACCTGGATCATACCCAACTGATATTCTCTTTGCCTTGGCAAGATGCACCATCCTGTGGGGGAGGGATTATATAAATCACTAATTATAATAAAAAAAATATGTGATATGCATTTGTAGAAAGAGCCATGGAGAGTAAGCTCTGCAAAGGAGAGTCAAAGGAGGAGTTATGTTAGGCCTTTCTTTCCCTTCTCACTAGCCTAATAGTAATATGTTATGGAATTTGCTAAAGAGAAAAAGATTTCCCCTCTAGAATGAAATGGGTGTTACCTAGGTTGAAGGACCTAAGTGAACAGGGAAGGAGTCTGGCCCTCAAGTCTTCTCAAATGTATGACAAAACCCACTACAATATTGTAAAGTAATTAGCCTCCAACTAATAAAAATAAATGAAAAAAAAAATGATGAAGTCACACTAAATCTCACAATGATAAGCATGATCTACTTTTTCTCAAGTGGAATAGGGGGCATAGAAAAGTACATTTTTTTTCGTGTGTTCAGCAAGATATTACTCCCTTTTTTGCATAAGAATAGTCCTATCATAGCTGGCTTTTTTTTTTTTTTTTTTCAGTATCACTCAATTTATAGTTTCTCAGTATATCTCTGTTTGCTCAGTCTTCACATGGAGTCATGGAAAATAAATGCTGAAAGTAACTCTGCTTCCAGTTGTAAACTGTCCTTTACACTCCTTTCCGGCTATGTCAATGACATTCAGAGAGTGACAGTATGCACAGATTCACAAGAACAATTTTAATAGTCAATAATTAATCATTCTGTAACCTTAATTGTATTAGGTTCTGGGGGAAAAAACATAGTTTATAATTTTTGCCTATAATTATTTCTTGTCTTAAGCCAATGATTTTCCATCTTATTTTAAGGAATGAGAATTTGTAGTAGGTATCTCATATTGAAGAATGGAAGATTACCTAGAATTCTCTATCACAGGATTTACCTAGTATGCTTAATCTCCATATTTAGATTTCAGCTTAAATATTACTTTCCCACCCAGGCCTTCCCTAAGTATCTCATCAAAAGTGGTCTCCTAAATGCTAATTATCCTTTATCATGTCGCTTTGCTTTGTATTGTTTTCCTATATCACTGAGTATCTGAACTTTGGGTAACGCTACATAAATACCAGGTAATTGAGGATATGGAATAAAGTATGACTTGTAATGTAATATTAGTGAAATTAATATCTGTTAAATTAGTATTGAACGGAACCTGCCTTAATGCAGACAGACTTGTCTCAATTCAATTATAGGGGTGCACTTTTGCTTACTATAGGTATTGAGAGTACACATCAGTTTCATTCTCAAAAG
Organism: Cervus elaphus; assembly: GCF_910594005.1. NCBI lineage: Eukaryota > Metazoa > Chordata > Mammalia > Artiodactyla > Cervidae > Cervus > Cervus elaphus. The sequence goes on along the minus strand of NC_057815.1, from coordinate 82,388,654 downwards.
AGAATAATGTTTTTGAAAATAAATTGGAAAACGAATGCCTTGACCTGAAGCATCAAATACTCTGAGATATTGTAATATTAGTTGCATTAGCTTTTTTTGGTTTGTATACTGTGATTTTTATAGCCATTATTTTTTTGTGCTGGCATAAACTTCTTTCTAAAAAAAAAAAAAACAAAACTCTGTATCTGGTCTCAAAGTTCTGTAGGTCAAAAGTCTAGTGGGCTCCACTGGGTTAAATGTTAAGCACTGAACCCAGTGGTTCAAATCAAGGTGTTGGCCAGGCTGAATTCTCATCTAGAAACTCTGGGGGGAAATCTCCCAACCTCATTCTTGATGTTAAGCAGATTGAGTTCCTTTGAATTAAATGAAGGGCTCATTCCCTCTGTTGAACTAACGACTGTTGGCCAGGGATAGCTCTGACAATCCTCACCCGACCCCCGACACATCCAGTCAGCAATGGCATATTGAATTTTTCTTAGGCAGTGAATCTCTGACTTCCTTTTCTGCTTCTACCCAGAGGAAAATTTTTTTCTGCTTCTAGCAGATAAAACGTCCTGCTCTTTAAAGGACTTGCGATTAAGCTTGGACCACCTGGACAAACTTTTAGGTCAACTGTGTCACATAATCTAATCATGGAAGTAAAATCTGTTCACATTTACCCTCCTAGAGATTTGCCTGACATGGACACCAGAGGGCCCAGAATGTTGGGAGCTATTTTGGGATTCTCTTTCTCATGTAAGCTAATATAGGCCATGGAATCAATAAAACAGTGGCATCAATACAAATATTCTGGAAATCTGAAATTTCAAAAAAACTAATTTATCTTCATGGAAAATACCAAGATTTCATTGAACTTTGCTGTACTTATTTTATGTGTGTGTACTGGTTCGCTTTGCTTTTACTTTCATCTGTTTTGAGTTAGCGTTGGCAACCTATTTTTTAAATTTCATGGAGAGAAAACAAATATGATAATTTCTGACACCACTGTTGGACCAGTAGATAAGCTATTTATTTACAACCTTCCAAAATATGTAGAGTTTTTTCTTCTTTTTCACTTATGTACGTAAGTACATAAAGTTGTTGATACGACTTGCTCTAGAAGACATACTTTATAAGGTCAAAATATTAAATATACTATAAAGTTGATAAGGTATAGAGCTTATAGATAGTGAAAAGCATTCAAAATACTTCCAATGACCTATGGAAGAATGATTTCAATTTCTTCTAAGGTTCTATACTGCAAGGAATTTAGAGGCATTTGTCAAAAGTATTGAGCAATAGCAATTCACCAGCCATGACTTTAAAGTAGACTGATTTGATTATTTTCAGTCTAAGTTAAAAGCAGGCTGATAGAAAATTTGCTTAAATTAAAATATATATAAATATCCCTTATAGGTTATGTGATATGATTTAATTTTACATATTTCCAAATAATAACCTGATACCAGAAACTAAAGGTTTAGATGAAAACACCCATAAATCATCATTTGTGTATAGAACAAGATAGAACAAGACTAAACGCGGGAGCCTAAAGTTTATGCTTGTTCATAAACAGAGGCACAAACTAGATGCAGGAGATTGCACCTGCTTAAGGTACATACTTTCCTGGATTGCAATTAACTCAGTTTCATCATCCCCCTAGATGAGATTTCTGCAGTGGGATAGAGTTAATTAACTACATTCTATGAAAATAATTAGTGTTTTTTTGAATATGTAAACAAAACTGCTACCGTAGGTGTACATGAAGATATTATATGGAGATTATTGCATAGTGCTTCAGATTTCAGACATTATCAAGAGTAACAAGCAGAAGACATTCACAAGCATGCATACAACAACCTCCCTTTGTAGGCACAATATTATCAAATTATCCAAGTTGATTAAGGCTTCAGTTGCAAAGCAGGAGTGCAATATTCAAGTGACTTTGTGTTTCTACAAGCAAAATTGAAAATAAAATAGCTTTTTCCCAAGTTACCTGAAATGTCAAGTAAAAGTGGTTTGCAAATTAAATTAACTAGAAAATTGCCTCAGCTTTTCCATAGACACAATCTTATTGTTTTCCCTGAATTATTATGAAATAAAAAAACTGGTCTTATCATTATCTCTTACTTTATCATACTGAAACTGGTAGGAAACTGTATTACTTTTTAAAAGATAAAATGGTTGTAATCAGTCAAAGAGAAATTTCTGAATGGAACCAAATGTACAATTTCTAGTAAAAAATATAACAGTTTCGAAGCTAAGAGTCAACTCACTTACTTCTGACATACTTTTACTAGTTTATGTTAATCATGCTGTAACTTACAGAAAGCAGGACTATTAACTTCAGCATATCATAGAAAATCAAATTCAAAGGTATTATGGACTCACTTAACGGAGGCTATCCTAACACAGAATCTCTTCTTTAGCAGACTTCAATTGTCCATCTTTGGATAGTTGCATTTAGATAGCAGTACTGTTTGCAAATTTAACTAAACAGTGAATAGGCCAGGTCTCTCTTCTATATGATAGAGTTTCAAATATTTGAAGATGGCTCACATATATTTATGTATCCAAGCTAAGTATATCACATTCGGTATTTCTTATGTAACATCTTTGCTACATTTTTCATTTTAATTGCTTATCTGTAATTCCAAATGGGGCTTCCCTGGTGGTTCAGATGGTAAAGAATCTGTCTGCAATGCAGGAGACCCAGGTTCCATCCCTGGGTTGGGAAGATTCCCTGGAGAAGGAAATGGTTACCCATTCCAGTATTCTTTTTTTTTTTTTTCCATTCCAGTATTCTTACCTGGAAAATTCCATGAACAGACTCCTGGCAGGCTAGAGTCCATGGGGTCACAAAGAATCAGACATGACTGAGTGACTAACACATAACCCTACATTAACTTGCAACTCTTGTTCTTAGAATATTGAAACTAACATTAATAAAACCTTCCCTTCCATAAACTGTCCTCATTTCTTTTTCTTTTTTTTTTTTTCAGTTTGGCAACAGTGATTTCCACTCTCCTGTCTGCCAGCTCAGTGATCTCTTTTTCTGCTTCATTTAGTCTCCTACAGGCTTCTCTCATAGCTCAGTTGGTAAAGAATCTACCTGTGATGCAGGAGACTTCAGTTTGATTCCTGGGTCAGAAAGATCCCAGGGAGAAGGGATAGGCTACTCACTCCCGTATTCTTGGGCTTCCCTTGTGGCTTAGCTGGTAAAGAATTCGCGTGCAATGTGGGAGACCTGGGTTTGACCTCTGGGTTGGGAAGATCCCCTGGAGAAGGGAACGGCTACCCACTCCAGTATTCTGGCCTGAAGAATTCCATGGACTAAGTCCATGGGGTCACAAAGAGTCAAACAAGACTGAGTGACTTTCATTAAGAGCTTTCCTTATAAGCTCAGTTGGTAAAGAATCTGCCTGCAATGCGGGAGACCCTGGTTCAATTCCTGGGTCAGGAAGATTTCCCTGGAGAAGGGATAGGCTACCCACACCAATGTTCTTGGGCTTCCCTTGTGGCTCAGCTGGTAAAGAATACACCTGCAATGAGGGAGACTTGGGTTCAATTACTGAGTTGGGAAGATACCTTGGAGAAGGGAAAGGCTACCCACTCCACTATTCTGGCCTGGAGAATTCCATGGATAGGCCGCAGAGTCGCAAAGAGTCAGACATGACTGAGCAACTTTAACTTTCACTTAGTCTCCTACTGATTCCTTCTCATGTATTTTTCATATCAGTTATTGTATTCTTCAGTTTTGTTTGGTTGTTCTTTATACTTTCTAATTATTTATAAGTTCTTTGATCATCTTTACTATCATTATTCTGAACTCTTGTTTAGATAGAGTGTCTATCTCCACGTCACTAAGTTCTTTCTCTGGGGTTTTGTCTTATTCTTTCACTTGAAAAATATTCCCTTGTCATATCATTTTGTTTAAATTGCTGTTTGTATTTTTATATATGTGACAGGTTAGTTATGCTTCTTGACCTTGGAGAAGTGACCCTCTGTAGGAGATATCCTATGAGTCTCAGCAGTGCATTCCCTTCTCATCCAAGAACCAGGGGCCAGCTGGTCCTAGGGTAGTGTATGGCCTGCATTTGCAGATTTTGTCTGCAAGCTGAAGGATGGTAGTCTTCTTGTTTCTGGTGTCTTCCCCATCTTGGGTAAGGCTGGTCTAGAAGATTGGGCAGCCTTCCTAATGATAGGGGCCAACATCTGCCTCCTGGTAGCCTTGGCCATGTCAAAGGGTATGTCTAGAGAAAGCTCTGGGCTCAGTAAGTCTTGAGGCAATCTGTCTGTTGACACATACCCACCCAGTTAGTTGTTTGAGCTGGACCATAAAGAGGGCTGAGCACTCAAGAATTAGGGCTTTCAAACTGTGGTGCTAGAGGGTCCTGAGAGTCCCTTGGACAGCAAGGAGATCCAATCAGTCAATCCTAAAGGAATCAACTCTGAATAGTCATTGTAAGGACGGATGATAAAGCTGATGCTCCAATATTTTGGTCACATGATACAAAAAGCTGACTCACTGGAGAAGACCCTGATGCTGGGAAAGACTGAAGACAAAAGGAGAAGGGGGCAGCAGAGGATGAGGTGTTTGGATGGCATCAATGGACATGAATTTGTCCAAATGGACATGAATGGACCAACTCAATGGACATGAATTTGAACAAACTCCAGCAGACAGTGGAAGACAGAGAAGGCTGGTAAGCTGCAGTCCACAGGGTCACAAAGAGTTGGGCGAGACTTAACAACTGCACAACAATATCCTGGCACTAGAGCCTACTGACAGTCGACTGGGGCCAGGTCTTGGTGTTAGTGACGAAAGAAAGATGTCAGCCTCTAGGAGAGTTCAGGCAGATGAATGCTCCCAGATACGTCTACCACCAGTGTCTATGTCTCCAGGATGAGTCAAAGCCACCACACATCTCCTCCTCAAGGAGACCCTCTAAGACCAGCAGGTAGGTTTGGTCTAGACTCCTATCAAATTACAGCTTTTGCCGTTGGTCCTGGTGCACTTGAGATTTGTGTGCACCCTTTGAGAGTGAAGTCTCTACCTCCCTCAGTCCTGTGGGGCTCCTGTAATCAAGCCCCACATGCCTTCAAAGCCAAATGTTCTGGGTGTTCTTCTTCTTGGTGCTGGACCCCCAGGCTTAGGGGGCCTGACATGGGGCTCAGAACTCTCACCCTTGTGGGAGAAGCTCTGAAATGTAATCATTCTCCAGCTTGTGGGTTGCCTACCTGGAGAATACAGATTTGATAATACTGCAAGCCCAACCCTCCTACCATTCTCCTTTACGTGGTTCCTCTTTTTTTTTTTTTCCTTTTAACTAAAAAATATATATTTATTTCTTCAGTTTTGGCTGTATTGGATCTCTGTTGCTGTGTGGGCTTTTCTCTATTTGCAGCAAGTGTGGGCTGCTCTTCATTGTGGTGCAGAGGCTTCTCATTGCTGTGGCTTCTCTTACTGTGCGGCACCCTCTCTAGGGTACATGGGCTTCAGTCGTTGAGGCACATGGGCTCAGCAGCTGTAGGTGCCAGGCGGTAGAACACTGGCTCAGCAGTGGTGACCCACGGTAGCTTAGCTGCTCCATGACATGCGGGATCTTCCCAGATCAGGGACTGAACCTGTGTTTTCTGCATTGGCAGGCAGATTCTTTACCATTGAGCCACCAGGGAAGCCCTATGTGGTTCTTGTTCTATGTCTTTAGTTGTAGATATTTTCTGGTAGGTTTCATAAATGTTTCAACTTTGAGTTTTCTGTAGATTTTTGTGATTTTGGTGTGCTGGGGACAGAAGGTGATTTTAGGGTCCTTCTACTCCACCATCTTGGCCACTCTTCAAAGAGATTCATAAAGTGTTAATCTACCTAAATAAAAGGATCTCTCTATTGCCACCACCATGATGTAGACAATTATTTCCTGAAAATATGCTCACCTTCATGCCTTATCCACTTCCTACATATAGTCTTCCACTTGCATTCTATTAGTGAAATTTCACAGGAACAACTTTAAATTTATTCAGTAAATACAGTGCCATTATTAATTTATGGAGATTTAAGGCATGTTTCATATGCACCAGGCATTATGCATAAAAGTTCATTTATGTTATTTCATTAAATCTTCAAAAATTCTTAAAAAGTAAATGCTGATTTTGTGATTTGCAGAGAGCAAAACCAAAGCTAGAGATGTTAGGCCCATTGTACTAGGTCAGAGTACCTGTGCTCATGTGACGGAGGGCATGAAAGTCAGGCTGCAGAAAGGGAAAAAGGAGCACAACATGAGCAAAAGATGTAGGGAGTGTGAACCACCATTTGAAGCATTCAGATTTGACAAGATACAGAGACAGATGATGTAATCACAGTATAGGCAGGATAAAGAATCATTTTTAGTATGAGAAAGGTTTTATCATGATTAGCAGAATATGAAAAGGCACATGGGAAGGGAGAATTTAAAGCAACATGACAGAGGGAAAGAGAGAAGGAAAGTTGATGATTTTTCTTGGAGACTGGGAGGGGACTGGAATCAATGCACATATGGAGAATTCAACTTGGTCTAAGAGAGACTATTATTAAAATGGAAAAGAAGGGAAATCTGGGAAATAAATTAGGGCAGGTGATGTCTTTGGAGCAGAGAAGACTGAAAGTTAAGATATCTTATACCTGACTGAGTATTAACATTAAAGCTTGTGCTATAAGCTTGTGCTTTATCACTTGCCTGCTATTGCTTGTATATTTTGTTGATGCTGTTATTAAACACATGTAAGGTGTTATCCCATAAGACTTGTAGAAAATACATCCCTCTCATTTGCTTCATCCACATTCTTTGCTCATATATTTGCAAATATCAATGATGGTGAATATTAAAACAGGGAAAAAAGTGAAAGCCACTCAGTCGGAAAACAGGAAAGCATATTTAAAATGGAATGCTTTAATAATGTGCTTCAGATTTAAAAAAGTAAATTGTTGAGCTATAATTCCTCTTCACATTTTGGACAAGGAAGTTGAATCTTATTCCACAAAGTTGGCATAATTATTAAATATTTTATTGATTGTTTTCATTCAAACTGCCTTTTTTAAATTGTGCTAAACATCTTCACATTTTGTTTAATTGAATTTTTTTCACTAGAAAAGTCTCTCCTGAAAGAAAAACCTAAGGATGCACAAGGTATTCTATAGGTTTTGAAAAATATCTTTGTTAATAAAAAAAAAATTACAGCTAACATTTTCATAGTAGTCATTTTTATTAGTACATTACATATGCCAATTCATTCAGTTTTCACAAACACCCTATGAGGCAAATGCTAATATTTTCCCCATTTTGCAGATGAAGAAACCAGGTAGAGAAAATATAATCAATGGCCTTGGAGTTTACCTTTCCTGACCGTAGATTAACTCTAGACTAGAAGATAATGAATCACTATATTTTTCATTGCATAAACTAGTCTGAATGTCATTCTGTAATTTCTAATTTCAAAAATGCTGATGGAGCTCTTCTGCAGGAGTCCGGGTCACTAGGTAACACTGCCTGTTCGCTCACTGTTACCCATGCCTCACAGGGATATGCAGATGATCCCCTGTGGTAAGCCCTTTTCCTCCCTCCCTCCCTTGACTCCCACGTGGTGCAGTGACTCCTCAGAGCTCTGCCGTGCTGTGCTGCGCTTAGGCCCTCAGTCATGTCCAACTCCTTGCAACTCCATGGACTGTAGCCCATCAGGTTTCTCTGTCCATGGGGATTCTCCAGGCAAGTTCACTGGAGTGGGTTGCCATGCCTTCCTCCAGGGGATCTTCCCGACCCAGGGATTGAACCCAGGTCTCCGGTACTGCAGGTGGATTCTTTACCCTCTGAGCCACCAGGGGACGTTGAAGAATATTGCAGTGAGTAGCCTATCCCTCCTCCAGGGGAACTTCCTGACCCAGGAATCGAACCAGGGTCTCCTGCATTGCAGGTGGATTCTTTACCAGCTGACCTACCTGGGAAGCCCTGAGCTGATCGTTATTTTCCCAGGACAGCCTAACCATAGTCAAACTGCTATGGCTACATCCTGTCTCTCCAATTCCCATCAATACCCATAACTGTTGGTTAATATCTAATTCTTCACCACCAACACCACCACCAAAAATATTTAATTTCTACTCTGGACTTCAACTGCTTTTACAAAAATATAACTTCTTTTATTTTATCTTGCTTGGAAAATACCTACTCCAATCAAAGTTGAAGGGGTAGGCAGATGGGGAGAAAGAGAAAAAAAAAGTTTTGATATTGGCAATTAATGTATCAGCAATGATGGAACTTGTCTTCTATGAGTTTACATTATGGTTAGCTCATTTTATTACATGCAAATTCAAACATGAGAAGGCATTTTAGAGTCTGTGTACCATAGTAAAGCTGTAAGATGGGGCTTCCTAGGCGGCACAGTGGTAAAAATTCCACCTGCCAGTGCAAGAGACACAAGAGACATGGGTTTGATCCCTGGGTTGGGAAGATGCCCTGGAGGAGGAAACGGCAACCTATTCCGGTATTCTTGACTGAAAAATTCCATGGACAGAGGAGCCTGGTGGGCTACAGTCCATGGAGTCATAAAGAGTTGGACATGACTGAGCACACATACACAGAAAATAGTGTAATATGATGAGCCAATTATCTACGCATTATGTAACTTATTTTCAGAATTTTGTGATGAAATTTTAAAAATTAAGTTTCTTTCAAAGAAATCAACTTTGACATGTTGAGAAAAAAGAATATTACAAAGAGAAGAATGAGGAGAACAGAGGCTAGTTCTGACTTGACTCAAAACTGATTTGATGGATATAGAACTTCAGTAGAATTTTCCCCAAAGACTATAAACACGAAAACACAGATCAAACAACAACAAAATATCATTTTAAATCCATTAGTATACTATTATAAAAAATACAGATAAAACAAATATTGACATAGGTATGAAAAAAAGTGCACCCTATATATTGTGGATGAGAATGTAGCATGGATGTAGAAAGGTGCAGCCACTATGGAAGACAGTATGGAGGTCCCTCAAAAAATGTTAAAGTAAGAGCTACCAACTGATTCAGCAATTCCACTTCAAGACGTATAGTCAAAAGAATTGAAATCAGCATCTCAAAGAGATATACGCACCTTTTTGTTCAATGTACCAATATTCACAATACCCAAGGTATGGAAACAAAACCAATATTGATAAGCAGATTAGTGGATACAGAAAATGTGATATACATATAAAACAAAATATCACTTTGCCTTAAACAAAGAAAATCCTGCAATTTGTGCTAACATGGATAGACCTAGAAGGAACTGCATTATGCTAAGTTAAATAAGCTAGTCAGAAAAGGACAAATACATCATGATTGCAGTTATATGAGGCAATTAAAACAGTGAAACTCATAGAAGCAGAGAATAGAATGGTGGATGCATGAGGCTGGGGAGAGGGAGAAATGGGCAACTATTGCTCAATGAATATAACATTTCAGTTATGCAAGAGGATAAAATTCTAGATTTGCTGTTATATATAATATATATAATTTATTGTCTAAATTATATACAACTATCTTATATCAATAAGATATACATTAAACGTGTACAATTTTGTACATTAATTATGTATCAATAGAACTTAAAAATCTGATGTGTCTCTTTAGAGTTCAGTTGATCCTGTGAGGTAAGCTGTATCAGCTTTTTTATTTTCACAGCATTTTCTAGAAAACATAGGATTCCTTTTGGTATTTTTGACTGTTCCTTCGCAACACTGAGTAATTCCAGTGTCATAAGTACGCAGTGTGAGTGGTGGGAACGAGTGCGTCCAGAAGTTCCGACTGTCACCACCCACACTGCCCCCTCAGAGACGCAGCCTACGGTCTGCTTGTCATCATGCGCCGGCCTTGAAGGAGCCAAGGCTCGTCATTCAGACGCTCTCGGCTGCAGTGGGTTGTGACAGAGTACGGGATCCATTGTAAGGTAGGGAGCATCTGTTTCTACCACGTTCTGTACATGATTAGGCTCTCTGCCACATTCAGAGGTTTGGAGTTTACCAACAACATTCAAATCTAGCAAAGTGATGTGCTCTGCATTGTAGGACGATTTTCTTTACCATAGCAGAACTGGGATCAAGGTCACAAGGCAGCTGCCTGTCTCAGTGTCTATCACTGCTATGTTGAGAAAGTTGAACATATCGTAGCTTTTCATTTTGGGGATGTACAAACTGAGATATTGGATTTTCAGAATCTAAGTTTTTCATGTAGTATCTATGTTTTCTATTGAAAAATGAAGTTAAAATTTAACTTATATAAAAATATTAGACTACATTCATGAAAGAAGTGTTTGATGTCTTTCTGTCATAATGTAAATCTTGATCCCAAACTTGCAAGCAAAATGGTACATGAAACAAGCAAGATTTCCAGCGGAGGAAATGTCGACAGTGAACAAAGAGGATACTAATTTCAACAGTTACATATACTACGTATGAAATGAAACAAGGCAATATAATGAATTGACTACCCTGTGGGTGTTGAGAGATTTCTATAGATGAAGTAAAATAATTGTCTGAAGTGGTAACACTTGAAAAAGAACCTGAAAGAGATTATCTGGGAGAAAAGTATCCTCTTTAGGGGGAAAAGAAAAGACAAAAATGAGAATGAGTTGTACGTGTTCAAGAAAGAGAAAGAACACTAGTGTGGCTGGCCTGACTGTTGCTGGTGAGAGGTTGACAGAAATGAGGGTCAAACAGATGGGCAAGATCCATGTCATAGTCACTCCTCGGCTGGCTTCAAGGAGATTTTAATTATATCTTAAGCGCACTATGAAGCCAATGGAGGATACTACGTGGAAGCATTTGGTGACATTTATTTACAAAGGAAACTATTACATGAGGGCAAGAGAGGCTCAGTGAGAGCAGCCAAGAGTCTGTTACAACAGGGTGGGAGATGATAACAGCCTTTGTTAAAGTTGGAGCTGTGAACATGAACAGAAGCCATGAGATACAGCATGCAGCAGGAGGCAGAAGCAGCAACTTACTAGTAGATTAAATGTGGTATGTGAAGGAAAGCGAAAATGAAAGATGACCCCAGGTTTTTGGTTTGAGCAAGTGGGTGGATACAGTTAATCTTGACTATGATGGAGAAGTAAAGGCAAGAAGGGTTTAAGGGTGAATACATGAATAAGTGGAGTCATTGATGTTTCAAATGGTACTTTAGTAAAATCAGTTCAATAGTTAATTCTTCAAACTTACATCTGAGGGAAACTAAATTTAAACCATCCCAACTGCCACAGGTTTATGAACTTAATTATAGTGTTGGTCGAGAATAATAAGAAAAACATTTAGTACATTGGCATAGTTTCACAGTAAAGATAACCTTTCTCAGGTGACATATCACTCTGATAGGATCTATTGATTTTCTCTGTCCTAATGTTAACAGAGACACAGGAGTTGGCATTATTCCTAAAATTAAATATTTAAAATCTGGCATTTCGAATAGTACAGTTTCCTACTTAATGATAATAATAAAATGCTTCCAAGTATTTTAATACTCTTAAACTGAAAAGACGTAATTATCACCCATGGATCAAAATGAATGTTTCTTTTATCTTACAGACTCAGAGATGCCTTTGCAATACCTTTAAAACTCATGGAAATTCCACCTCCAATTTCACCTACACTTTGTCTTAAAATCATACAATTAAAATCATGCATAAAAAGAATATATGGTAAGTAGTGTAATAATAATATAAGCAGCAGAGACTAGGAATTACCAAATTATCCTTTCTTAGAAAAGAGAAGAATGAAGACAGAGGTCATGATTAAATAAACATCACAAAAGAGCCACCAACATTAATGAACAATTTAACAGATAGTAGGTAATGTTTAAAAGAATATGTAAGGTATGGTTTATTTTGTTATGTTTTTCATGAATTTACTACCTACGTTACATAATTTATTCATGCTACAAATATACACTAAACACAGTTTCATATATTTGGCAAGAAAAATATACCTGTATTCTTCATTATGTTTCTGAAAAGGTGGGATGTAATTTGGCCAGTCTTCCAAATAATCAGAGTTTACTTCAGTGGGAGGTATAATTGGGGAGCTGCTTGTACCTTGGAAGAAAGCTAAACTGTTGAGTCCTAAGAGGAGACATAGAAGGGTGAATTTTTAATATAAATTAATAAAATCGTAGGTTAAAAGAGAAGGCTCAGTTTGGATATGAGGAAGAATCTCAGCAATAGAAATTCTATTGTGCTTGTGTGCGTGTGTGAATTAGAAAAGGTTTCTAAATTTGGGAGCTAGGTGGGTTCTAAGAATACAAATTCAACATGGGGATAAGGGAAAATTTTGTAAAAGTTAGTTGTTTTATTCAATCGAGCAACGATTTTAAGGCACTATTACTGTTTAAACACAGTACGAATTATCAGGTAAATTAGGTATTGGAATAGCATTTCTATCAGGTCACTTGCAATGATAAAGAGCACAATCTTTTTTATTTTTTTAAGAGAGAGGGATATTTCCATAAAGGGCTTCCTAGGTAGCACAGTGGTAAAGAATCCATCTGCCAATGCAGGAGATGCAAGACATGTGGTTTCAGTCCCCAGGTCAGGAAGATTCTCTGGAGTAGGAAATGTATACTTGAGTATTCTGGCCTGGAAAATTCCACGCTGGGGGGTCTACAGTTAATGGGCTAGCAAAAGGTAAGACACTGAGAGTCTGAGTATGCACTCATTTCCATAAAGATGAATCACAATAGTGTATACAAGAGTAGGAATAATCTAGAATATTTCCAACAGAGGGATCTGAAAAGATAAAGTCAGAGAAGCATGAAATTAAATGTGATTCTATGGAACTATACACTTTATAAAAATCTGCTTGACTATTTAAATCAAAATGAACTGGAAAGAAAAATGTTTAGAGAAGTAGGTAGCAAACAGTTTACAGAAGTGTTTTAAAACCATAATGGTAATAGCACTGATTTTTTGTAAATTATTTTCTGAAAACTTTACTAAGTATTCAAAATCTATTACCTTATAATCTTAACAATAGCCTAATGTCTATAGCTGTGGGATACAGAGTTTATCTCTTGAAAACTGCATATAGTTGGATTTTGATTTGTGATAATCTTTATACTCTAATCAGAAGATGTAACCTGTTTACAGTTAATATAATTTCTCAAGTATTTCTGATAAATATCAAGATGCATCATGCTTTTTCTCTACTTATTTTTTCTCTCCTTTTCATCTTCTTCTGTTGATTGACATCTTTAACATTCATCTTCTCCCTACCCACAATTCAGAATATATTTACTCTATATATGTTGGCTATCTGCGAAATTATAGTGTGCACAGTCCCTGAGCTAAATGTAATACAATCCTTCATTTTGACTTATTGCTATACTAAAGAACAACCTCAAGAAACACATAACTGCTATAATGTGTTTTAATGCTTATTTTACTTTTTAACCACACAAGAAATTTTTATTGTGAATTTTTACAGTCAATATTCATTTACATTTTCCCTCATGATGACTACATCTTTTGTTAGGTTTTCTGGTAATCAGGTTAAAGCTCTTTCCATTACACCATTCTCTTTAATTGAAGGATTCGATTTTACCCTCAGATTTAGAGGAAGAATAGCTTGTTCACTGAAATGTGTGTTCTTTTTACATTCCTGTCTATAGCTGAGTTGTTACTGAATGATGCTGACTGCATGTCCAGTATGCCCACCACTGTGGAAAACCACAGGAAAATTGGGAAGTTAACTAATTAGCTCATGATTTGCAGAGTCAATTCTATTAGTAATTTTAGCCTCTATTACATTACAGAATTTCATAATTCACAATGTCATTTAATGAAAAATAAAGAAAATATTTTTTAATGTTTGTTGAAGATGGTGAAAAGCTATTTTTCATGATATTCTGGAATAATATGATACCACATATAGCACAATTAGAGGAATCACAGTGATCTCTAGACTTTGAAAATAAAAAAGAAGAAAGTAAGTGCAGGCTGCATGGCTGCTAGGTACTTCTCAAAAGCTAATTAGGCATAACTATTTCCACTCCACTTTTCCTAATAGTGCCTTTACAAAAATGATAATTATAATATTTGCAGAGCTGCTTCATGTACCTCATCTCATTCCAACCACAAGACAGTCTTTTGAGAAAGGCTTCATAGCCCCATAACATTGAATAGAAAATAGTCACTTTGAAACAAGTATAGAAATAAAATGATACTTAAACTCAATTTTTCTGTCTCCTCCCTCAGGGATTTTTCAGTATGTTAAGCCACCTGGAGACTGGAGTTTTAATATATTTGGATAGGAAGAACATCTTGGAGGTGATATGACTTATTATTGCAAAGTTCTCTAGAAGAATGTCAGTGGTTGATGAAAACCAATCTCTTGTATAACTTACATATGTATAACATACATATGTTCAGCCAAATACTGAGAGTTTTAAGACCACAGTGGGATATTTTGTGGAACTGAAAATATACATTTAAAACACTAAAAAGTACTTAACTTCCATCTTTATAAGTAAATGGAGCCCAAATTCTTAGTATAGTAAAATGTAGGGAAAATATAAACTTCTTAGTCATTCTTAGCTATTGGGCTATTGGCAAATTGGTTCTCTCTCTTGTTGCCTTAACTTAGAACTGGAGCTTCCCTGGTTCCTAAGATTGCAAAGAATTTGCCTGCAATGAAGGAGACCTGGATTTGATTGCTGGGTCAGAAAGAGCCCCTGGAGAAGGGAATGGCTACCCACTCCAGTATCCTTGCCTGTAAAATCCCATGGATAGAGAAGCCTGGCAGGCTACAGTTCATGGGGTCACAAAGAGTCAGATGTGACTGAATGAACATTCATAACTTAGAATTACATATAAAACAAATGAATTACATGTAAAATTGTGTGTGTGTGTGTGTGTGTATGAATTGAGTCCTAACATAGATTTCATGTTGTTTTGTGTGCTAAATTTGATTTTGAACAGTAGGATATCTTGACTGTATAAAAAAGAGTAATCAGTGGATTCATAGGATGCATTTTTTTCAACTTTTTATACCAAAAAATGTTGGGCAGTTAAAGTGAACTGGAAAAAAATACAAGAAGCTGAAATCATAGTAATCCAAATATTGCTTTAAAGTATTGTTTAATACTTTCACAAATGCCATCTGAGATTCAGCTTTATCTATATGAAACAAATATAAAAAATTAGTAGAACAGATTCACTTATCCCCTCTACTTTATAGAAGAGGATTTAAAACACAGATAGTTAAGATATATTCTAAAGAAAATCTCAAGAATGTTAGAGGAAATGTGTGTGTATCTCAATTTAAGTAAAAAGGAAAGGATATCAGGTAAAATATATTAAAAACAAAGTCACGAGGGAAATTGATGGATTGTGACTGATAATTTCAATGGAAAAGATTTATATAGTGCTCTAGATATTCATTTAGAATGTAGTTCTGCTATCTATAACTTTTTTTTTAATAATCTAAGAATAAAAAGATTTTCAAGTTAGTGTTCTAAGCTGATTTGCCAATATTTGTTTTCCTTTTAATGGGTCAATGGGGCATATACATATATCTGTTCTAATATCTCCCATAGTAAAATTTTTGTAATTGAGACATACATGGTGATACACTCACCAATTTTTCTGTGTATGACAGATCTCAGATGTAAAGTGAATATAATAGAAGTAAATATAATCTTTGATCCATCTCTTACTAGTTGTAATTATCTTGGGCTATTTATTTTACCTCTTTATGGGTCTTTTTTCCTTGAAATTGATACAAGAGTAGCACCTGACATATTAGGATTTTTGAGAATAAAATGAGGTAATAAATGTAAATCATTTAGTATTTTAATTTGTACTTCAATACTCAAATTTTGTGATTATTGCTACAATGATTATTATATCAATTGTTTAGTAGAGGTTAAAAAGCTTCTATTCTATTCTTCATTAACAATATTTTAGTTTTCATGGGATAATGTCAGTTATAATTTGAAATTAGTTCAGTCGCTCAGTCTTGTCTGACTCTTTGCGACCCTATGAACTGCAGCATGCCAGGCTTCCCTGTCCAACATCAACTCTCAGAGCTTGCTCAAACTCATATCCATCAAATCGGTGATGCCATCCAACCACCTCATCTTCCGTCATCCCCTTCTCCTCCCGCCCTCAGTCTTTCCCAGTATTAGGATCTTTTCCAGTGAGTCAGTTCTTCACATCAGGAGGCCAAAGTGTTGGAGTTTCAGCTTCAACATCAGTCCCTCCAATGAATATTCACGACTGATTTCCTTTAGGATGGACTGGTTGGATCTCCTTGCAGTTCAAGTGACTCTTAAGAGTCTTCTCCAACACCACAGTTCAAAAGCATCAATTCTTTGGTACTCAGCTTTCTTTACAGTTCAACTCTCACATCCATACATGACTACTAGAAAAACAATAGCTTTGATTAGATGGACCTTTGTTGGCAAAGCAATGTCTCTGCTTTTTAATATGCTGTCTAGGTTGGTCATAGCTTTTCTTCCAAGTGACAAGTGTCTTTTAATTTCATGGCTGCAGTCACCATCTGCAGTGATTTTGGAGCTCCCCCCAAAATAACGTCTGTCACTGTTTCCACTGTTTCCCCATCTATTTGCCATGAAGTGATGGGACTTCATGAAATCTGAAATTAAGGTCTTCTTATATTCATGGCTCTGTCTTCAGGTTACAACACTGAGTAATTAAGCTTCTATGCTGTGTTGTACTCAGTCGCTCAGTCAAGTCTGACTCTTCACGACCCCATGGACTGCAGCCTGCCAGGCTCCTCTGTCCATGGAGATTCTCCAGGCAAGAATACTGGAGGGGGTTGTCATGCCCTCCTCCAAGGGATCATACCAACGCAGGGATCAAACCCAGTTGACTGAACCATCGGGAAACAGTTGAGTTTCTACTAATCCTCAAACAAACAAACAAAAATTACATTGAAACAACAATTTCCACACTTTTCCAAACCCAACTTAGCAAACTATATTATGGATGATTGTCTGAAGAGGATAGGCTTTTAATGTATTTTGGCTTTTGAATAAAATTTCATTGAATTTTCAAAAGAACACCAAATCCAGATAAAATTAAGAATGACTACTCTAGATAATCAAGGCATCCTGTCCATAAAAACTGTGTGCAGTGATGGAAGTGTTTTATATCTGTGTTCAGCACAAAATCCCTTAGCACCTGAAAGGTGGCTAAGGCTACTGAGAAAGGGAATTTTACATTTTACCTAATTTTAACTCATTTAAATAGCCACACGGGCCTAGTTGCTACCATACAGAAAGGCGTATGTTGAGGATCTATCCCTACATGAACCAACACTTGCCATCATGTCCTCTTGCAATCTAAAGAATCAATTTGAATGAGTTGTGAATCTATTAACACATGAGCCCAGAGATCTATCTTGAGGAATAACCTAAAAAAAATCAGTCTTTTCTCCAGGTTTTACTGATAAGGGTTCTCAGTTTTTTATACATTCCCCTCTCTGTGACAGTCCACAAGTGATGTTTCTTCCTGGGCACGGTACCAGGAGAAAGTGTGCTTTACCTGAGCAACTAGTTTATTTAAACTTACGAACACTAGGATGATTTCCATTTTACGTTTCCCTTTTGTCACAGCTTGGTACAGGTTTCAAAAATGAGAATCTTCTAATGATAGAAATCAAAAATAATAAAAGTTTCATAGTAATTAAACCCAATAGCATTGATATCTTCAATTACATTTATTTTAAAAATTAACAATGTCTACCATTAACATATAATTAAGAGAATGAAAATGAAGGATTTTAAGAAAAGAAGGAACTAAATGATGCAATCAAACTAAAGCAACCCTACGAAATCTCATAGAGCTTCACCTTCCATTAAGCCTTATCAAATTTAGCATATTTTAAAGAAGCAATATTGTACCTATAGAAAATGGTTGTTTCAATTTAAGATTACAGAATAACATTGAATGCCTCTTTATTAGACAATCTGAATGTTAAGAATATTGTGAAAATAAAATAGTAAAATGATAAAAAGTTATAATTAATTTATTGAATAAAATCTAATTAGGGCAAAAAAGGAGCATATTTAAAAGACAATGTATATACTGTCAGAAATGCCATGTGGCACATAGGAAAGTTAAGTTATCATTAGTATTATCAATGTAAGAATCGATGCGTAGGATTTTAAGAAAACCATAAGAGAGAAGAAAACCATGGATTGTGTTAAACTTGCTTTATTGTGATATAGTAGAAAAGGCAAATAGTGCATAATCAGAAAAAATAGTTGCAGACTAATATCTATTAAGTGCTAATTGCATGACCCTACAAAACTCAATGGGCTTCCCTGGTGCCTCAATGGTAAAGAATCTACCTGCCAATCCAGGAGACATGGGTTTGATTTCTGGGTCAGGAAAATTCCCTGGAGAAGGAAATGACAACGCACTCTAGGATTCTTGCCTGGGAAGTCCCTCGAACAGAGAAGCCTGGCAGGCTACAGTCCATGGTGTTGCAAGAGAGTCAGACACGACTTAGCGACTAAAAAACGACACCACCACAATTCAACATTATCCTTGAATCTGAGTTTACAAGACATTAAAAAATATAACCACTGCTTTTTAATCTTAGAGTTCTTTTTTAAAAATTGTATTTTTAATTGGAGGATAACTGCAATGTTGCGTTTGTTTCTCCTGTACAACAACACAGATCAGCCATAATTATATATATGCCCCCTCCCTCTTGAAATACCCTCCCACCTCCCACTCCATTCCACCCCTCTAGGTTGTCACAGAGTACTGATTCAAATCTTAAGAGTTTTTTATGGAAATGTGTGTGTGTCCTTAGTCACTCAGTCGTGCCCAACTCTGTAAGACCCCATGGACTGTAGCTTGCCAGGCTCCTCTGTCAACGGAATTTCCCAGGCAAGAATACCAGAGTGGATTGCTACTTCCTACTCCAGGGGATCTTCCTGACCCAGGGATCCAAAGTCTCTTGCATAAACAGGTGGATTCTTCACCACTAGTGCCACCTGGGAAGCCCATGGAAACAACTAGGAAGTTAGGTAGTAAAGAAGTAAAAAATTCTCAGCATTTGTTACATATTTGTTAGACATGGTGTTGCATTTTATATGCCCTTGTTTCTGCCAAATGTGCAAAATGTGCTTCCTTGCTCAGTTGTGTCTGACTCTTTGGGACCCCATGGACTGGAGCGTAGCAGGCTCCTCTGTCCATGGAATCTTACAGGGGAGAATACTAGAGTGGGCTGCTATTCCCTTCTGCAGAGAAGCTTCATGATCCAGGGATCAGTCTCTTGCATCTCGTGCATTGGCAAGTGGATTATTTACCACTAGTGCTACCTGAAAGTGACAGTTGCTCAGTCGTGTCTGTCTCTTTGCGACCCCATGAAATGTACAGTCCATGGGATTCTCCAGGTCAGAATACTAGAGTGGGTAGCTGTTCCCTTCTCCAGGGGATCTTCCCAACCCAGGGGCTGAACCCAGATCTCCCATTTTGCAGGAGGATTCTTTACCAGCTGAGCCACCAGGGAAGCTGGGAAGTTCAAATAACAGCTTTATTGAGGCATAATTAACTTACCATGTAATTCACTATTTAAAGTATATAAGTCAATGATTTTAAGTATATTCATAGAATTCTGCAACCATCAACATAAACAATCTAAGAACATTTTTATTACGGCTCCTCCTCCCAACTCTCATAATCTGTAGCCTTCATTCTTTTTTTTTTTTATTCCACTCCCATCCCCCAGCCCTAGGAAACAACTAACCTATTCTCTGTCTCTATAGATTAGCCTATTTGGAACATTTCACATAAGCAAATCATATATGTGGTCTTTTGTGACCAGCTTATTTCATTGCCAAGCTTTCATATTTCATCCATGTTGTAGCATGTATCCATGCTTCATTTATTTTTACTGCTTAATAAAATTCCATTGGATTGAATATACTACCCTTTATCTATTCATCATTGATGGTAATATAAGTCGTTTCCACTTTGGGGCTTCAACAAATAATGTTCTTATGAACAACTGTCTACAAGATTTTTTTATGAACATATGTTTCATTTCTCTTGGGTATATACCTAAGAGTAAAATTACTGTGTTATTACAATGACTCTATGTTTAACCTTTCAAGGAACATCCATGCTGTTTTCTAAAGTGGCTGTATCACTTTACATTTCAAGCAGGAGTATATAAAAATTTTGACTTTTTCACATTCCCCCCAAATCTGCTATTATATTATTGATTAAAGTTGTATTAATGGATATTAAGTGGTGTCTCTTTCTGAATTTTACTTGATTTCTGATGACTGATGAAATCAAGCATATTTTCATGTGCTTATTGACTATTTGTATATCTTATGCTTATTTGGGGAACCCTTTAATCAAAATTTTTATTCACTGTCAATGTCTTTTGAAAAGAAGAAAATAGGGTCAGAAACAGTAAGTCACTTGCTCAAGTTCCTACAGCTAATTAATCAAGTATGATCCATCTGAGGCTCTTCTGTCCCTAGAGGGGACATCACATCATGGGACAAACAGATGGGGAAAAAATGGAAACAGTGGCAGATTTCATCTTCTTGGTCTCCAAAATCACTGTGGTTGGTGACTGCAGCCATGAAATGAAAAGACACTTGCTTTTTGGAAGAAAAGCTATAGTAAACTTATACAGTATATTAAAAAGCAGACATATCACTTTGCCAGCAAAGGTCTGTTTAGTCAAAATATGGTTTTTCCAGTAGCCACGTATGGATGGGACAGTTGGACCATAATGATGGTTGGGCACCAAGAATTGATGTCTTCAAATTGTGATGCAGGAGAAGATGCTTGAGAGTCCCTTGGACAGCGAGGAGATCAAACCAGTCTATCCTAAAGGAAATCAACCCTGAATATACTCTGGAGGGACTAATGCTGAAGCTCCAACACTTTGGCCGACTCACTGGAAAAGACCCTGAAGCTAGGAAAGATTGAGGGCAGGAGGAAAGGGGATGGCAGAGGATGAGATGGTTGAATGGCATCACAGACTCAATGGACATGAATTTGAGCAAATTCCAGGAGACAGTAAAGGACAGGGGGGCCTAGTGTGTCCACGGGGTAGCAGAGTTGGACGAATTAGAGACTGAACAACAAAAACAAATAAATCATCTCTAATTATTAATACGCTTGGGAAGACAATCTACTTCTTGAAATGTTTCCTACACTTAAAAACTATTTCTTTGTGTTTAATGGCAGCAAATATGATATTTCTAAGTACAACAACAAGGTTTAGCAAATTTATTCTCCAAATAATAAGGTGAAAATTATTATAATACTCTTGTCAGATTTCCAATATTACATGAGAACGATGGGATAACGATCTGTTTATATCAGTGAAAAAGGTCAAGTACAAATAAGGGTAGTTATAAAGACTTCGAGTTTTTCCTTTTACATTCCCATTTCCTTAGAGAACAGAGGATTAATGGAGGTTAATGGAGAACTGAAACAGAGAATAGGGCTATAGATAAACAAGAATGTTAAAAAGGGGAAAGAGAAAACCTTGCCTTTCCATTCTGAACTAATTTCTATCAAGACATTTTCCAACCTTTGGGAATTTCAACCTTCTGTAATCTTTCTGAAAATCAACTCGTTGAGTTGAAAGGTTTTAGGAATAAGAAAAACTGTCCTCCAAGCAAGCGCTGTTAACAGCTGGAGTCCAGGAGAGGAAGCAGGGTACAAAGCAATAATGGAAGGTGGTCAGATAACAGGCAGGTCCTGGAAGCTTTACTCAGGGAGGAGGTTGTGAAGCGTCTGTGACAACAAGCATCATCTGTCCCAGAGTTAGTTTGTTAATATTCCGCCACAGAACACACAGCATTGTGCTGCTCATTCCACCCCCTGGCAGCAAATTTCGCTCTGTGTCATTTTGGATTGCTATAAAAATGTGATCCTTCCCATGATAAATCTAAGCATGTCAATCATATTTTATTAAACTTAGCAGCAGTAATATCTTCTAGCATCCTATCAGTCCATCTCTATTTAGGATTATTATTTTTTTTAACCATAGGTTTTGAATGATCAGAAAGCATTAGAGCTCTATATTTGTGTGACACTTCTGGAACCTCATATTTCCAAAATGTAATATGCTGTGTCACGCGAAGGAAAGTTAAATAGGGAATGAATTTATTCATGAGGAAAAAGAGGTTGGGGCAACTTGCACAGTTCATGCAATCAAGAATTAAATAAAGATATACAGGATGCAAATCCATGATAAAGTGTTTATTGATGTTTTGTGATCAGGTTATGTGGAATATTACTTTTGCATTTCAGCATTCACATGAATTATAGCAAACTCTTGAGTTTCTAACTCTTACCTTCCAGATTTTGCATATAGCTATGCAAAACATTTTCTATTGAACACTAATTCCTCTTTCCTTAGCTTTGCTCAATTGTAGCTAATTATACTAGTAATTCTTATTAAACAGTAATCCCAATAAACTTTGCCCAATTAAACTATTCCAAGCACTCTGCTAATCCCTCTCAATGCACAAATATACTTATTATCATTACCCATTTTATAAACAGGATAATGCAAGGTTAGAGCATTAAGCAATTTACCCACAGAAGTAAATCAGACCATTACCATCCCTTGGCCATGGACGTAAAAAGTCCTTTAGGAGTTTCCACTTCACCATGGAAGAGATCTTATACTATTAGTACTCCCAACATCAAGAATCAGTATATATAACACTCTATCTGTCTCCCTCCAATAGATGTACACTTAGGGTAGGCCAGTTATGCAATCTATAGAATTGAGTACAGTGATGATATTCATGAAATATTCACTGACAAAACAATGAAAAAGAACAATGAAAAAGGACATGAACCAAATCCTGTCAATTCTATCACAATCTGTTCCCTCCCTACCATAATATTTTTTCTTGTCCCTCTAATGTCTGTCTATGGAAAACTAGATAGACTCACTTGCTCCATTTATATATCTAGTTGTACTTCTGGCTACCATAACTTGGTGGTTCATTCCATTTCCAGTTCGGTTCCTTAGCTTTGACCTTATCAGCCTCATTTCTACTAGCACCAAAGTTCCCAAGTGTGGTCTCAGTACTCATACCGAGGACAACAGTGATATGCATTTTCAAGTAAATTTAGTCTCTATGCTGAAAATGAACTAGTATAAATTGAAGGAGTCTGACTAAACATGATAAAACTTTAGAAACAAAGTGACTTTTACACTTTATTTTCAATTTACAACTGCTAATTGAATTCAAAATGTTAAGCTCAAAAATAGTAAATGTAACTTTCTAAAAGTCTTTAATAAGTAAATAACATGACTAAACTGAAAAAAGTCAACATAATAAGTTAATATTCAGTTCACTATGTTTGTATCAATTGTTTGGTTTAACTTCATTTTTTACCCTGAATTGAATTTTACATTACACTTACACAGGTCCAGTCTGCTGATATAATGAATGAGATGATGGATCTATTGATACTTACAGCTAATAACTCTGTGTACATTCTTAGGATTTATTCAGGATAGTTAGGGAGTAAATAATCAGAAAAAAAGAGGAAAATTTCAAGAACTAATTTTCAGGTAAGTTAATTTATACTTGCGTGTTTGTGTCTGTGTATAGGATATATTTCTGTTTTAATAAAAATTGTTGCTGTGAATTAGTTGTGAAAGTTGAAGGCTAATATAACATTTTAGAAATATTTGACTGCCTGTTATTTTAGAGAAAAATTGCAACTCACTTCAAATAGAAGAACAGAACTTAAAGTGATTCAAAGCATTCTGTTATAATTTACTGTACATGTCAGAATTTACTGTTCCAGGAGATGACAATATGTTTTATTATATTAATTGTTATAGAAACTAATTTAACAACCATAACATAGAGACCAGTTAGAAAATTGATGATTTAAGTGTATGTAACATATTTAGTGTCATTTCAGAGCCTCTATGCCTTTTACAGTTCAGCTCAATACTAAGCTATTAAGACACAGAAACAGATGATAGAATGTAACCTCTTAATATTATATAAACTAGAATGTAGATTCCATAAGACTGATTAAAAATTAACAAACATTATATTGCAGCATGAAAATACAAATTCTACAGAGTATGCTATTATAATAGTTGTTATTATTCTTAATTCACACAACACTTATTTGTAAAAAAAAAATGTGTAGTGGATTAACATAAAATGAGGAAAATGAAATTTAAAACAGATTTAAAGAACCAAGTAGCAAATGAACAAAATGTGGAAGAGAACGATCATATTCTGAAATCAGTATAAAATAAATTACTAGTGAGTATATAATAACAAAGAGATGGGAATACCAGAGCACCTTACCTGGCTCCTGAGAAATCTGTATACAGGTCAAGAAGCAACAGTTAGAACTGGACATGGAACAACAGACTGGTTCCAAATCGGGAAAGGAGTACATCAAGACTGTATATTGTACCCTGTTTATTTAACTTATATTCAGAGTATATCATGCAAAATGCCAACTGGATGAAGCACAAGCTGGGATCAAGATTGGTGGGAGAAATATCAATAATCTGATAGGCAGATGACACCACCCTTATGGCAGAAAGCAAAGAACTAAAGAGCCTCTGGATGAAAGTGAAAGAAGAGAGTGAAAAAGTTGGCTTAAAACTCAACATTCAGAAAACTAAGATCATGACATCCGGTCTCATCACTTCATGGCAAATAGATGGGGAAACAATGGAAACAGTGACAGACTTTATTTTTGTGGGGGGAGGGGGGCTCCAAAATCACAGCAGACTGTGACTGCAGCCATGAAATTAAAAGATGCTTGCTCCTTGGAAGAAAAGCTATGACCAACATAGACAGCATATTAAAAAGCAGAGACATTACTTTGCCAACAAAGGTCCATCTAGTCAAGGCTATGGTTTTTCAGGTAGTCATGTATGGATGTTAGAGTTGGACTATAAGGAAAGCTGAGTACCAAAGAATTGATGCTTTTAAACTGTGGTATTGGAGAAGACTCCTGAGTGTCCCTTGGACTGCAAGCAGATCCAACCAGTCCATCCTAAAGGAAATCAGTCCTGAATATTCATTGGAAGGACTGATGCTGAAGCTGAAACTCCAATACTCTGACCACCTGATGCAAAGAAATGACTCATTGGAAAAGACCTTGATGCTGGGAAAGATTGAAGGCGGGAGGAGAAGGGGATGACAGAGGATGAGATGGTTGGATGGCATCACCGACTCAATGGACATGAGTTTGAGCAAGCTCTGAGAGTTGGTGATGGACAGGGAAGCCTGGCATGCTGCAGTCCACCGGGTCATAAAGAGTCAATCACGACTAACGAACTGAACTGATATGACATACTTTGAGCTTCCCACTAACCATGTAAAAAGAAAAAAGATTATTTAATCTTTATCATTTCATTTATTATAGCAAGTTAATTCATTGGGAGCTGCTATAACATTTTTGGGGTCTGAGAATATTTGTTCTATGGCCCATTGTTTAAATTGCTATTATGGTGTAACAAATATTTCTATACCCAGTGGCTTATTATTTTAAACAATATACATTTATTTAGCTTCTGTATCTGGGGGTTTCTTATGATTAGGTGATGTGTGTTGAGCTCAGCTGGGCCACTCTTTTGATCTTGGTTGTGTGTGGTTGGCTAACCTTGGGAATGTTCTCATGTGATGTCAAAGGTGCTGGAGATACCTACATGACTGTCAGTATTTGCACTATGCTTGCTAAAGCCCATTGGTCAAAGCAAATTACATGCAAATCCTCTTTACCTCATCCCCAAAGTAGGAGAACACTAGAAAGCTACAGGAGGGAATGTATAGATGTCTAATCCCATTACTGGAAGGATATGAAGAACTCTAATGTAATCTTGTCCACCACAGTTATATCCAGTCATTCACTCCACAGATCACTATTGAGCAACTAAGATGTGGTAAAAATGACATAAGTGCAGGGAATGTAGCTGGAAATAAGATGCAAAAATCCCTAGACTCACAGAATCAATGCTATCCTTCACCTAAAACATTGATAAGGAGATAAGGGTACTGTCTATACAGAAAACAGATAAGTTAGAATTTCAGCTAGTATTCAAAATCAAGAAAGCAATAAATGCAAAGACCCCAAAACAAAGTCAAGTTATGCAAAGAAGAGGAGTAACTACGAAGATATGATGTCAGGGTGAATGGGGGAAAAAAGCATGTGCACATTTATAAACCAATGCAAAGGCTTTTGACTTTTACTCTGAGTGAGAACAAATAATCAAAGTTTTTGTAACACGATCAGATGCAAGTTCTAATAGGCTCATTCTGCCTGTTTCATTAAGAAGAAGAGAAGGCAGGCAGAGGAGGAAGTGGAGAGGCTATTGCAATAATTTGTATGAGGTAGGAAGGCAACTTGGAGCCTTGGGCCAGGGCTAGAGTGGTGATGGTGGTAAGAGGCTGCCCAAATCTGGATTTATTTTATGAGAGAATTGACAGGGTCTTTAGAAGAAAGATTGGATGAAGGATGGAGGAAGAATTTGCTTTCAAAATTTTTGATTTGAGCAACTGCCATGTAGAAGCAACCATTACCATTGTTGGAAAACTGTGGAAATGGTTAGGTTTTTGGTGATAACCAGAAGCATGGCTGTGGATGTTTATTAAAGTGGAGATATCAGTTGGGAAGTCATGTATACAAGCCTAAACTTCAAGTGGAGAAGAATGAGCTAAAGCTATAAATAGATGAGTCACAGCATGAATGATGTCTAAAGGTACAGCCACACAAATCCTGGTTTTCAAAAACAATTTTACCACAGTACTCTATTCATCCATTAAATTTAAATAAATGTGTATTGTTCATCAGCTGTTTCAAAGACTCAGCTAGGTTCAGAGTGTCTATAACATCTAGCATACTTCCTTACAATTCTCAGACAGCTTGTAAATTATTTATGATTTTGTTTCAACCAAAGGATTTGGGGTTAAGAATGGATTTCTGTTAAAACGGGCTTCCCTGGTGGCTCAGCTGAAAAGAATCTGCCTGCAATGCCAGAGACCTGAGTTTGATTCCTGGATTGGGAAGATCCCCTGGAGAAGGGAACCGCTACCCACTCCAGTATTCTGGCCTGGAGAATTCCATGAACTGCATAGTCCATGGGGTTGCAAAGAGTTGCACATGACTGAGCGACTTTCACTTAAAAGAGCAGAAATGGAGGTTGAGCGATAACACGACAGAAGCGAAATAAGAGGAGCTGAGAAAGGATAATGATGGCCTGATGAACAACTAACTTACTGAGCATGGAGACGCCCAAGGCTCACCCCAGTTCAAATGATTCCAGGTGTATGTTTGAAGGTCCAGAGTCTACAGCTCTAAGTGGTTTGAAAATAGTCAAACTTGAGTCTAGAGTCTGCATAAAACCGTTTACGTTGGGGCAGGACTGGGGATATGCAAATCTGACAAGGACAGGCAAGGCACAGAGGAAGCAGAGACTGATTTGGCACAGGGTTCCAGAAGGCCCCGTAGAGCACTTGAGAGACACCTTGAAGTCAGTCTCAAGAAAACTACTCCATTCTTCTCTCTTAGTTAACGTTCAGTCTCTGAAACACCGGAGATTTCCCTCTGATTGGCCTCTCTCTAATTCTAGAGTGCTATAATCTTTCATAATTATTTCAAAGGCTATAATGCTTTTTTGCTCCCATCTTAACACACAAGTCAGGGAAACAGGGGCCATTAACTTGGTATGTGTTTTAGAGATAAACAAGGATTTTTAACTAACTTGTATTTGGTAAAGCCTGGGGATTTAATTGAACTTGGTATTCATTTACAATGTTTATTTTGTTTATGCTCTTATATCATTAGCAAACTTATTAAAAAGGAGATACAAATAAACTTTGTGCCAGTTACATAAGAAAATAATTGGATTTTATTAATCCAGGAACTCAAGCAATCAATTAAGGCAAGGGTACTCTGGTCTCAGTCCCCTCATTATTCTTCACGCTAATTAATCGCAAATACTAATGGATTGCTTAGAAATCGAATGCTTTAGTCCTTTCAGCACATATTAAAGCTCTTAAAGTGGCAATGTTTGTATCTTTGAAAAAATACTTGTTTTTATTGAAGTGTTTGTTTTAAAGTAGAAAATTTCATTCTCTGCTATGATAGTGAATCCTTTATTAATTCTTATTAGATTAATCAATTTTATACATGAATGAATGACGCTTTCAAGTTTCAAATCTAATGACAACATGAACTCTATAAGGAGTGAAAAAGAATATATAGATTATACATAGGCTCAAGCTCTATCCATTAAACTAATGAGCTACATAGTAATATGTAGGACATGTAACTTTCTCTAAGCCTCAGTTTCCTTCCTCCCTGTAAAATGGCTTAGTAATATTATCATTTATGATAAAATTATGGTATTGGGATAAGGCAATAATGTATACAAAATTCTTGGTATATATTTGACCCTGAATAAATATTACTTTTTTGCTCTTTTTCTAGTCAGTTTCTCTCAGGAGTTTAGGATATAACCCTCCAAGTCATATTCCAAGTCATAGTTAGTAGTAGATTCTTTCTAGATTTTATGCTTCTAAAATAAAACTGTTCCAAACAGGCTCAGCCAATCTATATGTGTTCAAAAAAAAACAAAAAATATCTGACAATGAGCTCAATTTTACTTGGGTAGAAAAGACGTACCAACTGTCTTGCTCTTCCTTTGGAGGCAATATTTCACCAGCCTTAGATGATGAGGCTGGGGGAGGAAATGGCAAACCACTCCAGTATTCTTGCCTGGGAAATTCCATGGATATTAGGCCCGATCAGGCCATAGCCCATGTAATCACAAAAGTTGTCGTGGAATCCATATGATGAGGAGAATTGATCATACTTTTGAAAAATTCTTCAGTATAACTTATATAATACTGAAACAAAGTTTTAATGCCTCTAAAAAGTTTGGTAGAACTTACTGTAAAAGTGTGCGGTGCTTAGCTATACAAGTTTTTTATTCTTGTGTCATTTTGATATTTTAATTTTATCAGTGATTTCAATTTTGTTTTGAAAATACTAACATTTGTTTCTGATATTATAGAATTTTTAAACATTTTATGTTTGGATTATGTCCTTTATTAAGTTCTGTTTTCGTTTGCATTTTTTTCTTATTAATCTTACTAGATTAATCTGCAACTTGTTTTTACTATTAATCATTCCAGAGAACCATATTTTTAAAAAATTATCTTAGTTGGAGGCTAATTACTTTACAATATTATAGTTGTTTTTGACATACATTGACATGAATCAGCCATGGATTTACATGTGTTCCCCATCCTGAACCCCCCTCCCACCTTCCTGCCCATCCCATCCCTCTGGGTCTTCCCAGTGCACCAGCCCTGAGCACTTGTCTCATGCATCCAGCCTGGGCTGGTGATCTCTTTCACCCTTGATAGTATACTTGTTTCAATGCTATTCTCTCAGAATATCCCACCCTCGCCTTCTCCCACAGAGTCCCATAGTCTGTTCTGTACATCAAAAACAAATGGAAAAAAAAAATTATCTTTGTCTATTTTTTGCTTTGCTCAGCTTTTGCTATTTTTTAACTTTTTGATTTGCTCTGCTGATCTTTTTTAACCTCTTTTGAAAAATATTTTATTGTACAATTAAAAAACAGGTAAACAAATGTATAGCTTAATTAATTATTATAAGCTGAATTCATTTGTAATAAGCAGTAACTAGAACTTTACCAGCCACTTCAAGTGTTTCAATGTACCCTCTCCCAAAGGTCTCACCCTTCCAAAATTACTCACTATCCTGAACTTTATAGTTTACATGACCTTAACTCTCCATATTTCCTTTACTCAAGATATAGATTTGTCCTGATCATTAAATATAAGATTAAGTCTCTTTCAATCTACACTTTCTAGTTTCACCACTTTATTTTCCTTACTAGTCAAAATGGGAAAACCCTGGAGTGTTTGCCATTTCTAGAGTGTGATTTAGTCAAACTATACAGCCATAAGAATATTTACATCACCCCAAAAAGGAAGGTATAATTTTTTAATTTGTTTTTTTCAGCACTTTAAAAATGTTATTTATCGATTTCTGTTTTGTCAATAAATCCACTGTCATAGTTATTGTTCTGTATATATGTAATGTGTCTTCTATGTCTGAAAGATTTAAAAATTTTTCCTTAGTACTGATTTTCAGCAATCTGTTAATAATGTCTCGTAACAGTGTTATGTTTCTTATGTGTGGGTTTTGATAAACTTATATCTAAGTGCTTATAATTTAAAGAAATTTGGAAAACTTTCCATCATTATGTTCTCATATATTCTACACCTTTTGCACTTTTGGAGGAAAAATTACTCATATGTTAGAGTAAACATCCTGTGATATAGATCACTAATTCTTTAATAATATTTTT
Organism: Cervus elaphus; assembly: GCF_910594005.1. Classification (NCBI taxonomy): domain Eukaryota; kingdom Metazoa; phylum Chordata; class Mammalia; order Artiodactyla; family Cervidae; genus Cervus; species Cervus elaphus. The sequence continues at coordinate 82,358,249 of NC_057815.1, read as the reverse complement.
GATATTTTATCTGTGATTTAGTTTTCATATATTTTATTCTTTTTTCAATTTTATTGATTTTTTCTATAGCTATCAATTTTCTGGTAATTCTTTTCAGCATATTTCAAAATTTTATCACTATAATTTTCAGTTTTATATCTCTAATTTTGTACCTGATGAAGTTCATATTTTCCTTTACATCCTTGAGTATATCCTTAGGCTTACAATAACTATTTTGAAGTCAAGGTCTTCTAGTTCCATCATATCTGTCATTTCTAGATATATTTTGAATGACTGATATTCATTATGGGTCACATTTCCTTGTCTGTTTGCTTGAAATTTCTGACTGAGTAATGACCTTTGAAAATGTAATTTATTAAGTGTTGTATATCATAGTATTTCTTTAAAGAGTGATAATCTTTGTCCTGATACATAGTTAAGTTACTTGAAGATCAGTTTAAATTCCCTAAGATTTGTATTTAAGCTTTGCTATGGTGAGTACAGAAAAGTATTCTAATGCTGGCCTACTGGTAAGGTGAAAGTCTTCTGAAGATTGTATCCAATGATCAATATATTTTGAAATATATTCACTCAGATTGGCAGAAACAGGAACTATTTCTGCTCTATGTGCACCCCAGGAATTTTCCAGCCCATTGCTTTAGAATGACCGTGTACCTTATTTTGACTATATTCCTTTCTTGTACGTGCTGCTCAGTACTCCACCAAAGATTTTAGTGAAGATCTGTGGGTCCTCTGCCCCTCTGTCTTCCATATCTGTTTATTCAGCATCACAAAATCTAGCCAGCTATCCCTTCTCAACCTGAATACCAACTCTGCTTAAGTCAGTAAGACCAATGGAGCTTTTTAGACTCTCAGTCCCTGGTCTGACCAGGAGCTTAATATAGTCAGTAAGCCAGAAAAAGTGGAGGGCTTACTTTAAATATTCCAAGCATCAAAGAAACTCAGTGCCTATCATCTTAAGTCTGTTCCATGTATTTTATTGTTTTCTACAAGATTACATTAAGAGGGAAATGCCTGTGGAAGTCAATGCTTCACAGGTAAAAGTGAAAGCAATTTATTTAATATTAGACAGTATTAGAAAATATTATATACCCATGTTTACATATAACACATCCTATTCATCCATTCATCTGTTAATGGGCAATTAGGTTTTCTTCATATCTTGGTTATGGTTAACAATGCTGTGATGAACATGGGGGTGCATGTACGGTTTTGGATTAGCATTTTCATATTTTTGGATAAGCACCCAGAAGTGGAATAGCTGGGTCATATGGTAATGCTGTTCTTAATTTTTGAGGGATCTCCCTAGACTGTCTTCCTCAGTGGCGGCACCATTTCACATTCCCACCAACAGTGTCTTAGGGTTTCCTTTTCTCCATGTGTTTGCCAACATTCGCTATTTCTTGCCTTTTTAATGTAGCCATTCTGACAGATGTGAGGTGATAGCTCAATGTGATTTTGATTTGCATTTACCTATTAATTAGTGATTGTAAACACTGTTTCACTTACTTGACTGCCATCCATTTGTCTTTCTTGGAAAAATGTCTGTTCAGTCCCCCTGCTCCTTTTTACAATGGGGTTATTTTTTTTTTTTTTTTTTTTTTTTTTGCTGTTGAGTTTTATGAGTTCTTTATATATTTCTTTCTGCTCTGACTTATTATCATTTCCTTCCTTCTGCTGACTCTGGGCTTCATTTGGTCTTTTTTGTCTAGTTCTTTAAGATATAAAGTTAGGCTGTGTATTTGAGATTTTTCTTGTTTCTTGAGGGAGGCCTGTACTTCTATAAACAATCCTCTTAGAATCACTTTTGCTGTATCCCATATTTTTATTTTCACTTGTCTTCAGGTAAATTCTGATTTCTCTTTTGATTTCCTTGCTGGCCCAACATGTTCAGTAGTATGTTGCTCTGTCTCCACATATCTGTGATTTTTCCAGTTTTCTTCTTGTAATTGATTTCTAGTTTCATTCAATTTTGGTTGGAAAACATGCTTGATGTGATTTCAATCTTCTTGAATTTATTAAATATTGTTTTGTTTCCCTGTTTATAGTTTATTTTTGAGAAAGTTCCATGGGCACTTGAGATGAACGTATATTCTACTGCATTTGGATTGAATGTGCATTACAAATCTATCAAGTCTGTGTGGTGTAATATTTCATTTAAGGTCACTGTTTCCTTGTTTATTTTCTGTCTGATCTATCCATTGACATAAGTAGGGTGTTAAAGTCCCCTACTATTATTATACTGCTGTCAATTTCTCCCTTTATGTCTGTTAAATAATCGTTTTGTATATTTTGGTGCACCTATGTTAGGTCACATATATAAGTCACTGTTAGGTCTTCTTGATAACTTGTCCTGTTTATTTTCTATATCATCTATTGTTGTCTCTTGTTAAATTTTTCAGTTTAAAGTCTATTTTATCGAATATAAATATGGCTGAAGACACCTTCTTTTGGCTGCTATTTGCTAGTAGCATCATATTCTATCCCTTCACTTTTAATCTAGGTTTCTCTTTAGAGCTGACATGTGTCTTTTGGAAGCAGCATACTGTTGAGTTTTGATTTTAATTTACCCAGCCACTCTGTGTCTTTTGACTTGAATTCAACTACACTTACATTTAAGGTGACTTGATAGAATAGGACTTTGTACTGCCATTTTATCTTTCATTTTCTTGTTGCTCTCTCTGTATCTCTATTTTCTTTTTCCTCATGTTTCTATCATTTTGGGCTTCCCCCTGGTGGCTCAGCTGGTAAAGAATCCACCTGCAATGCAGGAGACCCCACTTAGATTTCGGGGTTGGGAAGAACTGCTGGAGAAGGGATAGGCTACCCACTCAAGTATTCTTGGACTTCCCCTGTGGCTCAGCTGGTAAAGAATCCACGTGCAATGCAGAAGACCTGGATTTGATCCCTGGGTTGGGAAGATCTCCTGAGAAGGCAATGATTACCCATTTCAGTATTCTGGTCTGGAGAATTCCACGAACTGTATAGTCCATGGGGTTGCAAGAAGTCAGACATGACTGAGTGACTCACTTCCACATCTATCATTTTGGTTTGGTGGTATTCCATGACATCTTTCTCAGTTTTCTCTTTTTTCTTTATATATTGAAATTTGCATAAAGCATCTCATAGATAAAATAGTTTTCTTTTTCCTGCTAATAGCATCTTATCTTCATTTACCTATATGAGTTCCATCCTTTTCTTCTTCCCTTTCTAAGCTTTTGTTGTCTTAAAGGATCTCTTTTAATGTTATGAGTTTGTTACCAAACTGAGACAGCTATAGTTACTTTTCTGGTTTCTAATTTTCTCTCTTTAAACTTTATGCTATAATAATGTGTCTACTAATGCATATATATGGAATTTAGAAAGATGGTAATGATAACCCTATATGCAAAACAGAAAAAGAGACACAGATGTACAGAACAGACTTTTGGACTCTGTGGGAGAAGGCGAGGGTGGGATGTTTCAAGAGAACAGCATCGAAATTATCTAGGGTGAAACAGATCACCAGCCCAGGCTGGATGCATGAGACAACTGCTCGGGCCTGGTGCACTGGGAAGACCCAGAGGGATCGGGTGGAGAGGGAGGTGGGAGGGGGGATCGGGATGGGGAATATATGTAAATCCATGGCTGATTCATGTCAATGTATGACAAAAACCACTACAATATTGTCAAGTAATTAGCCTCCAACTAATAAAAATAAATGGAAAAAAAAAACTAAAAAAAAAAACCTAATCTGATAAAGAGTTACAATTTAATGGTCCTATTTATTTATTATCTTGCTTAAAGTTTTGCAAATTTTTGTCATTTTCCTTTGGTAAAAGGACTCCTTTCCACATTTCTTATAAGATGAACTTATTGATGAACTCCTTCAGTTTTTGCTTTTTTCTGGGAAAGTCCTTATTTCTCCTTAATATCTGAATGATAACTTTGCTGGAAAGAGTATTCTTGGGTGATAGTTTTTCTCTTTCAATATTTTCAGAATGCCATTCCACTCCTTCCTGGCCAGTAGAGTTTATGCTGAGAAATCTAATGATAGCCTAGTGGGAGTCGCTTGTAGATGAGAGTGAGATTTCCTAACGCCCATTTTCTCTGCAGCATATGTTGTTCTGAGCCTGTGTTTCGTTATGTCACCGGGGTCCTTGCTGTCTTCCTTCTGCCAGTCACTGCCATCACCAGGTTTGTGAGTTCTTTCCTTGCATTAAAGAGCCACTAAAACACAGACTCTGGATCCTTCCTCCCATGGGAGGAGGGGGCTGGTGGGGGAGGGAAGCCATACAATAAGCCATGCATTATTGTGGAGTTTGGGGGCTCTCCTTCTGCAGATGGTGGGAGAGGGTGGAAGCCGGTGTTGTGGGCACCTCAGCACCCAGGGGGACAGGTGCCAGGCCCCGCTGCTACCGGTGTGCACTCACCTATATCTTCGGGCACCAGTGCCCTGCAGGTGTGTGGCCAGAGCCAAGTGTGTGCCTTCCCTGCTCCCTGACGCTACTGGGTTCTCTGAAGTTGTGGGCTCTGCTACGAAGGTCAGAGGGCTTGGATTGCAGGCTTTGTCTCAGCCGTTTCCTCAATTCTGCCTCCTCTGTGTTCCAGCCCATCCACCTGTAGATGTACAGAGGTGTGAAATACTTCATGTCCTATTTTGCTAGGCAGAGGCACCTTTGTTGAGCAGTGGATGTTTTACTAGTTGCAGACTGAAGGGGAGGAACAAAGGTGGTTCTTCACTCAGCATGTTTCTGATGTCACTGCTGTTTTATTTCTTTTTGAACATGATGCTGTTATAAATTTTTGCATTATGCTTATTATGATCATATGGGCATATTTTGTTGACTTTGTGTTGAGTTGCTGATTTTGTATCTAGAAGTTATTTCATATAATTTTTAAATAAATAAAACATTGCAAATAAAAGCACAGCCCCCTTTTTTTCCCTCTTAGTTCCCTTCATGTAAGTGTCTATTACTGTGAACTTTAGATACTTCCTGGGTATGTTTTGGGATATTCGCCTATACCTGCAGTATTTACACAAAATGCTATATAATATTTTTGAATATGATAATTCAAAATAATATCTATGATAAATATCTACATAATGTCCTATATTTTTGTATATGATTTTTATCTAGGTAATAGCTAGATAAACATGTAGATAATATCTATGACTTTATTCTCAGTATCATATTTATTTGTACTCTTAGGTATAGGTTTTGCAGTTACTACTCTGCTGATTTCACAATAGTTTGAGAGCATTGCTTTCCTTGCTCTTTCCTGGAATAGATTAAATAGATTTAGAATTATCCACTCATTGAAAAACTTGTAAGCATTTACTAACAAAATCTTTTGGGTATGTTCCTTTTATTTTGGCAGAGAATAGATTATAAATTTGAAATAGTAAGTAAAGGTAGCAAGGGATTTTTCAAATACTCTTTGTAAATATTTTATGGTAATAGTCTGCATAGATTTTTCTAAATTATATTGAGTCAGTCAACGTTTTACATAGCCAATATACCAATCTTTAAAGTATTAAACTCCATTAATATAAATTGAGCAAAGTTATAACTTTTGCTTTTTAAATTTACTCTTGAGTTTATATTCCCAGATTCTTTCCTAATGTTGTTAAATTTTGCTTTCTCCATATTTTTTTTCCTTTTGAAATTAAATGTGTATGCGTTATTCAGGGCAAAATACTTCAAAATAGTAGCAGATTGTAAAAAACCCAAATATTCACAAAAACAATGACAAATAAACTATGGTACTTTCACACATTGTAATGTACAGCGACCCCCACACCATTCCCCAAAAAAGTATGATGTTGATAGGTTAAAAAAAAAAGATTATCGTAGACAATATATGTAGCATGCTACCATAAGTATATGACAGGAGTTAATTTGTTATATACATGGCTATATTACATGTAAATAATTACATATGCACATATACACACATGTGTCTTCATATGATTTTTTAGAGGGATAGGATGCAAAAAGGCAGAAATACATTCATATCCTTCTAAAAATTTTAAAAAGCAATAACAGCACTAGTAGCCTTCAGAAGGAGGAACTGAGAGAGTACCAAAGAAAAACAGTGTGAGACAAACTTTTCACTATCCTCTGTATCTTTTGAATTTTTGAATTATGCCAATCATCTGAATGTATTACTTTTCCAAAAAGAAAAAAATGAAAGAAATATTTTTGCCTAATTTAGTTCAGTCTCCTAATCCCCTTATATCTCAGACGGTAAGAATCTACCTGCAATTCAGGTGACCTGGGTTTGATTCCTGGGTCGGGAAGATACCCTGGAGAAGGAAATGGCAACACACTGCTGTATTCAACCTACTGCAAGGACAGAGGAGTCTGGCAGGCTACAGCCCATGGGGTCACAAGAGACAGGCACGAGTTAGCAACTAAACAACCACCCTAATCTGTGATAGCAGTTTAGTTTGCCAGTAATTCATAAGACTACTTGTTTCACTAAACACTATTCACTCTCTATACTCTTATTCTTAGTTGTCATTTTAAAGAGTGAAATGAATTATATATTTGCCATGATTTTATCTTGTTTACCAGTGGTGTTAAATATCTTTTCATATGTTTATTATCCATTTGCATTTCCTCCTTTGCAAATTGTCTTTTTATATGTTGGAATTGTTTTTGGCAATTTGAAGAGAGTTCTTTGTATATTAAAGTTATTAGCCTTATGCAATCCCACATTTCTTGGAATGAACATATATAGCTTTTATAATAAAATAGATGTAATTTAAAATTTCTATTGCCTAAACATTAAAAAAGTTTCACAACTAGGTAGTGCCTAATGGCAATAAAACATGAAATGAATTTCTACATTTGCATAGTGCTTTATAATTAAAAAAAGCTTTATCACTACAGTTTACTTATTCAGTTCAGTTCAATTCAGTTGCTCAGTCATGTTCGACTCTTTGCGACCCCATGGACTGCAGCATCTCAGACTTCCCTGTCCATCACCAACTCCCGGAGCTTACTCAAACTCATGTCCACTGAGTCGGTGATGCCATCCAACCATCTCATTCTCTGTCATTCACTTCTCCTCCCGCCTTCAATCTTTCCCAGCATCAGGGTCTTTTCCAATGACTCATTTCTTTGCAGCAGGTGGTCAAAGTTTTGGAGTTTCAGCTTCAACATCAGTCCTTCCAATGAATATTCAGGACTGATTTCCTTTAGGATGGACTGGATGGATCTCCTTGCAGTCCAAGGGACTCTCAAGAGTCTTCAACACCACAGTTCAAAAGCATAAATTCTTCGGTGCTAAGCTTTCTTTATAGTCCAACTCTCACATCCGTATATGACTACTGGAAAAACCATATCCTTGACAAGATGGACTTTTGCTGGCAAAGTAATGTCTCTGCTTTTTAATATGGTGTCTAGGTTCTTCATAACTTTTCTTCCAAGAAGCAAGCGTCTTTTAATTTCATGGCTGCAATCACCATCTGCAGTGATTTTGGAGCCCCCCCAAATAAAGTCTGTCACTGTTTCCATTGTTTTCCCATCTATTTACCAAGAAGTGATGGGACCAGATGCCCTGATCTTAGTTTTCTGAATGTTGAGTTTTAAAACAACTTCTTCACGCTCCTCTTTCACTTTCATCAGAGGCTCTTTAGTTCCTCTTTGCTTTCTGCCATAATTGTTGTGTCACCTGCATATCTGAAGTTATTGATATTTCTCCCGGAAATCTTGTAAAAAATACTTAACTTCTAAAAATAATTCATATGATTCAAAATGTAAAGAACACAAAATTATATGTGAAAAATTTTCTTCTTGACCTTGAGTATCTCAGGCTCTTTTGCTAGAGAAAGCTAATGTTATTAAAACAATTATTGTATTTTCTCAAAGTATTTTCAATATAAAGTCAAACATGTATCATTTTTCCTTTTATAACAAACGGAAACATAAGAGACACATTTGCCACTCCCTCATTTTCAATTAATCATATATCTTAGAAAATATTTCATATTAAAAATGCATGTGGATTTTCTCATTATTTTACCTGACTGCATGGTATTTTATGTTACTGATGTATTGTAATTAATTTAGCCATTGCTCTACTAATGAATATTTAGTCCAGTCAAAATTTTGTTATTAAAACTGATTGGAAAAAAATTTCTTCTTTAGGATTTCACATTTTACACCTGTAAAATTTAAGAAAAATCGCTGGTTGAAAAGTTGTCTGTGTTTTGGGCTTTGGTAGGTACTACTGAATTTACCATCTGCTATAGTTTGTTTTTCACATTTTCACCTGTTCAAAGTGGTATCAAACATTCTGATCTCTACAAATCTGAGAGGGGGAATATGATATTTTTTGCATTTTCCTCATTATAGTGGTTAATCATAGATACAGATATAAACATAGACTAGAATTTTTTATTTCCTTTTCTTTGAAATGCCTATTTATATCTACTTAGCTGCAGGTTTTGTTGTTGCATCAGAAAGTACATAAAATATATTTCAATCTAGTTCTTTTCACACCTTATTCTTTTATAAGGGATGATACTTGCAACTGACTTTGTTTACTTCTATATTTATGCTATTCACTTCCTCCAAGGATGATGCTTGCAATTAACTTTGTTCACTTCTATATTTATGCAATTCACTTCCTCCAAAAACAAAATCATTTACAAAAGAATCCAACTTTTCCTATTAACAAGAATATTAAATATTTTCTGTGTTCTGGGACACTTCTCCGAGTTTTTAATTTAGTTTCATTGATCTATGTGTGGGTTTACATTAGTTAGTTAGTTAGATAGTTAGTTCACTCAGTCGTGTCCGACTCTGCAACCCCCTGGACTGAAGCACACCAGTCCTCCCAGTCCATCACCTACTCCCAGAGTTTACTCAAACTCATGTCAACTGAGTCGGTGATGCCATCCAACCTCCTCGTCCTCCACCGACCCCTTCTCCAAATTTCCAAGGTCCAATCACCGACCTCTTCTTCAATCTTTCCCAGCATCAGGGTCTTTTCAAATGAATCAGTTCTCCGCATCAGGTGGCCAAAACATTGGAGTTTCAGCTTTAGCATCAGTCCTTCCAATCAATATTCAGGGTTGATTTCCTTTAGGATGGACTGGTAGGATCTCCTTGCAGGCTAAGGGACTCTCAAGAGTCTTCTCCAATGCAACACTTCAAAGGCATCAATTCTTTGGTGCTCAGCTTTCCTTCAGTCCAACTCTCACATCCATACCTGACTACTGAAAAAAACCAAGCCTTGACCAGACAGACCTTTGTTGGCAAAGTAATGTCTCTGCTTTTTAATATGCTGTCTAGGTTGATCATAGCTTTTCTTCCAAGGAGCAAGCGTCTTTTAATTTCATGGCTTCAGTCACCATCTGCAGTGATTTTGGAGCCCCCCAAAATAAAGTCTGACACTGTTTCCACTGTTTCCCGTTCTATTTGCCATGAAGTGATGGGACAAGATGCCATAATCTTAGTTTTCTGAATGCTGAGCTTTATTTATTTTTTTGAATGTTGAGCTTTAAGCAAATTTTTTCACGCTCCTCTTTCACTTTCATCAAGAGGCGCTTTAGTCCCTCTTTGCTTTCTGCCATAAGGGTGGTGTCATCTGCATATCTGAGGTTATTGATATTTCTCACAGCAATCTTGATTCCAGATTGTGCTTCATCCAGCCCAGCATTTCACATGAGATACTCTGCATATAAATTAAATAAGCAGGGTGACACTATACAGCATAGACATACTCCTTTTCCTATTTGGAACCAGTCTGTGTTCCATGTCCAGTTCTAACTGTTGCTTCCTGACCTGCATATAGGTTTCTCAAGAGGCAGGTCAGGTCAGGTGGTCTTGTGTTCCAAACTCTTTCAGAATTTTCCACAGTTTCTGGTGATCCACACTGTCAAAGGCTTTGGCATAGTCAATAAAGCAGAAATAGATGTTTTGCTGGAACTCTCTTGTTTTTTCGATAATCCGATGGATGTTGGCAATTTGATCTCTGGTTCCTCTGTCTTTTCTAAAACCAGCATGAACATCTGGAAGTTCACGGTACACATACTATTCAAGCCTTTCTTGGAGAATTTTGAGCATCACTTTACTAGCATGTGAGATGAGTGCAATTGGGCGGTACTTTGAGCATTCTTTGGCATTGCCTTTCTTTGGGATTGGAGTGAAAATTGATGTTTTCCAGTTCTGTTGCCACTGCTGAGTTCTCCAAATTTACTGGCATATTGAGTGCAGAACTTCCACAGCATCATCTTTCAGGATTTGAAATAGCTCAACTGGAATTCCATCACCTCCACTAGCTTTGTTCATAGTGATGCTTCCTAAGGCCCACTTTACTTCACATTACAGGATGTCTGGCTCTAGGTCAGTGATCTCACCATCCTGATTATCTGGGTCATGAAGATCTTTCTCGTACAGTTCTTCTGTGTATCCTTGCCACCTCTCCTTAATATCTTCTGCTTCTGTTAGTTCCATACATACAATTTCTGTCCTTTATTGAACCCATATTTGCATGAAATGTTCCCTTGGTGTATTTAATTTTCTTGAAGAGATCTCTAGTCTTTCCCATGCTATTGTTTTCCTCTATTTCTTTGCACTGATCACTGAGGAAAGTTTTCTTATCTCTCCTTGCTATTTTTGGAACTCTACATTCAAATGTGTATATCATTCCTTTTCTCCTTTGCTTTTTGCTTCTCTTCTTTTCACAGCTATTTGTAAGGGCTCCTCAGACAGCCATTTTGCTTTTCTCTATTTCTTATTCTTTGGGATGGTCTTGCTCCCTGTCTCCTGTACAATGTCATGAACTTCCGTCCACAGTTCATCAGGCATTCTGTCTATCAGATCTAAACCCTTGAATCTATTTCTCACTTCCACTGTAGTATTGTAAGAGATTTGAGTTAGGTCACACCTGAATGGTCTAGTGGTTTTCCCTACTTTCTTCAATTTAAGTCTGGATTTGGCAATAAGGAGATCATGAGCTGAGCCATAGTCAGCTACCAGTCTTGTTTTTGCTGCCTGTATAGAGATACTCCATCTTTGGCCGCAAAGAACATAATCAATCTGATTTCGGTATTGACCATCTGGTGATGTCCACGTGTAGAGTCTTCTCTTGTTTTGCTGGAAGAGGGTGTTTGCTATGACCAGTGTGTTCTCTTGGCAAAACTCTACTAGCCTTTGTCCTGCTTCATTCTGTAGTTCAAGGCCAAATTTGCCTGTTATTCCAGGTGTTTCCTGACTTCCTACTTTTGCATTCCAGTCCCTTATAATGAAAAGGACATCTTTTTGGGGTGTTAGTTCTAGAAGGTCTTGTAGGTCTTCACAGAACAATTCAACCTCAGCTTTTTCAGCATTATTGGTTAGGGTTTAGACTTGGATTACCATGATATTGAATGGTTTGCCTTGGAAATGAACAGAGATCATAATGCCATTTTTGAGATTGTGTCCAAGTACTGCATTTTGGAATCTTGTGTTGACTATGATGGCTACTCCATTTCTTCTAAGGGATTCTTGCCCACAGTAGTAGATATAATGGTTATCTGAATTAAATTCACCATTCCAGTCCATTTTAGTTCACTGATTCCTAAAATGTCAACATTCACTCTTGCCATCACCTGTTTGATCACTTCCAATTTGCCTTGATTTATGGGCTTAATATTTCAGGTTCCTATGCAATATTTCTCTTTATAGCATCAGAATTTGGTTCTATCAGCAGTCATGTCCCCATATAGGTTTTGCTTTTGCTTTGGCTCCGGCTCTTCATTCTTTCTGGAGTTATTTCTCCAGTGATCTCCAGTAGCATATCGGGCACATACCAGCTTGGGGAGTTCATCTTTCAGTGTCCTATCTTTTTGCCTTACATTAATTATATCACTGCAGCCTTATAATATGTGTGTATATTCTGGTAGCATGGGCTTCACCTTATTGCCTTACATTTTCAGAGTTTCTGGGAATATTTTGTTGTTGTTGTTTTTTCCTATATGAACTTGTCTAAATACCATCTCCCACTCGTAAATATCTTGATATTCATGAACAGGAGAATGAATGTATATATTACTATGAAATCACACAATGTAGTATTGGACAACAGTAAACAAAGAACAACGTTGCTAATATGGAAAAACCAGTTGCTACTAACATGAGTGATGTAGAGTGGAGTGATGCTGATCTTACAAAAGTTACAGGGGAATTCTCTAGGGTGATGGGAAATTTTATGGTAGTTCCTTGTCAAAATGCTTCTTTCTATCACATACAAGTGAAATTACAAAATAACGGTCCACATGCAAGATCTGCTCCCCTGCTGGCTCAGTTGGTAAAAAATCCGCCTGCAATGCAGGAGATGCAGGTTCAATCCCTGGGTCAAGAAGATCCCCTTGAGAAGGAAATGGCAACCCACTCCAGTATCCTTGCTGGGAAATTCCAGGGATAGAGGAGCCCAGTGAGCTACAGTCTGCAGAGTTGCAGAGAGTCAGACACGACTTAGTGCTTAAACCTCCACAACCACCACGATGCGGGATTTTGCTCAGTGAAATAATCTGCATTGCTTTCACCAGGTGTTTTTTTGTTTTTTGTTTTTTTTAATTAAGTACTGGAATTTAACTTCTAAAGGATTTCCTACAACCATCTGTATTTCAGCTCTATTATAATATCACAAATTTTTCAACATGGGTCCAAATACTCACAAGGCTGTTTAAACTATGTTTGCATTGATTCATTTGGATAGGACACATAATCTCCAATTCTGCCTGCTTCTCGGCAATCACTAGTATCTCGCCCCTGTCCCTCAACTCTTCCAATCATTCCCTCTCCTGAATTTGAGCTCCATACTGTCATTTCACTGAACTGGGTGTGTATATTTATTCTTGAATTATCACTTGTAGTTGTATTACTGATAGTTGGTTATAAAGTAAATCCCACTTGGAATGCCCATAAAATTCTTTTTCTCCTTAAATTTTCAAGTTACAGTTGACTCTTCAACAACTTGGGGGTTAGGGGAACGAGGCTTCTGCAAAGTTGAAAATTCAGGTATAACTTAATAGTTGATCCTTCCTGTCTACACTTCCACTATATCCAAAATTCTGAATTCTTAGATTCAGCCAACTGCAGGTCATATAGTAGTATGGCAATTACTAGTGAAAAAAATTCACAGTTGAAACCCGTATTGATCACGGGTCAACTGTATAGCCTCATCTTTGAATGCTTCTTCGACTATTCCAATCTTCAAATGTGTATTTCTTGGATGCCATTATAATTATCTTTAATCTGGCTATCAATTAGTATGTAAAATATCTATTACTTATTATTTTTAATTAAAATATATCTGCTATCTCCTGAACGGATTATAGTTCTATTAAGGAGTGATGTGTGCTGCAGATTATCTGCTTCTTTAAGGCTAACATAAAATGACATCTAATTAACCATCTCTTAATTGTCTGAACATTACACATATCAGAATGACCACATGGAAAGTCAAATATTTATCAGCATGGTGGCAATGGAAAATTCATGACTGGATGTTAGTAAAGAATGCTCCATTTTGGAAAGAAAAAATGTTTTAACAGTTATATATACAGTTATAGCATTAGTCCAATAAAAAATATTTTTAAGTAATAAAAAATTAAAAGATAACCAACAAGGATCTACCATAGAGGAAAGGGAAATCTGCTCAGTATTCTGTAATAATGTAAATGGGAAAACAATTTGAAAAAGAACACATACAAATATATGTATACTTTGCTGTATATCTGAAACACAACATGGCTAATCATTTATACTTCAATTTAAAACAAAATTTTTTTAAATAACAAAGAAAAAAATAGAGACTAAAACGAGGACTTTTACTTTGCTGGAGGGTGTGGCAAGGACACCCTGAGACCTGCAGGACAGACAGAAGTTTGCTCAAGAGGCAAAAGAGCAGTCCAGGTGGAAGGGATGGCATGTGCAAAGGTCCTGGCATGGGAATCGGGCGCTCTGGAGAGTTTGAACATCAACCAGTGAGGTGGGAATGGTAAGGGAGGGAGGGCAGATGTGGCCAGAGGATGGGGAGGGGGTGCAGACGTGGTCACGGCCAGCCAATCATCAGGAAGAACAGCGCCGCTATGCAGAGTAGCGAACACACTCATTCCTGCATGTGACAAGCAGTTGCTGCACTGCCCGTCACCCCAGACCCTGCAGGACGGACGCAGTGGTGAACGAGTGCAGACAGTCCCCGCGGTCACGACGCTCACACTCCAGTGCTGGGTTCTCAGCCAGTGTGGCGTCTGCTCCGAGTTTCACATTTTCTTACGGAAAAGGAAGAGAGAAACCTGATTCTCAGAGTAGGATGGAGCCATCTAATGCACGTGAAAGGCTTAAAAAAGTTCCAGAAGCAATAAAGAAAACCCAACTAGCCAGTGTGGTCACTTTCTAAAGCCTAACCCTCAGCACCAGGTCGGCATAACCTGGCCCGACTCCAAGCAGGGATGTGGCCGTGGCCGTGTGTCCAGGGGGTGCTGCCCTTGGCTGGAGCTCAGCTCCTGGGTTGATCTCCTAGTGCAGAAAGGATACAGCAGGCCCAGGAAGGACCTGGAGAGACTGGGTTGGGGAACACTCAGGACAGGGATGGAGGGGCTGTCCACTCCTATGCAGTTCTATTTTAAAAACAGGGTCTCTGAGGACTTTCCAGGTGGCCCAGTGGCTAAGACTTCATGCTTCCAATGCAGGGGCTTGGGTTCAATCTGGGATCAGGGAACTAGATCCCACATGCCGCAACCAAGAGGTCACATGCCACAGCAAAGAACAAAGACCCCACGTGCCAAAAGTACAGGCTTTCCTGGGGGCTCAGATGGTAAAGATGAAACTAAGACCCAATGCAAACAAATAAATAAACAGATATTTTTTTGAAAAAAGAGGCTCTCTGGAGTACTGAGGAGGGGGCTGGGGTACTCACTAAGGGTTGTCCCCACTCCCACACTCCATATCCATCCATGCACCATTTCCGTGCCAGATGCCACATTTACTACAGCCAGCTCTCTGAGTGCTGTGAACTCAGAGGTGGCCCTAAACCAGCGAGATAAGTTTGTGCCAGGGGACACAGACGACATCCCCTCCCAATGCCCAGCTGCCCAAGAGGGTCTCAAGGGGACTCCCCCACTTTCCCTGCACAGGCAGGCTTCCCCACTCCCTGTAAATCCACACATCAGTCATCTGGGAGGCAGAGGCAACACAATTTCAGGCAAAGCATCAGTTAACCGGTGACACATTCTTGATCTTATACCTTCATGTGCATTTCACCTACACCTTTTCTCTAGTTTCAAGGAGTAAGGGCTATTTGCAAGTGACAGTGCGTGGGTTTCTCATTGAGCTGGCTTCTTTTGTTGTGGGGCACACCTACACCCATCTCACATGCTAGCAAAGCAAAGCTCAAAATTCTCCAATCCAGGCTTCAAGAGTACATGAACCAAGAACTCCCAGATGTTCAAGCTGGATTTAGAAAAGGCAGAGGAATCAGAGATCAAATTGCCAACATCAACTGGATCATAGAAAAAGCAAGAGAATTCCAGAAAAACATCTACTTCTGCTTTGCTAACTATGCTAAGGCCTTTGACTGTGTGGATCACAACAAAGTGTGCAAAAATTATTAAAGAGATGGGAATACCAGACCACCTGACCTGTCTCCTGAATTGTATGCAGGTCAAGAAGCAACAGCCAGAACTGTTAGAACGGTTAGAACATGGAACAATGGACTGGTTCCAAAGTGGGAAAGGAGAATGTCAAGGCTGTATACTGTCGCCCTGCTTATTAAACTTAATGCAGAGTTCGAGAAATGTCGGGCTGGATGAAGCACAAGCTGGAATCAACACTGCCAGGAGAAATATCAGTAACCTCAGATATGCACATGACACTATCCTATGGCAGAAACTGAAGAGGAACTAAAGAGTCTCTTAATGAAGGTGAAAGAAAAGAGTGAAAAGCTGGCTTAAAACTCAATATTCAAAAAACAAAGATCATGGCATCCAGTCCCATCACTTCATGGTAAATAGATCGGGAAACAATGGAAACAGTGACAGACTTTATTTTCTTATGTTCCAAAATCACTGTAGATGGTGATTGCAGTCATGAAATTAAAAGATGCTTGCCCCTTGGAAGAAAAGCTATGACAAATCTAGACAGAATATTAAAAAGCAGAGACCACTTTGCCGACAAAGGTCCTTCTAGTCAAAGCTATGTTTTTTTTCCCAGTAGTCATGTATGGATGTGAGAGTTGGACCATAAAGAAAAGTAAATGCCGAAGAATTGATGCTTTTGAACTGTGGTGTTGGAGAAGACTCTTGAGAGTCCCTTGGACTAGAAAGAGATCAAACAAGTCAATCCTAAAGGAAATAAGCCCCTGTATGTTCATTGGAAGGACTGATGCTGAAGCTGAAGCTCCAATATTTGGCCACTTGAAGGAAAGAGCCAACTCATTAGAAAAGACCCTGATATTGGACAAGACTAAAGGCAGGAGCAGAAGGGGATGACAGAGGATGAGATGGTTGTATGACATCAGCAAGTCAATGGACATGAGTTTGAGCAAGCTCAGGAAGATGGTGAAGGATAGGGAAGGCTGGTTTGTGGCAGTCCATCGCCTCTTAGCAACTTAGCACATAGCATTACTAGATTACTATAGAGTCTATGGGATTTCTAGGCCAGAATACTGGAGTGGGTAGCCTTTCCCTTCTCCAGGGGATCTTTTGGACCCAGGAATCGAACCGGGGTCTCTTGAATTGCAGGCAGATTCTTTACCAATTGAGCTATTAGGGAAGCCCATATATAGCTATAACAGTTTATAGAAACTGACAGATCTAAATGTAGTAAGATTAAGATATCAACACTTTTGAAACTAGGATATGTATTTAGAAAAAAAATAATATTGTGAAAAGCTGCTGAAGAATTTTCTCAAGGAGAATGATGTGAGACTATTTTTTTTTTAAGTTTTAAAGGGAAAATCAATATGCTTATAGAATAAAAATAAAAACAAACTGATGCTCCCATTGTCTTCCATTACAGAATTACAGTCTAAGGGACTGCATCACATTCAAAGTGGTTTCTTTTCCATATCAAATCACTTCCCACAAGGATTTAGAGTTCATTTGGACTGATATTTTATTTCACTATATATTTCTGAAAGGCCCATCATCACCAGGTAAGCTCCTTTCAGTTTTGTATATTTCCTTTCAATGATATGATGCTGAAGGTGGTCATTTACATTTTCCAATTCAGATGGCATCCAAAATGTTAAGCCCTTGCCCTCATTTCTGTGAAATAAGAGTGATGGAAGAACTAAAGCTTCTTTGCGGCACTCGTCCCAAACCACAATCTTTCCTGTCTGAGGCATTCTTGACAGACGCAATCACAGACAGCTGTACCCCATGGCTCTAAGAAATTAAAAGATAAGGTGAATGATATCACACCAGGAAAACCATTACACTGATAAACAGAAAAAGACAATTTAGCCGAAGTCTTTGAGACATCTAAAATAACACTCAACACAGTGAAAGGTGTAACTTGCCTGTGGGAAAGTCAATGAAATCATTCCTAGATAAAAATCAACATGCACAGAAGAGGGACTGCATAGTGAGGGGTCTGAGTGTGACAGTGACCTTTGGCATGTTACTGGGTGGGGGCAGCTAACTTCCTTAAAGTTTTATTAATGCCAAGATGACATCAAAGCCATCTGTCATCTGTCTCTGGATGCTAAAAATAAGTTACTGCAGTGTGGTTTATTGTCTTTCCTTGAATGTATATTCACTATTCTTTTGTTTTACAAAATGCAGACTTCTGACAGCAACTAGTTTTTCTAAAATATTTTGAAGAAGTTGAGGTAATATGCTATCCATGTTAAAAGAAAATAATTAACTTTTTGTACGAAAGTGCAATTCAGATATCTATATGGCTCTGTGATCTCAGAGGACTGTATTTATTAGCTTCATATGACATTTGATCATTTACTTCATTAAGGAAAATAATTAAATTTGAGGCAATTTTGATTCTATTCATTTATACACAAGATAATACACATAAGCATAATAAAGTACAATATCATTACCTATCATACAGTGTCATAAATCTTCCAAATTTTTGGTTCAAACATATATAAAAGAAACTAAATGTAGCCAATTAAAGTCACTACTGTGTATAAGGAATGAAAAACAATATTAACTTACACTGTATCATTTCTGTATTTACAGGCTCAAAGACAATTCTGTTTTGAAGTGGTTTAACATTCCCTCTGAAAACTTTATTAAAAAATCACTTTTTCTCAGAAAAGCGTTCTCGTCAACAGCCACTAGCTAAACAGGCAGAGCTTTGATTAGCTTTCTCATTACTATGTCCGTTCCAAACTGAAAGGGACTGTCAGTGACCCTGGACTGAATCAGTATGAAGAGAAGAAGGGTCTGGGTGGAGATGGGGAAAGAAGAAAGAATTAGCAATATCCACAAAGTACCCAAGGATTAACCCCAAGGAAATACACTGAAGATGCTCCAACTCTCCAACCATGATTTCCAAGTTTTTATGATCTTTCTAATGTGTCTTCTCCCTCTAGATTGGTACTCAGTATTGATGGAAAACTAATGTCACATACATACGAATAGATTCAGCTGAGTCACATTACACTATGTAGTGTTCCCAAGGTCCTGTACCCATTCTGGGAAATTAATATCAAGCAAACCTTTAAACTAGGTGTGCTAGGAGGGATTATAAAATCAGAAATTATAAACATTATAATGAAATTATGAAAATCAGAAATTTATAAAAATATTAAAAAAACACTCAACTATATCAGATTTCTATACCAATGTTCATTTTTTTGTCATTTTTGAAAGATTTTTACAGAATGTATAAACTTTTTTGTATCTCCATCAGATAAAGGCAGAAGATAAACACATTACACGTCTGCAGTATATTTACAGTCTTTTCCTTTCTATTTCCCCATAGCCCTTTGTCCAGCTAACTGCAGTCAACAAATATTTGTTGAACTAATTGAACACCAACGTAATTATTTGTTTTTGATAAACTATGACTTTAATGAGTTATTAATAGTCTTCAAAACATAAACTCTTGCATCTATTTATACATTTCCATAGTGTCTTTCAACATATGCTTCGGAATATGTGCTCTAACTGGCCCAGCAATACAAATGGAAGAAACGTGGCTAATTTAGGAAGAAATTCACTTGAATTTCTGAAAGTCTTCTTGGATTATGTGAAATTGCCACACAATGTTCTGCCCGGCTTCCTACCTCACAGTATTTAAACCATGGAAGGTGATCAGATGTACACATGTTTGGAGCCAGTTCTGGCAACTAAACTATGGTACCAAACCTATTCTTGGGGAATAAGTTAATGGCAAGTAAAAAATATGACAGGTGATTTGGTTGAGATATTAAGGACCCATTTAGAGACAGTGAAAGACGTAGATCTTGCTATGGATGCATATTTTCTGGTGTCTGGTTTCTCCACCAGGGCCCCGAACACTTGTCAGAAGTTTGATTTGATGACTTTTTCACACACGTGTGTCCAGCAAACATTACCTGGCCTACAGCCAGAACTGGCTTCATGGGCATATGAGTTTTACAGAAACACAGGGCCCCGACTCAGAAGGAGTTTGGTTTAACATTGTAATTCTCTTGACATTCTTACTATCGTTGACTTTGAGTTTAATAAGGGAATGTCAGGGGTATAACTGAACATGACTAAGGGTGGGGGAGGCATGGAGTCTCAGCTCATATACAGCCCTGCCTCCTAGCCATTCTGTGTAGGTTTTCAGTTGCCCAACCTTCTGCTTTCTGGCACCTCACCGGGAATAAAAGGTTTTCTATTCTGCTCTGGGAGAGTTGGGGAAGGAAGAGTCTACCACATTCTACCTTGGCCCTTCCTTCATTCCTTAGTGGGGGCCTGGGTGTGACTGTAACTCAGGGGACCACGGTCAGAGTCCAGAGTTGAGCAGCTGTGCTTTGAGTGTCTTTAGGGGGAAACTACTTGGAGTCACTTCCACCCAAGGTTGGCAACTCCGAGCGCATCTAGTCAATAGCCAGAGGCCAGGCATTGAGGGTGGGAGGGCTTAGCCCTTCTGAGGTAGGTCGGGGCTCTAGAAAGGGGGACAACTGCCTGAAATTCCTCAGTGTCCACCCTAGCAGGGCTTGGGCATCAGTGTAGCCAGTAACTCTCAGAAGGGGGAAGCTGGTACTCTCAGGACCTACCTGGGGCTTCCAGGGACCTTTTAATCACAGACTGGGTGTCAGGAACAGCTGTGAGGATCACCATTCCCAGGTATCTCCAACCCTAAAGCAGTAGTCCTTAGGATGTCCACATGGGTGGCCAAAAAACCTGCTCCTTCCTCTACCTTCCCCAGTATAACTTGGACCAGCCAGAGACATCTTCTAAGAATGAGCTGCAAGATACAAACTGTGTCATTTCGGTGTTTCCACAAATGAGTTGAATGCACTTGCATTTATATTTAGAACTGACACTGTACACTATAAACAATATTGCTAATAATTTAAAAATTGCTAAGAATAATACCAAATTGGTTTCCCCAGTGGCTCAGCAGTAGAGAATCCACCTGCAAGACAGGAGACTTGAGACACAGGTTCAGTCTCTGGGTCAGGAAGATCCCCAGGAGAAGGAAACGGCAATTGACTTCAGTATTTTTGCCTGAAAAACCCAATGGACAAAGGAGCCTGGCATGGTACACAGTCTATGGGGTTGCAAAAGAGTCGGATGTGACAACAACAAAATAACAAATTAAACCATTACGATAAATCAAGGGAGAGACCATGGGGGGCGGGGAGGGAAGCTTTGTATTTTAGTACCTTTATAGTACTTTTCCCCCATCTTCCTGAACAAAAGGCACTGCATTTTCATTGTGCACTGGGCCCCATGAATTATGTAGCCAGTTCTGCTTGCACCTAAATGTACTGGTGTCTGTCTCAGTGTCAGGTGATATCTGCTTCTTTTTTTGCCTTTCTTTTCTCCTTAATTCAGATTTCTGATATGGATTTACCATTTAGACACATACACCACATGTGCCTTTCTCTGTCAGTTTCCTTCTGGTCCATTCATGGGACACTTGACAACCTCCATGCAGTTAGAAGTTTCCTCCTGGATTGGATTCCTGGTGCTGAATTTTCCTGTCTGGACTTTCTCACTGATAGACTGTATAGACGTCTGTGGTTGCCAGACACAGGTATCACTGGATATGAATGAAGTTGCAGCAGAAATTTCAGTAAGAAAGTTGGAA
The DNA here is from genome assembly GCF_910594005.1 of Cervus elaphus. Taxonomy (NCBI): domain Eukaryota; kingdom Metazoa; phylum Chordata; class Mammalia; order Artiodactyla; family Cervidae; genus Cervus; species Cervus elaphus. Next base: position 82,337,016 of record NC_057815.1, on the reverse strand, counting down.
ATATGGAACGGATTACTTCAGGCTGCGATTTCAGCACTGGTGGTAAGGACAGGAATACCATGTGAGAAGTCAAACATTTTATTTGCAACAGGCTCAGAGAATCTATAATGCCCTTTTCATCTCTAAATTTTATGATTTCAAAGATTAAGAGCTATTGTTGGTATAAGAAAAATAAATTACTTCCAATGTGCTTTTCACAATTATGAAATTACCACTGATAACTGTCCTGATAATCTAGCCTGATTACAGCAGTTCTGTAATTCTGGTCGAGGCAACTGGTTAAGAGGTCTTTAGGCTCACCGTGCTCATACAGTCTGCTGACATTTTAGCAGAAATGCAGTGCAATGACATATTAAGGCATGAAAGAAATAAAGGAATTAAAATGACAGCCTGATCTGATACAATCATTCCTCTTACTAGTTTTTAACATCAGTAATTTATATCCATATTGAGAATAGTTTGTAAACACTGGCCATTCATTTAACAACTCCTAGTCTATTTCATTACCTTTGATGATATCTCATTTTGTGATCTCATGCAATAACCTATGGAAAGTTTCCAGTGTTACATGAAAATAAAATTTAATTCCATTTCTGTTTGAAACATCATAACCACAGTTTAACCACAGTTTCACACTGTACATCACACATGACAGAAGCAATGAATCTCACAAAATATCTTTATAAAGATGGGTACTTATAATCTTAGGAGAGTCATATATAAAAAATGTAAGATGTTAATTAATTTAAAATACAAAGGATAATGACATTAATTGATTGATGACGTAAATATCCTTTGTATTGTCTTGATGTCTACAATCAGATAAAGTATATAAGGGCTAAGTTTTTAATTATCTACCAAAAAAGGGCTTGAGCAAATTGTTCCAATTATTTAGAAAAATATTTATCCTGAAATGTGATAGATTTTGTTCAGTCAACAAGTCATGTCCAACTCTGGGATCCCATGGACTGCAGAACATCAGGCTTCCCTGTCCCTCACCACCTCCCAGAATTTGCCCAAGTTCATATCCACTGAATTGGTGATGCCATCTAACCATCTCATCCTCTGTTGCCCTCTTCTCCTTCTGCCTTCATTTTTTTCCAGTGATAGTGCCTACATGATATTACTTGATGTTCAAACTTAAACTGCAACATTAGCACAGGGTTAGTGGGTAATCTTTCCCTTCTTCTCTAAATCTCTTTACATATAAGGAAAATGAAACATAACAAAATAACCACTTGCTTTACATTCGTTTTATTAGGAAATGTTAAGACAGCAGAGAATATGATTAAAATACAAAAGCATCTTAATACTCATGTAATTCTTTAAAGAATATGTATTTAGATATTCAGCTATATGTATTTATTTACATCTTCTACTCAAGCATATCCCCTTGAATAACCCATTCAGTAGAAAGTTTGGATTTATAAAGCAAACACTTCCTTCGTGGCTCCGGCAGTAAAGAATCTGCCTACAATGTGGGAGACCTGGGTTCAAACCCTGGATTGGGAAGATCCCTTGGAGAAGGGAATGGCAACCCACTCCACTATTTTTGTCTGGACAATTCCATGGACAGAGGATCCTGGCAGGCTTTAGCCCAAGGCGTTGCAAAGAGTCAGACACAGCTGAGCAGCTAACACTTTCACTTTCACTGAAGCACATCCCCTTGAATACCCCATTCAGTAGAAAGACTGGATTTATAGAGCAAACACAATTCACTATAGCTGCTGGCTTTTAAATCTGAACCAGGTGTGGGAGGCTTGTGGTGGGTAAACTGAGCATATCTTTAGAGTTAACAGACTATATGTAACAATCAACCCATATTAATCTTTTAAAAATCAAACTCTTGTTACCAATCTTGTAATCCATGGGGCAATATGCCAGGTCTTTGCCTCTACCATAAGACCCAATGAAATATCTCTGTAAGGCAATTTATACCTACCCTCTACCTAAAATCCTTCTATGGTTGTTTAAACAATAATATTGAATTATCTTCCCCAGCCTTCAAACCCTTTCCCTATCACATGGTTCCATGAAATGACCCTACATCACCCACCGATCCTGACTTCATTACCTATTCTTCAGCAAAAACTACATTACAATGCATAGGACTTCCTCCAACCTATTGACATGTTGTGTCTCCATATTTATTCCCATACCATTGCCTTAACCCACTAAGCCTTTCACCTGGATTATTCTATCAATCTTGAAGTCATCCTTCACAATTTAGATGAGATACTGACTCTTCCAAAGACAATTCTCTAATCGTCTAGATGGAATTATTATTCCCCTCTGCTGGGTCCTAGAGCTGTCCATTTATTCATTTAGTGTAATATTTTCAGTCAGCTAACATTCTAGAGTAGAAAGATCACTAATTCGATGAAAATGTGAGTCCCACCTCTGTTGCTAACCAGTTGTGAACTTCTGAATTAGTTAAAATTATTCTGATATCATTTCTTAAACCATAAAATGTTGATGATAATGTCTAATACACAGGAGATTTCTCAAGGCAAATAAGAGGAGGTAGGTTAAAATCACTTTGTAGTAGTAGAGCTCAACATATTTGCTTCATATTTTATCTCTTTCTACACTATTTTTGGTATATAGTAAGTTCATATATATATGGAAGTTTATTTTTAATTATATAACTGTGAATTTAAAAGACAGTAATACATATTGGGGTACTCTAAATGTACTTCACATAGCATATAGCATCTGTTTCATTTTTATTATTCAATGGGTAAATTCAAAAGGGAGTAGTTTGTGTGTTTTTTTTTTAATGTGAAGACTATTTATTTAGATTGTTCCAAAAAATACTGATACTATGAGAACCGATTTAAAAAAGTCTCAGTTCATTCAAGACATTGTGGCTATCATAAAAATATAAGACATATTTTGATTTTCATAACACATAATATTAGAATTTTACTTTAAAATGGCAAAAATTATCTGACAATGAAGTGTTCAGGGTAGAGAAACTATGCATCACAAAAAATAAAAATGACTGATATTTTGAGGTCATAAGATGTCATCTACTGATTTTAAAGCAAGAACTTAATATTGCCAAGCTGAACATGATAGTGTGTGATACATAGTGAGTAAATTAAGATTTATACTTGAGGAAAGGCAGCTAGCTAGCAAAATGGGGTCCCCTCTGGTAGTCACTATCCTGATGGATAGACCATGATTTACAGCCTGGTCCTATGAAACTTTACCCACACTTAGCTTTTCACTATTTATACTGAGGACATTGAGGCTTACAAAGAGCATCTTGGTTTTATAAAAGGCATTAACACTGTGTGTTTTGTGAGGGTCTTCTGATTTTCTCTTTTGAGAGAGAGCTTATCTTTTTATTGCTCTAAGAGACCTGAAAAGAGTCTAGTATGTTATTCTAAACACTAAATAATATTGAAAAAATCTGAATTATCAATTACCATCCCTGCATATATGCTCATTTTGTTATAAAATATGTATCATTTCTATAATTAAAATTTAATATGAAACTTGAAAACTCTTATAGACCCTATAGATTTGTGAACACTATTCTTTAAATTCAAGTCATGTAAGAGACTTAGGGTTTATTGGTGGAAAGCAATAGACTGAGGTCACTGTCTGTCTTAGTTCCTTAGGACTGCTGTAACAGAACACCACAGACTGGGTAGCTTACAATCAACAGAAGTTAATCTGTCACACTTCTGGAGGCTGGGAAGTCCAAGATCAAGGGGATATTGATTTGGTGTCTGGTACTTCCTGGTTCATAGATGCCATCTTCTCATAGTGTCTTCATGTGGAATAAAGGGTGAAGGAGTTCTCTGGGGTCTGTTGGCCATTAATCCAATTTGTGACAATCACATACAGACGTCCACACCTCCCCTTACTATAACACCAGGATTTAGGATTTCAAAAAAATAAAATCAGGGGGTGCAAACATTCAGTTGATAGCACTGTCCTTCATATAATAGCCAGAACTGAGGTCTTCAGTTTTACCTGTAAAATATGGTGAGATGTCTGTGACATTCCCACATGATAGTATAAAATGTCAGCTCTTGAACTTTCTGGTGATGGATAAAAATCATTTGATGACACCAACTTGGCATTAAAGATCTAGCTTATATTCAAAATGGCCATCAGTCTATATATCTCTAATGGTGGTGGTTTAGTCGCTAAGTTGGGTCTGACTCTTGCAACTCCATGGACTGTAGTCTGCCAGGCTCCCCTGTCCATGGGATTCTCCACTCAAGAATACTGGAGTGGGTTGCCACTTCCTTCTCCAATATCTCTAATACATACATCTAAAACATTTAGAGTTCTATTTTTTTTCTCTCTATGCTTTTGTAGTAATATTCTTTACACCTGCTAGAGGCTATTTCTTGAAAAGTGGGCATTTGCCCGTGAAATTGAGTAATTGAGCATGGAATTAGTTATTTATTTTACCTGTGCATAAGATGACCAAAAAATTATAGCACAGTGCTTTGCTGAGGAAAAAGTTGGGCTTCAAAAAGTTCTCAATGTCAGCTTTAAAGGAGTGTTCAGTTGAAAAGCAGCATTCAGTCCTTTAGGATGACCTTTTTTTCTTAGAATAATCTGCAGTGTGATAACCAGAATCTCAGAATCTCAGGCTTCAGAGTTTCACCAGAGATACTTTTTTAACACCTAGGGGGCCACTGTACAGCAGCTTCCGTCTCTGGCTTTTTCTCCATTCCATTTTCTATTGCAGGTCTGCTGTGACTTTTCTCTACTAACTCCATGCCACTTAGAACTCTACTTGAGGCTATAATAAAGTAGAAGAGAGTCAGAAAGAAGCAAAGAAACATGCTACAAAGTTGAAAAGGTAAAAAACTTTTGTCTTGTTTCACTTCATCTCCTTCCAGAGGTGAGTCTGGCAGGATGTTTTACCAGAACAGTTAAGTTTCCATGCACTGGTAGTGATTCATTCTAGACAAACCTTGCTGTGTGCCTTCTGGGACACATCACCTCGTGTGTAGACGGTGGCCCCCATTTTCCAGGTATGCTCCTCTTCCATATTAGGAAACAGCAGAGTTTTGCTGAGGATCCTCAGAAGACTGTATTTATTGTAAGTTCTTCAAATGGATAACTTATTTACTGAGGTCAAGGAAAAAGACTTCTATACTATTTACAACATTAAATTTAATGTTAAAGGTGAACAGTATTACAGAATAGTAATTAAGGACACAGAAATTAATAACACCGTTTTTCTGATTGCAGACCCTGCCTTAGCCATTTAGTATCTTCTAAATTTCATCAAAAGCTGACTATATTTCAGGATGAGATAACAACGTTGTGCCATCTCCACAGTAGTGTTGGGAAAGTGAAGAAGATACATAAAGCCCTTAGCAAAATGCCAGGCAAATGCTTGTAAGTATGCTATGTACTTAGTTATTTACAGGTATTATAACTCAGAGCAAACACAGTGAAACTTTGGAGCTAACTGGATTTACTCTACATATTTTCTCAGTTAACCACTAATGTCTAATGCTATGCAAAGATAATCACTGTAGTATTTAAGAAGTACTCGTCAGCAATTTTGAGGAATTTATACTTTTCCTTTCAAAAACATAATCATCTCTGCTAGTTTAAGAAACTCTTCTTGGTTCAAGTGCCCAAAACTAGCCCTAATTTCATGAATTAATCGAGCCAATTTTTCTTCCATTTACTGAAATCAATTACCTGAATGAAGTGCTCCAAGCCGCATAAAAGCAATGAATTAAAATTCTTCCATTTATTGAGTTTTAAAGTAAAATGCTCAGATGTACTTGGGCCAGACTTTTAAACAGTCAAGTGCCTAAGCATTCTAAATCTGATTATTTTCACTGTTCTTAAAACCCAATTACACCAAATGATGGAAGACTATTTACCTTAAATATTGATCTGCTATGGCTTATTTCATTTTGCAACAATATTCTCCAAATATCTTAGAAGCATTAGAAAAATCTATATCTTAAAAAACAAAACTATGGCATAATTTTTATTATGGCTGACTTTTTCATTCTAGACTATAACCATTATAATTTGACTGTAAAACTTTTATTGACTTTCTTGCTAACAGATATCTTTGGGAATGTGTACAATTAAACAGGCACAAATATGCCTTAAAAAACAATTAGAAGATGTGCAGACAGCTGCTGCCTAATGTTTTCAGTAAGAGTGATAAAAATTAAAAAGATAAAATTAAATATTCTAAATAAATTTTATACAACTGCCATTGAAACACTGATAAATAAGTACTGGGCTTCTATTATAAGTATATTTCTACTCTGTAGTAGGGATATTTTCAAAGACCAAACATACTATGTAAAAAGCCTATATTTTTACCGTATAAACATGTATGTTCTTTGATTATACTATGTATACTTAAATACCTTTATGTTCTTAAGTGAAACACAAAACTTAATTTACTCAAGATTTTTTTTTAAAATTTCTAAGTGATAAAGATAAACTTGATTATAAAGAAAGCTGAGCACTGAAGAATTGATGCTTTTGAACTGTGGTGTTGGAGAAGACTCTTGAGAGTCCCTTGGATGGCAAGCAGATCCAACCAGTCCATCCTAAAGGAAACCAGTCCTAAATATTCATTGGAAGGACTGATGCTGAAGCTGAAACTCCAATACTTTGGTCCCCTGATGTGAAAAACTGAGTCACTGGAAAATATCCTGATGCTGGGAAAGATTGAGGGCAGGAGGAGAAGGGGACGACAGAGGATGAGATGACTGGATGGCATCACTGACTCGATGGACATGAGTCTGAGTAAGCTCTGAGAGTTCGTGTTGGACACGGAAGCCTGGCATGCTGCAGTCCATGGGGTCGAGAAGAGTCGGACATGACTGAGCAACTGAACTGAACTGAACTGAAAGACGGAAGTAATATCCAATGTATTTGTCTTCAAATATAGGAGTATGCATGTGTTTGCAACTGTGGTTCTACATAAAGAATGATTTTTCTGACATCTGGTTTATTTATACATGAGTCCCTTGTTTTAAGGTTATAGTCTCTTTATAATTTATTCTTTGAATAATTACTTGTTTAAATGAATATTGTCATGTATACTAAAAACAGCTAAAATATATTTAAATATTAAAAAAATTGTTATGGTCATTTGTTATTAAAATAATTAAATGACTATGGAGTATCTTTGATTTGTTACAATAAATTCATGCTTTGAAATAACCTGATATTTCAGTAGAGGAACAAAATGAAATTGGTAAATTGTATACAAAAAATTTAAACTATTAGGGATTACATGAATTATACTTTAAAAATATGGGTGTTTCAAAGGTGTTTCATATGTTTCAAAGTTTCAAGATTATTAAAGAATATATATGCCTGCAAGCTAAGTCGCTTCAGTCATGTCTGACTGCTTGTGACCCTATGGACTATAGCCTGCCAGGCTCCTCTGTCCATGGAATTCTCCAGGCAAGAATACTGGAGTGGGCTGCCATGTTCTCCTCCAGGGGATCTTCCCAACCCAGGGATTAAACCCATGTCTCCTGTTGCTCCTCCACTGAAGGAGGATTCTTTACCACTGAACCACCAGGGAAGTCCAAGGAATATATATATCCCGCATCATGAACTAATATTTGTGACTTATATTTCTTTTACTTAGAAAACAAATCTATTAATATTTAATATTATTAATAAAAACATGAATTCTAACAAACATAAAATGTATAGAAGATTTTTGTTTTTGGTTAATCTCAAGAAATTGCTTGATAACAGACTATTATTCTCAGGACACTGGAATTTAAAGCCAGCACCTTTGTAGAGTTAACTTAGGAGTGTCTATCAAGCAATAATGAAGACACTGTTTCACTCATGTGACAGGTACACATGTGGTGGTTTACCATAGATAAGAAGATAGACAGCGCACCCATAGTTACAGAAGGAAAGGCAAAGCAAAGCACATGACATTTGGGCCCTATAACTCAGAAATATGAGGTTTCAAGCATTATCAAGTCAGTTTGAACACTGTTATAAAGTCTTGTCTTTATCTCAGTGGTACATTTTACTACAAGGACTGCTTTTATGGATGCACAAAGTTGTCACCATTATACACATATCAACGGCTCAGTAACTCAAGCATTGTGAAATATCATTTCCAGTTAATATCACAGATATTGTCCTAAGGCATGCAATTTGCCCAAGTGAGTGTTTATAATATATGTATGCATGTATATATAAATATATATGCATGTATGTATGTGTATATATATATACACATATGTATGTGTGTGTGTGTGTGTGTATATATATATACACACATCCATTTCTATGGCTCAGAGATATGGTTTTCTGATTAGCCAGGCCTAAAGTCATGGTCCTATCCTAAAAATTCAGAAATTCAATGAGCCCAATACAAGATATATGTATAGTGAAAAAATGACAAATAAGTTCTCTAAAGCATGATTAGAATGTTTTTACACAAAAGAAAGGAGGAGTCTAGGGTGGGCAAAAATAGCTAATGGCCTCACATACCATTCCCTAATAGAAACACATTTACATAAGCCCATCAACTCATCTTCCCATTTATTCTCAAAAATGATGCTATATATATATATAAAATGTAAACATCTCACTCCAAGAATAAAAATAAAATAATTCACTTTCCATCCAAGGAGTTATCTAAATTCTCAACCAGCTAAAACATCCTGCTTCTGAGCTAGGTATCAATGTGATGGATATGTTTTTCCATCAAATCTCACTCCTCATGATGGATGTATTTTTCTATCAAGTCTCATTCCTCATGATTGGCCAACACATGGCTACTTGAAAAACACTACAATATTATGTATTAAAATTTTAATTTTTTTAATAATTTATCAAGGCATAAATGATTTATGAAATTGTATACTGTATGGTATACATCTTGATGAGTTTGAACACAGGCATATAGCTGAGATTGTGGTGATGGTATTACAGGTGTATATACACAGTAAATGTTTAGTCCAGAGGGATTTTAGTTTCCTATTCCTCCTGTGGCACACTATCACAAACTGGACTCTTACAATACTCACAGCTCTTGAGGTCAGAACTCTGAAATCCGAAGGCTGGCAGAGCCATGCTCTCTCTCCTAGTTCTTATTGCTACTGACAGTTTCTACCGCTTCTTGGTTTGTTACTGCATAACTCCAACCTCGGCCTCCATCGCCACATGGCTATTCCCTCTGTGGATCTATGTCTTCACACGGTAATCTCTCGCTCTCTGTGCCTCTGTCTCTGCGTCTCTATTCCTATAAGGAACAGAGTTATATTGGATTAAGGTCCCACTCATTCTAGTATGACATCATTTTAATTCAATTACATCTGCAATGATGCTGTTGATATTTCTAAATATGGTCACAATATAGGTACCAGTGCTAAGATTTCAATATATTTATAGGGGGACATAATTCAGCCTAAAACAAAGAAAAAGTGAAAAAAATTGAGCACCATCTTCACTATTTGTGCATAGGATTCTGAGAAAAAGGAAGCATTTAGTAAAGGAACACAAACCATATATATTACATTCAAATATAAATGCTAGATCACACAGAGAATTGGAAGACAGTTCAAATTTTTAAAAAAACTATTTTAAGACTCAAAACCTCCTGATTCAGAGGCTTTTGCGCAAACTCTTTCATCTCTAGACACAGTTTGGTCTTATCATCACATGGAAAACCCATGTTTCCTGATAACCTCAAGCTTTGTAAGGTAGTCTTTAAGGAGGTTACTCAAAAGCTGTGCAACATACTCAACTGAAATCTAAACATCTGAGCAATCAAAGGGGAAGCAACTGACTGGCCAGTTACTCCACTGGTAGAACAAAAGGAAAATGATCACTTCACTGGGAAATGTTTTAAAGGGAAGGGAGCAGTGTTTCTCATGGATAACAAATGTGCACTCATGAGAGACAGGACTGCTATAGAACCATCTTAGATTTTCCCTAAGAAGGCCTCCGGATAGCAAATAAAACTAAGCACGTATCAAAGGGAATCCTTGTGGCTGAGCAAGAGGCTGTGATGAACAGAAATAGATTCATTTACCCTAGGCATTTGCAATGTTAGAGATCCCGAACCATGAGGGAGTCTTCAAAGAAGCCATGAAAGATTTCACAAAAGAGAATCGTTTTTAAATATCCAAAGAGCAGTGTGGTAAAGTTAGCTTTTCACAGAGAATGGTGGCATCAATAAATTTTTCTTGTATCCTTCCTGTCTTAGTCTCTTTAAAACACTATAACAGAATAACATTAAAAAAAAAAAAACACACACACACAGAAATTTATTCCTTGTGGTTCTGGAGAATGGGAAGTCCAAGATCAAAGGGTCAGCATGGTTATCTTCTTATAAGAACTCTACTGCGTTCATGTAGTTAGCTCAGCTGGTAAAGAACCTGACTGCAATGCAGGGGGCCCAAGTTCGATTCCTGAGTTGGGATGATCCCCTGGAGAAGGAAATGGCAACCCACTCCAGTATTCTTGCCTGTAGAATCCCATGGAAAGAGCAGTCTGGCAGGCTACAGTCCATGGGGTTGCAAGAGTCGGACACGACTTAGCAACTAAACCATAACCAACAACTTGGTTCATGGTCAGAGACTTTCCGTTTTTCTCTCATATGATGAAAGAAGCTGGGGAGCCCTTTCGGGTCCCTTTTCTAAGAACATTAATCCCATTCCTGAGCTCTCCACCCTCATGATCTAAGCATCTCCAAAGTCTCCACCTTCCAATACTATCGTACTGGGCATTAGGATTTCTGCATGTGAACATTGGACAGATGTAAACATTAAGATCCTTGCAACCCCCCTATGCCTACCCCCAGATTTTGATGAGTTATGAATTGCAGTAAGCGAGGCAGGCTTCATATCCAAGCCTGAGTCAAGGGAGAGTAAAAGGAAAAGATCAGAGATTTGATTACTACATGGAGCTTAATTTGGTTATTACTAGTTTGATATATTATTACATAAATATGCCCCCCAAAAAATGAAATTTTCTGAGTTCACATGTAAGGTCAAGGAAAGAGCTAACACCATCAAATCAATGATAAAGAATGATGGGAAATTTAAATATAGATCCTTATAAATACCTACTAAGAGTTTTACCTATTTAACAGAATGGCTTGATAGCATATATTATATTCTGTAGAATCAAGATAGAAAGATTCCCTGCTCTGGTTTGGTGAACAACCATCAGGGAGAATCCCCAGGACCACTAAATGGGACTGGGGGACTCACTCTTTTTCAAAACTACTTCTCACTGACTAATGAGAAACCAAAGATTGCCTTATGGCAGCCAGACAAAGAACAGCCTCTTAGCTTGTAAGTGTCATTAAACTTTAGGACCCATTTGATTGGTTAGTATGCTAGGGATGTTGTCCCAAAGCAATGATCTATGTGGGGCACCTAGTCCATCGATCTGAGAATACAAAATATTAAATAGAAACTAGCAGACAGAGATTTTGTACATCACCACTAATGGGAATAGTTTATACATAAAACCAAGTATTTTAAATCAAGTTATCAATTATCCCTTTGAAAATAACAATTCTCACACACAAAAAAATCATTTTTTACTTCAGACTTCCCTCTGATTTAGTGTGATCAACAGAGCTAAAATCTCAAACACTCAATAAGATTTATCACAAATTTATTAAGTTTCACTGAAAGAATTTTGACAAATGCTGAGGCAGGCAGCGTGAACAAACACCTAGAGACATTTATTAAAGATTTAAATGTATATTTAAAAAATTTTAAAGGAAATATTATTACCCTACATCATAAATTCTCTTTTTGTTAGAGAATATAATTTAGATTTAAATTATATATATATATGTATGTAATTTATTTATGAAGGCAAAACAATGTCATGATATAAATAATTATATCAAAATTAGTGAAAAAATTCTCATGAGTTCATAAAACTATACAATGAAACTGTGTATTTACAATTCAAAGGCATGTAAATTTCAAAACCCTAAGAGAAGACTGAATTTTTGTCTATTAATTTTTTAACTGATCCAATCCAATAATTACAAAAGATATAAAATAAATAAATGACCTTTTTTATGCCTGTGAACAAGATAAGAGGAATATAGCTATTCAAAATATAAGAAAACAGAAGTGTGTTGTGTATCTTTTTCAATAATGAGATTAATTGACTTTACTAAAATAATTCTGAATAGCTGAAGAAAGGTGGTAGAGAGGAAAGTAACAAACAAACTCAATTCTTTTGCTGGAGAGAAAAAGACAATCCGACGTAATAATGTGCTATTGTTGCCTATGTAGACGCTTCCATTGTAGCGAGTGTCACAGGCCATCAAGCTTTTAAACTCTGAGCATAATCACACTTCCAAGAACCTAGAGAAGTATGGAACTCATCTTCAGTACCCTTTGATTCTAACTCTGCTTCTGATTCTTACTCTTACCCTGGTGGCTCAGACAGTAAAGAATCTTCCTGAAATGTGGGAAATCCAGGTTTGATCCCTGGGTCAGGAAGAGTCCCCCTGGAGAAGGGAATGGCTACCCACTCTAGTATTCTTGCTTGGAGAATTCCAAGGACAGAGGAGCCTGCTGGGCTACAGTCCATAGGGTCGTAAGGAGTCAGACCGACTGAGCGACTAACACTAGCTAGCTTCAGATCTTAACTGGAGAACAGACTTCTGTGGTTTGAGTGGTCAATAATATATGCAGAGATCAGGGCAAAGTTCAGATGACCTACTGTTTTATTTGCAGTTTCTTCATACTCTACAGTAATAATTTAATGAGATTTCTCATAGGAAGTTAATAATTTTTTGAAACAGGAAGGGGGATACTTTAGAAAACCAAGGTGTGAATTATGTTATTGTTTCCACTTTGATTGAAATGCTCATTTACAAATAAAGAAATTTATGAAATTTTAGCAGATGTGAAATTTTCATTAAGATAATGAAAACTATATTCTCATGCAACTGACTTTCTGTGGGTTTAAAAATATTATAAGTCATTGAATGTCATTTTTGGGTGCTTTGAGACTACAAGCTATTCAGAGACAAAACAAAACAACTGTCATATATTACAAAGCAATGATAATAACAAGCATGTATCTTTTCAACACTTATTCTTCCATTATCCCATATTTACATAGAGCTGAGAACAATCTGATTTGGGGACATGGATATGCTACATGCAACTGTCTATGTATAACTAAAAGAAATAAAGAAAAAAACAAACCCTGGGTTTTAGACTAAAACTGTGAAAAATTATTTTCTTGCATGTGCCACATCTTCTGAACCCTATCCTAAGTTTTGATACCTACCATATTCAAGGTACATGAAAAGAAGAATGACTCAGAATTAATACGCTGAGTGATGAATTGGGCAACACTGCAAACAAACTTTTATTCAAATAAACAAAAATTCAAGGATAGAAATCTGGCTTATTACTGTTTTAAGAAATTCTGCATGATCTAAATGAATTATATATGTGCTCAGTCACTTAAGTTGTGTCCAACTCTCTGCAACTCTATGGGCTGTAGCCCACCAGGCATTTCTATCCATGGGATTCTCTAGGCAAGAATACTGGAGTGGGTTGACATTTTCTCCTCCAGGGAATCTTCCCAAACATCTATTATGTCTCCTGAACTGGCAAGCAGGTTGTTTACCACTAGCAAGTTTTACATATATATGGAGAAAGAAATGGCAAACCATGGGAAATCCCATGGACAGAGGATCTTGGCAGGCTGCAGTCCACATAGTCGAAAAGAGTCAGACAGGACTGAGCCATTTTTTGTTGCTCAATCGCTCAATCAGGTACAACTCTTTGCGACCCCAGAGACTGCAGCACGCCAAGCCTCCCTGTCCATCAACAACCCCCGGAGGTTACTCAAGCTCATGTCCATGGAGTTGGTGATGCCATCCAATCATCTCATCTTCTGTCATCCCCTTCTCCTCCTGCCTTCAATCTTCCCCAGCATCAAGGTCTTTTCTAATAAATCAGCTCTTTGCATCAGGTGGTCAAGGTATTGGAGCTTCAGCATCAAACCTTCCAATGAATATTCAAGGTTGATTTCCTTTAGGATTGACTGGTTGGATCTCCTTGCAGTCCAAGGGACTCTCAGGAGTCTTGTCCAATCAGTTCAGTTCAGTTCAGTTGCCCAGTCATGTCCAACTCTTTGCAACCCCATGGAATGAAGCACACCAGGCCTCCCTGTCCATCACCAACCCCCAGAGTTACTCAAACTCATGTCCATTGAGTTGGTGATGCCATCCAACCATCTCAACCTCTGTCATCCCCTTCTCCTCCTGCCTTCAATTTTTCCCAGAATCAGGGTCTTTTCAAATGAGTCAGCTCTTCACATCACATGACCAAAGTATTGGAGTTTCAGCCTCAGCATCAGTCCTTCCAATGAATATTCAGGACTGATTTCCTTTAGGATGGACTGGTTGGATGTCCTTGCCATCCAAGGGACTCTCAAGAGTCTTCTCCAACACCACAGATCAAAAGCATCAATTCTTCAGCGCTCAGTTTATAGTCCAACTGTCACATTCATACATGGCTACCTGAAAAACCATAGCCTTGATTAGATGGAACTTTGTTAGCAAAGTAATGTCTCTGCTTTTTAATATGCTGTCTAGATTGGTCATAAATTTTCTTCCAAGGAGTAACAGTCTTTTAATTTCATGGCTACAGTCACCATCTGCAGTGATGTTGTAGCCAAAAAAATAATAAAGTCTGACACTGTTTCCACTCTTTCCCCAACTATTTGCCATGAAGCAATGGGACCAGATGCCATGATGTTAGTTTTCTGAAAGCTGAGCTTTAAGCCAACTTTTCCACCCTCCTTTTTCCTTTCATCAAGAGGCTGTTTAGTTCTTTTTCACTTTCTGCCATAAGGGTGGTATCATCTGCATATCTGAGGTTCTTGATATTTCTCCCGCCAATCTTGATTCCAGTTTGTATTTCATCCAGCACAAGCTCATGATGTACTCTGCATATAAGTTAAATAAGCAGGGTGACAATATACAGCCTTGACATACTCCTTTCCCTATTTGGAACCAGTCTGTCTTCTCCAATATCACAGTTTAAAAGTATCAATTCTCAGCGCTCAGCCTTCCTTATGGTCCAATTCTCCCATCCTACATGACTACTGGAACTGGAAAAACCATAGCTTTGACTATACAGACTTTTGTCAGAAAAGACTGAGTGATTAAGCATACATACATACATAAATATATATATATATATATGTAAAAGTATCAGACATACAAATATACATAGTATATGATTAAATAAATATATCTTTAAATTGAAAGCACAGATAATAGTAATAAAACAAAAGACGAAACGATAACTAACTCCATCTCTTAGAAAAAACTACAATGTATTCTAAAGATTTTAGCAATATAGCCTTTTAGTTCAGGGAAGGAAAACACAACTGAACCAGAAAAGATGGCGTTCCCTTCACATAGCATAGAATTGAGAATGATGTATATTTGCAAATTGATAACACCTGCTCCATGCATGTTAGATCAGACAACAAGTAAAAATCAATGTTTGTGAAATCAGGATTGTCAGAGTTCAGGTCTATTTTCTCTTTGGTTAATCATTCTTTTCTCCAATTCTTTGCTGACTTTCATATTATCTTTAAATAAATACAGTGAAGAGTAACTCACAGCTTTGTGACAAGGCAAGTAATTCCTGAGAGCACTATTCATTACAGTGTCTCATCATTAACCACCTTCCCTATCAGTTTACTATGTATTCTACTCTAGTTTCTGGAGCAACGCAGAGAAATTCTACTTTCACATTAGGACTAATATTTATAAGTGTCAATGCCATAGAGGTATTTGTCTTGTCTTCAGATCATGTAAGAAATTGAAAGTTGCTCAGTTCTGTCTGACTCTTTGTGACCCCATGGACTATACAGTTGATAGGAATTCTCCAGGCCAGGATACTGGAGTGGGTAGCCTTTCCTTTCTTCAGGGGATCTTCCCAACCCAGGGATCGAACCCAGGTCTTCTGCATTACAGGCGGATTCTTTACCAACTGAGCTATGAGGGAAGCCCAGATCATGTAAACCCAATGCATAAAATGAGTTTATACCAGTCATTTAAATTGAAATGGCTTCTTTAACAGAGAAGTTGAGCACATTTCAAATGACTCAGCTTATAAAACAGTGCTATGGGCTTTCTGCTTAGTCACTCAGCTATGTCTGACTCTTTGAGGCCCCACGGACTGTAGCCCACCAGGCTTTTCTGTCCATGGGATTTTCCAGGCAAGAACACTGGAGTGGGTTGCCATTCCCTACTCCAGGGGATCTTCCCCACCCAGGGATTGAATCTGCATCTCTTCTGTTTCCTGTATTGGCAGGCAGATTGTTTACCACTAGTGCCACCTATGAAGCCCCAGGTTATAAATAAAGAAATAAAAAATAGAATAGCTAAGATTTCTAACCCAGGCATTCTGATTTCTAAGCCCATTCTTTTTAAAGCAGAATAACCACTGGAAATTTATTTAAACTTTCTGTGACTTAATTTCCTCATATATAAAATAGGGATGATAACAGTGTTTACCACACAGGGTTATTCTCAAAATTAAACAAGTTAATACATGTAATAGGTACAGTTTCCTCACATATAATACATATTAAGAAATTATATCTGCTGTATTTGTCACTGTTGTATTAGTATTGTCCAAAGAAAAGTAATGAAAGGGATAAACTACAGAAAGATCATTGCTAATCTGTTTATAAACTTTCAAGAAATTAATTTAAGTTTTACAAAACTTGATGAGAAAATAATGATAATTTCATGAAAAAATGAAAAGGATGGACTTAGAATAATTAATTTTCACTTCCTTGTTTAGACAGATGGAGAAGCCTTGCTCCATAAGGTCACACAGGACTTTAAATCTCCCTGTCGTGATGCTGCTCTATCCTCCTATAGAACAACATGCTCATTTTCATGGTTAGAGTTAGGTTCTCTCTTGATTCATTTTCAAATCTTCATAAAGACTAGTGATTGCCCTGAGCAAGTAACTATATTTGGATTAAGTTAGTTGAAAGCTGCCCACACCTCCCAAGCTATTCTTCATTGGCGAGAACTCAGTATCAAGGCCACAAACAGCTGCAAGGGAAGCTGGAAGATGTGGTCTTATCTGGATGGCTACAGGCTAAGGAAGAAAAGGAGAGTACATTCCAGAAGACAGGGTCAACCTGCACTCAGTCTAACTTCCCCATCTAAAACAAAGAGCAACAGTAACCATCCTTTATTGCACATCTGCCCTCCTAGTCCTGTCCTGGTTCCAACTGCTTTGGATGCCATCCCCAAGCCTTGCAACAACCAGGCAGGACAGACAATGATCCACTGTTGATGAAAAAAATCAAACTCAGTAACTTAAAATAACCTACCAAGGCTCACAGGTGTGGTAGTGAATGAGACTGGTGTAAAGTAGTAGTGTAAAGTAGTAGAAATGTTTAATACAGCAAGCCAACATTTGGTTACCCTGGTTTTCATTATGCTTTCATATCATGGAAGGAGACTGGAGTGCCTTAAAATTTACATCAACATGACATCAAACACTTTTATTAACTGTCATGAACAATGAGCCCAGTGACGAAGGTGTCTAAGGTCTGCCCTCAGTATGCTGTGATTGTGTGTGTGCATGCTAAGCTGCTTCAGCCATGTCCATCCCTTTGCGATACTATGGACTGTAGCCCACCAGGCTCCTCTGTCCATGAGTTTTTCCAGGCAAGAATACTGGAGTGGGTTGCCATTTCCTTCTCCAGGGAATCTTCCCAACCCAAGGATCAAACCCACATCTCTTATGTCTTCTGCACTGATAGGCAGGTTCCCTACCATGAGCCCCACCTGGGGAGCCCACTGCATGATTAGAATGTTTAACAAACAGAGTAGCTAGAGATATTTGATTTACCTGTATTTTATATTTGCTCACTGTGATGGTTGGTTTTTAATGTGCCAACTCAAATGCCCATAGGGTGCTCATGTTAAACATTGATTCTGGGTTTGCATGTTAAGGCGTTTCTGGATGAGACTAGCATCTGAATCAGCAGACTCAGTAAATTGCCCTCCACAATGTGGATGGCAATCATGCAATCAATTAGGGCCTGGATAAAACAAAACAAAAAGGAAGGAGGAAGCTGCCGTTTTTGCGTTCTGCCTGCCTACGTGAGCTAAAACATCTCATTTTCTCTCATCTTCAGATTATAATTTACACAATCAGCTCCTCAGGTTCTTTGGCCTTTGTACCCAGGTTACATCATTTTTATTCATCAGTCTCCAGTTTGCAGATCACAAGGCTTTTCAGCTTCCATCACTCCTGGCTCCATTTCTGTGGAGAACACAGACTTACAGACTTTCTTTGTTCAGGCCTCTAAAGTATCTCAAGCTTTAGCTCTCTGGTCTTTATAGACTGATGTTTGCAATCAGAACTTTGTTTGATTGCACCCAGTGTTTGAGCAGAAGAAAATATTCACTTCTATATAATCAGTTATTCTGGATGCCAGTCTACACTAAACTGTAAAGTCTTTGGACATTCCTTCCAATTAATAGCCAGCTCCTTTCCTGATTCTTTCATTCACTGGTCATGTGAGCATATGCTGAGGCCTAGTTGCTTTTCACAGATGCACAAAAATGTTTGAATGTGCTTAAAAAAAGATATTGGTTCAGGATTAGAAACACATTACAAAATTAAACTTCATAAACATGTAATTGTATGCTTACAAAATGTAATACTTATATCTATCAGACATTTGTATCACAAACTACATCTTACATAATTTACACATAAGTGTTCTTTCATGGGCCATATGATTGCACTTTAATATGATATGAGGTGAGGCTGTAAAATCCAGTAAATAAAGCCCACAAAAACCTTTAAATGGCCCTGCCACCTCCCACTACTGGCAAAGAGAAGTCTTTTCTTCAATACATGGGACAGACAGGCTTCCCTGATGGCTCAATCAGAGAAGAATCTGCCTGCAATGCAGGAGACCCAGGTTCGATCTCTAGGTCAAGAAGATCCCCTGGAGAAGGAAATGGCAACTCACTCCAGTATTCTTGCCTGGGAAATCCCATGGACAGGGGAACCTGGCAGGCTACAGTCTATGGGGTCGCAAGAGTCTGACACGACTTAAGTGAGTAAACCA
The DNA here is from genome assembly GCF_910594005.1 of Cervus elaphus. Lineage (NCBI taxonomy): Eukaryota > Metazoa > Chordata > Mammalia > Artiodactyla > Cervidae > Cervus > Cervus elaphus. The sequence goes on along the minus strand of NC_057815.1, from coordinate 82,317,888 downwards.
CAAGAGACAGAGATGAGTACAATAATTAAGTGCCTGATGTTCAGGATATTCTGGCCAGTTAGTGTTACTCCTGTGCTTAAAGGAGAATGATGTGTGACATCTAAATTATCCTAAGTGATCAATAAAAAAAAAAATTATAATATTTGTTTTAGGTTACAAGTAGACCTGAGTGACTTCTGCTACTAGGGCATCCTTAATTATTTTATTAAGCTACTTTTCATCTTTAAAAGGAAGGAAGAGAAAATGGTATGGTAGAAAGGGCAAACTGAATCTCATGGATTTGGGGCTCATACCCTAGACATGTTAATTTATCCCAGTAGCTTAACAAAGTCATTGCTTCATTTTCTGTGAAAAAAGGATATTTTACTAAATTAAGAGACCTTATCTTGGGTTCCATTGCTTATGAATAGTTTCTAAGCAATTTGTGAGCTATATGTACACTTTCTTTTTTTATAAAGAGTATCCATACCATTGGCTTCCCTGGTGGCTCAGTGGTAAAGAATCTGCCTGCCAATTCAGGAGATGCAGGTTCAGTTCCTGGGTTGGGAATACCCGCTGGAGAAGGAAATGGCAACCCACTCCTGTATTCTTGTCTGGGAAATCTCATGGACAGAGGAGCCTGGCAGGCTACAGTCACAAAGAGTAGGACATGACTTAGCGACTAAACAACAATCCATACCATTATTAATAACGCATATTATTAAAAGGGCTTTGACTCCAAAGCAAGGAGTGGGTGAATATATGACATTATATATGTGACACTGTATATGAGTCATTATATACAGAATTCTTTCAATAACATATATTCAGTAACTACCATGTTCAAGGAAAATAGTTCAAGGAAAATAACACAGGAAAACCTGTGTTATATTTATGATACAGATATCCAGAACAGAACACTGTAGTAGAATAAGTTAATGTTTATTTTCCAGTGTTCTCTTTCTGAGATATCTAATTTCATGTACTTCCAGGGGTAGATTCACAACTGAACCTAAAACGGCATCCCAGAACATGTATGTATGTGAGTGTGACCACAAGCATTTATTCGTACCCTTTGGTGTGCATGATCTCAGGGCCGTGTGAGCGGGGGGCATGGGGGTGCGTGGGTTTACGTGGCGGGGCAGGGGGTGTTCAGGGGTTTGCGCCTACCCCCATTAGTATCAGAGATGTGTACATGTACTTTTAATGTATGTTCTCATTTGTGCAACATGAGGGGGTGAGGAAAGAACAGAAGGAGATGGCCTCACAACTTAATTAGTGAGAAATAGAGACTGAAGCCCTGATCGCCACCGCTGAGGACTGGACAAACTAGGTATCACACAGAAGGGACACCAAGGGGGGCAGAACATGCCCCCAAAATATGCATCTTTAGCATAAGGATTATTTTGAGCTAAAGACACTTGAAAAACAGCAGATGCAAGAAGGATATTCTGACCTTCCTTTTCTTTAGGAAAGCAGGAGATAAAAAACTCCCACGTGAAACATGCTTTTTTACCAGGAGCAAAAAAAACATTCTTATCACCAAAGACAGGAAGTCAAGGCTGAGAGAAATCTGTTCAAACAGACCTTGTTAAAAGTAACTCTTATCTGCCTGTGGTCTTCCCATATATTTTGGTTACTTTTCCATATCACCTCTCTTTGTTCGGCCTAGCATATAAACAATTAGGTCCAGTCACTTTTTGGGTCTTTATTTTGTTATTAAAACTCCTATATACAGGTACATTTTCCCCTGCTAATCTTTCTTATGTCAATTTAATTCTCAGGTCCAAATGGAGATCCTAAAAGAGCAGAGGTAAAGATCTGCCTCCCTTACAAACAAAATTTCTGCTACTACTCTTAATGCAACTTGACTTGTACCTATTTGCTGCTAAATAGAGAAAAGCTAGAGTTACACGTTTTGTGTTTCTTTTCCTGCCTTAAGATCTTTCCACTTCAGTATCAACTAACCCTGATCTTCTGAGTCTGATAAAGCCAACTGATGCAACCATGAGAAAATCATTTGTTTCACCTTCTGTATTTTTTCATTTAGTGGATGAAACTCTGCTAGTGCAAGAAACGATGCTGAAACTACTAAGCCCCCACAGACAGATAAGCCCACAAGTTGTTATTTAAAAAAAAAAAAAAAGTTTAAAGTAATTTAAACTCAATACTCAGAGATTAACTTCAGAAAGAGGACTTTCAACCTTAAAGCATGCGTTTGATAAGGAAAATTCAAAAGGAGTGGTCACAGGAATTCATGATATGTCCCTCCCAGGTGCCCCTCTATGCTAGGACACAGGATTTAAACATGAAAATAACGGGGGCTCAACCTAACCACAAGATAAAAAGAAACAGGCACATGACCAGACACAACCATCACCTTACCGCGTCCTGTTCTCACCAGGCAATGTCCAAAGAGCAACTACATCTTATGCCCAGGTTCTCCTTACCTCATGGCCTATTTTCCTTCATTTTGTTAAGCATTAGAAAAGAGACCCATTGAATCTGCACTACAGTCTTTTCTTCTCATTTTCAAGCAAAATAAACCCCTTCTGTGTCATCAATTAAGATTTCAAATGTCCCCGTTTTCTCGTAATTATTTTACTTTGTATGTCACCCCCTACTGCCCTGCATAAAATCTCTGTTAGTTATATTTATACAATCAGAGCAATGCCTCTGTAGGTTTTCCTATCAATGTTTGCTGCCTGATTTAATTCAGAAGTCTACCCAAAAGCAGGGATAAATGACAACTACAAAAAAAAAAAAAAGGTAGCTCGGGGTAAAATTATCTCAGGTAATGGTAAAGTGTGGGTAGAGAGAGTCCTTCTAGTTTGCCTGAGGACAAATACACTATGAAATGAAAAAGTATTCATTAATGTGACTTGATTTTTTTAACAAATAATTCTGAATGTCTTTTAAGCACCCCCTGGAAGTCATAGCCAGAGCTAGGCTTGCGTATCTCAGCCAGGCAATTGACTTATCAAACCTCTAAAGTCTTTTGGTGAAATCAATGCCCACTATCAATAAAGAGATGTTTGTACCAGGAACACTTCATATATTATTCTCACTATTTCTATTCCATTTAAATAACGTGGACAGTACAAGTGAAAACAATTATTTTGTACACAGCAGTCAGCGCCATTGTATTTCATCAAATCTCTGAAGCTTACTGCTGGGCTGGTTCATAGAACCATTATAAGTCATAAGCTCTATGTTAGAACAATTTGTTTTAGGTAAGAAATATCACTATTGTTGAGAAACTTGGGTATCAACAAAAAGTATCAGACTCCATTCTAGTTTGTATGGTCAGAGTATTTCATAGAACAATTCCATAGATTTATGTTTATCTATCAGTGACAGTACAAAAGTTCTGACAACAAATTACCTGCCAAGAATTCAACTTGGAAAAAGAGGAAATTGATGTTGCTCCTCTATTCTCCAACCAATTTGACAATTATCCTTTCTTCTCCATTTCTCTCAATCCTTATAATTTATGTTCAAAACAAATCCACAAAACATATCTGAATAACTCTGTACCTATCATTCTCAAATACTCTTAAATACAAAGTAGAGATACTAGGCAAAAAGCTAAAATTATGTTCAATAAGCATAAGTGCTGAATTAGTAAAAAAAAAAATTCATAACCCTCCATATACAATAAAATCCATTAGATATAATTCTAGTTTTTGAACTTGTTTTTGAGAACATTTCTAATTATTTTAAGTATTGATAATTTGTGATTTTGTGTATGTGTGCTATTCCAAAGAACACCAAAAATGTACTTGTTTCTCAACTGAATAAACCTCATTTTATTTCTGAACAACTGAGTTGACTGTACTCTTTTACAAATCTGAAAATCATTAAGAGGTCAGAATGAACTTGTTTTTTTTACCTTAAACATTTTGACATTTAATCACTTTAGGAAGTATTTCATTATTATTCATCAATTATTTCCCACTAAGCCAGAAAAGATTAAAAATAACCAAGGGGTAGACTGAGAAAATTGCCTAGAATAATGACGAAATACTGAAACATCCTTAAGATAGGAGATCAGAACTGGACAAAGGAAAAGGCTATTTCCTTTGGAGAAATATTCTTCTGTGAATGGACTAAGCAGGTAGGTTTGGGCACATGAAAATAAAGGCATTATGGGGAAAGAGACATCATGGAAGGAGAAGACACAGAAAGATGAAAACATATATAAGGTTTCACAGGAATTCAGTTTGCCTGGGAAAACTTCAAAAGAAGCCCTGCTCTGTATAAATATCTATAAGTCTATCTTTTTATTAACAAAGCTTTAGGTTAGTGAATTAAGACATGGGGATTTCCTGTTTATGAATCATCATTAAATTTTTGCATCTATTGAGGGAAGATTCATAAAATAGTAGATATGCTGAGTTGCTTGAGTGAAAAAAAGTGGAAAGAGGAGTTATGGTGAAGAGAAAGTCAAGTATACACAGAGAAGGGCGCAAGAAAGACTTAAAAGTTCTATATGCCTCCTAAAAGGCTGGCACTGCCAACATTTTTATGAAATGACTATGAATAAGAACCTGGTGTCATAAGTCAATAGTGAGAATTTATAACTAAAGCTAAACTTTGCAAAATTCTATTAGCATTTACTTGCTATTATGTTGATAATAAATAACAGTTATACTTTGGTGTAATACATTGTTGACAATCTGTGTAAGTAAAGGGTTTTATATTTATGGTTGCCATTCTAATTACTGGTATTTAAGGTCACTTAAATTATTCAATTTTTTTCTTATTCTTTATCTTGTTCATATTATGACTATTAATTTTCACCAGAAACAAGCCACCATTACCTTTCTTAAGCTTTAATGCATCATAATTTTGACAAAAAAGAATTTAAATTCAATACACTATTGCTATCCATAGTTTGTTCTTGGTTTCTAAAAATACACTGTACAACTAAATAGTAAAATATAGTATGCATAGGATAGGATATCTTTGGTTGTCAGGGCAGCCATGAAAAATTCCAAGTAGGTTTAGTAAAATTTAAGTATTAATACATTAAAATTGAACTATCTAATGATTCATTCAATCAAATCAAAAACAAAAGATCCAACTGGCAACCATCATATATTCTATGTGTCTATCTTCAATTTGGAGTTTGATTTTGTTCAAAGTTGCTGTCCTAGAAAAAGAAAAAATGTTACCAAGAAATTGTCATTAACATTGAACTTCTACTGTTCTAGTGTTAGCAAGAAAATTGACAGATTAAATTGTTAAAGTATTCTCTGTGTTCTACCTGGATTACAAAACTTTGGAGTTCTTTGGAATAAGAGTCTAGCTTTGGAACTATCCTGACTTTGCTGGCTTTATGAAAGGATTTTTTAGAACTGGACTTGGAATGACAGACTAGTTCCAAATTGGGAAAGGAGTTTGTCAAGATGTTATATTTTCACCCTGCTTATTTAACTTAATGCAGAGTACATCATGTGAAATGCCAGGCTGGATGAAGCACAACCTTGAATAAAGACTCCCGGGAGAAACATAAGTAATTTCAGATATGCAGATGACACCACTCTTATGGCAGAAAGTGAGGAGGAACTAAAGAGCCTCTTATTGAAAGTAATTGAAAGTTGCTTCTTGACCTGCGTTCATGTTTTTCAGGAGGCAGGTAAGGTGGTCTGGTATTCCCATCTCTTTAAGAATTTTCCACAGTTTGGTGATCCACACAGTCAAAGGCTTTAGCATAGTCAGTAAAGCAGAAGTAGATGTATTTCTGGAATTCTCTTGCTTTTTCTATGATCCAACACATGTTGGCAATTTGATCTCTAGTTCCTCTGCCTTTTCTAAATCCAGTTTGAACATATGTAAGTTCTCAGTTCATGTCCTATTGAAGCGTGGCTTGAAAAATTTTGCATTACCTTGCTAGCGTATGAAATGAGTGCAATTGTGAGGTAGTTTGAACATTCTTTGGCATTGCCTTTCTTTGGGATTGGAATGAAAATTGACCTTTTCCAGTCCTGTGGCCACTGCTGAGTTTTCCAAATTTGCTGGCATATTAAATGCAGCACTTTCACAGCATCATCTATTAGGATTTGAAACAGTTTAGCTGGAATTCCATCACCTCCACTAGCTTTGCTTGTAGTGATGCCTCCTAAGGCCCACTTGACGTCACATTCCAGGATATCTGGATCTAGGTGAGTGGTCACACCATCATGATTATCTGAGTCATGAAAATCATCTTCAACTTCTTCAGCATTAGTGGTTGGGGCATAGACTTGAATTACTGTGATATTGAATGGTTTGCCTTGGAAATGAATAGAGATCACTCTGTCATTTTTGAGATTGCACCCAAGTACTGCATTTTGGACTCTCCTGTTGACTATGAGGGTTACTCCATTTCTTCTAAGGGATTATTGCCCACAGGGGTGGATATAATGGTCATCTGGATTAAATTCACCCACTCCGGTCCATCTGAATTCACTGATTCCTAAAATGTCGATGCTCACACTTGCCATCTCCTGTTTGACCACTCCAATTTACCTTGACTTGTGTATATAACATTCCAGGTTCCTATGCAATATTGATCTTTACAGCACTGGACTTTCATCACCAGTCACATCCACAGCCGGGCACTGTTTTCAGTTTGACTCCATCTCTTCATTCTTCCTGTAGTTATCCACTCTTCTCCAGAAGCATATTGGGCACTTATTGACCTAGTGAGTTCATCTTTCAGTTTCATATCTTTCTGCCTTTTCATACTTCATGGGGTTCTCAAGGCAAGAATACTGAAGTATAGGTAAAATATCAAAGAGTATTATTCTAGTTTTCCATCATCATGTTTGTAGGTACAAGGTTCTCAAATATATCATTTTAATGCTAAAGCCAAATCTCTTTTGCTGCAATGCTTTTTCAATTGTGTCCTCTTTAGTGCAGTTGAATCAATTTCTCTATTGCAGGGACTAAAATCTGTCCCCTTAGAACTTGATAACATTCCTTTTATTTTATGTATCCTTTCCACACTCTCATAGTTTTTATGAAATCACTCTTGTATCAGACTCTAATGTGACACTACATTCCTACACTACATACATGTTAGCTTGGTACCTATAAAATTACTTTATCAGTGTAAGCTTTAAATATGCATTTGTAATATAGTGAAATATATGATACATTAAATCAGAGAAGGCAATGGCACCCCACTCCAGTACTCTTGCCTGGAATATGCCATGGATGGAAGAGCCTGGTAGGCTGCGGTCCATGGGGTGGCTAAGAGTCAGACAGGACTGAGCGACTTCACTTTCACTTTTCACTTTCATGCACTGGAGAAGGCAATGGCAACCCACTCCAGTGTTCTTGCCTGGAGAGTCCCCAGGGACGTGGGAGCCTGGTGGGCTGACGTCTATGGGGTCGCACAGAGTCGGACACGACTGAAGTGACTTAGCAGCAGCAGCAGCAGCATGATACATTAAATATAATATATATTATTTAAAATGCATAACATGATATGATATATGCATGTACTTATATAAATTTAACAACAACATAGGGTTTGCTCTGATGTTTAAACTATACCAAAATCTTAATTCAAAGCATGTAAAATAAGCACTCAACACATATTAATGATTTTTCTCTTTCTTCTTTCTTACTGACACTCCTCCCACACCAATTTTCAACCTCTTTTTCTAGCCATCAAAGCTAACATTTCTTAATAAACACTATGTAGAGATATTCTTTAATGACTGGGCCAATACTAAGATCATATCCCATTTTGCAAATTGTGCTTAAGGGAATATAAGTGGGGTTTCCACTTTGGGAGTTGAAGAAGATAACTGGACCTACAAGATCCTTGAAGTCTAGATTACCTAGAATAGATAGAGAAATAAAAGAAGATGGATACAAAACTGAGGCAGCCTATGTTCACGAGGAGGTTTACAAACAGGGATTAAGAAGAGCAGTGAGCTCAACAGGCTTGAGAAGTGACAGGAGATTGAAGTCTGTTAGTCCTACGAGCTGTCTGAATATTATCAACTTACCAACAGTTTTGCTGGATCTTTTCCCAAGTATGAATCATCAGCATCAGAATTATCTGGGGATGTTTGTTAAATTTTGGATTATCAGACACCAACCCAGACACACAGGCTTAGAATCTGTATTTTCAAGAGTTTTCCATGGAGATTCTCCTTGAAACCAATCTCTGAGAACCTCTTCTCCAGACACATTTCTCAGTTAAAATGCTGATGCTTCTACGGAATAAGAGAGAAGAGTTGACAGTTGTTCCTCGTTAGGCTGAACTGGGCTCTGTGATTAACTATTTGGTCATATGCCACTCTCTCCTTTAAGTGGTGTGTTTGTTTTCTACATTGCTCTTTGCAGAATTATTATTGTCTTTCTTAAACAATTAAAGATATTTTATCTCATCATGTAGAAGTGGCTGAATTACAGGTCTTGGGTGGGAATGTGTAACAGGAGTCTATAATGCTTTGTGCACTATTTCCCAGTGGCTAAAATATTCCAAAAACAGTAATTGTAATTGACTGCAGCATGCTGGATTTATAAAAGTTCACATGTTCCTAAAAGTACTCAAGAAAAGAGAGCAACTACTGTGATATATATGTGAAATCTTTCCAGGTGGCTCAGTGGTAAAGAATCTGCCGTAAGAGAAGCAGGTGTGATCATCGGGACAGGAAGATCTCCTGAAGCAGGAAATGGTAACCCACTCCAGTATTCCTGCCTGGAAAAACACCGACAGAAGTCTGACGGGCCACAGTCTGTGGCGTCCCAAAGAGTCAGACATAACTGAGTAATTGAGCACACACACACATATCATGTATATGTATGTCTGTTTGGGTACTTGCGCCCGCCATAGAGGAAGACAATTCAAATAGCAAGTTTCAACATGAACATCCCTTTAAACTTGATTATGTTTTTAATTTAATATGCGGTTTCAATTCCTGGGTCGGGAAGATCCCCAGGAAGAGGGAATGTCAACTCACTCCGGATTTCCTGCCTGGAGAACCCATGGACAGAGGAGCACTGTAGGCTGTAGTCCATAGGTTTGCAAAGAGTCAAACACACAGCTGAAGCGACTGAGCACAACAGTAAATTTTAGTTCTAGCTAATGTCTTCCCCCCGCGCCCCCGAGGGGTGTAGTGTTCTTTCTGTTTTTAATCATTTACAAAATGAATAATTTTAACCTGTTTTAAATAATTTCTAACTCACTTTTCTTCTTTTCAAATTGCTACCAGTATCACTCCAAAGCAAGCTGTACCTCTTTGCTCATGGCCTGACAGTTTCTATATGGTAACAAATACAAACTTCAGCAGCAACAGACCATGTTACCACATGTAATCATTGCTTCACACTGTATCGTCTTACATGCTAAGTATGTCTCTAATGTGTTCCATCTTAAGTAATATAAATATAGAAGTCATGTCATTTAAAAATTTTTGTTATTGTTCAGTTACTAAGTCATGTCTGACTCTTTGTGATCCCATAGACTGCAGCACGCCAGGCTTCCCTATCTTTCACTATCTCCCAGAGTTGGCTCAGACTCATGTCCATTGAGTGGGTTATGCCATACAACCATCTAGTCCTCTGTCAGCCCCTTCTCCTCCTGCCTTTAATTTTCCCCAGTATCAGGGTCTTTTCCAATGAATTGGCTCTTCCCATCAGTAGTGGCCAAAGTAGTGGAGCTTCAGCTTCACCATTAGTCCCTCCAAGGAATATTCAGGTTTGATTTCATTTAGGACTGACTGGTTTGATCTCCTTGCAGTCCAAGGGACTCTCAAGAGTTTTATCTAACACTACAGTTCAAAAGCATCAATTATTCAGTGCTCAGCCTTCTTTACGGTCCAACTCTCACATCCATACATGACTACTGGAAGAACCATAGCTTTGACTAGATGGACCTTTGTCAGCAAAGTTGTCTCTGCTTTTTAATATACTGTCTAGGTTGATCATAGGTTTCTTCCAAGAAGGAAGCAGCTTTTAATTTCATGGCTGCAGTCATTATCTACAGTGATTTTGGAGCCCAAGAAAATAAAATGTGCTACTGTTTTTATTTTTTCCCCATCTATTTGCCATGAAATAATGGGACTGGATGCCATGATCTTAGTTTTTTGAATGTTGAGTTTTAAGCCAATTTTTTCACTCTCCTCTTTCACCTTCATCAAGAGGCTCTTTAGTTCCTCTTCACTTTCTGTCATTAGGGTGGTATCATCTACATATCTGAGGTTGCTGATTCCAGCTTGTGACTCATCCAGTCTGGCATTTTGTATCATGTACTCTGCATATAAGTTAAATATGCAAAGTGATAATATATAGCCTGACATTATAACATAGTTTCTGTCTTAACCCTATTTAAATGTTATATCAGAGTGAAATTTACTTATGCATTTTTATGCCATTGCCTTGTTTTCCTAGTTTGGACCTAAAAGCAGGACAGGCACACGTTCTGTGGTGGATGGATCATTTGGTAGAAAGGGAGTTAACGTTACCACATTACATTAAGAGAATGTTTAGTTTCCTTAAATAATCTATGTATTATACATAATTGCAATATAATCATAAAATTGTGTTTTAATAATTAAGAAGGTGACAATAATAATATTAATTCTAAGTGATGTTCACTGAGTGTTTTGTATGTGCTAGTAACTGTGTTAAATGCTTTAATAAAATACTTCAGGAATAGGTACAGCAATATTATGATGGGTTATTATCAACTTCATTTTTGAAAGAAGAATTGATAGAAAAGTAAATTAATATACAGAATACAACACAGCTAGTAAATGGCAGGCCCAGGGTCCTGAAATCACCTAAATGAAAGTGAAAGTTCCTCAGTCGTGTCTGACTCTTTGTGACCCCATTGACTATACAGTCCATGGAATTCTCCAGGCCAGAATACTGGAGTGGGTAGCCTTTCCCTTCTCCAGGGGATCTTCCCACCCCAGGGATCGAACACAGGTCTCCTGCATTGAGGCGGATTCTTTACCAGCTGAGCCACCAGGGAAGCCCCTGAAATCACCTAAATTCTTCCTAATTATCACAAATTACTAGTTTTATTATAAAGTATAAGAGCAAGCAATCTATGTACACATAACATATGAAAGAAAAATGAACATTCAGATCATCAGGAACCCAAATTTAATTCTTATGAAAAAGCTATTGCTAGAGGCTGAATTTTTCTCCATAAATTGAGGCAAAATCTATAAATATTAAGTCAATTATTTCAAATATACTATGAGTGACTTTTATGGAGTTGTTAACTTTTATGAACATTAGTGTTTCTTCCTAGGAAAAATTAGCTAAATTCAGAAATGCTTATATTCTCTTGGCAAATGTATTACCAAAAACAGTTTCAGAAGAGGCAGGAAAAAGAAGGGGGTGCTAGAAACTGGATCTTAAAGAAACAAAACTATTAGTCATTTTTTATTTCGGAAAACACATAATGAATGACTGACAACTACAAGTCTAAACCAGTGTTTCTCAAAATGTGGTCCTCTTCTTTTAAGGTTTTTGATCCTAAGCCCTACTACATCAAAATCACTGACTTTGAGACCTAGAAGTATAGATTAATAACCAGCACCCCAAGTGACACTAATGCATTTGTTTGAGAACAAGTGATGTAAACTTCTAAGGTAAAATTAACACTCAACTAGATTAAACTATCATAAAATGTAGCAACTGGCAAATATTTAACAGGCACTTTATTAAAGGAAGCTTTCAGTTTCACACAAAGAAGACTTGCAATCCATTAACCCCCATCCGTGTTCACTCAATTCACATCTAAACTTAAATATAAAAACAACACTTAGATAGAAGACCCTCAGGCCAGAAACAAAGCTCATTAGAGTTTAATAGTATCTTAGGGCCCAAAATATATGACACTGAATTAAAAAGCAAAAACATAAAGGCTGAAACATGGAGGAGAAGAAACCATTTCTTCTTTTTCTTTTATCACAGAAGTATTAATAGCAATAAAATAAAAGAGCCAGGCTATTTACTTTGAACTTTTGAATGTAGTACCATACAGTGAATATGTACAGTTTGATATCCAATAAAAGTAGGCCATTTAATTGCTTTGACTTTTGCTTCCTAGAGAGAATGAATTCTTTAATAATAACTTTTAGAAAGCTATAATTTTATTGTTGATCTCTGAATGTTTCCCACTAAGCCTATTTCATGCTGATGCAGGCCAGCAGCCCTCCCTCTTATTATCATTAATGAGGCTAAGGCATTCAGTAATGGGAGAACGACCTTGTTTAAAGAGTAGTTAGTTATTCATCCAATTGACTCTGATGGAAACATGTAGGATCATTAATAGAATAAATGATCACACAACAGATACAAATGGTGGACTGATGTTTATAATGAGGGTTGATAAAATCTTGGCATCTTTTCTCTTTAGAGTGTGGAGTCTGGAATGAATAAATAGTCACTCAATTTATGTTTAAATGAAACAGCTACTTGGCATTTTGGCAAAAGGGTTATGTCAGAGCACTGTTAATGACTGTCCATAGCTTTAAAAAGTGCAGTAGGTTTGCTGTATGACCAAGCATTATATACATGGATGAGCTGACTGTATTGCCTATAATGAGACTTGTTATGGTCTATAGCACGGGCTGTACAAACATAATCCAAGTTTATCATTCTCAAAGATAATAAATGTAAGTTGCTCTGTCTGTGAACAACTGTTTTACACTTCATTGTTTAGAAGTACATTCTGATATTAAATATTTGGATAATTTGCTCAATACTTTGGGAACACATAACAGAAACAGAAGAGATTAAGTAAGGAGAGAATCATAAAAGAACTATACAATGAAAAGGTCTTAATGACCCAGATATAAATGATGTTGTGGTCACTCAACTGCAGTCAGACATCCTAGAGTGTGAAAAGTGGGCCTTAGGAACGATTACTGTGACCAAAGCTAGTGGAAGTGATGGAATTCCAGTTGAGTGATTTAAATTCCAGAGAATGCTGTTAAAGTGCTGTATTTAATATGCCAGCAAATTTGGAAAACTCAACACTGGCCAAAGGACTGGAAAAGATCAGTTTTCATTCCAATCCCAAAGAATAGCAATGCAAAGAGTGTTCAAACTGCCATACGATCACACTCATTTCAAATGCTAGCAAGGTTATGCTCAAAATCCTTCCAGCTAAGATTCAGCAGTACATTAACCGAGAACTTCCAGATGGACAAGATAGGTTTACAAAAGGCAAAGAAACCATAGATCAAATTGCCAGCATTCATTGGGTCATGGATTAAAAAGTGGAAGCAGTGACAGAATTTTTCTTGGGCACCAAAATCACTGTGGACAGTGACTGCAGCCATGAAATTAAAAAAACAACTTACTCCTTGGAAGGAAAGTTATGACAAACCTAGACAGTGTATTAAAAAGGAAAACTATCATTTTGCCAACAAAGGTCTGTATAGTCAAAGCTAAGGTTTTTACAGTAGTAGTGTATGTGAGAGTTGGACCATAAAGAAGGCTGAGCACAGAAGAACTGATGCTTTTGAATTACAGTGATGGAGAAGACTCTTGAGAGTCCTGTGGACTGCAAGGGGATCAAACTAATTAATCCTAAAGGAAATCAACCCTGAATATTCATTGGAGGACTGATGCTGAAACTGGAGCTCCAGTACTTTGACCACCTGATGGTCAAAGCCAATTCACTGGAAAAGACCCTGATTCTGGGAAGGTCTGAAAGAACAGGAGAAGGGATCGGCAGAGGATGAGATGGTGAGATAGCATCACAGATGCAGTACACATGAATTTGATAAAACTCTGTGAGATAATGTAGGACAAAGGAGCCCAATGTGCTAAAGTCCATGGGGTTGCAAAGAGTAAGACACTACTTAGCGACTGAACAGGAACAACATTTTAATTAGCTTATTTATGCTATATTATTTCTTTCATATTGAAAATGGTAAATTATTTGATAGATTTAATGCATATTATACTAACTCAAGGGATACAGAAAAGTAAAAATAAAATCACCCTAACTCTCCCTGATTAAAACTAGCAATTTTAATTTTGGGTAGGTATTGCTCAATCTATCTAGAAAGTGGAAGACAGACAGGTATGCTTTTATAACATACTCTACCGTACATTCAGTTTCTAAATGCAGAGTGATGCATTTATCTTTATTTGAAATCATACAGTTGGGAAGTTGAAAATATCACTCTATTTCAATTGATTATTTCTTCAACAACACAACAATTTTATAAATAATTTCTTTTGGGCTATGAAAAGAAATTATTTTAAATTTTAACATGCTGGAATCATTGTTTCTTTTTTTTAACTATGTCCGTAAAACATTCAGAGTTCTTGGAAATCCATCTAAATTGTAATTTCATATTTCAGTGATATTTTACCTTCTAGGTGATTTTTTACTTGACAGATAAAAGTATGTCCATGATTTAAAATGTTTGTCCTAATAATTTTTTTCTGAAAAGCGAAATTAAGCTTATGTATTACAAGTAGTATAATTTTTGCAGTTTTACACATCATTACATCATCTGATTCAGCAACTTAGGAGAATTTTTTTCCTTTATTGCTATTTTTTCACTGTCAATGTTTATAATAATTATCAGTTTTGAAGCATAATTTCCAGTCATTTAAACTACATTTTGTTATTTAAATGTTTCAATCATCCTTACCATTACAATAATCTATTTTTTCTTGACAAAGTTTCCTAGATTTTGCAATTTCTTTAAGAAATGATTCCATCTCTCCAGGACAGAGTCACAAATGCTATATTTTCTGAGTTAAATGTAAGAGGTTACATTCCTTATTTTACTTGAATGATTCAAAAGTTCAGTAAATTCAAGAAACATGGCTCCATGTATATTTCTCTGTATCAAACTCTGTCTGTATACATGCTTCCTGAAATAAGATATACTCAATTTCTTCTTTCAGTTCTTTCTCCCTTAATCTTTATTACTTTTAGCTTCTGAATATTTTTTCTGTTCTTTTAAAGTTTATTTTTCTCTATAAGAATACTTGTCAAGTTTTCTTTTTCATCCACATATATAAGCGTCTCTCAAGCATTTTCAGTTTCTGTTTTCATTCATATTCCTTGTGATTCCTCATTAGCTATTTTATTTTTGTCATGTATGTTCTGTTTTGTGTGACTTTCAGAATAATTATTAGTTTTATCATAATGGAATGTTTTGGTCCTCTATTGCTTTATTAGATCTTGTTTTTTTTTTTAATTTCTTTGTTGACTTATAGTTAAATTGTACATATTTTCTATCTCATATTATCTCACATTAACTTTCAAGACTGTCCCAAGTAACATGTCTTCAAATGTTAAAACAAAAACCAGTTAACTTGTTTATAAATTTGTAGAATCTAATGTAAAAATGCAGTTATACCTTATTTTTCTAGCCAGTTAGGAAAAAGGTCCTTCAACATTGCTTATATTTTTAATATCTACTTTATTTACTTATTAAAATCTTATGAGGTTTGGGACTTGTAAAAACACATGAATTTCTTGTTAACGAAAAATATGATAATACAACACAGCATAAAAATTCTTGTTTTTAAAGTTTCAAATCCTAAACAACTTATTTTTTCTTGTATATGTTTTATTAGTATAATGTTACATATTTGAATATTAGAAATTAGTTGCCCCAGGAGTCTATATTTCTTTGTACTCTTTATCTCCTATCAATTATTTCTTCTCCCTCTCCCCCAGAAATGGATATTTTCTTTACCATTGATTATTTTATGAATTTTTAAGATTCACTGGCAAGAATCATTTCTAGGAAAAAGTATTATACATATAAAATTTTAAAGTTAATATAGTTAAAACAAATAATAAAGAACAAGCTCTTTACATATGATCCATTATTCTGTAATGTCTAGTCAAGACCTCAGGCCCTTCTGTGCGGTGACTCCAGTCTACCTTCACCATATACTCTTCAGAATTGAAGCAATATTAAAATTCCTTTTCAGCTTTATTTTACTCATTTATAAATGGGGTATGAAAATATTACCTACCATATGGCAAAATACCTGCCATATGGGGTTTATCTGAGGCTTATATGAAATAATGCTTCACAAAGCCTGGTCTATGAAGACTCAAAAATCATTAACTAAGATGTTTTTCTCAATATAAAAAACTATCAAGTCTCAAAGGCAATTATCCTTACAATTTTTTTTTTTGAGTCATTCCATCGTGTCTGACTCTTTGTTGCTGCTGCTAAGTCGCTTCAGTCCTGTCCGACTCTGTGCGACCCCATAGACGGCAGCCCACCAGGCTCCCCCGTCTCTGGGATTCTCCAGGCAAGAACACTGGAGTGGGTTGCCATTTCCTTCTCCAATGTGTGAAAGTGAAAAGTGAAAGTGAAGTCACTCAGTCGTGTCCGACTCCTAGCGACCCGATGGACTGCAGCCCAACAGGCTCCTCCGTCCATGGGATTTTCCAGGCAAGAGTGCTGGAGTGGGGTGCCATTGCCTTCTCCAGTCTGACTCTTTACGACCCCACAAACTTGCAGCATGCCAGGATTTCCTGTCCATCACCAACTCCCAGAGCTTATTCAAGTTCATGTCCATAATAATACTTATATTATTTCTGGTGCTGTTTAAATGTACTATTCAAGTTCTTCTATACAAAGTCAAAGTCATTTTTAACTGTATGATGTACTTACGATTTTGAAACTTATTATTATGTTTATGTTTTTGGTTGGACTTTATTGGCATCATCAAAGAAAACTAGTTTTTAACACTTCACACTGTTATAGTCTACTGGTGTACTCTTTGCCTGTATCAAGTTAATGAAAGCATCTTACTTTTGGATATATATTTCAGTTGCATTATGTCTTTTTGGAAATATTTTCATTGTGTTTCACATCTCTGCTCTATGTCTCTCTAAAAATAAGTTGAAATTTAGACAACTACCCATTGACTCTGGCAAAGGAAAGGATTAGATCTCAATCTCATGAAGATCAAGTAACTAAATTCCAATTTTCTTCAGTGGCTTCTCTTTTGATGTCTGCATGGGGCAAGTCTGTCCTGAGTCATAATCTCTTCAGTTCAGTAACTAAGAAGGTTAGGCCAGGTCAGTGATTGACTTGAAAGCCATGAGGAAATGTCTGGGATTTATAAGAAATGTTCAGAATGCATCATTGGTTGATATTTTTCTACTGTGAATTTCAAAGACAAAGATTGTATCAGAGGTAGCAGACAAATTGATTTTTTTTGGCAATTGGGTATGTTCAAGAACTTTGCAAGTTGAACCTATATTTCAAAAATACCCAAATGTCCATAAAATTCACTTTATGCTTTGGCTATAAGAAGATATATTTCTATACAACTCACTTCCCTAGTTTGACTGCTGTTTATGTTTCTAAACCTTCCTATTCCCAAAGAGATGTTTAATACCATTGAGTAAAATCTCCTTTATTCTCTGAATCTCAACTTCTTTACTTTACTAGATAGACAGGGAGGCCTGGCGTGCTGCAATTCATGGGGTCGCAAAGAGTCGGACACGACTGAGCGACTGAACTGAACTGAACAACTTCTTTAAATATGAACAAAGAATTAATAAACCCTAGTCACATATTTGGGCTTGCCTGGTGGTTCAGTGGTAAAGAATCTGTCTGCCAACACAGGAGACATAGGTTCAATTCTTGGGTCGGGAGGAGAAAATGGCAACCCACTCCAGTATTCTTCTCTGGGAAATTCCATGGACAGACAGGCCTGATGGACTAGAGTCCATGGGGTCACGAAATAGTCAGACATGACTTAGCAATGAAAACAAAAACAACAAATTCACATACTTACAAAAATTGTAAAAACTTAAAGAAACATGAAAGCCACACCAATCATAAGTTATTAAATGCAGTGCTTTAAATGCTTATAAAATTGCCCAAAGGATTAGCATTTATACTAAAACTTTAATATTTTAAATTTGTTCATTCAGCATGTATTTATTTGTAACCTGCATTTCTGAAAACACTGTTCAGTGCTAAATATGTTTAAATGGTTAATTCTAATTTATGATTATCTATAAGAGTTACAGTGAACCAAAGCAACGTTTCTGACTGCTGTGTGCACAGATTGAGACAATCATCAATAAACATAAGAACTAAAACCTACCCTGACAACTGTTTTGAGCAGTATTTTAATATATTTAATACCTCAGGCAGATTTCATTTGTTACTAGTTAATATATTTATTGTATTTTATTTTCTAATTTCTTTTTCTGTTAATGGTTTACCTACCAGGCAAGCCCTGGCTACTCCTGGGTTTGGCCATCCAATTCAGTCACTGATTGGTTAATAGAGAAAAGGAATCATCCCAATTCCTCTGCTATTTTCCCTTCAGAAAGAAGACAATAACCCTATATGCAAAACAGAAAAAGAGACACAGATGTACAGAACAGAATTTTGGGACTCTGTGGGAGAAGGCGAGGGTGGGATGTTTCAAGAGAACAGCATCGAAACATGTATATTATCTAGGGTGAAACAGATCACCAGCCCAGGCTGGATGCATGGGACAAGTGCTCGGGCCTGGTGCACTGGGAAGATCCAGAGGAATCGGGTGGAGAGGGAGGTGGGAGGGGGGATCGGGATGGGGAATACATGTAAATCCATGGCTGATTCATGTCAATGTATGATAAAAACCACTACAATATTGTAAAGTAAGAAAAAAAAAAGATGTAAACAATATTAGGAATGGTGTAAAAATTTTCCATTTTTATTTAACCTTATTCAAAATCTTTTTTTTTTTTAATTTTTTTTTTTATTTTATTTTTTTTTTTATTCTTTGAATCAGCCATGGATTTACATGTATTCCCAATCCCGATCCCCCCTCCCACCTCCCTCTCCACCAGATTCCTCTGGGTCTTCCCAGTGCACCAGGCCGGAGCACTTGTCTCATGCATCCCACCTGGGCTGGTGATCTGTTTCACCATAGATAGTATACATGCTGTTCTTTTGAAATATCCCACCCTCACCTTCTCCCACAGAGTTCAAAAGTCTGTTCTGTATTTCTGTGTCTCTTTTTCTGTTTTGCATATAGGGTTATCGTTATCACCTTTCTAAATTCCATATATATGTGTTAGTATGCTGTAATGTTCTTTATCTTTCTGGCTTACTTCACTCTGTATAATGGGCTCCAGCTTCATCCATCTCATTAGGACTGGTTCAAATGAATTCTTTTTAATGGCTGAGTAATATTCCATGGTGTATATGTACCACAGCTTCCTTATCCATTCATCTGCTGATGGGCATCTAGGTTGCTTCCATGTCCTGGCTATTATAAACAGTGCTGCGATGAACATTGGGGTGCACGTGTCTCTTTCAGATCTGGTTTCCTCAGTGTGTATGCCCAGAAGTGGGATTGCTGGGTCATATGGCAGTTCTATTTCCAGTTTTTTAAGGAATCTCCACACTGTTTTCCATAGCGGCTGTACTAGTTTGCATTCCCACCAACAGTGTAAGAGGGTTCCCTTTTCTCCACACCCTCTCCAGCATTTATTGCTTGTAGACTTTTGGATAGCAGCCATCCTGACTGGCGTGTAATGGTACCTCACTGTGGTTTTGATTTGCATTTCTCTAATAATGAGTGATGTTGAGCACCTTTTCATGTGTTTGTTAGCCATCTGTATGTCTTCTTTGGAGAAGTGTCTGTTTAGTTCTTTGGCCCATTTTTTGATTGGGTCATTTATTTTTCTGGAATTGAGCTTCAGGAGTTGCTTGTATATTTTTGAGATTAATCCTTTGTCTGTTTCTTCATTTGCTATTATTTTCTCCCAATCTGAGGGCTGTCTTTTCACCTTGCTTATAGTTTCCTTTGTAGTGCAAAAGCTTTTAAGTTTCATTAGGTCCCATTTGTTTATTTTTGCTTTTATTTCCAATATTCTGGGAGGTGGGTCATAGAGGATCTTGCTGTGATTTATGTCGGAGAGTGTTTTGCCGATGTTCTCCTCTAGGAGTTTTATAGTTTCTGGTCTTACATTTAGATCTTTAATCCATTTTGAGTTTATTTTTGTGTATGGTGTTAGAAAGTGTTCTAGTTTCATTATTTTACAAGTGGTTGAATGCAAGGATTCTTTAATATCCGCAAATCAATCAATGTAATACACCACATTAACAAATTGAAAGATAAAAACCATATGATTATCTCAATAGATGCAGAGAAAGCCTTTGACAAAATTCAACACTCATTTATGATTAAAACTCTCCAAAAAGCAGGAATAGAAGGAACATACCTCAACATAATAAAAGCTATATATGACAAACCCACAGCAAGCATCACCCTCAATGGTGAAAAATTGAAGGCATTTCCCCTGAAATCAGGAACAAGACAAGGGTGCCCACTCTCACCACTACTATTCAACATAGTGTTGGAAGTTCTGGCCACAGCAATCAGAGCAGAAAAAGAAGTAAAAGGAATCCAGATAGGAAAAGAAGAAGTAAAACTCTCACTGTTTGCAGATGACATGATCCTCTATATAGAAAACCCTAAAGACTCTACCAGAAAATTACTAGAGCTAATCAACGAATATAGTAAAGTTGCAGGATATAAAATTAACACACAGAAATCCCTTGCATTCCTATATACTAACAATGAAAAAACAGAAAGAGAAATTAAGGAAACAATACCATTCACCATTGCAACAAAAAGAATAAAATACTTAGGAGTATATCTACCTAAAGAAACAAAAGACCTATACATAGAAAACTATAAAACACTGATGAAAGAAATCAAAGAGGACACAAACAGATGGAGAAACATACCGTGTTCATGGATTGGAAGAATCAATATTGTCAAAATGGCTATTCTACCCAAAGCAGTCTATAGATTCAATGCAATCCCTATCAAGCTACCAACGGTATTTTTCACAGAACTAGAACAAATAATTTCACAATTTGTATGGAAATACAAAAAACCTCGAATAGCCAAAGTAATCTTGAGAAAGAAGAATGGAACTGGAGGAATCAACCTGCCTGACTTCAGACTATACTACAAAGCCACAGTCATCAAGACAGTATGGTACTGGCACAAAGACAGAAATATAGATCAATGGAACAGAATAGAAAGCCCAGAGATAAATCCACGAACCTATGGACACCTTATCTTTGACAAAGGAGGCAAGGATATACAATGGAAAAAAGACAACCTCTTTAACATTGGTGCTGGGAAAATCTTTTGGTTTTAAACAATCTACAAATATCTTCAGAATGAAGCTGGGCCATAGGAATCCTAACTTTAAATATGCAATAATTTGATGAAAATGATTAAATTATTATTGTAATGCATTCTTTTCCAGTTTTATTGAGACACAGCTAATGTACTGCCCTGTATTTGTTTAAGGTATAAAGCATATTGACTTAACTTAATATATTGTTTATTGATTACCATGTTAAATTTAGTTAACATTCATAACCTCATATAGAAACCAAAAAGACTGAAAAAAAATCTTTTTCCTTGTGATGAGAACTTTCAGGATTTACTCTTTTAGCAACTTTCAAATATACTACATAGCATATTGTACATTACAATCACACTGTACATTATATCCCTGACATTTATTTATCTTATGAGTGGAAGTTTGTTCCTTTTGATCCTCTTTATCAATCCCCCCACATACCCTACCTTCTGTAACCACAAATTTGATCTATTTTTCTATGCGTTTGAGTAGGGGTGGGTGGTTGTTTTGTTTTAGATTTCACACATAAGTGAGACCATATAGTATCAGTCATTTTATGAATTATTTCATTGAGCAAAAAGTCCTAAGGTCCATCCATATTATTGCAAATGGCAGGATTTCCTTCTTTTACAGCTGAACAATATTTCTTTATATATATATAAATATATATATATATAAATATATATATATATATATATTTCATATATTCATTCATCTATCAATGGACTCTTAGAATGTTTCCAAATCTTGTTTATTTTAAATAACATTGCTATGGACATGGAGGTACAATATCTTTTTGATTTAGTATTTTCATTTCCTTCATAGAAAAAATCTTACTGTAGCATTTAACTTTCACAACTTCTCTTTCTTTTACTAATATATTAGGCATGTGTGTAATTCTCATACTGATTAGTTGTTTTTATCTTATTCAAATGTTTGCTTTCATGGTAATAACCATGCTCATGAAAAAGCCATGAACTTTTAACTGAATTAAAAGTTTAGTTCAAATTAATGTTAGACCTAAAGGTATCATTTTTAAATATCCATATTATAT
The DNA here is from genome assembly GCF_910594005.1 of Cervus elaphus. NCBI lineage: Eukaryota > Metazoa > Chordata > Mammalia > Artiodactyla > Cervidae > Cervus > Cervus elaphus. The sequence goes on along the minus strand of NC_057815.1, from coordinate 82,295,716 downwards.
GGAAATGCATGGGACAGCCAAACTGCTAGGTTATATGTTATATTTCTGTTCAAATTCTAGTTGTTTGTCTACTTAACTCCAGGAATCCTGGTGAGTCTAATCCGTGGTATGTAATTAACAATTAACAATCTTGGGGGAATTCTCTGACAGTCCAGTGATTAGGACTTGGTGCATTCACTTCTGTAGGCCTGGGGTTCAATCCCTGGTTGGGGAACTAAGATCCCAAAAACCACATGGCTTGGCTTTAACCTTAGTACTATACCTCTCTGTACCCTAAGAAAGCAGTGCTTGGTAGAATCGCAATTTCTCAAGTCTTCTGTTTTTACAGTTATTTCCAGAATAATATGCTAATTATTTTTCTTAAGTTATTTCATGTTGGGTGTCTGTCTTTCACAACCAAACAAAGTTGGCATTAGACAGAAGACAGAATAAAAATTGTAAATGCATTTTCCTCAAACCCTACTAAATAGTATCCAAATCCTTTTTAATGTTTTTCTAATTGATTAAAATCACAATCAAGTGGTTATCATGTAGTCATAATTAGTTGCCAAACCTGGGGATAGTCTTTCTCTTAACACAGCTTATTTCCTCCACAGAAACAGAAGTATGGCCTGAACAAGTTGCTTATATTAATCATGAGTGATTAAATAGAGAATAAGTATGGAGCAAACATTATTAGTGGATAAGTACGTGATATCTAATATTTAAATGTAAACAAACATGTATTTTCTTAGCCGTTCTCCTCATTTTTAGCTTTATATCAAAGTATATATAAAATTATAAAATTATTACCATATTTCAAAATTACACAGAAGCAATTTCTTCTTTTAGAAGTACAAGAATTAGAAAAATTTACCTAAATGCAATCAATTTTCTATGAAGAATTTTTTAGCCACCAGATTTAACATTGGCTCACCATGATGAAAAATTACTGAATACTATTTTCTTTAAAATAATAATTTTGAACCTTTAGGTAATTTATATTTACATTTAAAGATACAGAAAGGTGCTTATTTAATAAGTGAAATGCTAATAATATAAAACTTACTCTGAAGACATGCAAAGTTTTCAGACTGCATCTTCATTAGCTAAGTGATATGCTTTATTGTTTTTAAACTTTAGGCAAAGCAGCATATCCTCTGTGATGAGTGTGTAAATATGCTGATGAGATAATGTTTCCTAAAAGAAACATTTTCTGTCCTACATATTGTGTAGTCACAGTCTCAAGAGGAAAAGTAAGATGTGGAGTATGTCAAAGGAGGTAAATAAGGAAAATTTATTGTAATCACGTGTAACTCGGGAGGTAGAATGCAGGTTGTCTTGTTCAAAGTCCACCACCTATTGGATATGTTACTTTACTTCTTCATATAAAAGTATAAATAGTATATATGCCATATTGACTCATATTCTTAAAATCAGGTGTCGTGTTTATGGCATACATATACAGGTATAAGTGTGTACATAAGTGTATATGTATATACATATGTATATGATTACTGTTAAGTATGGCATACTCATTACTACATTGAGCTGAACTCAATGTAGAGACACAGACAGATGTAGATACAGATACTGATATACGCATAAAGTAGGAAATCAGTAACCAGGATGTGCCAACAGTGACACAAGGTCATCATTACTATCCGCATCATCATTTTCATTACCATTACAGGCTTCCCGCTCTATCTGAAAGAAGAGCATGCCTATGATATCTTTAGTGAGCCAAAATGGCATGAAGGGAGGAAGCAACACATCTTAGAACGTACCTTGCTAAGGAGTGGGATGAAAATAACAAATCAAGATAAAACACAGGTACTCACAGTTCCAAGTCATGGAGGCCTGGTGCTGAGATGCTGGGCACAGGTCTCTGGGGGGGGCTTGTAATGCCAGGCTCAGGCTCGAGGTGGGCGCTACTCATATCACAGATCAAAGAACAAATGCTGGAGGCAATTTTTACTTCTTTTTTCCTAAGTGAAAATCCTGTTACAATTTCTTCCAGGTGGCAAAAACAGGTACCAATTTAAGTCTTTCATAAAAGTGAAATGGCATGAAGCTAACTTCTAAAAAGAGGGGGATACTTGTATTGTCATTTAATATAGAAAGTCAGCAAGACTGGGTTGATGCCTCATGTGAGCTTATAAATCATTTACCGAGGAGAAAAAGAATCCAAGAAAATAGTTCAATGTAATAAACACTCATGCTTTTTGTTTATCAAAAACTTTAATGCCTGCTTTGAGATTTAAGTTTGTTTTTGACAACTTATTTTTTAATCATATGCAAAGATACATTATTAGCTGTTTACAAATGAAGGGAAAATTATTATTTCAACAGCATCTCTCCTTTACTCAAAGCCTTCCACCAGCTTCCCATCTTACTAAGAGTAAAAGCAAAAATGAAATAAAGCAGAGACGTGTCTGCATACTCTGGTCCCTATTATTTCTTTGAACATGCCCACGACTTCTCTCCTCCGGCTGATTCTGTTCCTGCCGTAAAGACTACCTGCTGAAAACACAGTGAGGACTGCTCCCATCTCAGCATCCATGCAGTGTGCCATGCTTTTTCTCCAGACAACTTAATGATTTACTTCTTTAAATCGTTCAAGGCTTTGCCTAATTGTCACTTTATCAGTGAGGCCTTAACCTTACAATGTGTATTGGGTTAAATGCTGCTTTATCATTTACTTCTAAGTTAGCCTCGGCATGGCACGAGAAATGAACTGCATTGTAAAGAATTACCTTCCCCAGAGCTATTGGATTAAAATTTTATCAATGAGAACTCATATGAGATTTAGAAGACAGAAGAAGGAGATGTCATTAACCTCGAGAAAGTTACATTTAGAATACTGGGCACAGAGAAATTCTGAGTAATTGTAATTTTTTCAAATTAATGTGTTTAAATGTGTATTAATATGCTTTAAAAAAAGAATTTTGATAAAAGAAAAATCACTTTCACTGGGAAGACCCAGAGGAATCGGGTGGAGAGGGAGGTGGGAGGGGGGATCGGGATGGGGAATACGTGTAAATCTATTGCTGATTCATGTCAATGTATGACAAAACCCACTGAAAAAATAAATAAATAAATTTAAAAAAAAAACCACAAAAAAAAAAGAAAAATCACTTTCAGATAAGCAAATTTTAAAAGATCATCACAAGCAGATTCTAAGACAATAGAATCTAAACAATTCATTTCATGAAATAGGGGGAAAATTCCAGAAGGACAGTCTGAAGGAAAATAAAAAATGTTAAATAAAAAGGTGAAAGTTGAAGTTACTTGGTCAGTCATGTCTGACTCTTTGCTACACAGTGGACTGTAGCTCGCCAGGCTCCTCTCCCCATGGAACTGCCCAGGCAAGAATACTGGAGTGGGTTGCCATGGCCTTCTCCAGGCAATCTTCCCAAACCCAGGGCTCAAACTCAGGTCTCCCGTATTGCAGGCAGATTCTTTACCACTTGAGTTACCTGGAAAGCCCTAATAAAAAGGTAAACATAGAAAAATAATGAATGGTATAAAATGATAACAATTATAAAGTTCATATATAACATTCAAAAAATCAGAGCATTCTAAGAATTTAAATACAAGCCATAGCCTGGAAGAAAATATTAGCAAAACATATGTCTGAATGGACTATTACCAAAAATAGACAAAGACCTCTTAAAACTCAACAATTAAAAAAAAAATCTAATTCAAAATTATAAATGGATCAAAGATCTAAACAGATATTTCATAAAAAAACCTGCAGATTGCAAACATGAATATGAAAAAAAGAGCAACATCATATATCATTAGGAAACTGCAGATTAAAACAAGATACCAATACAGACCTGTTGGGCTTGTTAGATGACTAAAATCCAAAACACTGCCAACACCAAATGCTGGTTAGCATGTGAAATCACAGGAATTCTCAATCAATCCTTGTGAGAATGAAAAATGGTATATAACTCCTTTGGAAGGCAGTTTGACACTTTTCTACAAAACTAAACATACTTATCAAATGATCCAGTAATTGAGCTTCTTGGTATTTACCCAAATTAGCTGAAAACTAACATACCCCTGAAACATACTTTCTAATGTTTTTAGCTTTATTTATAGTTGCCAAAACATGGAAGCAACCAAGATGTCCATTAGAAGGTGAATGGGTAAACTGTGGTACATCCCTACAATAAGCTATTAATCAGCAATAAAAAAGTGACATGGTAGAATGAAAGCCACAGTAGAAACTTAAAATTCATCTAGTTGATAAGTGAAAGAAGCCAAATTTGAAAAGGCTACCTTCTGTATGAGTCCCATTATATGACTTTCTATAAAAGGCAAAACTCTGGACCTAATTAAAGACCAGGGTTTTGCAAAGGATTCAGGAAGAAGTGGGGAAGGAAGGACCACAGGAGCTCTCTCCGGCAGTGAAACTATTCTATCTGATACTGTAGTGATGGAGTAATACCATGATATCTTTGTCAGAACCCAGGGTACGTATTAATACAACACAAAGTGAACTGGAATGTAAACTATGGATGTCAGTTAATAACAATGTAGCAAGTTTGGCTCATCAACTTTATAACAAATGCACCTCATCCTAATTCAAGTTGTTAACAACATGAAATAATGAATATGTATACATGGCTATTCAAGATAATTGTTTTAAGACATGCAGATGGGTACTAAAAACACTGGATAAATTTTCAAGTGATAGCATCACATAGGAACTTCAACACTGCGGTATATCAAACATCTCCAATGGAGGACCTCAGGATGTACTTTGTAATACTTTTACTATTCAAAAAGTAGCTGATGTAATGCTGAAGACTGATGGGTTTAGTAAGAGATTGAAAAATATTTTTCATAAATTGTGAAAATGGGCCAATGTAATATGATAAACATATTAGCATACAAAATTCATAATTATGGATGTGTTGCTATAAGTAAAGCATGTAAAAATTGTAGCACTAATACATTAAAATTAATCTATTTAAGGATAATATTTTTATACACATAAATGTAGAAAAAATAATTACAAATTTTTAAGAGATAACAGTTTTATTAGGCAGCTGGTCTAAGATCAACGAGGATATAAAGTTAGGGCTCCATCAAACAACTAGAAAATGTCATTTGAAAGAAGAAATAATTTAAATAGTCTCCAAGAATATAAAGTGCTTTGGATTAAATCATAAAAAATTCTCTAAGACTTCTATGTGGAAAACTATAAAATATTATTAGGATATGGTAAGTAAGATGCCAGTGACAGAGTCAGATCATGTTGACAAGTATAAAGATTAAGTATTATAACACTGTTATTATTTACAGATTGACCTACAGTTTTAATGTGATTCCAAATAACATACTTCAGGACTTTATGGCTTTACAAGTTGATTCTCAAATGTATACTGAAGAGTCAAATCTTCCACTCTGAAAAAGTTGGGTAGCTTATTTATGATTAATCTTTCCACTGAAGATGAGTAGAAAAATTAGATAAATTGAAATAATGAGCACTTTATGGCATCAGAGAACTAAGAGGGCAAGGACTTGAGAGGCACATCCTCGGGGGAGGGGATGCATACTGAGTTGATCTGTACATCCTGGCCAGCTTCTCTCTTTGTATTTGCTAAAACTTAAACAGCAGCTGAGAGGTTAGAAGCTGAGTAGGCTACAAATCTGAGAACTGACAGGGCTTTTGACCTTCTGTTAATGCTTGATGAATAAAAATATCATAATTTAGGAGACCTAGTAAACATTTTCAAGCTTTCCTTTGGGACTCTTGAAAGCAAACAACATATGCATAAATGCTAACAACTCAGAAACCCTAAAAACCTGCTTGGAATCAGATCAAACTCAGATTAAGAGAGGCAACTGCTATAATTTGTCTGCCAAAATCAAAAGTAAATTCTACTAAAACAAACAGAACTCCATTCAGGGCCTTAAATGTTCCCTTCAGTTTCATGGCCCAGTATCCACTAATCAATCAATACTTGTCAATCAAGCATACCAAGATGCAGGAGCAATTTACAAAGGTAAAAACAAGCAATAGAATAAATTGTGAAAATATTAAAATCTCAGAGAATCTAAGCAGAGATTTGCAAAAAAAGAGGCAAATGGGAATTCTATAGCTAAAACCTCAATCACCAAAATTAAGAACTAAAGGATTTAATGTCAGGTAAAATACAGCAGGGTAGAAGATACGTATCCTGGAAGATACGACGAGAGAGAACAATCTGAAGCATGGAAGGAAAAAAAAAATGATAAAACATAAAAGAAGCAAGAGATATATGAAATGTGGAAAAATATTAACATAAATGCAGCCAGATCCAAGAAGAGGAGAAAGAGAATGAGCCAGAAAAATATTTGAAGGTAAAATGAAGAATTTTTCAATATCAACAAAATATCATGCCAGAGATTTAAAACCACTATGAAGGCTAAACATAATATAAACAAAGAAAATCACACCTAGGCTTATCGTGGCAAATCTGCTGAAAAGAAAAGACAATAAGAAATTCTTAAAAGTAGCCAGAGAAAAAGACACAATACTTTAAAGGATCAACAATAAGACTTACGGCAATGGAAATAATGGAAACCAGAAGACAAAGTGACAAAATCCTTGAAAATCTGAAAGAAAATAATTCATAACTTAGAATTCTATATACAATGAAAATATCCCTCAAAAGTATGGCAAAATAATGATATTCCTGGGCTGGGAAAAAAAAAAAGAAGAAAGAATTTGTTGTCAGCAGCCCTACATTAAAAAATCGAATAAACACAAAATAACACTAAAGCAATAAGGGTGCATCCAACAGCAATGCATACATACCTGCACCAAAAGGCGTGCTCAAAAATGCTCATGGGAGCACTACATGCCATAGCTCCAAACTCAATACACCCAAAATGTCTGTGAATGACAGGATGTTTAAATATGCTCTTCTATTTATTAAATACTATACAGTCATAAGTAGAAAGTCTACTCCTACACACAACATGACTAAGTCTCATAAACATAATTCTGAGGGAGTAATCTGTACACAGTTGTAAATATCTATCAAACATACTTGGATTTCAAAATCAGATGGATTAATTTATGTTGTTAGAAGCTAAGATAATGGTTGTTTTTGAAGATACACACAGATTAATAAAGGAAGTGGATGAGAGGATACAGAGAAAGATCAGTTACATATGGAAATCTAGAATTTAATATAGGAGACATCACATATTACTGGATCAAGGAGTATATGCTCAATAAATGAAGATGAAAGAAATTATTTATTTCAATATGAAAAATAGCATTTTGCATCTTACCAGACCACTTTCAAGAAAAAAGTAAGAGCTTAAAGACTTAAATATAAAAGTAATAATTTATCATTTAGAAGAAATTACAGAAGTATGATTTTATCATATTTGACAACAAGTTCATTTTAAGAAGAGACACTAAATGCTAACCACAACAATGCTGGCAAATCCAATTTAATAAAAATTAATATTTTATCATACTTTAATCATAAAGGAAGTGAAAATACTGGGTAAAATATGGGGAAAGATATATTTGTAAAACTATTAGCTAACAAAAATATAACAAACTAAACACATAAAGAATATCTATAAATCACAAAGAAAAAGACAAAGCACTTAATAGAAAAATAGATAAAAGATCCAGATGGAAATTTTATAAAAAAGTAAACAAGAATAATTAACTAATTGCTAAAAAATCTTTTCAACTACACATGATATAAAGGAAATGCAAATGAAGACCAGTTTATACCAACTTGAAAGTCACCAATGAGGAAACCTAATTCCAATTATAGAGAACGTTGTAAATCAATGGGAACTATTACACAACGTGGACAACAGGTAGATTAGAATACTTTGGAAAACACTATGACATCATCTTGAAAAATAGAGGAGTAATATATCCTATAATTCATCACTAAGCTACAATCAAGATTGCCAGGAGAAATATCAACAACCTCAGATATGTAGATGATACCCCTCTAACAGCAGAAAGTGAAGAGGAACTAAATAGCTTCTTGATGAGGGTGAAAGAGGAGAGTGAAAAAACTGGCCTAAAACTCAACATTCAAAAAACTATGATCATGGCATCTGGTCCCATCACTTCATGGCAAATAGAAGGGGAAAAAGTGAAAACAGTCACAGATTTTATTATCTTTTGGCTCCAAAATCACTGTGGACGATGACTGCAGCCATGAAATTAAAAGATGATTGCTCTTTGAAAAAAAGCTATGACAAAACTAGACACTGTATTAAAAGGAAGAGACATTACTTTGATGACAAAAGTGTGTATAGTCAAAGCTACAATTTTCCCAGTAGTCATGTACGGGTGTGAGAGTTGGACCATAAAGACAGCTGAGTTATGATGAACTGATGCTTTCGAATTGTGGTGCTGGAGAAGACTCTTGAAAGTCCCTTGAACTGCAAGGAGATCAAATCAGTCAGTCCTAAATGAAATCAATGCTGAATATTTATTGGAAGGACTAATGCTGAAGCTGAAGCTCAGGATTCAATTCTGAATATTCAGGATTTATTTCCTTTAGGATTGATTTCCTTTAGGATGCTGAAGCTGAAGTTCCAATACTTTGGCCACCTGATGCAAAGAGCCAGCTCATTGGAAAATACCCTGTTGCTGGGAAAGACTGAATGCAAAAGGAGAAGAGAACAACAGATGGTGAGATGGTTAGATGGCATCATCAACTCAATGGACATGTATTTGAGCAAAAACTTGGGGAGATAGTGAAGGACAAGGGAGCCTGGCATGCTGCAGTCTTAGGGTAGCAAAGAGTCAGACATAGGAACTGAAAAACAAGGATAAAGGGGATTGGGAGTTTGGGGCTGGGATGAGGGTGCAGGTTTCAGTCCTGAGCTCCTACCAAATATGACCGATGTCTTTCCAGGTCACCTAGTTACAACAGTTGTCCCTGCCTCCACACTGCTCCTCCCCACTCTGGGGACACAACTTAGCAACTAAACAAGAACAATCTCTTCTTACACATGTATTGTGGGAATTCTTGCATGTGAACACCAACAAACATACATTGGACAGGTTTTAGAAGCACAATTTATTAAAGCATATAATTTTAATAACAAACTGAAACATCATAAGCAAAATTCAAAAGTAAATTAAGGCAAGTCATTTGGTGGAATATTGCATACTAATGAATAATGAATTGCAACCAGAAACAAATAACAAGCATCATATAAAGATACTCTTGAAGAAAAAGTCACAGAATGTAACCACAATATGATGCCATTTACATAAAAATCTAATACAAGTAAAAACAAACAGTACCTTATTTAAGATTCAGGTATAGTCACAGTGTTTTAAGAGGAAGGTGGTAACTATAAAATTTAAGGAATATGAAGGTCTAAAAGAGACACAGGCTATTGGAAAGGAAATAGGTGGATAGTTGAAATGGTAATGACAATGCTCTAGTAAGAGCTAGACAAAAATAAGAGAATGGTGATATTATGCTTATGTTATATACATACTAAACAGTCCTAGTTTATATACCTTTATTTTATATAAAAGATGATGGAAAATCTACTACTTTTACATTAGGTTAATTTTTCTTATTTTTGAGTATGTGACCTTTCCCAAACTGTTTGGCACAGTGAAAACAGTACTCTACATTCTTAAAAGACTGACTTAGACCTCTTCATGCATAACAGCACAGTGCTGCAGGGGGTGAGGCTCTTGCCAGGAAAAAGAACACACTGCCAAGCACAAAAAAAGATTAAAACATAAAACTGAAACTGTGAACTCTGGATCTTCCTTTCTGATGCTCTTTCTCTCTGACTATTCAGGTTTAATATGAGTTAGATATACAAATGTTTGGTATTAACAATCATTAGTATTTTGTTTGCCTCTTTCTTTTTTCAAATACTTATGGATTAGCCAATTATTTATTAACAAATGGTAAGTGCACATCCTTAGTTGAAAATTCTTGGACTCTGTTCTTTTTCTTTTGAAATACTGTTTAGGGAAGGTGGAGATGGCTACAAGCTTATGTTGTTCAATATTATATTGTCATCAGTCACTATGTTACATGTATAATTAATGTCAGGGTATCTTTACCCAAAACAGGTACTGACACATAACCAATCTTAAAAAAAGTAGCAATGTTTGATACCCTCTGTAAATATCACAAATACATTTAAACCATATTGGTGTTCCACTCTTATCCCACAGACTTCTGTTGTTTTCAGAAAAAGACTTTCTCTCTGTTCTTCTACTAATTTTGCTCTTCTCTCTCAGAGTGCAAAAATTGGCTCTCTTTTTTAAAATAATTTTTTCTTCTCTTTGGTTAGGGCTAGTCAATATAAATGAAGCCACAATACTGATATGTATATATTACTATCATAAGGTAAAATATAAATATGTCAAATGATAACATTATTACTACAAAGCTATTCCACATGGTAAATTATCCTTGTCAATGTTTAATCTAACATCTTTTAACACAGACAATACAATAGATTTTTATTGATGAATAGTTTTATAGTCTATCACATACCTGTTTCTGAATACTTCTTTTTTTCTGCAACAAAAACAGCTCTTTTTCAACTGATCTTTTATTTTAAAGCTCCCAAAACTTTAGCAAGATTTCATAAAAGAGCTGAAAAATGCTTCATACTTTTATGGTAATCCAGTAATTTTTCCTAACTCCAAATAAGATTCACTAGAAATATCTTAAAATGTAAAATTGTAACCTTCTGTGTAATACTTCTCTGCCTTGGACTAGATCTTACACAGTTCATCTCTCACCATCTGTTTTGTTGAATCATAACTGGGTACCTATAAACAATTACAGATCAAACCAAAGATTCCCAATAACATTTCATGAGAAAAATGACTCTTTTGGTGTCCCAAGAGGGAATTATTATTGGGACTGATGCAAAAAACTTAGAATTATGTATTATGTATTGAAATAGTGATAACAAGATGGATTCTGAATTAAAGCTATGAGTGACATGGCTCATTTGTGACTTGAGGCCTGATGATTTAAACCTACCACCAGTCATTTTCATGTGACTGGTAAGTTTTCCATTTGTCTTGGGTCAAAATTTGCCCCAAACTTGGTTATTAATAAGAACAATGATCTTATATGCTGAAAATCTTTATTCTAATTTTATCCTCATTTTGTTCTGAAATACTGCCTGACATCAGAAAAGAGATAAGCTTAAGCTTGTACACAGGATACATAATAAAGTAGATCAGAGTTCCTCTTAAATATCATAAGTAAGGCAGCAGAAACATTATTTGGGGGGGTGCCCTCTTAGAAAAACTTAACTGCACTTAACTTTTTTTTTTTTCCATTTAATTGACTTAACTGAGAATGTTTCTGAAAATTAGATTGATCATATCCATTTCATATATCTTGGGAAAGACTTCAACTCTTCACATACCTTTGCTAGTCTGCTAAATTTCTACTAGAATTGTTCTACTAGAATTTCCTTAAGATTTATGGAGTGCCAGTATCAACATTAATTTGATTTTAATGCCTTAGAATCTCACATGTGTTATATAGATGGCATTTGACCACATTATGTAGTTATTAACTACAGACCTCTAAGTAAAGTGGTTCCACTACACTTTCAATGAATTTACTCCACCTTGTAGGTGTTTTTTTTTTTTTTTAGTCAATACTTCTTAATAAAACTTAGCCCAAATTATATCCCATACCTTTTATAGTCTATATATTCAGAAGATGATAACATAGCATGCTTCCTAAGTACACCACAGAGGTGAAAAGAATAAATTCAGGAAATTTTTTACTCTAGTTGCTTAAAACTACTAACTAATTTGCTTTATTTCTCTGTCCTTAATTGGGGCAACAGGCAAGCTATTTTCCTCATGCAGGCAAAGCTCTTAGTCATTTTGGAGCAAAGAATGTAAACAAATGATGAAAAAAATAACTAGATACCATTTTTCTTGGTCTTATGACTTTCTAAAAAAGGGTCAAAAAAACTAGTCTCAGGAGATATGATTTGGAATCTTTGTAAAAGTTAATTCATTAAAAATATCTTTTAATACAATTCTATAGTTATACAGAAAAAACCTAAAAGACTTTAATATTTAAAATAGTATTTTAACCAGACATGATTTATGTATCAACAGAGCTAGGATGAATGGAACTGAAATTTTTTATATGGTTGTTTCCATTGTGTACATTCAAATCTGTCCAAATATGCCCATCAAATAAGTGAAATGCATTCTCTTTGGTTTCTTTTGAGTAATATCACAATCTACTTCTTTGAATAATAAATGCTATCCATCTCAATTCTCTAGTCATAGCTACATCTGTGATTTTTGCCCTGAACCTCGAGAAGATGTAACATCTAATTCAATTCTGCAGCAAAACTTATGCAAATATATTCTTTTGCATTCTCTCCTAACCCATCTAGCCAAAGCTTTTCAATCTTATAGACTTTATTGAGTCATTTATTAAGTGGAAAGTTTTAGACTTATTTAGGACTTCTCTTTTAATAGAATCTTCATTTTTTTTTTCTGCATTATAATCTTTACAAATGGATGATATCAGGAGAAAGAACATGAGAATCCCTTAAGTTATCTGCCTGACATGCAAGTGATATGTATTGCCACAATCAACAAAATAAGTTTATCTGAGGTGTTTTTAAAGGGATTATACATAAACCATTTCCATTTATTTATAACCCCGGGTCAGTGATTACTTCTAAAACATTTTTTAGCCAGATAGAGTAACTTAAAGCTACATTAAAAAAATTAATAAACAGAAACTTAAACAGATTTAAAATTCATATGCGGAAGCTCTCATGCCTGAGACAGGAGAGCCCAACAGGAAGAAGAAAGACTCCTCCTCTTTCTGAGCAAAACTCACCCAATAAGAGCTGTCTACTACAGCTTTCTCAAATTCTCTGTCCCTCTGTAAAAGCATTTTCTTTCCCCTGCCTTTCTGAGAACTGCCTTTAGCTAGCCATGACTGCAGACCCTTGACTGCAGTTCTCCATGGAACCTGGATAAACCAATATTGGTTGAGAAATATCTGACAATTTGTTATAGGTTGACAATTTCCAGAGTCATTTTATCAATGTCAGAGACGACAAACCACATAATTGGGGCTAGAATTCCTATAGAGGAGAAATTTAGTGTCTTAATTTTTGTATGCATTGTTGTAAAGAAGGGACATTTGCTGACAAGCTGAGTCAACAAAAGTCCGTCCAGTCAAGGCTGTGGTTTTTCCAATGGTCATGTATGGGTGTGAGAGTTGGACTATAAAGAAAGTTGAGCGCAGAAGAATTGATACTTTTGAACTGTGGTGTTGGAAAAGACTCTTGACAGTCCCTTGGACTGTAAGGAGATCCATCCAGTCCATCCTAAAAGAAATCAGTCCTGGGTGTTCATTGGTAGGACTGACGCTGAAGCTGAAACGCCGATACTTTGGCCACCTGATGCGAAGAGCTGACTCATTGGAAAAGACCCTGATGCTGGGAAAGATTGAGGGTAGGAGAAGGGGACGACAGAGGATGAGATGGTTGGATGGCGTCATCGACTCAATGGACATGGGTTTGGGTGGACTCCGGGAGTTGGTGATGGACGGGGAGGCCTGGCGTGCTGTGGTTCATGGGGTCGCAAAGAGTCAGACACGACTGAGCGACTGAACTGAACTGAACTGAGTCTCTAAGACACAGGAACTATCTATAACTCTCTGAAAAATCTGGAATAAATCACTTAGCTTCAGTTCCCACACTTATGAAACTGAGACGTCAATCTCATAGTTAATAGGAAAAACAATGAGTTAACACATAGTAATTAAAATTCTGTATTAGTATAATACCCTCATGAGTTTTGCTATGTTCTCACTTCATATGAATTTTTGTTGCTTATTATTTTTCTTTCAAATTAATCTTTAAAAATTAAAGGTATTTCATTAAAGAAAATTATACTACCATTACAATGGGAAACAAAGATGCTTTCATAAACAGCAGACAACCAAAAAATAAACATTTTGAAAAGAAAGCAATGCTACAAAGTCCTACCTAAATAATTAAATATTGAGTCAGCCCAAGATTTTGAGCCTGAGGATTTAACTTTGTTTAGAAGGGGAAAAATTATAAAGAAACTGTGATACCAAACAGAGACATTCTCTTTGACTCAATAAGAAGGTCAGAAAAATGGAAAGAAGTATGTTTTCTGTCTGTGTATATCCTACAACAACAACTCTATGTGTCCCATACTTTGTGAAACATTAAAGTAATCAACATAGAATGTTTAACACAGTACCCACCAATGCATTTTGACAATTACACAAATTTAAAATAGTAGTTTCAGCAAATTAAATATCTTCATCAGTCCAATGAAATAGAGCAATTTCATCTAGGGGCCCATTTTCCCAATAATTCATTTAATAAGTTCCAATTACTTTGATAGGCCAGTTATAGCACCCCTCTTTTAAGCATTTGGTAAAATAAAATAAGTACCAATAGCACACTGATTCTAACAAATGTAGAAATACTATACCTCCTGATACTATACTATACTACTGAGACCATCCACTAAATTTTTATTTTGACTACTGTATTTTCAGTTCTAAAATTTCCTTCAGATTGGTCTTTATACAATTTCTTTGCTGATAATTTCTATTTATGTGCTGAAACTTTTCACTTGTATTTATTTATCTTTTGCTTCAAGTATGTTCTTAATTGTACATTAAAGTTTTTCAGGATTACTTTAAAATATGTATCAATCATTTTAATGTTTCTATTATCTTGTTCCTGGCATTTATTGCCATTTTTCTCATTCTCTTTAGATCTTCATGGTTCATGATATGTTGTGTGCTTTTTGCTCTAAACCTAAACACTGTTGTACTATTTTATGAGACAGCATGTTCTAGCCAGTGTTGAAGCAAAGATTATATCAAAGTTCAATATGCAAGGAACACTTCATGGCTATTGCAATAGAGCAGAAAGACCACACTGCAATATACACTCAACCACGCTGAAAGGAAAAAGTAGGGGGTCTTCAAGAGCTGGGAATGGGGGGGCGGCAGATTTGGGGCCATGTGTGTTTGCTAATTAGCTTCACCCAAAGGCAAAGTAAAATTTCTGGAATCTTGGAGTAGGGTAGTCATAGATTTTGCTCTTTGGCTGTAGCTGAGCACTACAGTCTAAAATCTCTTTCCTAACTTTTTGGCTACAGACAGCAAGTGTTTGTTGGGACGATATCTGTCTGTGCCCACTGGTGTGTCAGTCTTTCCTCTGCAAGTCTGTGATATGACGCAAAGAGAAATCCCATGTTGATCTTTTGGTCCCGAAGTTTCTAGCAGGTCTTCTTTCTTCTCTTCATCTTTCTTCTTTTTTGAAGAAGGAAAAAATAAAGGTCCATGGCTTTTAGTTGAACTAAAACTGAAATCTATCTAGGAAAAGGAGTGGGGAAAGTACATCTGCTCCATATTCCTGGAAGCAGAAATATAACATACTTTGATTTTTAAATGAATAGTTCTTATTAGCTTCAACTGAATATTTTGGTTTGGAAGGCAAAACTACTTTTCTTCACTGGCCTAAACTGTGCTGCTGCTAGAGATCTAAGCATTACATAGCATTTACAAAAATAATGAATGACTGATATTGTTCCTCAACAGTCTTTTTTATACTCTCAATTTTACATGACAGAATGTTAAGCTTGGTGAAAAGGTAACTATGTATGACACAGTGTGTAAGTTCTTAATATATGAACCATATATTGGATCTTTAATACTGGTCAACTTGCTTCATCACATCTCAATTTTATTTCCTCATGTATAACACTGAAAATTAACATTATACTCATTATACTCACAGGTTGTTGGAAACATCAGATATGATGACACATGAACTTTCATCGTGTTATTGAACAGCTGTTTAGTCGCTAAGTCAAGTCTGACTCTGCAAAGCCATGGACTGCAGCACTCCGGGTTCTCTGTGCTTCACGATCTCCCGGGGTTTGCTCAAACTCATGTCCATTGAGTCAGTGATGCTATCCAACCCTCTACACAGTGGATATAAATGCTAAACTGTTGTTTTTGTATAACTTACCTTGTTCTTTATTCTATTCCTTTTATTTAAATTCTATTTTTAAAACATTTTTTACGCAATCTGAAGCGACTTAGCAGCAGTAGCAGCAGCAGTGTTTCACTGTATATATATGTACCCCATTTTCTTTACCCATTCCTCTGGACATGTAGATTTCTTTCATGCCTTAGCTATTAAATAGTGCAGCTATAAATATTGGGGTGCATGTATATTTTTGAACAAATGTTTTTTTATTTTTTTTATATATATACATAGGAGTGAAATTGCTGGGTCATTCTAGTTTTAGTTTTTTGAGGAATCTCTATACAGTTTTTCACAGAGGCTGCACCAGTTTACATTCCTACCAGTGGTGTGTAAAGGTTCCCTTTTTTCTATATCTGTGCCAACATTTGTTATTTGTATTTTTTCTGATGACATTAATTCTTTGTGCCTTTAGTTGTATATGTTTTTGAATTAGCAACTTGACCTAAGAATGGAAAGGAAAGTTTCAAGAAAATTCAAGTATATAGTATGAACAGCAGGTTTATACCTACAAGTGATTAACTAAAAAACATTGGCCTGGTAGATGTAAGTTATTTATAAAGGTAGAAATATATAACATGAACACGAAACTTTTAAAAATATATGTCTCAGGGTGAAAATAACTCCATGGATGAAATGGATTGTCAACAATTTCATCTCACAAATAACAAATGAAAAGAAATATGGGGTGACACCCATACTAGAAGATAAAAATTCACTAACATTGGATAAATTTACTTCCTTACTGACATTTTTATGTTTGCAAATATAAACTCTTCCAGTAAAAAACATACTAAGAAGATGCTGCACATTGATGTGAACTAAGAATGGAGATAATTTATAATTCTATATGTTTTAGTATTTTAAGCACTGAATTATAATTATTTGTTTGCATGCCCATTTTTATAACATGGAGGGTTAAGTACCTAAAAATTGAGGACTGTTCTCTTTTTTGCCAAGTACGGCATCTGCCGTAAAGGAAGACCTTTAATATACGTGTTACCTGAATAAAACACAAGAGCCTTCACATTAGTTTATTTTTCATCATTCCCCAAATTTCTCTTTGCTTTTTTCTTAATCACCATGCATTCTATTTTCAGTAGTTTGGCAGAGTCCACTCCCTACTCCCTTCACCTCCTACACTGATCCTTTCCTTTGTGGTTTCTCGTATCACTTATATAAACTCAGAGGCTAGTTCATGAAAGTTCCTTTCCTTCCACTGATGTACCTGAAGCCTCATTCTTTGGTTCAACTTAACTCTACCCGAATGTCCTTTCAGTCTTTGCTCTCCAATAACCTAAAATGCATTGATCTGTTATCATCACCATTCTAAGCTGCTTCTGATCTATGCACGAGTTGGATTCACTGCAGACTCCAGTTGGCACACATCACTACCCTTGTCCCTATCCTGGGGTCCCATTTACTCCTTTCTCTTTCCTCTTCACCTTGTGAACATCACTGTGTAGACTGAGTGACACAAGAGGGGAAAATGACAAAAACACAAAACTCTTCCCTGCTCCCTGCAGAGCTTTTGGTGAGCAGAGGGGATCTCTGCTGTCATTCCTGAAAACACATTTTGATGTTCTCTTTCTCCGTATTGCCAACATAGAGCTTTCAAAATACTTTCTGAAATGCCTCTGACACTCATAAAGATAAAAGCGCCTCATCACCCGGTGGCAGAGACCACCCTGACAGAACCAGTTACGGCCACTACTGCTGACACTGCATAGAGCTTCTTTTGTCATGGCCAATGTGTCGGCCTGAGTTTCCTAATCACTGGTGTTTCTAGAACCTTTAAACTCATTCCCTGAAGCTTGACAGCAATAGAACAAGATGCAATATTCCTGAATGTACTCATCGAGAAATTTCTTAGCCTATAATCTGAAGGAATATTTAGGAGACAAAATTAAACAAAACTTCCCTGTTTAAAAACAAACAAAAAAAGTATAAAAATCAGGACATCAAGCATTAGTTTAAAATTCTATCTTCTCCTCAAGTGTTGCCTATATCCATATAAAATATAATGATGACTTCATCTCACCTACACAGTACATATCTTTATTGGCTGGAACAAGTAATATAATCAAAGAATGAACAAAGAGAGAGTGGGAAGCTCATTTAACTTCTAAACTGTTAAATTTAAATTCCTTACATATAAGTAGATAGAGCTGAGGGAATGGAAAAAGCCCTCCTTCACAATAATTCCTTTCCCCCGTATCCTATATTAAGTATTACAGTTTAAATAGTTGTTATTCACAGATTCAACCAGCTCTCATCCTTCTTTACCTCTCAGCATAATGAAAATGTTCAGGACATACAAAAGGACAAGTGGTACAATGACCTTATAATTGCAAAATCCCAGATCATCTTTGTAATCATCATACCACTTAATCTCCCCAAAGTTATTTGTCATTGAAGATATTCCCTTTTTATTTAAAAAAGGAGAAATTTAAAACTGAGTATGATTTTTATAACAAGTAAACTGAGAGTAAAATTCATTTTATTTTATAAATTGCTATTTAATAAATATACTCATTATAAAAGAGGGGTAACACATGCATCACATGGGGGTGTGACTGAGAGGCAACTGACACTTATTAATCACCAACTATACGTCCAGAATTACACTGGCAAGTGATGACTTGTGTTTAAAGATGACTTCTAAGAATTCCCCAGCCTCTGTATGTACATACCTCAATCTCTTCAATGGGTGGATATGCTAATTCCTCTAGAATTTAAGCTAGCCTTGTGGCTATCATTTATGAATAGAATACAGTGAAGAAGACACTCTGCCAGATCTGCATTTATATCTCCAGAGGACTAACAGCATCCAGTTTAATTCTTTTGGAATCTGGCTGCCATGTAAAGAAGCTCTCCAACTGAATACTTATAGACTACGTAGAGACAGCCCCAGTCAATACCAGATATTCCATCTGCCCTAGCTGAAGTACTACATATGTGATTAAGGTCATCTCACAAATTCCTGCATCAACCTTCCTCCCAGTTAAATGTACCAGTCACTAAGTAGGTAAGTGACTACAGCTAACACAAAACTGAACAGAAGACTTACCTATCAGAGTCTTACCCTCAATTATCA
Organism: Cervus elaphus; assembly: GCF_910594005.1. Taxonomy (NCBI): domain Eukaryota; kingdom Metazoa; phylum Chordata; class Mammalia; order Artiodactyla; family Cervidae; genus Cervus; species Cervus elaphus. The sequence goes on along the minus strand of NC_057815.1, from coordinate 82,276,557 downwards.
GAAATGGCAAATTACAGTGGTTTTACATAACCAAGTATTTGGTGATTATCTACTCAGTAATATATAAATGAGACAGACTTTGATACCCGGAAATGAAGAGCTGCATAACGGAAACTGCATAACAGAGGCCTTAGTCCCAGGTGATTGCAAGAAGCTGGATGGGCAACAGGAAGACTGTTGATTGAGACAAGAGAAGCAATAAAGTGGCTGCACTAGGAGAAAAGAAATCCAGTGCTAAGTATTGACGGGAAACTGGGAAAGTTGCTGACTTAGTATAAATTACAGAAAATGTATCTGATTAAGGACATATCTATGCAGAATATCAACGGTGCCAATTAACTTGATTACCTGTGTATGAGAAAACATTTTTAAAAAGTGTTATGAGCTAAAGGAGGAAATGTTCAATGTTTAAACAGAATTTAGAGAAAATAGTCCATCTTCGGACTTTCTAGGTTGGAAAATAAATATTTTTCTAATCCCCAGCCTCAAAGATAGAAATAGCTTCCGGCAAAGATCAAATGCAGGACACTGGCAGTAAAAAGATCAAATCAAGGGTTGTTCTGTAAGACCTCTTTTTAAAACCTCAGAAAGACTGAAGGAGTTTTATACTGCATTCTCCCAGAATAAAAAATGTCTTCTTAGAATATTAAGGGCAACATCCCATAGAAACATGGCTTGCAGCCCAAAGCTGAGCAGGGCTGGTCTTGAAGATGTTGCAGATATGGCTTTTACCTAATGAAATGAATTATAATTTGATGCATTAACTTAATACAAAGTTATTAGACTACTTGTACTAGCTTCGACTAAAGGAGATTAAGACATCTCAAAATGAAAGGAGGCTTCTAGCATGCAGCCAGCAAGTGTTTAGTATATCAGGAAGAAAACACTACTCAGAAGCAAATTGCAGTTATTTCTTATGATAAAGAAATGGCATCTTAAGAGAGCAAGGCTAATACCTCAGAAGATAAAGCCAAAGGCTGAGGTTGGCCATAGGTCAGTGATTCATCCTCACAGACCCAAACTAGGTTTTATTAGAGGAATATTTCCTGTGCGCAGGAGGAGGCTCTGAAATCAAGTGATGACCAGATTTTAGAATTTCTATGGAGCAGAAACTACTATATGACACCTACTCTTCCTCTCTTTGAAAAGAGAGTGTCTCTACTGTTTTGCCCCTGTCTCATGAATAACACTAGGTATCGATAACTAGTGTTTTAAATTATCAATTCTCTAGAAGAACTGGACTTACACCCAGGAAGCCTCATCTAAACCCAGTCCTGATGCAGGTAACAAGCTGTGGACTTGTTATAGCAAGCCTAAGCTATAATGAGATAAGTTTTGTAGAGGTGTTGGAAGCAGAGAGGTAGTTTGTTTGTTTTGTTTTTGTTTTTGTTTTGCATGACAAGGACATGGCTTCTTGTGGTAGATCTTCCTGGGATTGGACCCTAGAATTCTGACCCTTCCCCAGACTGCTTGCCTAAGAAACGTATTCTACTTCTCTTATGAATGACCACTGACCTTAAGACTTATTGAACCAATACAGTTCAACAGATGGGACACTCAGAGAGTTCCATCCCTGGGTTTTAAAAGGCCTGAATATCCCATTTTTGTCATTTTGATAGTAAGCCTCCATGTAAAATGTGATGACTCTTCTTCTGCAGAGGCCACAAAGACACAGAGATTCAGCATGCTCCCACTAATTCCAACAATCCCAACTGTTGTGCCAGACAGGTGAGTGAGGCTATCACATGTCCTACAATTCAAGTCAACATGCCCCAGCCAATACCACATGGAGTAAAGATGATTCATTCCCAGTGAGCCCTGTCCAAGTGGTGTAATCATCAGTAATAAATTGTCATGTTTTTATAAGTCATGAGGCTTTGTGGTACTTCGTCACACACCAGTAGATACAGGCATTACACATGTAGTCTCTCTTGCTAGTCTCAGAAAACGTCTCTAATACAGCCTCTCATACTTCAAATCACTTTCTCCTATTAAACTACACTGCTGTCCAAATGAAAATATTCATATATTCAGAAGATTGAACCAATATGAAGATATTGTACTTGAATTACCTAAATTATCCCCTCATACTCCACTTGGCTACAAATGTTCATACATTCATGATGCCATTTGACCTTTAAGTTCTTGGACAGACACCTATTTGTCTAAGTTAATTTCAAGGCAGTCTACATGGAGTCAAGAGAATTAACTATGTGACCTTTGGAGTTCCCTTCCAGCTGTATGATTCTATGATTAATGCTGCTCACCAGCTTTCATGGCAGTACCTAATGGTGTTAACTCAACATATGAAAAATTTTATCCTGCAGTGCTCTTTTATAACTACATATCCTTGAAAAGTTAGGAAGTTTAAACCTTCATTTCAATAATAAAGAATCAGAGAAATTGCAAAGGCATGGCAAGTCAAAATGTAGCAATAAGAAGCATGCACTCAAAGTTCCTAAGTAAATAATCAACACATATACGAACATAAATGAACCCATTTCCTTAAGCGAAGTACCACCTTTAAAGTTAGATAAGGGAGGTACCACAGGACAAAGGTTTAGCGATTTTAGTTAGTATTACATGCCCGAAAATATACTAGGCATCTCTGATAATGTCAAATGATCAAAACAGAACCTCTGGTCAAAAACATATGCCTTTTTATCTGGAATTTATAAATTATTCAAATTTTTTTCTTTAATTAAATTTAATTAAAAGTGCTTTAGCAAAAACTTCAAGCTCTAAAAGTTTAGCTGACTGGCCCATCCTGGGTATTTGATGGCTAAAGAATGATTTAAGAATATAATTACAATAATAAGAACAATAATATTGATTTACATAACTTTACAGTATTTTCACATTTTCAAGGAATTCACATTATATACTCACCCCTGCCCAATGAGATAAAAGAACAAAAATTGAAGTTTTCAAGATATGAAGAAGGAGAAATACAAAACTGTTTAACTATTTTGGAGTCATGCAGCTAGTTACTGTGAATTATATATATATATTTATGTATATATTAATTTATTTTAGTATTATTCAATCTCAACACTTTATAACTATGAATGAAATGGATCCAATTACTCTAATGGCTAAACTTTACAAAAATAAAAATTATTTCCATGATATAAATATTAACATTTTTTATTATACTACAAATTAGTCTGAGGGTCATTAGGATAGGAATTATTACCCAAGTATCACTAAGGTTCCTTGAAAACAAGTAGCAGAAAGTGTCCTAATTTATTTAAGCATAAATATAGTGACTTTGTGGAAAGATATGGTATAAATCACAGAACAGGAAGAATCACTCAGCCTTTGGGAAACACAGGACATAGAATATGTTTAGAGAACATAGTATCAGGGACTAGTGCACCTTATTCTACAGGGCTACAAACTTGACTTATTTCTAGCTCTTTTCTTGTCCTGGGTGTATCTCAACAAATGAAATTTCCTAGAAAGTTATAGAATGAGTTAAAGATAGAAAAAATTAGATTGCCTTAGTAACATCTTAATGTTGTAAGATGTAGGGATCTCATCAGTATAAGGCCCATCAAAATAAAAAGGAAAAAATATGGAAAATTCCCCCAAAAAATTACCGAACAGATGAAAGTAGGAAAGAATATTTCATGGTTAAATATAAGGGAATTAGAGTCTGAATTAAGCTAAGTATTTTGGTAAAAGCTTCATTTGTTGTAGGTAACAGAGCTGGAGCTAGCATATATAGTTTTTTCACATCCCACTATGCAATTTTGAATATATTTTCAATAGACGAAGATGAGGAATGTATTCATAAATATGTATAAAATCTAGTAAAATAGATCACATAATTTTTTCAAGAATAATAGTCTCATGAACGTGTTTAGACCACAGTATTGTAATTATTATAAAGTGGTTTTGAATTTATGAATGAGTTTAAAGTAACAGATATGGCATAGTTATCTTAAAGTGACATGTTTTCCTTTGCAAAAATTAACAAATCTGTGCGTAAGTCTAGGTTGTAGCAGGCAAACTTAGAGAGAAAGCAACCAAAACCTATCCCTGTTCTAGACTGAATGTTTGTGTCCCTTCTAAAATTAGTATGTTGGAACCTAATCTCCAATGTAAGGATACATGGAGGTAGAGTCTTTGGGAGGTGAATGGTCATGGGGATGGAGTCCTCCGGAATGAGACGAAAGCCCTTTTAGAAGTGAGCCCAGAGAGCTTCCTTCACGTGAAAACACAGGATGCGTATCCTCAGTTCAGTTCAGTTCAGTTGCTCAGTCATGTCTGACTCTTTGTGACCCCATGAATCGCAGCACGCCAGGCCTCCCTGTCCATCACCAACTCCCGGAGTTTACCCAAACTCATGGCCATCAAGTCGGTGATGCCATCCAGCCACCTCATCCTCTGTCGTCCCCTTCTCCTCCTGCCCCCAACCCCTCCCAGCATCAGGGTCTTTTCCAATGAGTCAACTCTTCGCATGAGGTGGCCAAAGTATTGGAGTTTCAGCTTCAGCGTCAGTCCTTCCAATGAACACCCAGGACTGATCTCCTTTAGGATGGACTGGTTGGATCTCCTTGCAGTCCAAGGGACTCCCAAGAGTCTTCTCTAACACCATAGTTCAAAAGCATCAATTTTTCGGTGCTCAGCTTTCTTCACAGTCCAGCTCTCACATCCATACATGACCACTGGAAACAGCAGACATCAAATATATTGGTGCTTTGATCATGGACTTTCCAGCCTACAGAAACTATAAGAATTAAATTTCTGTTGATTATTAGTCACCCACTCTGTGGTATTTTTGTTATAGCAGCCTAAAGTAAGACAATCTCTTTGAAACCCAACTTAATTTCTTTGAATCATTTAAAAGTTTATGTTCTTATTCTATATCCCAATGTTCCAAAGTTCTGTACCTGACTTTAAAATCCCCCACATCTATTAGCTGTGTTTGACTTGATTTTACATGCATGTGATTGATTTTCAGACAGAAGGGGATTGTGTGAGAGGTGGTACAGAACAATGACCAAGGGTCTAGAGCTCTAGATAGATTGTCAACGTTCAAATTTTGGCTCCTACAAGCTTTTATATGAGGCAAGTTCCTTAGTCTGTTAAATGGAGATAATAACAGTTTTACTGAAGAGTTTTTATAAAGAATAAACCCGTTAATATACACTTGTAAATCCAAAGTCACATTATTTTTTAACAGCAACACTTTGTACTTCTGTAAAGGCACTGACTGCTTAATAGTCAAATTTTCTAAAGTATGTTAATATAAATTTAACCACTATTAGAGGAAAGTAGTTATTATTTTGAGCTCTTTGATTTTTTTTCAGGCAATGCCATAAAATTCTGTATATTTCTTTCTGAACCCATCTAATAATAAACTGAAAAAGTAATGTAGGTGTTGTGAATTCTACCAATGAAAGAAAGAGCTGGAATCCTGTGCGCTGATAGCTGCTTTGGTGTGGAGATACAGCAGAAGCCTTATTTAAAGATTTCTTTAACTGCTCATTAGATCATTCCCTTATCTAAAAAAAAAAAAACATTTATTGAGTGCCTTCCAGGTGACAGGTGATATTCTGTTCTCTGGATAAAATACCACACAAGACAGACATATTTTCTGTTTTCATGGATTTTATATTCATGTAAGAAAGATAATAACCAAATGCATAAATATGATCATTTCAAATACTAAGTCTTGGGAAGAGTATATAATGGTAGAATCTGACAGTGTGATTGGAAGTAGAGAGGTGGTCAGAGAAACCTTCCCTGAGCAATTTATAACTCTGTGGGATCTAAATGATGAGGAGAATCAGATCCATGAGTCTAGCAGGAAGAAAACTTGAGTGGAAAAGAAGAAGTGTAATGGCTCTGAGGCAGAGATGAGCTCATAAAGTTTGAGAAATTGAGAGAAGATCCACTGGTTGATGCACAGTGATTGAGGGAGGAGCCACAGAACATGAGACGGGAGACTTCATCCCGAAGGGTCATTTCATCTGTAGCAAAGAACTTGGATTTTAAGGACAACTTTTGAGGATTCTCTGAAGAGTTTTAAGTAGGTTCACAGTGTTAATTCATTCATATTTTTATTTTATTTATAAAAATTATTTATTTAATCAAAATTTATTTGCTCTTTTAGAATAACTGGATTTTGTGGCTATATTATAATTCTCTCAAATTATGAAAAGGTCAAAAAAATATATGACATCTCAACAAATCGTTCTGATGCCAAAAGGGACTTACTGAATCCGTTGATCTTTTCTCTTTTATTTCTAGGCCTTCTAGATTTGGCCATGAATACTAGCACAAACACACACCTTAGCATTAGGTTCATTTTTCACTAATAAAACTAAGTTTTATTAGTTTATTTATTAGTATTAGTTTTTTTATTAGTTTATTTTTTGTTATTTCTTAAGGGCAAAATGCTTAATTTAGATGCAACATAATACTTTAGACAGAACTACATAATATACGGTAATACAATATATAGTAATACATTTATAAAGAATATTGACAATTTTCAAGTTTCATCTCTATTTATACACCTATTACATGCATCAAATAAGAAATAGTGGAAGGTAAACAGATTAAATCATTGCCTCTACCTCAGAAAACATGCAATTTATTAAGAAAATAATATGCTTATGAATAAGTTATCACACAATAGAAATGTGCAATGAGAGCCTTAAGGTGACACATATTTATTTATAGTTCAGAATGGCAAGATAATGTTTCTGTTTAGCACTGGAGAGGATAAGCAAGAGATGGTAGGGAAAATAGGAAAGTATAGAAGGACATTAAAGTAAAAGGTGCTTTCCTGACAGTTCAGTGAGTAATGAATCCATCTGCAATGAAGGAGACACAACAGATGCAGGTTCAGTCTTTGCGTGCGGAAGATCACCTGGAAGAGGAAATGGCAACCCACCCCAGCATTCTTGATGGAACATTCCATGAACAGATGAGACTGATGGGCTTCAGTTCACGGGGTCTCAAAGAGCAGGACACGACTGAGCAACTGAGCATACAGAGTGAAAGGAGACACGGGTGATCCAAGAGCAGAGCGAAGAAAGTCTGGCTAGAGTATTTAATCAGCACATGCCTCAGTCTCATGGAAAGGGCCTATATGGAATTAATAACCTCAGTTTGGTTTGTTTTAAATCAAGTTCTGACATTAATTATAAAAGTTATTTTCTCTCTCTGACTTTAATTTTTTTCTTGTTAAAAGAGAGTACATGGCCATGCCAAATCCCAGGTTTAAAAAATAATAATAATAATTCTGTAACTTCTCATAGAATAAGTTTGTCCACTTCCAACTAATTCTTCAGAGAGTAATCAAGCCAGAGTCCCCTTCACAAAATGCAAATCCTATCAGGGCACTAGTTGATCATTTCCTCTTTCCCGTAATGTAAGACAACAGGGCTCTGCTTGGTGTGGTTCTACCTACTTTTCTAGCTATAACTATTGATAGAACCACTACCCCCTTACTTTCTCTAATTCAAACTACTAACTTTCAATTGCTAATATTCACATCATGCTTTCTCTGACCTCTGGGCCTGGAATACTTTTTTTGCTCCTCTCTTAACTTCTACACTTCACTTAATTCCTTGTTCACATTTCTATCAAAATCTTCTTTTACAAGCTTTAAGGCATCGTATTGCTTTCACTCACAGCATCTGACACACAGGCACCTTCTCAGTACAGAACTAAGCTCTATATACTACACTAGATCAAGGGTCCATGAAGATAACTGCTATGAATATGTTTGTTTTCTGTGTTATTCCAGCAGCTCATTTGTGCCTGAAAAGTGTGCACTGAGTGGATGAATGAATAAATCAAACTATGTGCAGAGAAATTAATGATGCCAGTGAAAATCATAAAAATGGATATAAAGTATATTTATGAGAGTGTCTTCTTCCTGATATGCTAATTCACCACACCGTCTGATAATACTAATGTTTTTAGCCTCTCTCCAAACAGTGCAGACACAAGAAAGAACTTGGAAGTGCTATCAGAAACAGCATCATTATTCTAATCATTTTCCTCAAAATCTTTTTTTTTTAATCATCATTACGATCACTGCCATCATCATCATCACTTTTAGAATTACAAATGTACCTCTGTTCAGTACTTTAATAAAATTGAAATTAAAAGTATACCTATAGAGAGAGTCAAGCATGTTTTCCATGAATAAAGAGGATTAATGATCAGATGAAGGGGAAGAAAGTATAAATCTGTAGAATTTATTCCTGGTTTGAGATATCATGTAAAAATTTAGCTTTGAAAAGGAGCAATAAAATTTGCATTTTTTAATTTATACCTGGGTTTGACACCCTCTAGACCAAGACAAAGAACAGATGCTGTCAATACAAACTGCACCACTTCTGTAATACTATGACAGACTTGAGTGAATGCAAGTATTTTTTTCAAAGATCTTTCCCCTCACAAAGCAATCACTTTTTAGCAGTTGTCCTTCATTTACAATACATGGCCATCATTACCTTAGAATTTGACAAAATATCACTGCACCATGCTGATTTTCAATCTGAACTGGTATCTTACATGTATGAAATATTATCTATTTATGGAACACTTCCTCCAAAATTGAATATACATGAACATCAAACTTATAATGGGTTATTATGGACACCTCTATTTTCTAAAGAATTAAAATTAATAGAATTTCTATTTTGCAAAAAAAGGAGTACCTGTTCAAAATGTTCCCTAAGATAGTCAAACTGGTATCATATATTATGCTTTTGAGTGTAATATTATAGTAGATCAAGCAGAGTATAATGCATGCATTTTCCACAGCATATAAAGTCCAAAATATTTGTTGGCTAACTGGATGAACACACTCTACAAGCTAATAACTTATTTCTGCAGTTTCTGTTAGTGATTAACACATTTTCTTCCTAAAAATTCAGTTTGAGGTATACTCATAAAAAATGGACTCACTTCATCTTGTAAAGCATGCTATGTTCTTTTAAAGCAAAAGGGTATGTGCATGAATTACTTCTTCACCAATGTCTTAACTATAATTTCTTCCTGTAGTCAACTGTTTCAATCCAATACCCAATATATAAATTAAAAATCCTAATCAGACTTCTAACTCTTAAATAAGCAATAGGTAACTTGAAGTAAATCAACACATCTTTATTTTTTGTTACTTTCTATCAATATTAATTCTATTAATACTACACATTTTAATAAATGCACAGGTAAACATGGAGCCAAAATGCTCTCTTGAGGAATTTGAGACAAGTGATGTATTAAAAATATAGATGGGTACATTATGGATGGAATCTAATATAACTCCATTCAGAACTTTCAAAACTCAGTTTGAATACAAAGACAATAACCTTTTTTTTTTCCACCTCTTCACTATATCTTTCATTTTGTCCATACATTTTCCCCTTGTATAGGTAAAGATTAAATGACAGAAATTCACTATTTTGAAATATTCTAATAAGACTTTGGCTTAATTTTTCAAAGCATAACCATCAAATGAAAGCTTGTAAAATACTGATAATTCAAAAAAAAGTATCTAACTAGTGACTTTCTAAGTGAAAATTAAAACTTGATATTGATTTTCACATTCATGACATTCAATCATCTAGATCAATTCCCATTCTATAAATATTGGAGATGGGATTAAAACTTTATTTCCCAATTTCTTTTCACTTAGCTATGCTGCTTCTATGTGTGAATTTTGATGAATGAATGCAATTGATTATGAAGGACAAGAGCTTTCCTAAAAATAAGCCAGTATCAGAATGTAGTGGCCATTCACAATTATTTTAGCCACTCAGAAACTGATGCCCCTTCCAATACTGTGGAAATCCCATTCACTTAAAACAGAGTATCCCTCTCACAACAGATGTAAAGCTGGACATCTATTTTACCAACTTCTCCTGCACCTAAAACAGGCACACTCAAATGACTTAACCAATCAGCTGTACCAAGTTCAGACCTGGAATTGTAAGCCTGAGATTCAGATACACAGGAAATATATGTATTCCATTCCAGCCATGTTGAAAGAATCAGCAGTAACTATACTCAGATTTTCAGAGGAAAGGATGTATGACCATACTGAGAAGTATCTAATGACAATTACTAGAAAATTTAGAAAAACAAGCAAACAAACAAAGAACTAAGAAAATAAGTAACATCAGGGACACATACATATGCAATAAAAGTACAATAATATAACAATGTATATGAATATTAATAAGGAGAAATAAAGAATGAGAAATAAATGGCCAGTTAAGCTCGAAGAAGGAATTTAACAATACTTTTCATGTTTTATTTCTTTTAAAAAATAGCAAACTATTAGATTATGGTAAAGTTGAATAGATTGGTGATGGGGTGTTACATTAGTGTCTGCAATTTTCTCTATTTTAAAAATATTTTGGAGAACACATATTTTAAGTTACAGAAAATTGAAAATAATAGTAAATAACATAAAGTGTGAACACTTTCATTGAGTACCACTGCTCCCATTAGAGAGCCAATCTAAGTTTGGAAGTTCCTCAGCCTGCTGGCAGCAGCAGCTGTTTCCTCTTCAGACTAGTTCTCGGCTGTGGTTTTGGATTTGTTGCTAGAAACTTTGCCTTGAGCAAAATTGGCAAGTCCTCTCATGCATTTTAAAAACAACCCAATATCTATTTAATCTTTTCTTCTGTATTATAAACCAGAATGAACTTTTATGGGGATAAGCTGAAGTGGAAATACAGCTGCTGCCAAAGTAAATTTAATGGGAGATACAGGAAACAGCTTGAAATAGGGTAGGTATGCAAGACCCTAAGGGAACCGGAACACAGGAGAAGGAGCTGGCAAAATCCAGCAGAGCCGAAGACAACGGAGGAGTGTTTCTGCGGCAGCGGGGGTGGGAGCCTGCGCTCACCTACTCACAGACGGAGTGAGTTCCGCGGGGAAAGCGGCGAGCGGGAAACATCCATGCTTCAATTTGGGGTTCTCAGTCAGTCACTTCTGAAGGCAAGCGACTTCCTACGTATCTTTACACACACTCGGAAGGCATTAAGATCATTCTTATTTATGGATAAAACAATTACAATCGACATCTGGATAGGATTCACACAGATATTACCACGTGTATTTTTATTTTCTCCATGTTCTAGAGCATTCCAACGTGTGATGGGTCAGATGCACGTGCCGGTGTGTGTGTGTGTGTGTGTGTGTGTGTATTTCTTCTATTGGCTCTAAATGAGCCAGATCATCACTATCTGATTAAGACCCTGCCGGTATCTAGGTTGACCATAAAATACACAGTTATAAATACTTGCACAAATAACAGAAATTTATTTCATGTCAACATACATTCTGTAAAGTAATTTACTCACTTAAGGAAACTCCCTCTAATGGGTTTCTATTAATCTTATAGTAATTGAGTTAGTACAGTAATCTTATAGTAATTTTTGCTGTTGCAATATCTTGCTTTTTATGTTTTAATGGCTTTTTAAATTTTCTCAGATACTATTAAGGGAGGAAATAAACAATGAAAAGACTAAGGCAAAATCTGCTACCTGCAAGACCTTAATATTAAATCTACCTGAATTTTAATTTTTATCAACTGTAAAATAAAGGAATTAGACAAAAAAGAATTCAAATTTTCCTTCTGACATTAAGATTCTTGTTCTAGGAACACACTGATTTTTTTTGGCCAGGATAATACTAAAATAAACATTTCTATCATTATAAACCTAACAAAATTTCTCATTTATGAGATGTGAGAGTAAGTACTCCAGAAGAAGAAGTGAAAAGTCACAAAATTAGGAGGATGAAATTTATTATGCAATGATTTGACAACCAGAATTGACATCTTATAACAGCCATGCTCCAAATACTATTTTAGCTGATAAATATGTTAATTCATTTATTCTGTGAGTATTCCATGAATATAATTTAAAAAGGCATATGGAAAGAATTACTTATTTTCACTATTTTATATGTGTGTATTTTGGTGGCATCTTAGGCTTAATATTATCCTGTTAGGTATTTACTTTACAGAAATGTAAAATAATATCTTTACTGGAAAGTTTCAATTAACAACTGTATGTAGATCTTTGTAATCTAAAAACATTTCCCTGGACTTTCAAAAGGAGACTTTACAATCAGACTAATTTACTTTTAATAGCTATCTTTGATTGTGATATAATAATCACTTAAGACTTTGCTATATGGGAAGAATGAGTTAAATTTTACTAGAACAACTACATTTTAACCTTCCAAAGACATTATATGCATTATTTTATTTTTCTCTCTGATATAGCTGTGCTGTGCATATTATGACTATTTTACAGATTATAAAACTAAGTTCTAAATAAAGAATCAAAGTGTGCTTGAAATAGATATTCTAGGTGACAACATACACTATTATTCAATCTTAATGACAACTCTTTTAATTTTATTTTTTATTGAAGTACAGTTGATTTCCCTGGAGAAGGGAAAGGCTACCCACTCCAGTATTCTGGCCTGGAGAATTCCATGGACTATATAGTCCATGGGGTCGCAAAGAGTCGGACACAACTGAGTGACTTTCACTTTGACTTCACTTTCACAGTTGATTTACAATATAATATTAGTTTCAAGTGTACAATATAGTGATTCAGTATTTTTATAGATTGCACACCATTTAAAGTTATTTTAAAATACTAACTGTATTCCCTGTGTTATACAATATACATTGCAACTTACATATTTCACATGTAGAAGTTTGTACCTCTTAATCTCCCATTCCTATCTTAACACTCCCTCCTTCCTTCTTCCCTCCAGTAACCATTAGTTTCTTATATGTATCTGTGGGTCTATTGCTGTTTTGTTACATTCGTTCATGTATTTTAAGATTCCACATATAAGTGATAATATACAGTATTTACCTTTCTCTGTCTGACATACTTCACTGAGCAAATACCCTCTTGGTCAATTCATGCTGCTGTCAATGGCAGAATTTCATTCTTTTTATGGCCATGTGATATTCAATTGTGTGTATGTGTATACAAACATACATATATGTCTATATGTGTGTGTGTGTGTGTGTGTGTGTATGTGTGTGTATATGTGTCTGATATTGTTGCTGTCATTGTTCAGTCACCCAGTCATGTCTGACTCTTGTGACCCCATGGTCTACAGCATGTCAGGCCACCCTGTCCTTCATCATCTACTGAAGTTTGTGCAAGTTCATGTCCATTGCATCGGTGATGCCATCCAGCCATCTCATCCTCTGATGCCCTCTTCTCCTTCTGCCCTCAATCTTTCCAGCATCAGGGACATCAGGGACTCGGACTCTCTCTCTCTCTCTCTCTCTGTATATATATATATATATATATATATGTTTATAAAACATCTTCTTTATCTGTTCATCTGTTGATGGACAATTAATTTGCTTCCATACCATGGCTGCTATACCTAATGTTGCTTCAAACACCAGGGTGCATATATCTTTCTAAATTAGGCTTTTCATTTTCTTCAGATAGATACACAAGAACGAAAAATAAAATGAAATTAGAATATTTTCTCACAACATATACAGAAATAAACTCAAGGTAGATTATTAAAGACCTAAATGTAAGAGTAAAAATCATAAACCTCTTAGAAGAAAATATAGACAGGACACTGACATATTGTAGCAGTACTTTTTGGACCTGTTTCTTAAGACAAAGCAAAGATGAACAAAGGGGACTTAATTAAACTTAAAAGCTTTTGCACAGCAAAGGAAACCATCAGCAAAATGAAAAGACAACATATAGAAGGGGACATTTCTAATATTTGCAAATGACATGACCAATTGTTAATATTTAAAATATATAAACACCTCATACAGAACTCAAGCATTTCTCATGAATATAAGTTAAATAAGTAGGGTGACAATATACAGCCTTGACGTACTCCTTTTCCTACTTGGAACCAGTCTGTTGTTCCATGTCCAGTTCTAATTGTTGCTTCCTGACCTGCATACAGGTTTCTCAATATATATGTGTGTGTGTGTGTGTGTGTGTGTGTGTGTGTATACGTGTATTTGTGCATGTGTGTGTGTATGATTACCACTAGTGCCAATATACATATATTGTATGTACATGTACATACAAGCAGAAGACCTAAGAGACACGGGTTCTATCCCTGGGTCAGGAAGATCCCTTGAAGAAGGAAATGGCAACTCCCTCCAGCATTCTTGCCTGGAGAATTCCATGGACAGAGGAGCCTGGTAGGCTACAATCCTTGGGTCACAAAGAGTCAGACATGACTGAAGTGACTTAGCAAACACACACACATGCAAAAGTGTCACAGGAATTGGAGAAATTTATTTGTAAGAAGTGCAAGATAAGGTGCTTGCCATCACAGAGCCAGACTCCATATAGGGAGAGTATCCATGCATTAATACAAATTTCAAGAAGGTGACAATGTGTCAGAACGAGTAAGTCAGAAAGCACATGCTTCCATAGCTCTGCACAAACTACATGAGCATCAGTACCTGATTGGTCCGTTCTGGATGCAGAGCCTAGACTGAGCATCAGTATCCCTCAGTGAGCCACACACATCTGGACTGTGAAAGAGTCAAAAAGGACCATGAATGAAAGGCAAGTTTAACGCCAGCTTAACCACTGTATATTAGTTGTATGAAGATATGTGATAATAGGGCAGAAAGCCCATAACAGGAGTCAGAGAACACATGGTGCAAATCTTGGTGTACTGGGAGGAAACAGTTGAGTGAGAGGAAACCCCAAGAATGTCTGACTTGGAAAAATCCAGAGAAGAGAAGACAACAGGAGCAAGGGCACATTCCAGAAAATTCAGAATCAAAGATTACAAATGAATACTTCATGCTGAGAAGAATGGTAGTCAGAAATTAAGATCAGATTTTTTATTTTTTTTAAGATCAGATTTTTTTAAAGCCTGCCTTAAAGCTAAAGATTTTAAGCTATATAAAGAAGGAACCATTAAAGATTTTTGTGAAGAAGTATAATTTTTAAAGAGTAGTTTTAAAGAATCTTTTTGGAGACAAATTTATTGGAGCTTATAAATATACACATTTTTAGTTTTCTTTCAGCAATTTAAAAATTGCCAACAGAGAAAGGCATGATAGGGGCTATATGATCTTATTGGAGCAGAATAAACACATAAGTGGCCTTTCCTTGTTTCTGGAACTATATAATAGCAAGCAACTATTTCCAGGAATGAGGATGGCATAGGAATACACAGGTTCTTTTCCAGGTCACCCCACTGACAAAGGTGTAAGCAGACACTGAAAGATGAACTCCCAAGTTCAGCAGGTGCCTAATATGCTACTGGAGAAGAGTGGAGACATAACTCCAGAAAGAATGAAGAGACAGAGCCAAATCAAAAACAATGCCCAGTCGTGGATGTGCCTGGTGATGGAAGGAAAGTCTGATGCTGTAAGAACAATACTGCATAGGAACCTGGAATGTTAGGTCCATGAATCAAGGTAAATTCGAAGTGGTCAAACTGGAGATGACAAGAGTGAACACTGACATTTTAGGAATCAGTGAACTAAAATGGACTGGAATGAGCAACTTTAACTCACGTGAACGGTTTACCTACCGTGGGCAGGAAACCCTTAGAAGAAACCGAGTAGCCCTGATAGTCAATGAAAGAGTCTGAAATGCAGGACTTGGGCCCAATCTCATCAACGATAAAATGATCTCTGTTTGTTTCCAAGCCAAACCATTCAATATCACATCAATTCAAGCCTATGCCCCAATCCGTAATGCTGAAGAGCCTGAACTTGAAAGGTTCTGTGAAGACCTACAAGACTTTATAGAACGAACACCAAAAAAAAAAAAAAAGATGTCCATTTCATCAGAGGGGACTGAAATGCCAAAGTAGGAAGTCAAGATATACCTAGAGAAAGAGGTAAGTTTGAACTTGAAGTAAAAAATGAAACAGGGCAAAGGTTAAGAGAATTTTGTCAAGAGAACACACTGGTCATAGCAAACCTTCTCTTCCAACAACATAAGAGAAAACTCTACACATGGACATCACCAGAAGGTCAATACCAAAATCAGATTGATTATATTCTTTGTAGCCGAAGATGGAGAAGCTCTACACAGTCAGCAAAAAAAAGACAGGGAGTTGACTATGGCTCAGATCATGAACTCCTTACTGCAAAATTCAGACTTATGTTGAAGAAAGTAGGGTAAAGAACTAGACCATTCAGGTATGATCTAAATCAAATCTGTTAAGATTATACAGTGGAAGTGACAAATAGATTCAAGGGATTAGATCTGATAGAGTTTCTGAAGAACTAAGGATGGAGGTTTGTAACACTGAACTGGAGGCAGTGATCAAGATCATCTTCAAGAAAAAGAAATGCAAAAAGGCAAAATGGTTGTCTTAGGAGGCCTTACAAACAGCTGAGTAAAGAAGAGGAGCAAAAGGCAAAGGAGAAAAGCAAAGATATACCCATCTAAATGCAGAGTTCCAAAGAAGAGCAAGGAGAGATAAGAAAGCCTTCCTCAGTGATTAATGCAAAGAAATAGAGGAAAACAACAGAATGGAAAACACTAGGGATCTCTTCTAGAAAAGTAGAGGTACCAAGGGAACACTTCATGCAAAGATGGGCACAATAAAGGACAGAAATGACATGTACCTAACAGAAACAGAAGATATTAACAAGACAAGAAATCACAGGACTATACAAAAAAGAGTTTAATGACCCAGATAACCATGATGGTATGATCACTCAACTAGAGCCAAACATCCTGGAATCTAAGGTCAAGTGTGCCTTAGGAAGCATCACTAGGAACAAAGCTAGTGGAGGTGATGGAATTCCAGCTGAGCTATTTCAAATCCAAAAAGTTGATGTGGTTAAAGTGCTGCACTCAACATGCCAGCAATTTGGAAAACTCAGTAGCGGCCACAGGATTGGAAACGATCAGTTTTCATTCCAATCCCAAAGAAAGTCAATGCCAAAGAATGTACAAACCACCGCACAATTGCACTCATCTCACACACTAGTAAAGTAGTTCTCAAAATTCTCCAAGCCAGGCTTCAACAGTGTGTGAACAAAGAACTTCAAGATGTACAAGCTGGATTTAGAAAAGGCAGAGGAATCAGGGATCAAATTGCCAATATACATTGTATCATAGAAAAAAATGAGAGTTCCAAAAAGCATCTACTTCTGCTTTATTGACTATGCCAAAGCATTTGACTGTGTGGAGCACAGCAAACTGTTGAAAATTCTAAAAATGATGGGGAACCAGACACCTTTGTTGCCTCCTGAGAAATCTATATGCAGGTCAAGAGGCAACAGTTACAACTGGACAGGGAACAATGGACTGGTTCCAAATTGGGAAAGGAGTAGGTTAAGGCTGTATATTGTTACCCTGCTTATTTAACTCACATGAAGAGTACATCATGTGGAAGGCCGGGCTGGATGAAGCACAAGCTGGAATGAAGACTGCCAGGGGAACAGTCTTATAACTTATAACAGTCTTATAAGGGAGAAACATCAATAACCTCAGATATGCAGATGATACCACCCTTATGGCAGAAAGCACAGAACTAAAGAGCCCCTTGATGAAAGTAAAAGAAGAGAGTAAAAAAGCTGGCTTAAAATTCAACATTCAAAAAAGAAAGATCATGGCATCCAGTCCTATCACTTCATGGCAAACAGATGGGGAAACAGTGACAGACTTTATTTTCTTCGGTTCCAAAACCACTGCAGATGGTTACTGTAGCCATGAAATTAAAAGACATTTGCTTCTTGGAAGAAAAGCTATGACCAACCTAGACAGCATATTAGAAAGCAGAGACGTTAATTTGCTGACAAAGTCCACCTAGTCCAGGCTATGGTTTTTCCAGTAGTCATGTATGGATAAGAGAGTTGGACTATAAAGAAAGCTGAGCGCTGAAGAATTGATGCTTTTGAACTGTGGTGTTCGGGAAGACTCTTGAGAGTCCCTCAGACTGCAAGGAATTCCAACCAGTCCATCCTAAAGCAAATCAGTACTGAATATTCATTGGAAGGACTGATGCTGAAGCTGATGCTCCAATACTTTGACCACGTGATGGAAGAACTGACTCTTTGCAAAAGACTCTGAATCTCGGAAAGACTGAAGGCAGGAGGAGATGGGGACAACAGAGGATGAGATGGTTGGATGGCATCACTGACTCGATGGACATGGGTTTGAGCAAGCTCCGGGAGTTGGCGATGGACAGGGAAGCCTGGCATGCTGCAGTCCATGGGATCACAGAGTTGGACACGGCTGAGCGACTGAACTGAAATGAAGACACTGAAACCCATACAGATAGACTGAATGATCTAAGCTTCCAGTGGAAGAGTGTGCTCTGCACACACTGTTACAATGTTCTTCAGTCTGAGAGCTTTTAAGGAGGCTCCGCGGTAGAGATTCCTCTGCAATGCAGAAGCTGCAGGAGATGAGGGTTTGATCCCTGGGTGGGAAGATCCCCTGGATTAGGAAATGGAAACCCACTCCAATCTTCTTGCCTGGAGAATCTCACAGGCTGAGAATCCTGGAGGACTACAGTCCATACGGTTGCAAAGGGTCAGACACGACTGAAGCAACTGAGTGTGAACTTATTTTGTTTTCTCCAATTCTCCTTCAGCTTCTCTCGATGTATGTGTATATATACACACAAACACACACAGATGTGCATATATATATATGCATATATATATGAGTGAGCGAAAGTTGCTCAGTCGTGTCCAACACTTTGTGACCCCATGGACTATACAGTCCATGGAATTCTCCAGGCCAGAATACTGGAGTGGATAGCCATTCCCTTCTCCAGGTAATCTTCCCAACTCAGGGATCGAACCCAGGTCTCTGAGCCACAAGGGAAGCCCTATATGTATGTATACATAAACATATTTGAGATCTCAGATAGTTACATTTTCCAATATGGGTATATATTTTTTTTCTGCTGGGTAATGCAAGTATTTAACAATTCTTAATGTAATTAACTATAAAACAGTATCTTCAACAATATTTAGATGAAGAATGCCCAAGAATTTAGTTGATCAACAAAGTCAATAATTTACTGATAAATAAGAGTCAAGTATTAAAATTCCAGAATACTTGAATATTGTACAAAACTTAGGTCTTTGTTTCAAAATCCTCTTCCTGAAGAGACTAAAGCATACAAAGATTATTAGACTGAAATTGAGTCAAACACCTAGAGAGAGCTTAGCCATCTTTGACCAAAGCATGTTCTGTCATAAAGGATGCATAATGGATACTATTGGTTATAAAATTCATATGCAAATGCTTTCATTTCTTTTTTGGTGAAAAACAGAAAGAACACTGTTGTCTAGCTAAGTAATCTTTCAAAACATTGGTTATATATGAATATTATAGTTGGAATACTAAGAAAGTCAGAAATGCATATGGTATATGCCAACTAAGTTTATTGAATCTGGAATAGATAAATACATGTATACACCTGTAAATAACACAAATGCATATATAATTTCTAAAATGACATGGATTAAAAAGTGAAAACACACTGAAAAATTACATTTTCCCAGAGGATATTATGTCTAAAATAAATGATGGAGAGTAAATGTAAGACAGAGAACATGTATAACCTTATAAACTATCTTACAGTAGCCATTTATGGATATGAGTTTTGGCCTATAAAGAAGGCTGAGCACTAAAGAATTGATGCTTTCAAACTGTGGTGCTAGAGAAGACTCTTGAGTGTCCTTGGAATGCAAGAAGATCAAGCCAGTCAATCCTGAAGGAATCAGTCCTGAATATTCATTGGAAGGACTGATGCTAAAGCTGAAGCTCTAATACTTTGGCCTCCTAACGTGAGGAGCTGACTGATTGGAAAAGACCCTGATGCTGGGAAAGATTGAGGGCAGGAGGAGATGGAGACAACAGAGGATGAGATGGTTGGATGACATCATCAACTTAATGGATATGAGTTTGAGCAAACTTCAGGAGATAGTGAAGGACAAGGAAGCCTGGGGTGCTGTAATCCATGAGATCGCAAAGACTCAAACATGACTGAGCAACTGAAGAAAAAAAACAAAGCTATCTTATTTGAAATTTATGAAACTCAGTACATGTGCAACTTCCTCTCAAACAATCTTTAGAACACATTGCACATTCTGTTCATTTTAACTACTATATGTCTGGCAATATTTTTATAAAATTCATTACCCATGTATGAACATTACAGAGGTAATCAATTTCAGTTCAGTTCAGTCACTCTGTTGTGTCCGACTCTTTGCAACCCTGTGAACCACAGCACCCCAGGCCTCCCTGTCCATCACCAACTCCCAGAGTCCACCCAAATCCACGTCCATTGAGTCAGTGATGCCATCCAAACATCTCATCCTGTCGTCCCCCTCTCCTCCTACCCTCAATCTTTCCCAGCATCAGGGTCTTTTACAATGAGTCAGCTCTTTGCATCAGGTAGCCAAAGTGTTGGAGTTTCGGCTTCAACATCAGTCCCTCCAATGAACACCCAAGACTGATCTCCTTTAGGATGGACTGGCTGAATCTCCTTGCAGTCCAAGGGACTCTCAAGAGTCTTCTCCAACACCACAGTTCAAAAGCATCAATTCTTTGGTGCTCAGCTTTCTTTATAGTCCAACTCTTTGCTCAAATAAAAGAAGGGAAGAGTGAACAAAAGGAGTATTTTATGTAAGACATCTGAAAAGTTAAGGTTTATTTTATAATTGAGGTTTAGATATGTTGAGTCAATGTTCAAGGTCTTAATGCTAATAAATGGCAGAATCATTAATAGTCACTTCCTCGTGTGCACATCAACTTTTTTCCTATTTATTAAATCACCTCCCACTTTTAGCTTAATAAGAGAAACACAGACTTTTTAAATATCTGCTTTGCAATTGTAACATAAACATTATTGGAAAATATTGAAAAATAAAGAGTTCTAATAAAAACAAAACAAAGGTTACTAATGTATCCACTAGTAATATGCAGCTTCTACTATGGGGTTTCTCTCCATATATTTATTTAATTTTACATATTAGGAGACATTCTATAGATACCTCTTTAAAACACATATTCCCCTTTTTTAGACAATTTCACATGCCAATAGTATTATTCCAGGTCAATATTTTAATGGATTCATTTATTTATTTAAATGCATATTATCAGATATTTGTCATTTCTAACTGTTATTAACAACAATGCTATGATGAATGCACTTTCTGCCACCCTTTTATGAATATCTCTAATTAATTTCTTGTAGAAATTCAGAGAGAATTCGTTCAGTTGAAAAGAGAAACATTTCCCTAACTACTGACATATTGCTATATTAACACCTTCTCCTTAGCCTCACAGACTCAATGGACATGAATCTGAGCAAACTCTGAGAGATAGTGAAGGAC
Organism: Cervus elaphus; assembly: GCF_910594005.1. Lineage (NCBI taxonomy): Eukaryota > Metazoa > Chordata > Mammalia > Artiodactyla > Cervidae > Cervus > Cervus elaphus. The sequence continues at coordinate 82,255,211 of NC_057815.1, read as the reverse complement.
AGGCAAGCCTGGCATCCTGCACTCCAGGGGTCACAGAGAGTCAGCTATGACTTAGCAACTGAACAACAGCAAACGACCTTCTCGATGTTTTTACCCATTTAGATTCTCAAGAATACAATATGAAAGCATCCATAGCCCATTCCAAATTATTACTAAAACTAGATAAGAACTTTATAACAACAAATAATAAGTTTTTCCAGTCTTATGTGAAAAAAAAAAAAAAACTACCTTAGAGATTGAACTGGCATTTCTTTGACTACTAGCAATGATGGGAATGTTTTCACTGATTTATTGATTTTTTGTGTGTGTGTATCTTCTTTATAATAGAATAATTTAAGCCTAGCTATTTATCTATTGGGGTTTTCAGCTTATTCATTAAACAGAGTTTTCAGACATGAAAAGCCTTTTTAGGGTGTGTTTGCTCCCGTCTCCAGTTTTAGACTTTTATCTTGGTAATTAATTTTATAATCAGATGACTTATGTTTAATGTAGTTAAATGTGCAAACATTTTGAACTTTTCATGTATGTTTGGCAAAGACTTCACCAGAATTTAATTAAATATCTCCATCTCTTTCTACATTTTCTAGTTCTTTTTTGTTTACACTTTTAGATTCAAATATTTAACATAGGTTGGAAACAGCAACCAACTCCAGGATTCTTGCCCGGAGAACTCCATAGACAGAGGAGCTTGGTGGGCTGCAGTCCATGGGGTCACAAAGAGTCAGACACAACTGACAGACTGTTGATGATGATGATGTTTGCCATAATGCGATTTTTTTTTGTTTTTCTCCTGATATTGTTAGGCAATATCCCAATTGTCTAGGCTCACTGAGTGCTCATCGTAATATATTGTTTATCTTATTTAATTTTCTATCACTATGTGTTAGAAAGTCTTGTGACCCAATTATGCTTATTACACAAAATTATTAAGTGATTCATTCCAGAGCTTTCTGAAGGACAAAAATAACTCAGGCTATAAGAGAAACAAAATAAGGCTAGTGCTAACTGTCCTAATAAAATGTGTAGATGCCCCTGCACATACTATGAGACAAGCTTGTTCTAAACTTAGTAAACATGTAATTTCAGGTCCTTAAATATCCTTATCAGGTAAATAGTATACACACCCTGATTATAGATTAAATAACAATACTGAGGCAAAAAGTCACACAAATAAAAATGGATAGAAGTAAGATTCAAAAAGAAGCAAGGTGACACCACTGGCTATACTATGAATCATTACACTGTATTTTCCCATAAGTAAAGAAAACAAAGGAAAGAAGAAGACAAGGAGGAGGAAGTGGGAGGGAAGGAAGGGGCGGGGGGGGGGAAGAGAAAAGGGAGGGGGAAGGGGAAAAGGTTAGAGCAGAAAGTGAAGACAGAAGAGTAGAGGGGGAGAGAGGTTGAGGGAGAGAGGGAGGAGGGTGAGAGGTGAGGGGAAGAAAGGACTGGGATGGCTGAGACTAATGGGAGACTGAGAGGAAGAGGAGAAAAAAAGAAATGAAGAAATACACACAGTAGGAACATGTCCTTTCAGAACTGTTTTGATTTTTTTTTTCCTTGCATAGTCTTTAAAAGACAAACACTAGAACTAGCTAATTTGAAAAATGAAGTATATTCACAGGTAAGTACGGCCAAAGGTAAAGAGCAGCATTCTCCAAGAGACCCAGGAACTGTAAAATACTAGTGACCTTATATCCCCAAAGGTGCTTAAATGTATGATGACTGGGGTCGCATTAAATTAAATTCTTTCCCTAAAGTTCACAACAGATATTTTAATGCATCAGCACCATATCGAAAGTGATTAGCGAGGAGCTAACTATAGAATCTCACACCAGCTTTTCTCAGACATATTTCTATTCAAAAACAATAATACTTTCAAATACCATACTACATATTAGAAGTTGAAACAAAGATAGAGTCATAGAAAAAAAGCTCTAGAATAAAAGTTAATGTAAAATTCTCAGATTGATATTATATTTTGATATATACACCACATAAACACATGTGTGTGCCCACAGGCATGCATATATACCTTCTATCCCAGAATTTATATATCAACTGTTGGTACAATATCTTTGATACTGACTTTGAGTAACTGAAGAATTTACTGAAGACAGGAAAAATCACTTGAAGCAATTCAAAGCTGAAGAAAGTCAAAAAAATTCAAGTATTCAATATTAAGATTTCCAAGATAGAAATAGAGAGGGGGTTCCAAAGGAAGGTAGTTAAATGAAATTTTGATATGACTTATTTCCCAGAATGGCAACTCATTAATTGATTAATGAGGGTTAATTAAAAGGGTTAATTATATCTTTTGAATTTGTTTCCTATCACTTCACTTTACATATCCCTAGTGATATCAATTTACTTTCCAACCTATACACAAACTAGTAAAATGCAACGGCCAGTTTATGCACCTACCTTCATAACCTCTGATGTCGGCCCCACCTAAAAGTTTCCCCATGGTGCTGGAAAAGTGCATACAATTTTCTAAAAGATCTGCACTTTGCTTCACCCCAGGTATTGAAAATACAAAAGCTATTTGCAGAAGGATTGAGAGTATCTGAGCTCTTTAGATATTTTCTTGTCTGAAACTTGTTATAAATTCAGGTCAGAAAAGCTAGTGTAATATTAGAATTGAAAAGAGCAACAGTGTTTTGACATTGTATATCTTGGCATAAACCTTGCCTCATTCACAGTATGAGATGTCATGAAACTCAACTCAGCATAACATAAAATCAAGTCGGTTAAAGGAGTTCAAACAGCAAACACCTAGTGTCTCTGGTGACCAGCATCTAGTTATGCAACAAGTCTGTGACACAATAAAATCATCAGGCCAATATTCATGCAATATTTATTGTGCACCTGCTATGTGCCAAGGACTGTATCAAGGACACATAAATTAATGCAGCATTTCTCATTTTCAAGGAGGGAATGAGCTGACAAATAGCATTTACTGAAAAGCCAGACACTAACCTGAGCATTTTACACAAATTGTTTCTAAAATCTCCCATGGGGCTTCCCTGGTGGCTCAGATGGTAAAGAGCCTGCCTGCAACACGGGAGACTCAGGTTCAATCCCTGGGTGGGGAAGATCCCCTGGAGAAATAAATGGTAACCCACTCCAGTAATCTTGCCTGGAGAGTTCCATGGACAGAGGAGCATGGTGGGCTATAGCCTACGGGGTGGCAAAGAGTCGGATAAAACTGAGCGACTAACAGATTCACTTTCATTAACTTCATGAATTTGATTATATTATTATTTTACAGAGGTATAAAGATTATCCCCAAAATGCCGACAGAATTATCTAAGGCACTTAACCAGCAAGTGGCTGACAAATATTTAGAACAAACTGCCTTAACCACTAAATTTTAATGCTTTGAATTAGAATATTTCCGCTTCATCCACTGAAAGAGACAACCCCAAAATGCAAGAAATCAATTCACTGTGCTATGCACTTTGCGCATATGTATACAAATTACTACATGAGAGTAAAGAGGAGGGCATGGAATTATGCCCTGAGACTGTTTTGGAGCAAGGAATGGGGTTTTACCTGGGTCTCAGGCCTTGAAATCTAGCCTTACCTTTCTGGGGCCTGGCACGGATTGGCACCCCTCCTGGACAAGCTGTAAGTGACGGGGCAGCAACAACGACGGAGGTTGTAGGACAGACTGACCAGTCGGCCTCCTGCAGCTCACGGCCAGGCAGCAGTTATCTGTCTGCGGATTTCCAGCAAAACACGGCGAACACAGAATCGCTGTGCCGAACGAGGACAAGATGAACCGGCTCAGCGGCCCTGCACATCCGGGGCAGCGTGCGGGCTGGGTGCAGGTCTATGACGTGTGACGTGAAGGATGCTGGGAGGAGGGGCCACAGCTGGACCAGTCCATCCTAACCTAACAGCCTGCGCGCATGCTCACCCGTATCTCCGGCCACCTGACAGAAACCCTGACCGCAGACAGGCCTGCCTGGACCTGGCCTCTGAGTTGATGGACCCTGGCGCTTTACTCCCGGCGGCCCTTCCTTCCGCCGGAACTTGAGGCTTCTGCCACCCTTCCTCCTCACCAGCTTGTCAGCCCGCACGCTGCAGGTATTTTCGGGGTTTTGCAGCCCTGTGGCTGTGGTTACCCTACCACATGGGAAACTTCAGGAAGGGTTCTGGTGCTCTGAAGGGGTTTACCATGTTGCCTCTCCTCCGCTTTGATGGGGTGCTGCCGCAGAAGGGTTTGACCTTCCTGCTCCCTGGTCTAGTACCTGCCGGACTGAAAAGGTTCCCTTCTCCCAAGACACCAGAGTATTGTCCCCCAGGCGAGGGGATTGAGGCACCTATCTCCCCTCCCATAAGCATGGCGTAAGCGAGGTGAGCCCATCATCTGCCCCATAGCTAGGGGCTTAAGTGACTATGAGCTACCAGAGATCAGAGAGGGAGCAGAGATATGCACATGACCTGAGGCTTGTTCTAGTCACTAAAAAGCATCCCCTACAGTTGGGCTTTTCTAACCCCATGTTGTTGATAAATAAAATAAATGACTTTGCACAGGGACACAAGTACACCCACACACAAACCAGCACAACAAACAAAAACCGTATTTTCCAGGAGAAAGTAGCAGCTTATTAAAAGCATGGCCTAGTTAAGGAAACACAAAAGAATTCTCTTTGTATTATAAGAAGGAAAGAAAAAACAAGCATCACGCTAGAAATACAGATAGGGCCAGAGAGTGAAAGGCCTTAGAGGCCATTTGAAACAAACATGAACTTTTTTGGTTTTCTATAGGAAATGAGGGAGTCAGATATGTTTTTAATATGCATGCTAAGTCTCTTTGGTCGTTTCCGACTCTGTGCAACCCTGTGAACTGTAGCTTACCAGACTCCTCTGTCCATGGGATTTCCCAGGCAAGAATATTGGATGGCTGCCATGCCCTGCTCGAGGGGATCTTCCAGACCCAGGGATTGAACCCACGTCTCTTACGTCTCCTGCATTGGTAGGCTGGTTCTTTACCACTAGTGCCACCTGGGGAGCCCATGTTTTTAATATGGGGGAGACATAAACGTATCAGCATTTATTGACATTTTAAAAAATATTCTTTAAACACGGTAATTGTTTCTCTTGTAAAACTTTATATTTACTTGTAAATATTTTGGCACCATTGATTTTCACACAATGAAAATAGCTGAGGTGGATATGTGTGGCAGGGGGGATATTTGGGATCAAATGTTTGTGAAATATTTCACAAATGCAACACTTTACCTGCAAGAAAACAGGAAATTTCCTTTGAGAAAGTGAGTGTGGTAATGTCTTTGTTGCTTTTGAGTTTCAAGTAAGACATTGAAATCAGTTGATCATTCTTAGGTAGTAGTGTGACACAGAGACAGATGTTTCGAGATGACTGCACTCTTCTTTTTCACTAGTTGAAAGAAGGAACATACAATTTTCTACCTTTTGTGTATATAAGAAGGAAAATAGGAAAAAAAAGTTGTGTTTTATTTATTCTGCTGGTTTCCCCTTTTATAACAAAGCTATTTATAAGACTTTAAATGAACCCTGATGCAACAAAGTACTGTTCTAGAAACTTTAGATATTGTCCTAGTTCACTGAAAGTACTTTTTTATCTTACTCCAAACATGGTAATGGTAGCATTTAATTTCTTTTATTTTTACCACTTTGTAACTGATGGTGCTCAAATTTCCTTAGGTGTTTGTTCTCCTGATTTTAGGTTCTCTCTTTTATTTCAAAAACAGTACTGTTTCCAACTTTTCTATAATACTTAATATTTTCTAATTTCGGTCTGTTGTGAAATTTGATAATCAGGCCATTTACACTTGGAATGAGTTTATTTTTATTTATTTTAGCTAAGGAATTTATTTATTTATTTATTTTATTTATTTTAATTGGAAGCTAATTATAATATCATATTGGTTTTGCCATACATTGACATGAATCTGCCATGGGTGTACATGACATTTTAAATGAGTTTTATAAAAAAAACATACAAATTCAAGATAATTTCACTACATATTCTTGTAAAATAATGCATTGCAGTTAATTGGTTGAGAGAAGATAAAATGCATGCATACATATATGTATAGAGGGGTGTGTGTGTGTGCGCACGTGCGCACTTTCTGTAATCCTTCCCAGTTACCACTTTTCAACTGAGTGGATTTTTCAGTGATCATTTGGTATACATTGGAAGTAAAGCCCATATTTACTTTGTGAAAAAACTAAATAAGAGCGAGTGCCATTTTATGTTTCTGTACTTTTATTTCACTTGTTTTTCAGTGCATACAAAAAGAACACATTAAGAAAAATATTAAAATTTCATGAGATGAAGAAATATATATATAATGAAAAGGTCCATATCTGGCCTTCTTGCTACCCTTATTCCATAGCAACCACTGAGTCTGAATCTTTGAATATATTCAGAAAGATTTTATGTATCAATTTATAAATATCATTATTAACTATATCTATTGAGTGATTTTTAAAATATGTGATTGGTAACAAAGTAAATAAGTGGTTCTTCAGCTACTTCTATTCATTTAATATTTTATCTTAGTAATTATCTAACATTAGTGCAAACATTGAGTTGTTTATAGTGACTTTTTAACATTATTTAAAACTTGGTTCCATATGGACTTTAATTTGGTATCAGTCAGTCAGTCAGTTCAGTTGCTCAGTCGTGTCTGACTCTTTGCAACCCCATGAATCGCAGCACGCCAGGCCTCCCTGTCCATCACCAACTCCCAGAGTTTACTCAAACCCATGTCCATTGAGTTGGTGATGCCATCCAACCATCTCAACCTCTGTCGTCCCCTTCTCCTCCTGCCCCCAATCCATCCCAGCATCAGAGTCTTTTCCAGTGAGTCAACTCTTCACATCAAGTGGCCAAAGTATTAGAGTTTCAGCTTCAGCATCAGTCCTTCCAATGAACACCCAGGACTTATCTCCTTCAGGATGGACTGGTTGGATCTCCTTGCAGTCCAAGGGACTCCCAAGAGTCTGCTCCAATACCACAGTTCAAACCCATCAATTCTTCAGCACTCAGCTTTCTTCACAGTCCAACTCTCACATCCATACATGGCCACTGGAAAAACCATAGCCTTGACCAGACGGACCTTTGTTGGCAAAGTAATGTCTCTGCTTTTGAATAGGCTATCTAGGTTGGTCATAACTTTGCTTCCAAGGTGTAAGCGTCTTTTAATTTCATGGCTGTGATCACCACCTACAGTGATTTATAGGATAACATAATTATCCATTTATAATGTTTTAGTGGAAAGAGTACCCAGCCTGATGATAGGTGTATATAAATAGTTAAGAACAAAATCATGTACCCTCAATTTATGAAGAATTTATGACCATATGCTTGAATTTCAAAGGAATATTTTATTAAAATTAATAATTTTATTAAATATATGTAAGTATTACTGGAAATGACCATAAGTTTCTCTTCTGTACAAATTTGTGCTTTTGATGTATAAAAATGATAATGACTTACATTAAAAGGTCTATTTGCAATGAACCATCCTTGCATTTTTGTAATTAGTCTCATAAGGACATCTGGTTTCTTCACTGTGATGCTAAACTGAAATGTTTATCAATATATGTTTCAGATTTTTGAATTATTATGTGTTTGTTTAATTTTACTTATCTCTGTATGGACTTTGTAAAAAGTTTTGGGTAGATTAAAACCTATGCTGAAAAAAAATAAATAAAACCTAGGCTGTAGCTATTTTTGAATACTTATACTTCCTTATTTAACTATGCCTTGGATTTCATTAGAATTACCTGTTTTTTCAAGTTTGGTAGTAATTTTGAATCACCAGGATCTATATTTTGGGGAGTTTTGTTTATACTAATTTTTGGTTTTATTGGGTCACAATTACTAAATATTTCTGGGTATTAACTTTCTTTTGGAATTTATTGAATTTTTACTTGATGCTTAATATACGGAATTGAGTTTTATGACTCCTGCATACATATTTGAAAAAAAAATCTGTAGTCTCTGTATATGGGAAACTATTTTCAAAATGTCTTAATTATATCAATGTAAATAATTATGTCCCAGGGCTCATATAGTTTTATTTATTTTTGTTCCATTTGATCAATCATGATGTGAACAAGATGACTTTAATTATATGGTAAATACCATATTTTATTTTCCTTATATTGCTGTAATTTATTTTTATTTTGTAAGTATTGATCTATGTGGTTTGGTACATATACATTCACCTTGTGCTGTGCTGTGCTTATTTGATCAGTCGTGTCCAACTCTTTGTGACCCCGTGGACTGTATATAGCACGTCAGGCTCCTCTGTCCATGGGCATTTTCCAAGCAAGAATACTGGAGTGGCTTGCCATGCCCGCCTCCAGGGGATCTTCTCAACCCAGGGATCGAACCCAGGTCTCACGCATTGCAGGTGGATTCTTCACCATCTGAGCCACCAGGGAAGCCAATACATTCACTTTATTGTAAGGCAATTCCACCTTTTCTATATAAAATAATATATTCTGCCCAGTTGAATGAAATAGTTATCTTAGATGTGTGATAACTTTATGCAGCTAATCTTGCTAACTCGTTATATTCTTTATAATTTTATTTATTTACTTATTTACTTTTGGCTGTGCTGGGTCTTCATCACTGTGCAAGGTTTCTCTGGTGGCAGAGAGTGGGCACTGTTTCCTATTACAGCTTCTGTGTGCAGGCTTCTCACTGCGGTGGCTTCTCTTATTGCAGAGCACAGGCTCTAGAGCACTCATTCTTCGGTAGCTGCAGCTCCTGGGCTCTAGCGCGCAGGCTCAGTAGTTTTGGTTCACGAGCTCAGTTGCTCTGCAGTGTGTGGCATCTTCCTGGATCAAGAATCAAACCTGTATCTTCTGCATTTGCAGGCAGATTCATTATCACTGCGCCACCAGGGAAGCCCCCTGCTGTTACTTTTCTTGTGAGTTGTAGGATAGTCTTTCAACCATCTATTTAGGTCTTTTAATTTTCAAAATGTTTTATGAAGTTACGTATTTTAGTGTATTTTGCTCTTATATCTGTAATAGGGTTTTTGTTTTTTTGTTTTTCAACTCTGATTTTACTGACCTCCACAGCTCATATTTCCTCCCCGGTTTACTGAGCTTAGCTCTACATGGTGGCTTTCACTGCAGGGTATCTGTTCTTCTGTGCCTCTCCAACTCACCATTTCATGCAAATATATCATGTCTATTTAATTTGATTTTAGCCTGATCTTCCTGGTACTTGAGGGTTTTTGTTTTTGTTTTTGTCACTGTATGTTTAGACAGACTTGCAAAACCAGTGTATATAGATTTTATGTATTTTTCAAAATTGATGTATAATATCCTTAACATAATTTAAATAATTTGATATGAAGCATGAAATCATAATTTATTACATTTTCTCAAAGCTCTGCAAAGATGAAACATTTTTAATTTATTACATTTTGTTGAAACTCTGTAAAGAAAAATTTTAAGTATTCAAGCCAGGTAAGATTTGAAAGTGGAAGTTTTTCTGGGACAAAAATATAAAGCAGGACTTCCCTGGGTAAACTGGGGTGTATTGTTACCTAGTTTGAAGATGCTTGATGAAGAACATTTCTTTGGTGAAACAAGTCTATCAGGTGGTAATACTTTTGATTTCACTCTCGATGAATATCAAGCATTGAGTTTACCTCTTTATGCAACCAGCTCTCTTATTTGTAATGCAATTTTCTGTTACTATTTTGTTTCCAAGTAGGCTTTCCTGCCACAAATGGAATGCGTGTTTATCTAAGTGACACGTCTTTCCAGCTCATCACACAAGTTATTTGTCAGTGTAAATAAGTGATTTGCTTTTTTGACATACAATTTATCCTTTTAGGGTTTAGGGTAGCTAGATCAATTCCTTAATTGCTTCTGGTGATTTGATGTAATTTAGTTGCCAAGGTTGAACATGTGAGGCCAGGGACCTTAGTATATTCACAGAATAATGAGTAGAACCATAATGTTGGATCAGAGCCCATGAAGTTCAATTTTGACAACATCCGTGATCCAAATGTGTTGAAGAATAATTCCCATAATTGCAGCCAGGGGGTACTAAGTGATGTCCCTTCATTTCCACGAAGCATTAACAGAAAAAACATACCCTAGGTTTCAAACTGTCATTGGTGTTCCTCACTGCCATTGTACGAAGTGCCATTGATGAAACACCATTTTTTTCTGTATTTCTTTCCCTGTAGACTATGGTCTCTGAAAATCTAATGAAGTGTCTTTTCTTTCTCTTTATTTTCTCAGTTCTCCATTCATTGCACATATTTTCAGAACTCATTCTTGCCTCATTCATCTATGAAAAGTGAGTAGCTCAATACACTCGGAGGTTTAGGCGCACTTCTTTTTTATTGCATTCTTGGTAGTTCTTATCCTCTGTCCACATGTTAAGTGACAGATAGTGATGGTGGAGGTAATCTGCATATCTTGATTCTAAAGCAAAGTAAACAGGCTGTCATAAAAATATGGAATTGAATAAATGACAAACTAAACTCTCTCTCTGCAAGCAATTATTTCTAAACCTCAGATCTACTAATCTGCAATTTTGAAGGCTGGGAGAAGTGCTCGTTTGTGGCTCAATCAATTTACAACAGAAATCCACATGACTATGCAGACAGCTGAGGGAAAATGTTTCTTTTCTCTGAACAGATGACAGATATCAATTCTCATATTTATTGGATCTCAATTTTTAACAACAATAGTATATTATGCAATTATCTATATCATCGAACAATAGCTTCATAGACTGGTATAACAGTGTTTTCATACAGTAATGCAATGGTAAATAAATGAGCAAAATAATGGCTTTCACAGAAAGGTAGATGAGTCCCATTAAGCAGATACTTGATAAAAGAATTTTGACTCTACATAGGATTGTGTCTCCTAAATAATATATTTAATTGGTGCAGTATCTTACCATTGATAAATACCTTTATTTATCTTTTTAAAAAATGACTGCATAAGAATAGCACAGGAGAAATAAAACCCAACACACAGTAATTCTATTACATTATGTAATAATTCTAAGTACAGACAAGTAAATTTATTTTGAAGAGCTGTCATGAGCCGTAATTAATATTTGATCCCTTTTAATCTTCAACTAATGAGATTGCAATTATTTCCATTTTAGCTTCTGGAAAAATTAAGTTCAGAGTTAGGAAATACTTATCCAAGATGATACTTAGATAGTGACAGAGTCAAGGTTCAGAAACATCTCAGTCAGATTCCAAAGCCTAGATATATTCAGCTGTATCACCTACACCAACTGAATCATGTTGAATCCAAGCCATGCTTCAGATTGTGCCATAATTTACTAGTTATAAAATGTAGTCATCTCATCATTGTTCCATCGACATAAATTTATTAATGGAAAGAATCCTAAATGTCTCATTCCTTCAAAATTTTTCAAAATTAAATTAATTTTATTTGTGTACTTTATTGAAATCCAATTCAGCCATTAGTAGTGATGTCGATATTGTGCATATAGGTGAATCTACACTGTTCTTACTGTTTATGTGGCTCCTTAAAACAGTGAATTTATATTATTATGACATAAAATTAGAGAAGTCTAAAAATAGAAAGCTTTAAAATTGTACAAAACTTGCATTTTCTAGATACACTTATTTTGAGAAAGTAAGGTGATTTACCCAACATTTGATGGGAAGAGGGAAATTTTATTTTAAAACAAACTTTCATAATTCTAATTTGATATGAGGTATATTCAAATTTTCTTAATCTAAAAAAAAAATATTTAGCTAAAGTAGGAATTTAATTTTGGACGACCAGCATATTGCTTAACTTATAATGATACATGTCTTACGAGGAAACTGTCTTATAAATTATGACTCCTGTATGTCTTTCTGCTTACTTTTGAATTGCTATGAGTTGTCTAGTACTTTCCATTATGTTGAGCAATGTTTATACTACAAACTACAGTTATACAGAAACATAGGTGTTCAAATTTGGTACAAAATAAGTCTAGTTTTGTGGTTGTGGTGCTGGTGCTGGTCGCTAAGTCGTGTCCGACTCCCTGCAGCAACATAGACTAGAGCCCACCAGGCTTCCCTGTCCATGGGATCTCTCAGGCAAGAATACTGGAGTGGGTTGCCATTTCCTTCTTCAGTTTTGTGGTACACATATGCAAGACTGTGGAATTGTTCATGTAATTGAAAGGGACATTTCTTGCCTACATAGTTACATGCATGCTACAGTGGAGACATAGGAACAAGTTCTTCATGTTTACCATTGAGGCAGAGAGCACTTTGAGCTACTGGAAATATTGAATGACTTAAGCCTTTCTCTCAAGAGTGAACTTCATGGTTTTCTTCATTAGAGAGTGGCACTACACTAAAGAGAACTAATTCCAAGGAGAGTTGAGTAGAACAACACATGGTAATATACTTTACTGCATGGAAAGTGTTCTTCTAAGCCTTTTCTATATAACTCATTTTAGCCACCAAGCAATACTATAAAACTATATTTTTATCACCCCACTTTATGGATAAATAAATGAAGTACACTGAGGATAATAATATGCTTGCTTAACTTACAGTTGCTCCATTGTTTTCCTTGAACATTTTAAAAATCAGTCCATTTTAAATACCCCTAACTCAATCTTTTTTGAATGTTGTTTGCAAACAGAAAAGTTGCATGTGACCTTCACATTGCCTAGCTGTTTAAATATGTTTTATAGATGAAGTTGAAACTGACAGCAGATGGTGGTTGGAGAGAGTCCAATATTTTCCCTTTCTCCTCCATGTAATAGCAATTTTTAGTGTCTTCTCCTCACTCAGCACATTTACCCCACCCGTCAGAATAATTTTCCAAGAAATTTTACTAATCAAGCTATTTTTGCAAACGTGTACTTGGTATATGTCTATATAATGTGAAACAGATTTAAAGCACGTATTTACCTGGTTGATCAATAATTTCTGTTTTGTATTCTCATAAACATCTCCACTGCTTTTGCTCTTATCTTTATCATCACTAGATTTTAAGTCTTGGAAGGAAAATTATGACCAACCTAGACAGCATATTAAAAAGCAGAGACATTACTTTGCCAACAAAGGTCCGTCTAGTCAAGGCTGTGGTTTTTCCAGTGGTCATGTATGGATATGAGAGTTGGACTATAAAGAAAGCTGAGCACAGAAGAGTTGATGCTTTTGAACTTGGTGTTGGAGAAGACTCTTGAGAATCCCTTGGACTGCAAGGAGATCCAACCAGTCCATCCTAAAGGAGCTCAGTCCTGGGTGTTCATCAGAGGGATTGATGTTGAAGCTGAAACTCCAATACTTTGGCCACCTGATATGAAGAGCTGACTTATTGGAAAAGACCCTGATGCTGGGAAACATTGAGGGCAGGAGGAGAAGGGGACGACAGAGGATGAGATGGTTGGATGGCATCACTGACTCAATGGATATGGGTTAGGGTGAACTCTGGGTGTTGGTGATGGACAGGGAGGCCTGGCATGCTGTGGTTCATGGGGTCTCAAAGAGTCAGACATGACTGAGCGACTGAACTGAACTGAAGATTTTAAGTGATCATTTAAAATGTGGTAATTTATTGTAAATTATTTAATTCTATAAGGACTCTAAAAGTTACGTGAAGTATTGCCTCTTCATTTCAGAAAAAAGAAAAATGTTATCAGCTCTTTAGAGATTTTGTAAGCTTCGATGATGATAAGGCTGCAAACAGACTTTTTTTGGGGGGGTAACTTTTTATTTTATATTGGAGTATAGTTGGAGAAAGAAATGGCAATCCACTCCAATATTCTTGCCTGGAGAATCCCTTGGACCGAAGAGCCTGGCAGGCTACAGTCCATGGGGTCACAAGAGTTGGACCCGACTTAGTGACTACACCACCACCACCACCATAGTTTATTAAAAATGCTGTGAGGGTTTCAGGTATACAGCAGACTGATTCAGTTGTATTTATACATGTAATCTATTCTTTTTCAAGGTCCTTTCCCATTTAGGTTGTTAGGTAATATTGAGCAGAGTTCCTTGTGTTATACAATAGGTCCTTGTTTGTTATCCCTTTTAAATATAAAGTGTATACCTGTCAACCCCATACTCCCTAACTATCCCTTTCTCCCCACCTCTCTCCTGGTAACCATAAATTCTTTAAGTTTGGGAGCCTGTTACTATTTTGTAAAAAGTTCATTTCTATTGTTGCTTTTTAGATTCCACATATAACATATGATATTTCTCTTTCTCTGAGTGACTTACTTCACTCAGTATAACAGTCTCTAGATTCATTCATGTTGCTGCAGGTAACAGACAATATTTTTTATGTGGCAGTTTAAATACTCTTTATCACTAAGAATGGTACAAAGTCATGACTGGTGTTTTAAAAGGAAGTAAAAATTCTCTTTCAAAAGACAAATGTAAAAAATTAAATTAAGTTGAGAAATTATACTCTGACCTTACTTTTAGCAATTTTAATCTGAAAATATGTTAACATATAAACAAAATGTTGGATATCCATTAATTATAAAAGATTGTATGAAATAAGGGACATGAATGATATTTTATTCTTAATTGGTAGTTTTTAAAATTATGTATTGCACAATGATGATGTAGAATATAAAACAACCAACTGATAAATACTAAGTAAAATTTAAGCTCTTGGTAAACAAAGAAAAAAGATGTTTTGATTTGAAATTTGAATAAAACTGTGTACTGTTTCATTTAATAACTTTATAAAGTACATTTGATTCCCCATTAAATAAAAGAAATACTTTATAAAATTTGCCTAACCAAATGTGTAACAATATACATGAACTACTATTTATTTATAAAGACTGTTTCACACATCATGATTCAGAGCTCTCTTAAAAAATACTGTAGGTTTTTTATTTTAAACGGAGGCTGTCACTGCAAATCAACAATCTTTACATTAAATAATGTCTCACGAATCTAAAACCACTGCAAAGAACATTAAATTTTTAATTTGGAAAGTTATAATACGTATATAATTATGCGTGCAATGTGTGCCAGTTAACCATTGTCCCCTAACAAAATACTGATGGCCTACAATTTATCCTTCCTCCCTTCAGTGGAGAGAACCAAAAAAGAAGGTTATGGATGGGAGAGGGAAGAAATTCGTGTCTGTGATTGAAACGACCAAAAAAGATGTACAGGGATAACATTAGAATATTCTAGACAAATGAATGGTATTGCCAGAAATCCTCAAGTTGTACATTTGTGCTTATAAGAATACATGGAATTGATACAAAAGTGATTTTTGCCACAGAGCTCAAATACTTATTTAATAAGAAATCAATAAGACATGTGTGTATTACACTTAGTTGTCATACCCCCTTAGGCTCCTCTTAGTTGTGACAGTTTCTTAGACTTTTCTTCTTTTTGATGAATTTGACAACTTTAAGGAGCAGTCATCAGATACTTTGTAAAATGCCCTTCAATAAGCAATTTTTCTGAGGTTTTTCTACATGACTACATACGGACATTTTAATCAAAAGACTACAGAATGCAAATGTCATTTTTATTACCTCATACCAGGGTACATGCAGTTAACATGACAACACTTTTAATACTGACCTTAACCATCTGGAATCAATAGTGTTTGTCAAAAATTCTTCATTGTAAAGTTATGCATTTTCCCCTTCTTTATTTTTACTGCTTAAGAATATTATAAAGTTTGGATGTACCAGTTTGTATAGCCAGTCATGCATTGAAAGACACGTGATTGATTTCCAGTTCTGGGGGATTTTGAATAAAGCTGCGGTTTATAACATATAACATATAAACAATTCATGTGCAAGGCATTATAAGGACACACATTTTCAAATAAGTTGTGTACATACCAAGAAGCACTATTGTTGTATAATATAGTAAGACGATGCTTAGCATTGCCAGGTGTCATAGTGGTAAGGAATCGGCCTGCAAATGCAGTAGATACAAGAGTTCAATCCCTGGGTTGGGGAGATATCCTGGAGTACTAAATGGCAACACACTCCACTGTTCTTGCTTGAAAAATTCCATGGATAGAGGAGCATAGTAGGCTACAGTCCATGGGGTCGCAAAGAGTTGGACATGACTGAACACACACTCACATGTTTAACATTGTAAGAAATCAACAAGTTATCTTCCAAAGTGTCTCTTGATTTTGCATCCCCTGTCAAAATGAAAGAGTCTCTGTTGGTCCACATCTTCACCAGCAATTGTCAAGCTTTTCGAATTTGAGACCTTCTAATTGGTATATAGTGGTTCAGGGTCTGTATTTCTTTGTACACAGATTTACAGTAACATTTCTCACATTTTATGATATGTCTTATTGTCTCCACTACTAAACTGAGCTTCCTAGGGTAGGGTCTATATCTTATTCACCCTAAACTCTCAATGTCTGAATGTTGGGTTTCCAGCAGTAAAGAACCTGCCCGAAAATGAAGGAGATGTGGGTTCGATACTTGGGTAAGAAAGATCCACTGGAAAAAGAAATGGCAACCCACTCCAGTATTCTTGCTTAGGAAATCTCATGGAAACATGTAGCTTCTCCGAGCCTGGAGGCTACGGTCCATGGGCTCACAAAGAGTCAGACACGACTGAGCAACTAAACAGCAACAACAAGATGAAATGGAAAAACATAATAGTGTCTAATGAATAACTTCAAACATGATTCGAATAACTGTGTTAAAAAGTAAGACTTACAGTGATAATTTGTCTGTTATGTATTATGTTAAATGTTCATTGCTTTCCATTGGTCTTCTCCTGAACACCCCCCTTTAATTTCCTTTCTAAATTGTTTCCTTTCATTGTTCTTTGAAACATGATCCAATAATTCATTAGAAATATCTATTGAAAATTAATTTCCAAATAAAAATTAATTATGTCCCACATATTAAAATTATATGTAAAGTCCCTTAAAGATGTAGCTGTGTTATCTTATCTCCCATTACTGAATCTCCTTGCTCTTTTGAAGGGCACCTTCCAGCAGAAATGTGATATGGATATCAAAATAAGTGATGATGCAGAAGAAAGCTAAAGAAAGCAAATTTATCAGAAAACAGTATAATAATACAAGGTGATTTATTTCCTGATTTTCTTTTTACTTCAACTGTAGTTGTAATGTCAATTTTTCTATAGTACCCTGTGAGATTTATAAGCTATTATTAATGCCAGTGCTTTACTTCCCACGGACTTCTCATTCTTTTAGAAATAAAATTAGAGGAAGTAGAAGAAAGTCACTCAAAGAATCTCAAATTTGTGCCATGTGAAAATTTATTCTCTAACCTATCTTCTGCCTTTCTTGCCAAGATTCTGGACTTTTGTGCACTTTTTGCTGACTCCTTGAAATTTATATTCTTTTCTCCTACTCTTTTTGAGATAGAACATGGATGGATGTCTACTTCCAACAGTAAATCAGTTGCTCTATGCACAAAGAACATTTGTTCCAGTAAATATTTTTCCTTGATTCCTCAGCAAAGTATGAGCCAAAAACTAAAGTCAAGCCCATGAAATGACATGAGGTTGATGCCATCGGAATGTTTTATGTTGATTGAAAAATGTGGGAGACTAATGTTTCTTAGGGAATCATTTAGAGAAATATGTTTGGTATAAGCCCTACTGTAAGACAACTACCAATTTTCAAGTTGCTAAGAGAATAAAAGTGAAAAAAAAAAAAAAACTGTTAAAAGGAAAGTCAAAAGTTAAAAAAATTATATTAGCTAGTACTATGAGTTTGTTCATTTATAGAATTATGGGAAATTAGATTGGGATCATTCCCTGATCCTTTCTTGAGGAATGAAATAAATATTTATGCCATTATCATATTTTATGAATGAACACTGTATCACCACAACGGAAGCGTTAGAATGGTTTTCAGATTTTTTTGAAGGATGAGGTAAGATGTTAAAAATAATTTAAGTCACTCAGAAAGGAAAGGCTTTATTCAGCTGATGCAAATCAGGAAGAACACGAAGAGCAGGAGGCTCCCAGTAAAGCAGGGTCAGGATTTTTATGGAATAGAGAAAAGCTCCATGCCTATCCTCACAGTTTGGACTTAAGCTGTTTTTATTATAACCAAAATAGCTAATGTGGACCATTGCTGTCTCCATGTTCCTTGCTTGAAGCACCAACAACTATTGTGGAAATATTTCCTGAGGACTATTTTGCAAACTTTGCATTGAATCAGCTAATCAAGATGGGAAAGATAAATACCAAAAAGAAAAAAAAGGAGAATGAAAAGCAGTTAAAGGTAGAAAGCAAAAGAGGAACTGGGACACTCTAACGTGTTTGAGCTAACATTTTTTTTACATTAATGTTTTAATGCAAAGTAAAGTGTTTCTTTTCCCTTAAAATATATACAGCTTCCTTTGTTTCATTGTGTTTGTGTCTGTATATTATACCTGTATATACACACACATGTAATCTGTGGAGCTGAGTTAAACCAAACCACAGACACACTGGTTTGGTTTCTAAGATTAGGAAGAATGATATGTATTCAGACTCAGTAGAGACTTTCTCTTTCTTTACTACTTATATTTGGTTAAAATCCCAGAAATAGATCCTGAAATAATGATTTTTTATGGAAGTGATTACAAAAATGTTTCATAGAATAAAAGCAGAAGACAGATGCGGAATTAGGATCAGAAAAGTAAGGAGGTCAAATTTTGGGTATTTGACAAAGATTTACAGAAGGAAATTTAGCTCAATTCAATAGAATATTCATAAAGTGAGAGTCACACCTTGACCAGAAGACAGAGAAATTGGAGTTTATATTTCCTAACAGGTCACTCACTGGTTAAAAGCTACTTCATTGGATGTAAATTTCTAGGCACCGTCTTTCACAGTTTCTGCAAGTAATATGGTCCCTGTAGCCCTAGGTCTCCTGTGGAAGGGAGGCCCCAAGTGCTGCTTGTTGGGAGGGAAAGGAAACTGAGAATCAGTGAGCACACAAATAATAAATGAAACTAGGCTTTTCAAGTTCTAAGAAAACATGACAAAAACTCAAGAAGAAAAATAATGCAAGGCATATTATCAGGTTTCTTATCGGACAAACTAAATTGAAGAATGCAGCATGCCCTCATTTCTGTCCTTCTGCAATATAGAACTTAGAACTCATGCCAGAGCAAGTCACTCAGTTGTAACAGGTGAGACAGAGGAAGCAAAAACAAGGGCTCCAGTGAGATAGATGGGTGATAGAGAGGCATGTCTTATTTTGAACTAAAAAATATGAAGAGAACATATTATCGCCTCTTCCTCCTATAGGTAAGAAGAAGTAAGAGCTTAGAGTTAAAAGTGAGTACTCCTCAGGATGCCAGAGAGGCTAAAGAGGATGGAATTTCCCTTTTCTCTTCATCAACATGAAAACTATTATTATCTTTATTTTACAGATGAGTGTATTTAGTTACACAGAAATAACATTCCCAATGGCAAGTGATAGAGTCTCAGTTTGGACTAGGTTCCTACTTTGTGCTCTTGCCTTAGTGAAGTTACCAGAAGGCACAGATTTTCAGACCTCTTTGTGTCCCCAAAGACAACCAGATTTAACATCTGACAAAGAGAGATGTGTTAACCTTCCGCATTGGAATACTGTGAGGAAGATAGACTTCTTCCAGGGAATGGAGGGGCTACCATTTTCATAGCCTTGGAATTAAAAAAAAAAAATTGGAGACAGTGTAGTATGTGGAAAATCTTGATATAACAAATATTCTGCCCTTTAGTTTCATGATATCCAGTGGAGAATGAAATATAAAAATAAGAGTTGCAAATAATGTTATTAAAGCATAACGGAGACTGTATAGATATTTGCAAAAATACTGTATAACTTTCTTTTCAAATAATATTCTGTAATATATTAGGCAGATGCCTGTTTCCTAAATGGCAGTGAGTAATACATCTGAATTCGGGGATTTCTTCTTTCCCTTGAACCTTTTCTAAAAGATCTCTCTTAATTTTTTTTTCTTTTTAAAATAGACTTTATTTTCTTAGACTTTATTTCTTATTTTAGGTTCACAGCAAAGTTGAGTTGAAAGGTACACATATATTTTATATGTCCCCTCCCCCTGCATATGCACAAACTCTCATTACAAACATTCCCACTACAGTGGTACATTTGTTATGACATATGAACCTGTTTTGACAGATTATTATTACACAATGTCCATAGTTTACACTAAGGTTCACACCTGGATTTGTACATTCAGAGTTCAGACAAATGTATAATGATACGTTCTCACTATTACAGTATCATACATGGTAGTTTCACTGCCTTGAAAATCTTTTCTGCTCTGCCTATTCATCCATCCTTCTCCCTTAATCCATGGCAACCATGAATCTTTCTAAAAGCTTCACAATTTTTCCATTCCCAGGTCACATAGCTGGAATCATGCCAAGTGTAGACTTCTCACTAAGTGAAAGATTGGCTTATTTCCCTTAGTGATATGCAATTTCTCCCTGTCAGGATTTCCCTGGCAATCCAGTGATTAGGACTTGTGCCCCAATGCAAGGGGCACGATTCTGAGCCCTGGTCAAAATAACTGAGATCTTGCATGCCCCTTAGCAAAAGAAAGAAATTGTTTTCTGCCTGTCTTATGTCTCCTGCATTGGCAGGCAGGTTCTTTAACTCTAGTACTATAAAAATGGACTATTTCTCCAATTATTTGATTCTTATTTATTTATCAGTATTGTAGATCTCCTCATAAAGAATTAGACCTATTTTGTTAGATATGTATTTTATTATTTTATTTTTAGAAATGCAAATATAAATTGAATTGAGTTTTTCATTTTAAACCCCACTTATTTATTGCTGGTACAGGCATGCCTTGTTTAATTGGATTTTACATTATTCTGCATTGCAGATACTGTATTTGTTTTTTAACAAATTGAAGGTTTGTGGTAAACCTGCATTGAACAAGTCTATTGGTATCATTTTTTTTTCCTGGCAGCATTTGCTTACTTTCAGTCTCTATGTGACATTTTAGTAATTATCACAATATTTCAAACTTCTTTCTTATTACTGTGTTTCTTATGGTGATCTGTGATAAATAATCTTTGATATTAACTATTGTATTGTTTTTTGGAACCACTAACTGAGGCCATATAAAATGGCAAATTCAATCGGTAAATATGTGTCTGACTGCTCCATTGACAGACTGTTCCCCTCTCTCTCTCCCTCTCCTTGAACCTCCATATTACTTGAGCCTCAACATTATTGAAATTAAGCAAATTAAGAACCTTAAAGGACCTCTAAGTGTTAAGTTAAAGGACATATCATACATCTCCCACTTTAGATCGAAAGCTAGAAATGATTAAGCTTGGTGAGGAAGAGATGTCAAAAGCCTAGATAGGCTGAAAGTAGGCCTCTTATGCTAAACAGTTAGCCACATCATGAATGCGAAGGAAAAATTCTTGAGGAGAATTAAAAATGCTGCTCCAATGAACATATATATGTTCATATATATGATAAGATAACATATATAAGATAAGAAAGTCAATCACTCTTACAATTGATGTGGAGAAAGTTTTAGTGGTCTGGATAAAAGATCAAACCAGCCACAGTATTCTCTTATCTAAAAGCTAATCCAGATGAAGACCCTAATTGGCTTCAGTTCTATGAAGGTTGAGGTGAGGAAGTCACAGAAGAAAAGTCTGAACCAGCAGAGATTGGTTCATGTGGTTTAAGGAAAGAAGCCACCTCCATAGCATAAATTGCAAGGAAAGCAAGAAATGCTGATGCAGAAGTCGTAGCAAGTTATCTGGAAAATCTAGCTCAGATAGTTAATGAAGTTGACTACATTAATCAATGGATTTTTTATATAGATGAAACAGTCTTCTATGGGAAGGAGATGCCATCTAGGACTTTCATAGCTGAAGAGGAGAAGTCAATGCCTGGCTTCAAATATTTGAAGGACAGGATGATTCTTTTGTTAGGGGCTAATGCAGCTGGTGACTTTAACTTGAAATCAGTGCTCACTTTCCACACTGAAAATCCTAAGGTCCTTAAGAATTATAATAAATCTCTCTTGCCTGTGCTCTAGAAATGGAATAACAAAGCCTGGATGATGACATATCTGCTTACAACATGGTTTACTGAATATTCAAAGCCCACTGTTGAGTCTCACTGCTCAGGGGGAAAAAAAATCCTTGCTGAAAATGCATCTGAACACTCCAGAACTCTGATAGATGCACACAAAATTACTGTTGTTTTCATGCTGACTAACACAGTATTCACTCTGCAAACCATGAATCAAATAGTTTTGATTTTCAAGTTTTATTATTTAAGAAATACACTTTGCAAGGCTATAGCTTCCATAGACAGGCATTGCTCTGATGAATCTGGGCAAAGTCAATTAAAACCTTCTGAAAAGGAGCCACAATTCTAGATGCTATTAAGTACATCTGTGATTCATGAGAAGTGATCATGATGTAAATATTAACAGAAGTTGGGAAGAATCAGCCCTCATGGATGACTTTGAGGGATTCAACTCTTCAGTGGAAGAAGTAACTGCATATGTGGTGGAAATAGCATGAGAACTAGAATTAGAAGCCTGAAGATGTGACTAAATTGCTGCCATCTCATGATAAAACTGTAACAAACAAGGAGTTGCTCCTAATGAATGATCCAAAAAAGTAGTTTCTGGAGAAGGAATCTACTTCTGGTGAAGATACCTTCAAATTGTTGAAATGACAGCAAACATTTAGGATGTCACATAAACTTTGTTGATAAAGCAGCAGCAGTTTTTGAGAAGAATGACTCCCAATTCTGAAAGAAGTTCTACCATGAGTAAAATGCTATCAAACAGCATTGCATGGTATAGAGAAATTGTTCATGAAAGGAAGAGTCAACTGAAGCAGCAGACTTCCCTGTTGTCTGATTTTAAGAAATTGCCCCAGCCATCTCAACCTTTCAGCAACCACCACCCTGATCAATCAGCAGGCATCAGCATTGAGGCAAGACCCTCCACCAGCAAAAACATTATGATCTGCTGAAGGCTCAGATCCTGGTGAATACTTTTTAGCACTAAAGTATTTTTAAGTTAAAGTATATACATTATTTTTGACATAATGCTATCGCACACTTAATAGACTACAGTACAGCTAAACAGCTTTTGTATACACTGGGAAACCAAAATATTTGACTTTATTTTAATACTCCCTTTGTTGGAGGAATCTAGAAGCAAATCTGCAATATCCTGGAGCTATGCCTATATATATGAAAGCCATCAATCTTTATATATTAACCTTATATCCTTCAACCTCATCTGTAATTGCTTACTAGTTACAAGAGTTTTCTGTCAGTTCTTTCATATTCCCTTCATAGCCAATTGTTCATATCATCTATGAGCAAAGACAGTTTTACTTACTTTTTCCAAATACATATACTTTTATTTTTTGTTCCATTTTATTAGCTAGGACAATATTTATTAAATATATATATATATATTTATAAAATATATCCTGCTGTATTCGTTAGTAATCCTATATTGAAATGTTAGGAAAAAGAAGAGCTCTTTGGGGCTCCCCTGGTCATCCAGTGGTTAAGAATCTGCTCTGTAATGCAGGGGGCACTGGTTTGATCCCTGGTCTGGGAGGATCCCACATGCCGAAGGGCAATTAAGCTTGAGTGACACAACTAGAGTGCCCACATGCAGCGGCGATTGAAGCCTGCACGCCTAGAGTCAGTGCTCCACAAGAAGAGAAAGTCCCGCAATGAGAAGCCCACACACCACAGTGAGAGAGTAGTCCCCACTCTCCGCAGAGAAAGCCCATGTGCAGCAATGTGAAGACCCAGCACAGTTATACATGCAGTTACACACACACATATTTATGTATAGGTATAAAAGAAAAGAGCTTTAAACAAGACTTGTTCAGTTTCAGAACGTAATTTCACTTATCTAATGTACTTTGATTTTATAAACAAGGAACAAGTTTAAGTGATTTGACCAAGATCACACTAGCTTGGTACTGAAAGGGATACTAACCTTTCTGTAGCTCAGAGATTTTCAACTGTGGGTGATTTTGTGCCCAGGGGATATTTGACAATAGATAGAGCCATTGTTGATAGTCACCAGCTGGGAAAAGGGGTTGCCACTGACATCTAGTGGGCAGAGATCAAGTATGCTACTAAATATCCTACAATATAGAGGACAGAAGCTGGCAGTCCGCTCCAGTATTCTTGCCTGGAGAATCCCATGGACAGAGGAGCCTGGCGATTAGAGTCCATGGGGTCGCAAAGAGTCGGACACGACTGAGTGTTAAACACACACACACACTCCCACAGAAGAGAGTCACTGTTGAGAAACTGCTGAGGTTGAGAAACTCTAGGTGGTAGCTGTATTACTTAACGTAATGCAAAGTACCAACAAATTTTAGTTGCTTACATAATGTCCAATGCAACTGTTCCTGATTGAGAGACTCCCCTTATATCTGTGATTCAGGTTGCCAGATATTATCTACTGCTATATAACATGTTACTCTTTCATTTAAGTTAGTCATAAATTAAAGTGGCTTTGACAACAACACATTTAATGTATCTTGCAATTTCTGTGGGCTAGAAATTTGAGAGCAGCTTTCCTGGGCAGTGCTGGCTCAGAGTTTCTCATAAAGACTCAGATATTTGCTAGAGTTGCATTCATCTGGAGGCTTGATTGAGGATGAAAACTGGCAATAGCTTCCAAGGGACTCATTGACATAGCTTGCAAATCTGTGCTGGCTATTGGCAGGTACTTCAATTTCTTTCCACACGGGCTTCTCCACAGGGTTGCTTGGGTATCCCCAATGCAGAAGAAGCAAGTTAAGTGGAAGATGCAGTGCTTTTTAAAGCCACAGATCACTTCTGCAGCCTCCTATGTGTCAGCCCTGATTCAGTTTGGGAAAGGACTACAGAGAAGCTTGATTACCAGGATGTGAACATTATTGGGGGGTCATCTTCACTGCTGGTTGTTACATCTTATTACTTCCAGTATATGTCTTCACTGTATTCTATAGCAGGCTGTAAGGATCATCATTGAGGTCATCTCTATCTCAGCCAAACAAATTGAAAAAGAGCAAAGAAAAATACACATAAGGGATTTGGGGGCCATGGCTGGCAGTTGTATACAATCTCTCTTGCTAAATGAAACCATGTAGGTGGTTGGAAAATGTAATTGATATCTGTGCTCAGAAAGAAAAGTAAAGAGGTATGACAAAACATCAACCAAACTATGCCATACTCCCAGGAAGTTACTTAAACACATTATTTTAGGCAATGTCATCTAAAGTGCCATTAACTTTAGAAATCAAAAGGATATGAAACTATAATTGGAAGAACAAACATAATAATCAGAATGAGAGTAACTATTCAATAAAAGTACATTATACAGTTTGGTATCACATTAAAACAATTCTAATATGGTAAAAAAAAATTCATTTTTTCAGTCATTAACTTAGAAGGATAACTAACATGGGTTAGGTATCTTGTTTGTACCATATAATATATAACACATTTAACAGACCTGAGAAATAACTATTATTATCCCTCTACTACATCTCAGGAAATAGACTAAATTTTTTGACATATTATTCAAAGTGATAGGGCTAATAAGTAAAATATACAAAATGCAAACATGTGTGGCTTCACCCTAATACCCACGAATTTTTATGATACACAATATAAGGTATTCTCATTTAACCATCAAATATATATTAGTTCATCTTAGTTCCTTAAAAATATCTGTGAGATTTTTAATTTTTTCATTTCTTTATTTTTAGACTTACTGTTACAAATAAGTGCTTACATATTCATATTCTAGGTGGTCTAAAATTTCAGACTTTAATCTTGGACAGAAGGATATAATACAAAGAAAAAAAATGAGTCTTGAAACAGCACTGTGTTAGGGTGTTTTTATCATATTTGGAAGCAGTTTTGGAGAGTGATATCATGCATGCAAATAAAGTAGTGCATAAACAAAGGAATTTAGCTATAGAATATCTAAATTATATCAGCTAGAAGATGTAAGTACCACTTGAAAGGGCAGATGGTGGTGAAATCTACTGGAAGACAAAATACTATCTTAAAAAGAAGTCTCTTAGACACACAACGTACCTCTTCTTATTTCCCATACATATCCTATGACAAACTACTCAATGTCATTCAGCTCTTGGAGAGGTGTTTTATGATCAAATGATGATTACTTCAGGGTGATGAGATTTGAAAGGTATGCAAATGTGCTCTTTGATGGAACAGCCATTTACCTGTGAAAAGCAACATTACTATAAGACTGATCCATTTAGAAGTAAATGGCAAGCCAAGTGAGCCTCACAATATTTGCCTGGTTCTTAATCAGCAGCACATCCAGAAACATCCAGTGCCAGAGTCAGAAAATGGCAATGCAGTTAAGCACTGGGAAAGTCTATAATTTTCCAGTCTTGGCTGAGAGCTAAACTGGGACTGAAAAAGACACTCTAAGACACATAAGGACAATTGTCTCAGAGCATTCTCACAGATGAGACTTATTTTTCATTACTCCTCTAGTGAAAGATGCATTTTGTTTGCTTTTGGTGTTTGCTGTTGCTGGTTTTTTTTTTTTTTGGTCTATTTATTTGTTGTCATTACTGAGAAATTGGACTTACGTAGTTTTATATGTGGTTTATATGAGTTTTCTTATCCCAGAGACTCATCTTCTACGTATTACCCATTAAAATCATTAGCTAATGTGTTAGGAACAAATTCTCAAATATTTTTGGTCCATAATCAGTTCATGAGAAGTAGCTAATTTCCTGGGGCCTTTGTCCTTTTCCAGTTGCCTTGTCACTGTAAGAGCCACCTCTCCCAACATCACCATCTCCAGTGAATGATGCTTCTTTGGTTAGAAGGCTAACAGTAAAGATATTTTTCTTTCTCCACCACAACTTTCTGTTTCCCTTGCTTATCTGAGTTAAATTAACATACACCAAAAATAAAATGCTTGTTATAGCCATAATATTATATATTATTCACATAGGATTCTACTCTAAAAATTTCATGTAGATTCCTCATTTCAGAACCACTGCCCATGTTTTGATACCCACAATATAAAAAATTATAAACACAATGGAGAGCTTACATGGCAATTTATTATGTTATGCCTGAATGCATCAGTTTCCTTTTTTGGTCCATTACAAAAATGACTCCAAATCGAGGTATGTATAATAGAATATCTCCTAATTTGTTAACCTCTCATTTATGCCAGGGAAACCACAAAAATCAAACAAATAAAAAAAAAGTCTAATACAGTGAAAAGGTTTACTTTTGTCAAGCAAAAAACTGAAAGTCCCTGCCCATTTTTTATCTTTTTATGTTAAGGAACCACGGAGTGAAACCATCCACCTTGGCCAGGCATGCTCAGAACCATGTGCATGAGTCGTCTCACAACAGGACATACTGATACGGAGCAGGATGCTGCTGCCAAAACTAACCAGGAGAATTCAGTGGGCGGTGGGGCAAAAGGAGGGAGGAGATGCCAGCCCATAATATGTCCTGCTAACCTCCCAGGAACCCTTGCTCTGGAATCCATCTTGGCTTAGAGATACATGTGCCACCAGGAAGGACCCTGAGTCAAACCAAATATAGGCATAAGCAAGATGATTGGCCAGAGACAGCACAGAAAGCTAACCCCCTCCAGAAAACCTGAGACAGCAAGCCGCGTGGGAGAGTTGTTCTGGGTTCCCCTAACCTGCTGTTCTCCACCGGGGTACCCCTTTCCTATAGTCTTTTGCTTTGTTAGTATGTGTATCTCCCTGGACAATTCATTTCTGAGTGTTAGACTGGAGCCCACTCATGGGCCTTGGAAGGGGTGCCCATCAGATAACATTTGTACTTGTTATATAGAACCATATTCAAGAGAGGTAATCTTCATATACTGTACCACCCAGTAGTAAGCAGATCAGGTCTGATGGGGTAAGAAGACTTAGTCTGCTAGAAAGGATATTAGCTTTAGAGTCAGCTATTATGTGAAAACACTGGAATAATTATTTAATTTCCAAAAGCCTCTGTAACTTCAACATTAAATTTAGAACCCAGGGTTTCTGGGAGATAATAGAGAACATACATAAAATCTGTAAGCAGGAGGCTCGTTTAGTTAGTTGTCAGGGACCAGTTTTCATCACTCAAGGCCATTTTAGGATTTCTATGCAATCTCAAAGGGGCCAGGTCAACAGCAAGTAGAAACATTTAATTTTTTTATCATCTCAATCTCTTTACTTATATGTCAGCTTTTTATTTATTGAAATTCTTACTGGATCTGTAGTACAGATAAGCCAATATCATTTTAACCTCTAATTTCAAACATCTTTGTGATGGAGAAATTCATAGAATTTAGTGACTATTTGCTTCATTTTGCAAGTTTCTAACTTCAACTGTAAAGAAACTTCTTGTCATCTCTAAGACCTTTCTCTGCATAAGAGAAAAAAATAAATGATATAATGGTGACATTCAGAGACAGTGTTATTTTGAGACAAAAAAAATCACTTCACAGAATTACATCTATATGATCACTTCAGCAAAGCATATTCTAGAGCCATTGGTGCTTAATTTTTCTTATTTGATTCTAAACTGGGCAGCAGTAAAGCAATATTGTGTTGTTGAAAGAGCACAGACTTTGAAATCAAATTGGCCTAGGGTCCATCCTGTCTCATTCATTTAACAATGATATAATTTTGCTCATGCCCCCCAGTGGCTCTGAACTTAATTCTCTCCTCATATTATAATTCCTGGTTGCTATGATGAAAATGTTTCTATGCAAGAACAGGTTCTGTTCCACAAATTCAAACCTTCCAAACTTCTGGCTCCCAGCCTGGCAGTCAGGAAAGTTAAAATTACTGGATAAAGTGGATAACGACTTTGTGCATCTTCACTGATAAACATGTGTCATAATTTTTTACTTAAAAAAAAAAGAAATAATTTATAAGTCAGTATAAAAGCATAAAATATATGCTATTACATGTGCATGCACACACACACACGGCATTGTGAGCATGTTTTACTCTACTGCAGAAAAAAATGCAGTGATTCTATGTCAGCTCTTGTAGGTGAGATGCTGTAGGAAAAGCTCCCTGGTCCATGTTCATTCTTTTTATGTGGTCGTTTTGTTTACAAACCTTACTGTTTTTTAAACACATATGTCTTTTATATTTAAAAATCACATGAAATTATAAATGAGAAACAAAATTATCCAAAACTCCACCATAAGAAAAGAGAAATAGAGGCTTCCCTGGAAGTCTAGTGATAAAGACTCCACACCTCCAATGTAGGGAACTTGGGTTCGACTCCTGGTCAGGGAACTAAGATCCCACAGGCCATGTGGCCCAAATATATATATATATATATATATATATATTTAAAAAAAACAAGAATAAAGAAAGAATTTACGTGTCAGTGTAAAAGCATAAAATATATGCTATTATATGTGCACACACACACACACGACACTGTGAACATTTTATTTACTCTACTAGATATTGCAGAAAAAAATACAATGATTCTATGTCAGGAAATACACATACATATTTGTAATGGTTGCATTCTTTTACTTTGTGTAAATCTACTTTAAAATATGTAATCAATTCTCTTTTAAAAGCTATCCATAAAATAAAACTCAGAGATGTTACTGCTTAGGTCACCCAGCTGATGAGTATCGAACCATTGAACCAAAAAATAAACCTAGGTCTTTCTGCTTTCCAAATCCATCTGCCCTGAGTACGGCATATTAGTTTGCTTTTCTCACAAAGCATCTCCAGTTACTTGAATGCATCTCATTGACCTAGACAAATCATTTTAGGTTCTAAAAACAAGGTTAATAGTGTGGGTTAACTAGGTCATTTGTTTTTGCCTTCTCATTTCAATGTTATGTATTTGTCGCTCCCGTGATTAGAATGTGAAGACACTAAATAAGGACCCCTTGTTTTACATAATTTTGAAAGCTAACATGGAAAAATTCCACCTAAAAATGCCCTCAGCTGCATTAGTAAAAGCATTAGTCCTCAGTTTAGTTTGCAAGGAACTAAAATGAGCAGTTAGAACAATAAAAACAATGCTCACCAGTTGCCTGGCATTGTATAGACCCAGTCATAAAGTGCATGTTATGATGTAACACCCACTGGGCCTAATTATTCCCTTTTATGTACAGAGGAGCACAAGCTGTGCAACCTTTGGGAGTATTGACTACTCAGAAAGCCTTCTATTCCTCTCTCCTCCCACTCTCTGCCCACAATAGGAATTCTCCCATCAAGCTTCCATTTTGCCAGGAGAGAGAATAGAATCTTTGGTAATTGATAGTCTCTGTTCTGGCATGGAGTAGAGCAAAAGCCTACAATTGTCATTCCTCTACTCAGACACATTTAATGGGTTCTCACTGCCTAGGAATAAAATCTTTAACATGGCCCAGGGCCCTCAAAGATACTGCCCAGCTTGCCTTCCCACCCTTGTTCGCATCATTACTTCTCTATAACTGTTTATTCCTTTCTACCAAGTCTGTCTATTCATGATTCCCCAGAAGCAAATGCTACCATGTAACCTTTCTTAACAGCACTTTGCCTTCCAAAAATGCCTTCAGAACTCTTCTGCCTACATGACTTTTTTTTGTTTTTAAACACAGTCAAGGTAACATTCCACTGCTCCCTCAAGACTTCCAAACTACCATGAATTTTATTGATATTTATTTCTTAGTAGCACTCATTTTCTCTTTTAAGCATCTTTGCATGGTTAGTTTTATTTTTGACCACATGTTATTTTTCTCTGCCAGTGAAAGAATTGTCCTTTTCTCTGTCTTTGGCTGCTTAAAGTCTGACCTATGTTCTCTGAGGTGTTCAAATCTAGTGATTGGTTAATTTTCTTGTACTTGAGAGCTTAACCTTTTATGAGAAAACCTTTCACATTACAGCAAATGAAGAAAAAAAACAAACCAAAAAAAAACCCTTTTTCTTTTTATAGTCACAAGGAGAATCATCTACAGTTTCATCACTGTTTAAAATCTGGCGTTACGTTAAACCTCTGTCAGCCCATCTGAGACACCTGAACACCAGTTAGCACCTATGAATGCAGATAGCACTTATAACACTCGTTAGTTTCAGGTTGGGCTTTCAGGCGGTTCAGTGATAAAGAACCCGCCTGCCAATGCAGGAGACACCGGCTCGATCCCTGGGTTGGGAAGATCTCTAGGAGAAGGAAATGGCAACTCACTCCAGTATTCTTGCCTAGAAAATCAGGGGAACCTGGCAAGCTACAGTTGATGGGGCCTCAAAACAGTGGGACATCACTTAGTGACTGGACAACAAGAAGCTGAAGTAGTTTTAAGGTGTATGATAACAACAGAAGACACTTTCCTCAAAAGAGTTCTTAGGACTCTTTTTATCAAAGACGACTGGAAGAGAAACTAGATTGCTTAGTATGGAAGTGAAATGTTGAACTTTTAAACAGTCATGCTTGTTTAATACCAGGAATATTTAAAGAGGCCTTTAGCTATTTTGCAGTTCTCATATTATAGGCAAATAGTCATAGTTTATCTTCTTCCTTGCTGCTTTAGGGTCTTCTAAGCCAATCTCAGTAGGTAAATATCAATTGTTCAGCCATAGAAGTCCATAAAAACCAGAGTTCCAGAAAGAGCATTATGTTTTGCATACAGTAATATGCTTGTAAGTGTTTTATATGTCCCTTGCAACAAAAATGGAAGTATGAATACCAACAATATGATATTTCAGTTACTCTCTGGGGCACTTAATAATATTAGCAATATGTTTCAATCAAGCTCATGCTGTATTTATTAAGGAACTTTATGTGGTTTTCTTTTTCAATTTGAAGCTAAACCATTGCTTAAAAATCTGCAAGTAAATGGGTGGCATCAATCCTGGTATACCAGCCGATGTTTACAACAGCACACCATGGGACATTACTTCCAGAATAACTTGAAAGCCAAACCGTGAATTTAAAGGGCTACGTGAGCTCCCATTATCCATTTACAGCAACTCAGGTAGTTCTATAGTATATAAACTGCAGCAACTTTACATCATAAGATGGTCCCAAATTCATTTATCTTATGAGTTGCCACTCAACTACAGTTCTTTAAGCCACTGAAGGTGAAAAAAAAAAAAGTTTAGATCAAGTCAGTTTTAGTGACACTCAAGATATTCCTCACCCAAAAGGGCTTCCCAGGTAGCACTAGTAGTAAAGAATCTGCCTCCCAAAGCAGGGATATAGGAGACGCAGTTTTTATCCCTGGGCCAGAAAGATCCTCTGAAGGAGGAATTGGCAACCCACTCCAGTATTCTTGCCTGGATAATTCCATGGACAGAGGAAGCTGGTGGGCAACAGTCATGGGGTCACATAGGGTCAGACATGAGCACACAGCACACATACCCATTTGTTAAAGAAAGGAATATTTAGTCTGCTTTTATTGACAGATTATCAGCCCAGAATTGATATAACTTTCAGGTATTCAGTAATCTAGAAATCAACACAACAAGCTTTTAAACCAAGCTTTTTGGACAGATTTAGATTTGGTTATTCTATTCATACATCCTTCCTTCTATATCAGTTTAGTTCAGTTCAGTCGCTCAGTCGTGTCTGACTCTTTGCAACCCCATGGACTGCAGCACACCAGGCCTCCCTGTCCATCCCCAAATCCTGTATTTACTCAAATTCATGTCCATTGAGTCGGTGATGCCGTCCAACTATCTCATCCTCTGTCATCCCCTTCTCCTCCTGCCTTTAATCTTTCTCAGCATCAGGGTCTTTTCCAATGAGTCAGCTCTTCACATCAGGTGGCCAAAGTATTAGAGTTTCAGCTTCAACATCAGTCCTTCCAATGAATATTCAGGACTGATTTCCTTTAGGATGTACTAGTTGGATCTCTTTGCAGTCAATTCTTTGGTGCTCAGCTTTCTTTACAAGCTTTATAAGGATTCTGTATAAGACTGATATAATGGATGATGGAGATAGTCTATCCAGATTCCCCTGGATCCCTCTTATCTTTTTATAAACTCTTCGTTAAGCTTTTGTTAATGGTCTCCACCTGTGATTCTCCTGAGGTTTCCCCTCAGGCTACTGAGGCCATTTTGCCATGCAGGCATAGAGTTTAAGAACTTTGGGTTCAGTTCTTAGCCAGTTATACAAAGATTGACAGGTTGAGTGTGAGAGGAAGGTCTTTGGCCTCAAGGCAGAGCAGGTCTGAAGACAATCTTGCACTTGGGAATTTTCCAGTGAAATCTGCTGAAAGGGTCTTCCACGGTGCTTTGTGGCAAACCATGGCCTTATTTTGTTCCCTGCCTTCTGTATCGTTTCTCCCCTTTCCTGTTCATCTCTGGGGTTTTTCCTAATAAATTACTTGAGTACAAATGCTTACCTTGAGTTTTGACTCCAGAGAACAGCCTGTTTTACACACAGATGATTAGGTATTAAGTACCATTCTTGATCTACCAATGAAGAGTGGTACAAAAATAATTCATTTTATAGTGATTACTCCTTTGCAATAATAACTTCTGTTATTGTTCCTTTTAGAGAAAGCGAGATCTTAGGAGTGAAAACAAGACCCACTGTCAACTTGGCCTCTCCCAGACGTGCAACACTGGGAAAGTTAACTGGTCATTTTTTCCTCAACTCTATTGGATTAAATCCCTAAAAGAACATATATATATCTGGTGCTTTGTTCATAGAACTTCTAATTATCAAATAGTTGTTTGTTTTTATTTTTCTTAGTTACCCTTCTACTCATTTGACAATGTTTAACCTACCAGAAATATGATATATTCAACAGCAGTAGAAAAATAGGTTAATTTATTAAATGTAGGCCAGACCATGTCATCCTGACAACTCATCTTTCAAGGGAAAACGAAGGATAGTGAGAAAAAAAACTTCAAACATTCAGGAAAGAATATAGCTTTAAAAGTTTACAGAGAAAATCAAAGTCACTTGATAGAAACAGTAATGCTGCCTAGCGAGTTTGTCTATGAAGTAGAAGTATTATTGCCCAAATTACTTTGTAATTATAATTATTTGCTTAACTAGCATCTAATGATTCCTTCAGCTGAATTCAGCTCTATCTCAATGAGAAGGCCTGAATGGTCTAAAGATAATCTCATTTTTACTTACTAAAAATTTTTTTTAAATTAATCT
This sequence comes from Cervus elaphus, assembly GCF_910594005.1. Classification (NCBI taxonomy): domain Eukaryota; kingdom Metazoa; phylum Chordata; class Mammalia; order Artiodactyla; family Cervidae; genus Cervus; species Cervus elaphus. The sequence continues at coordinate 82,221,101 of NC_057815.1, read as the reverse complement.
AACTTGAGCAAACACATTTTGAGGAAAGTATTCTAGGTCTTTTAATAAGGTTATCTCTGAATTCTGAGAGAACAGTCTGGAGCAAATTTCTTATCTCTTCCTCATGTTCACTGAGGATTATCAATTATATATGAGTTTTGTTAACTGCTGCAACCATTTTAAAATTATAGCTAAGATGAAGCTCTAACTGAAGAGGGCAAACCAGAAAAATTGCAAAGAAATAGAATTAGAGCAACTCAACTCCAAAGAGAGTCATTTATCTGAGCTACTATTTGTGGAAGCTAATAAACTTCCATATTTTACAAATCAATTTAATTGGGTCTATTAGTTTCTTAGAACGTTGGTAACAAATTACAACCAAATGGGTTAATTAAGATGCAGAAATGCATTCTCTCAAAATTCTGTTACCCAAAAGTCTGAAATCAGTGTCCCCACAAGGCTGGTTCGTTCTGGAGGCTCTGAGGGAGTTTCAGTTCCTTGCTCATCTACCACTTTCTGGTGCGTTCCAGCAATTTTTGTCACTCATTGGCATGTAGATACATCACTCCAATTCTCAGTCTTCTAGTGGTTTTCCTTGTATACTTAAGTGGATATTATTACCAAGTGAGAGAAGCCAATCAAAAAGCAGCTACAAACTGTACAAGTCCAAATACAAGCCATTATGGAAAAGACGAAACTATGAAGACAGTAAAAAGATCAGTGGCTCATGGATTAGTCTGCAGGGAGATATGAATAGATGGATCACAAGAGGATTTTTAGGGCAGCTGAAATACTGTTTGTAATGAGTGCATGTCTTTATACATTTGTCAAAACCCATAGAATGTACATCAGAGACTAAGAGTGAACCCTAGTGTAAATTATGAAATTTGGGTGATAATGATTTGTCAACGTAGATTCATCAAAATTAACAGATGTACCATTTTGGTTCGGGATATTGATACTGGGGGAGACTGGGGCTGGGGTGCATGTATATGGATTATATATATATATATATATATATATATATATATATATATATATATAATATATATATGGATAATATATGGAAACACTTTGTGTTTTCCATTCAAGTTTTTTATGAACATAAAACTGCAAAGGAGAAAAGGAAAGATATAAGCATCTGAATGCAGAGTTCCAAAGAATAGCAAGGAGAGATAAGAGAGCCTTCCTCAGTGGTCAATGCAAAGAAATGGAGGAAAACAACAGACTGTTAAAGACTAAAGATCTCCTCAAGAAAATTAGAGATATCAAGGGAACATTTCATGCAAAGATGTGCACAGTAAAGGTAAGAATCTAACAGAAGCAGAAGATATTAGGAAGAGGTGGCAAGAATACACAGAAGAATTATACAAAAGAAAGATCTTAATGACCCAGAAAACTCTGATGATGTGACCTCTCACCACTAGAGCTAGACATCCTGGAGTGCAAAGTCAAGGGGGCTTTAGGAAGCATCACTATGAACAAAGCTAGTGCAGGTGATGGAATTTCAGCTGAGCTATTTCAAGTCATAAAGAATGATGCTGTTAAAGTAATCATAGATGCTGAGTACAGATGCTGAGTAATCTGTATGCAGGTCAAGAAGCACCATTTAGGACTGGACATGGAAAAACATATTGAATCCAAATTGGGAAAAGAGTACGTTAAGGCTTCAAGTTAGTTCAGTCACTCAGTCATGTCAGTCATGTCTGACTCTTTGTGACCCCATGGACTGCAGCAGGTCAGGCTTCCCTGTCCATCGCCAACTCCCAGAGCTTACTCAAACTCATGTCCATCAAGACAGTGATGCCATCCAATCATCTCATCCTCTGTCATCCCCTTCCCTTCCCATCTTCAATCTTTCCCAGCATCAGGGTAATTTTCGGTGAGTCAGTTCTTCGCATCAGATGGCCAAATTATTGGAGCTTCAGCTTCAACATCAGTTCTTCCAATGCACATTCAGGGCTGATTCCTTTAGGATTAACTGGTTGGATCTCCTTGCAGTCCAAGGGACTCTCAAGAGTCTTCTCTAACACCACAGTTCAAAAGCATCATATCTTTGGCACTCAGCTTTCTTTACAGTCCAACTCTCACATCCAGACATGACTACTGGAAAAACCATATTTTGAATAGGTGTACTTTGTTGGCAAACAATGTTTCTGCTTTTTAATATGCTGTCTAGGTTGGTCATAGCTTTTCTTCCAAGGAGCAAGTGTCTTTTAATTTCACAGCTGATTCACCATCTGCAGTGATTTTGGAGCCCAAGAAAATAAAGTTTTTCACTGTTTACTTTGTTTACCCATCTATTTTTCATGAAGTGATAGGACCAGATGTCATGATCTTTGTTTTCTGAATATTGAGTTTTAACCCCATTTTATCACTCTGCTCTTTCACTTTAATCTAGAGACTCTTTAGTTCTTCTTTGCTTTCTGCCAGAAGAGTGGTGTCATCTGCCTTTCTGAGGTTATTGATATTTCTCCCAGAAATCTTGATTCCAGCTTGTGCTTCATCCAGCCTGGCATTTTGCATGATGTAGTCTGAGTATGTTAAATAAGCAGGGTGATAATATACAGCCTTGATATACTCCCTTCCCAATTTGGAACCAGCCTGTTGTTCCATGTCCAGTTCTAACTGTTGTTTCTTGACCTGCATATAGATTTCTCAGGAGGTAGATAAGGTGGTCTGGTATTCCCATCTCTTTAAGAATTTTCTACAGTTTGCTGTGATCCACACACTCAAAGTCTTTGGCGTAGTCTATAAAGCAGAAGTAGATGCTTTTCTGGAAATCTCTAGCTTTTTCAATGATCCAATGGATGTTGGCAATTTGATCTCTGGTTTCTCTGCCTTTTCTAAATCCAGCTAGAATGTCTGGAAGTTTAAGGTTCACATACTGTTGAAGCCTAGCTAGGAGAATTTTGAACATTACTTTGCTAGTGTGTGAGATGAGTGCAATTGTGCAGAAGTTTGAACATTCTTTGATATTGCCTTTCTTTGGGATTGGAATGAACACTTATTTTTTCCAGTCCTGCGGCCACTGCTGAGTTTTTCAAATTTGCTGACATATTGAGTGCAGCACTTTCACAGCATCAGATTTTAGGATTTGAAAGAGCTCGACTGGAATTCCATCACCTCCACTAACTTTGTTCACAGTGATGCTTCCTAAGGTCCACTTGACTTCACATTCCATGATGTCTGGCTCTACGTGAGTGATCACACCATTGTGGTTAATTGGGCCATGAAGAACTTTTTTGTATAGTTCTTCTGTGTATTCTTGCCACCTCTTCTTAATATCTTTTGTTTCTGTTGGGTCAAAGCTTATTTAACTTATATTCAGTGTGCATCATCTGAAATGCTGGGCTGGATGAAGCACAAGCTGGAATCAAGACTCCTGGGAGAAATATCAATAACCTCAGATATGCAGATGACACCACTCTTGTGGGAGAAACTGAAGAAGAACTGAAGAGCCTCTTGATGAAGGTGAGAGAGGAGAGAGAAAAAGCTGGATTAAAACTCAACATTCAAAAAACAATGATCCTGCCATCTGGTGCCATCACTTCTTGGCAAATAGATGGTGAAACAAAGGAAACAGTGACAGACTTTATTTACTTGGGCTCCAAAATCATTGCAGATGGTGAGAGCAGCCATGAAATTAAAAGATGCTTGCTCCTTGAAGAAAAGCTATGACCAACCTAGACAATATATTAAAAAGCAGAGAAATTACTTTGTAAAAAAGGCCCATATAGTCAAAGCTGTGGTTTTTCCAGTAGTCATGTATGGATGAGAGAGTTAGACCACAAAGAAAACTGAGCACAGAAGAATTGATACTTTTGAACTGTGGTGTCGGAGAAGACTCTTGAGAGTCCCTTGGACTGCAAGGAGATCCAACCAGTCCATCCTGAAGGAAATCAACCTGAATATTCATTGGAAGGACTGATGCTGAAGCTGAAGCTCCAATAATTTGGCCACCTGATACAAAGAGCTGACTCATCTGAAAATACCCTGATGCTGGGAAAGATTGAAGGCAGGAGGAGAAGGGGATGACAGAGGAATGAGATGGTTGCATGGCATCACCAACTCAATGGACATGGGTGTGTGAAAGCTCAGGTATTTGTGATGGCCAGAGAGGCCTGATATGCTGCAGTCCATGGGTCACAAAGTTTTGGCCATGACTGAGTGACTGAACTGACTGACTGACTGATAAAGGGTAAATAACTGTGGCAAGAGGCCAATTAAAGGCCATATATATATATATATATATATATATATTTGGCAGGAAATACAACTAGGATAACAGTGGTGAATCTTTTCAGAGATAGTTGAATTCAGACTATGTTTGGAAGATAGTCACTCCTTTGAAAATGAAGAATAAGAAAAAGAGAGAGATGGAGGATAACTCCTGGGTTCTTGACCTCTGTGAATGCATGACAGATGATACCTTTAGAGTTGTGGCAGACTGAGAGAGACTGATTTTAAGGAGTGAAAAATTCTATTCCAGTCATGTTGTGTTTGAGACATCCATTAACTCCTCACGTAGAGACATCAACTTAGCAGCTAGATATGTGAGTCTAGACCTCAGAAATAAATCTTGGGAAATCAATATCTTAGACTGTATTTTAAATGATGAGTCTGAATGTCTTCTAGGATATGGTAGAGCTAGTGGAAAAAAGTTGGATGCAAGCAGTGTTCTGAGGAACATGGAATTTAGAGGGCTAAAAAGAAGGGAGAAACCAGGAGGACTGAAAAAGACTCCTTGGTATAGTGAGGAGCAAAATTAGTATGTGATGTTTCCCACACCAAATAAATAATTTTGGTTTAAAATGAAGTTGTCAGTGGCCTCAAGGGCTGTTATGAGTTCCAATATGATAAGGACATATATTTGACTTCTTTTATTTCAAAAACTAATTGATGGTGAGATTGATGAGATCAATTTCAATGGCAAGATGGGGAAGAAAATCTAATTTCGGTAGTTCAGAAAGGAGACTGAATATAGGCATCTCTTTGGGTTGTTTATGGGAAACATGACTACGAAAGAGAAGAGGTTTTTGCTACTTATTTTAATAAGGATGATTATCAGATGATAAAATTATTCAGTAGAGAAGGTGAAATCAATTACAAAAAAAAAAAAAAAAAAACAACCCAGATAATACAGCCAAAAAGCAGCTAATACAGCAAAACAAATACAGAAGGCTATAGCAAAGACAATTCAGTACACATTTGGAAGGTTTGGTTCTAGCTACAATAAAGGCAATTTTGCCATTATAACCAAAAGTGGTATATGGATTCAGTTTTAAGTAAGTTTTTTTGTTTCATGTGATTCAAATAATTTCCCTTTACTTATTGAAATATAAATATGTAGGCCACATTTAAAAGAAAAAAGAGGCTGTTGTAAAGTTGTCTTAGGGTAAGAATGTGTTTTATTTTTCTTTTTCCTAGGAATTGTAGTAGGGTTTCTGGGTAATACAAACTTTACAGTAGAGTGTATATCTCAGTTTTCAATTAAAACTTTACCATATTTAACTTTCTGAGATTAACATCAAATTCACAGTTTAATTTTTAAACAATGCAAAATGGTCAGCAGTTGTTCTGATATTTACCAAAGATTTGTTGAATTTGGAAACATTGCCCCAATTATCTTAATACTATAAGTAGCAGTAGTTTAGGAATGTCATGGGCACTTTTTCTTTTTTTTTTTCTGTGCGTTGTATTATTATTTCCTTATGTTGGGTTTCTCACAGTAGTACTAATTGGATCAAGTTGTATAAGCATTTTATGGCCATTAATGTATATTGCCAAGTTGAATTCTAGATAGTTTATATCAATTTACACTGCCACTGTAAATGTATAAGATTGTTCATTTTATTTCATCCTTGCCAGATTTGTTTAGTAGTGTATTGTTTGACAGTTCACTAAATGATGTATGGTGTCTTCATTTGTGTTTTTCCAGGAGGAGACCTGAGGCCAAGTTTTTAGCCCAAGTAGTTTATTTGGAAGGTGATCCCCACAGAAAGAATCACTAGTGAATTATAGACATGGGATAAGAAGAGAAGAGAGACAACAAAAGTTGCTTTATGAAGCCAGTCACCTCTGTATGTAACTGGAGTTTAAGCCCATTGGGAAAACTGGGAGCCAGTGTCAAAGGCATGCCTCAAAGATGCCCCAACTAAGGTGGGAGTCAATTGAAGTATCTATTCACACACTCCTGCCAACTATTGGTTGAGGCTACCAATGGTAGCCTGGTGCCTTAAATCAGTCGGAACTTCTGATTGTCAACAAGGATGGGAAAGCATGCTACAGCAGCATGGAAAGCAGAGGCTGTAAATACAGATATACAGATACTAGCAGCTAGAACCAGGCTGGTGAGGAGTGTGGGCACTGATAGCATTGATCATAGTATCTTTTTTAAATTGTTTTTATTAATAATATGACAGCAACAAAGACTGAAATAAAAACAACAAGGTTAACAGGATTTTTTTTTTCAATTGCCGTGTACCAGGCATCTGCTCACCCCTACACATCCAGTCTTCTCCTCTCTTCATTTTATTTCAGATTCCAAGACCCCAGCTACCTTGTTGTTTTTGATGTTGACTGTGTAGTTGATATTTTTAGAGGTTTTTATTGTGAATTCTGTGGTGGTAAATTCTGTAAGCATAATTTAAGACAAAAAACTTTCACCACCATTTTTTTTTTTTCACCACCATTTTTGACAATGTTTTTTTGTTAATTTTATTTTGCTTTCTTGAGGTCTATTTTTTTTTATTTATTTTGCAATATTCTGAATGTTTTTAACATACTTGGCTGAAATATTCATGAATCATACCCATGTGAAATATTTTCTGAGACTTTACATATTAAAAATCACTTTTATTCTTTTCCAACATAACTAACCATTTGATTGAATATAAAAAGGTTTTAAATGGTAGCCCCACTCAAATTCTTTCTTTACTTTTGTTATGGATTTTTTTTAAAAAAATAAATAAACCTGATGATTTGCTTTTGTGTGTTTAGTAAACTTTCTTTTCTCCCTTTGGAAACTTTTGGTACTTTTTGTCACTTAAATATTAAAATATTTCTTACTTAAGTCTATATTTGTCATAAGACATTTTAATTACTCTTTATTGAAATTTTCTTCCTTTGCCTTCAAGGTAAAGATTTTTTTTCCAGAAAAGTTTGCACACTGTCTCTTCTATTTTTTTCTTTTGATTAGACCTAATGTGCACAGTTTGGAATCATAATACCAGTACCCCCAAAATATTGTCTTTTAAAGTAATTTTTGACCACATATAATTGTCTCCCAGGGTGGTGGGGTTTTTCTTTCAGTTCTTTCTCATTGTTGTATGATCATATCTCAGGTTTCTTCTCCAAAATACAAGTTTGAGACTCTTCAAACTGGTCAATCCTAAAGGAAATCAACCCTGAATATTCATTGGACTGATGCTAAAGTTGAAGCTCCAATAGTTTGGCCACCTGGTGTGAAGAGCCAACTCATTGGAAAAGGCCCTGATGCTAGGAAAGATTGAGGGCATGAGGAGAAGGGGGCAACAGATAATGAGGTGATTGGATGGCATCACCAACTCAATGGGCATGAGATTGAGCAAAGTCTAGAAGATAGTGAAGGAAGGGGAAGCCTGGTGTACTGCAGTCTATGGGGTTGCCAAGATGAGGGCATGACTTAGTGACTGAACAACAACTATCCCTATCAAGCACTTTTTGCTCATATGTGTGTTTCCACAACCCTCAGCTTCTCTTATTTTCTGCTGTATGAATCTAATATGTATACCGTTCCTAACTCAGAAATACATGGGTAAAAAGAATTCCATAAAAATAAATTCCAGGCTCCTCTCCCACTGATAAAACAGCTTTCTCCTTTGGTAATTTGTTGTTCCCTTGATTTGTTCAAAGACACATTGCTCTAAGATGGGAGATACATATATGTATGTATTTTTTAAAGACTTTTATTTCTTTAGACAGTCTGAGGTTTCTCTTTTAATTCTATATCTTCAGGTTATCTACCAGCCACATTTAAAATTTTTAAACCTGAAATATGCTTAGAGAAGTTCTCACTGTGACTGATCCCAGTGTTCTACCGTCACATGAATGCCATATCCTGTCTTGCACTTTAACCAGTAAGTAGAGGAAAATGACACAGACAGTAACAGCAAGCTCAGCATAAAAAATAACAATATGCACAAGCGGTCACTGGGTCATCTTGGACAATGAAGATTCTTTATATGAACACAATGCACAGGCATTGCTTTATGCCAGCTCCTATTAGGAAAAAGACGAAAGACATTTTATAGACCATTTGAATCATATTGAAATTACTATTAAAACATAGATTTTGTCTTTATCTCAACTACTTGTTTGTTTTCACGTTCCCTCAATGACCATATGTCTAACACCCAAACTTGTGTCAAAATATATTAATAATTTAATTGAAAAAATAATAAAAATAAAGTGCATCTTACCTTGAGACCTTTATAAAAATGTGTACTTTTAGACAGATAAAATTACTGTGCTTCATAAAGTAAATTCTTGTCTAGAAACTTGAAGTATGGGGATGGGAGGGCAGCAGGAGGGCTGCATGTGTTTGAATATATGGATTTGTGTGTATATATAATATATATGGCAGTGAAATTTATTTTGGGCCTGTGACCTATCTAGTTAAATATAAGAAGGAGATAGACCTGGTCCTAGATTTCAGCCTACAGAACTTTCAATTGTTGTTGTTTAGTCACTAATTTGTGTCTGACTCTTTGCGACCCCATGGACTATAGCCCGCCAGATTCCCCTGTCCATGGGATTTCCCAGGCAAGAATACTGGAGTGGGTTGCCATTTCCTTTTCCAGGGGATCTTCCCAAACAAATGTGTTAGCTATAGTCAATGGTAACCAGGAATTCTGGATGGACATAGGCTAGAAAAATCTAAGAAAAAGTAAATTCCTTGGGAATGAGAAAATTGCTCAATGATCAGACCTGGGGAAAGGTCCAGGGCTGCTATATTAAGAGTTATTTGATGGGCAGCTCAAATGCTGGTCTGTCTGTCATCATGGCACCTGTGGATGAGTCAGTGAATCATTCTCCACATAAGCTAAGATTTGTGGAGAGACAGAGTTGAGACAAATAGCTCCATGGTTAACAGTGGCTGAAAAATAAGCAAGTCATAAATATTGTTGTAAGCATTGATGGAATATGCATTGCCTTTGAATAATGTCTTTATAAACATCTGATTAAGTTATATTGAGAAAAAAACTATTGAGGGTGCCAGAAGAAACATCCTCTCTGAATAGTTAAAATAAGTAATTTCCTACACTAGATAATTTCAGAGGCTACAGAAACCTCAACAATCTTTCATATTATCCTCCAAGCTTTCATTCATTCATTTATTCAGCATAAATTTATGATAGTTTTTTCCTTTTTCCTTGCTCAACTGCAGAGTCCTACAGTGTTTTGTGGAGTTTAAAAAAAGGGAAGGTTTGATACTCCTGGAAGTCACATAGTTGTAGAAATTTTTAAGTGTTTGTTGTTTTGTTTTTGTCCATTTGTTTTTTGTCTTTATTTGGCTTGGTGCTTGGAAATATTGTGGAGTCTCAAGAAATCTTTGTAGAACTTTTACTTAGGGTAAATATAAAATCAGAATTTGAAAGAATAAGAAACTACCAAATGATTGCATTCCTTAGGGATTGGATGAATTTCAGGGAGTCAGGGGTACATGTGAGGATAAGGAGGTTAGGTGTCAAATGCAAGACCTGCCTTCTTTGCAGTGTGATTAGGATGAAAAAATGTTAAGCCCTTGAAATATTGTATGTGTCCTGCTCATTATCCTGTTGCCTCCAGAAATACTCTCCTGGAGAATGAGACACACCCAGCTCATCCTTTTGTCCTTCAAACTAGAATAGTCCCTCAGGGTGTCTCTGCATGGGTAAAACAGAAATCCAACTAAACACAAAGAGCTTTTCCTATCAATGAATTAAGGCTTTCAGATTAAGTTGAAAAATGAAATTTTATTCCATTCATACCTCAGCACTTTCTTATCTGAGAAGTGCAATTGGTATCATCAGTAAATGAGTCATGTGAGGAGAGGCCAGGCATGCAGCGTCTAGAACTTGAAGCTTCCCTGTGCCCTGCTCTGATGATGAAATTCTCCAAAAGAGCTGTGATGTGTCCTGTCTATGAAATGTTTTTCCCTGTTCTGCTCATTCAGGATGTGACTCAAGGCAACCCGAAACTCAAGAATTCAGTTTGGGATAATCTTAATATCAGTTTGGGATAATCTTGCAATGATCAATTAGGAGTGATGAACTTAGTTGATGTTGCCTTTCAAATATCTTTCAGAATTCTTCCTATAGATTAAACTCGGTATGCCACACTCCATTAGAAAAAATGAACATAATGGATACATTTGATTTTCCCACTTTTTATGAAAGGAATAAACCAACAGGTGACAAACTAGTGTTGGAATGAAGGGAGATAGTAGCAACAAACACCGACATCAGAAAATCCAACATGAGCACAAACAAGCCATCTCTCCTGGATGGCACCAACCTTCCTTGAGCAAGGAGACCTCTCTGCCTCTGCTTCTAGCCTTAAGCAATGTTTCTTACCTTAATATAAGTACTTATACACGTGCTTAGTTGCTAAGTCGTGTCTGATTCTTTGTGACCCTATGGACTGTAGCCCGCCACGCTCCTCTGTTCATGGGGTTCTCCAGGCAATAATACAGGAACGGGTTGCCGTTTTCCTCCTCCGTGGGATCTTTCTGACTCAGGGATGCAACCCGTGTATCCTGTGTCTCCTGCATTGCATGTGGATTCTTTACTCACTGAGCTATCAGCGAAGCCTGATTGAGTCTCAGATTCTGATTTAGTATGTCTGGAGTCAGTCTTACCTTTTACATTTCTAGTAAAATCATAGGCGAGGGTTTCCCAGTCTCAACACTATTAATGGTGTAGTATATATAAGAGCTCAGTCATGTCCAACTCTTTGAGACCCCATGGACTGTATGTAACCCACCAGGCTCCTCTGACCATAGGGTTTTCCAGGCAAGAATACTAGAGTGGGTTGTCATTTCCTACTCCAGGGAATCTTACTCACTCAGGGATCAAACCCATGTCTCTTGCATTTCCTGCATTGGCAGGTGGGTTCTTTACCATTGCACCACCTGGGAAGCATATTTTGGACCAATTAATTTTTTGGAGGGTTCCTATCCTGAACAGTGTGAAATGTTTAGCACTCTCCCAGACCTCTACCCACTAGATACCAGTAGCAAACCCCTGACCAGTCATAATCATCAAATATGCGTCCAGATATTGCCAAGTGTTTGTTGGAGGACAAAATCACCATCAAAGGGGATACTAACGCAATGGTCTTAGGAGTGGAATATTCAGAGGACTCTGCTTGAGATCCCTGTTAACTATGCATCTGCCTGCAGAGTGAGGAGTGGGTGGGGCCAAGAGAAAGAAACCAGTCTGAGCCGATGTTCCCCTTCTTGAGTAAGGACTAGGTATCTAGGACTTGGGAATTGTGAGCTAAAATCGTCCAGGCTCGTTTCTAAGATTTATGAGGCCTCTTTGCTGAATCTGTTTTCCCAAGGACTGACCACATCACAGATGTGTATACCCTCAGGCCTTCAGGAGGATTGGCCAAAGGGAGACACAGTGAGAGGTATGGACCAAGCTCAGATACGAGCCCAGGATGTCCAAATGCATGCAGTCCAACCACAGTGCAGGAAGAAGTGAAAGGAGAAGGACCAGGTATGGGAAAAAGCAGAGTAGAGGCTAAGAAGGGATCCTCTACAACTTGCCATGTTTTGGTACAGAAACAAAAGTCTGAACATTATGAGTACAAGCTTGAATTTCTAGTTCATTATGAAGAGTATGCTTATCAAAATATTTAATTATTTTTTGCCTGATTTATGACATTTAGATGTGTCATATATAAACCTCCATGTGTCCTCATACCTTGGACCCTACAAGTACTAGGGTTGGCCTAGTTTTAGGGCTGGGGGAGAATTCTGAATGTTCAATACCAAGATAAGATCCCAGTTATTTGGAAAATGGAGAACTTTCCTGTAAGAGGAAATAAGTTGCTTAACATGGAAGACATGTGTTAGGACTCAAAATGTAGCACAAAGCATAAAGCTTAACCTGCACACATAGCTCCCTGTGAGTCTATCTGACTCACACCGTCTTCTTTGACCTATGTCAGGCAAGGAGCAACTTTTCTGTAAAGTGTCAGTAAATATTTTAGCCTTTGAAAGCCAAGTGTTCCTGTTATAGCTACTCAACTCTTGTAGGTTGAAAGCAGCCACAGATAGTACATAAAGCAATGAATGCAGCTTTCTTCTAATCAGATTTCCTTTACAAAAACACTTAGTTTGCTAAACCCCGTGCTGTATTCCCCCTCAAAGAAATGGGGCCCTCAGTTAAATGTTGGTAGGGAGTAATACTTAGTGTTGGTAGACAGTTTCTCAGTGCATGTTAAAAATCAAACCATACACAGTGTGGAAGATACTGATGAAAATATGATTTTTTTTGGTAACATATTTTGTCCACCTGGTCTCAGAATGTTGACTGTAATAGAATGTGCCTTTCATTTAGTGTTTGTCTTCTAATCATGCTCATTTATCTATGAGGCTTCCTTGGTGGCTCAGTGGTAAAGAATCCACCTGTCAGTGCAGGAGACATGGGTTCAATCTCTGATCTGGGAAAATACTCTGGAGAAGGAAATGGCAATCCACTCCAGTATTCATGCCAGGGAAATCCCCTGGACAGAGGACCCTGGTGGTTGCGGAGTTGAATACAATGTAGCTACTAAACAACAACAATCTATTTATAGCCATCATCAATATCACTGCTTAGTCAAGGCTATGTCCCTTTGTTCACTTAGTTCATTTACTATCTCTCTAACTGAAGTCTGTATGCTCTGTGGGGTTTATTTTCTGCTTTTTTGTGCTCAATTTATGACTGTTACCCGGCTGAGCAGAAAGGAGGTAGATACTATGTTCTCCTTCAGTTGGAAAGAAGTAAGTTCTGAATTGCACTGTGGACTGAAAACTGATCCTTATGTTGGGAAGAAATATGGATGGAATCCCATTTTTGATATAAATTTTAGTATGTCTTTCCTGGAAGCTGCAACTCACAATCAGGTAGTCCACCAAGGGCCTTAACAGTAATAGAAAATAGAATTACCCCTTTTCTTCAATCTATAACCACCTCTAGATTCTTAATAATTCTGTGCAAGGGCCTAAAGATATAGATTTGTCCACAGTAGGACATCTGTCTAAGACACTTTTTTTAAAATATGCTTATGGTTTACTGCAGTTTTAGATTCCCAGCTAATTTAGAAGAAAGTACAGAGGCTTTTCATATACTCTATTCAATCACAGTCTTTCCCTTTATCAGTATCCCCCATGAGGGTACTACATTTGTTATAAGTGATGAAGAGTGTTTTATTTGCCTTAACACATCCATGTGCAATCACATAACCATGACTTATCCAGAAACACAGCACAGTAATTAAAAATTGAAGATGAGGCCTGTGTTCTCATTCCCTATCCGTTACCTGCAATATGCATCAAGCTCCGATGTGGAGAGGGAGGCAGGCCGATAAAACATTTGCAAGGCAGAGAAAATGTTTTCAGGCTGAAATATTCAAAAATACATCTGCAAGGCCAAAAGGAAATGTATTATACAGAGTACATGGAGAAAAGTGTTCCCACGATAGAAAACCAAGGTTCTTTGCTCATTTCTACCTAAAAAAAGCTTTAAGGTCTTCATTCTTCTTTTTCTGTAGCTAATATATTTCCCAAAGTCTGCAATTATCACAAATGAGTAGAGCAGAGGAAATGTGCTGTGCTTTCTACAGTACTTCTCATCCTATCCTTGATAATAATAATGGTGATGGACAGGAGTTTTATTTCTGGAAGCATGGTCACCATGTAAAACCAAATTATCAGATTTCAGGGCCAAAAAGAACATTTTGTTGGATGTAATAGTTATAAATCATTCCTCTCTAGAATACACGAAGTTGTGGCTTTTAGCAAAGAAATATATCAAATGTAGTTTAATATTGATCTTTTTTCCTTTGGAAATGCATTTCAGCCAAGAGGACCCCAAAGTTTAGTAAATCTGCATGTAATTCTTATGCAGGCTATAGTTACACTTCCCCCTTATTTTATTGAGAAATGTTTGTGACAGTTCACTCAATTTATTCTCCCAAATCTGACTTGCTATATATAGAAATGCATCATAAGAGACTGTGGCTTCACATTTATTGAGAATATCAGAGTGTGTATACTGAAAAGGAGTGAATGATCCCCTGAATGAAAGTGACACCCCAACAGTTCCCTTGGGAAGCTCCTTCCTAGAAGAAGTATCATATAAGTATGTTACCATATTTTGCCATATGTGGTCTTTATCAGTCAAGCCATAATTGATCAGACTAGGTTTAAGTGCCTGGACAAAAAATAACCCACCAATAGACTGTACAGTTGTTTTACTGTATTTTTGTCTTTAGATAGGGGTATTGAATCCAATGATATATACACATCACAAGGAAATGGAAGATATGCATAAGCATAAAACTTAAAGTACAATAAACTGTATATTGACTACCTTCCATAGAACTTTCTGCATAATGTTCATCAATAAGAAAAATTATTTCCATCATAGCACAAATATGGGAAATGCTGAGTTAAATTAAGTTGAAGGGATTTATTTATTACAAAGTTTCTCAAAATGTTTAAAATACAAATATGAATTGTACATCTACATGGAAAGTAATAACCCAAATTTTGGCTGTAGATCCTCAGCTGGTTTTTAAATGAGTTTTTAAACATAATGTAGGACAATAGACTTACATGAATACAGTTTAGAAAATGCTGAAATAGAAGAATATGAGAGAGAAGGAAATTTCAAAAACAGGGTCAGATTCCCTGAATCCCTCACATTGCTGGAAGAGTAGAGTTGATGAAAATAGGGAGCAGTGGATTCAGGTTATAGGAGCATAAAAACATACTTTATTGCTGCACTATTGTCCTGGGTAGAGGATCTTGAAGGCTACTGAATTGCATTTCATCTTTATGATGATTTGCTTTGAAATTTTGTAACTCTTTCTCACTGTTCTATAATTCTTATTAAAAACACTCATCAATTATATACGTTAGATCAATAGAGAGCAATTCATCTAGTTCAAAGTTTCAACTGAGGATAGATTCCTTTTACTCTAATTGAATAAACATTTGAATGGAGAACTTTACTGTACAGGATATGGATAAAACAATTACAAGCCTGATTGTTGCCTCCTGCCTGAACCACTAGTGAGGCGATGGGGGCTCCTAAACAGTAGTGCCATTGAGGATTGGAGTTTTCCTCTCCCAAGTAGAAGAAGAAGATAGAAACAGGCCATATTCTGGTAGTCTTTGTGGCCAACAATCCAGGATCTTCCCTTAGTCTTAAGTGAAAGTCAGAAAATTTTTGTGTATGGTGTTAGAAAGTGTTCTAGTTTCATTCTTTTACAAGTGGTTGACCAGTTTTCCCAGCACCACTTGTTAAAGAGGTTGTCTTTTTTCCATTGTATATCCTTGCCTCCTTTGTCAAAGATAAGGTGTCCATAGGTTCGTGGATTTATCTCTGGGCTTTCTATTCTGATCCATTGGTCTATATTTCTGTCTTTGTGCCAGTACCACACTGTCTTGATGACTGTGGCTTTGTAGTAGAGTCTGAAGTCAGGCAGGTTGATTCCTCCAGTTCCATTCTTCTTTCTCAAGATTACTTTGGCTATTCGAGGTTTTTTGTATTTCCATACAAATTGTGAAATTATTTGGTCTAGTTCTGTGAAAAATACCGTTGGTAGCTTGATAGGGATTGCATTGAATCTATAGACTGCTTTGGGTAGAATAGCCATTTTGACAATATTGATTCTTCCAATCCATGAACACGGTATGTTTCTCCATCTGTTTGTGTCCTCTTTGATTTCTTTCATCAGTGTTTTATAGTTTTCTATGTATAGGTCTTTTGTTTCTTTAGGTAGATATACTCCTAAGTATTTTATTCTTTTTGTTGCAATGGTGAATGGTATTGTTTCCTTAATTTCTCTTTCTGTTTTTTCATTGTTAGTATATAGGAATGCAAGGGATTTCTGTGTGTTAATTTTATATCCTGCAACTTTACTATATTCATTGATTAGCTCTAGTAATTTTCTGGTAGAGTCTTTAGGGTTTTCTATGTAGAGGATCATGTCATCTGCAAACAGTGAGAGTTTCACTTCTTTTCCTATCTGGATTCCTTTTACTTCTTTTTCTGCTCTGATTGCTGTGGCCAAAACTTCCAACACTATGTTGAATAGTAGTGGTGAGAGTGGGCACCCTTGTCTTGTTCCTGATTTCAGGGGAAATGCTTTCAATTTTTCACCATTGAGGGTGATGCTTGCTGTGGGTTTGTCATATATAGCTTTTATTATGTTGAGGTATGTTCCTTCTATTCCTGCTTTTTGGAGAGTTTTAATCATAAATGAGTGTTGAATTTTGTCAAAGGCTTTCTCTGCATCTATTGAGATAATCATATGGTTTTTATCTTTCAATTTGTTAATGTGGTGTATTACATTGATTGATTTGCGGATATTGAAGAATCCTTGCATTCCTGGGATAAAGCCCACTTGGTCGTGGTGTATGATTTTTTTTAATATGTTGTTGGATTCTGTTTGCTAGAATTTTGTTAAGGATTTTTGCATCTATGTTCATCAGTGATATTGGCCTGTAGTTTTCTTTTTTTGTGGCATCTTTGTCTGATTTTGGAATTAGGGTGATGGTGGCCTCATAGAATGAGTTTGGAAACTCAAAATGGATTAAAGATCTAAATGTCAGACCAGAAACTATAAAACTCCTAGAGGAGAACATAGGCAAAATACTCTCCGACATAAATCACAGCAAGATCCTCTATGACCCACCTCCCAGAATATTGGAAATAAAAGCCAAACTAAACAAATGGGATCTAATGAAACTGAAAAGCTTTTGCACTACAAAGGAAACTATAAGCAAGGTGAAAAGACAGCCCTCAGATTGGGAGAAAATAATAGCAAATGAAGAAACAGACAAAGGATTAATCTCAAAAATATACAAGCAACTCCTGCAGCTCAATTCCAGAAAAATAAATGACCCAATCAAAAAATGGGCCAGAGAACTAAACAGACATTTCTCCAAAGAAGACATACAGATGGCTAACAAACACATGAAAAGGTGCTCAACATCACTCATTATTAGAGAAATGCAAATCAAAACCACAATGAGGTACCATTACACGCCAGTCAGGATGGCTGCTATCCAAAAGTCTACAAGCAATAAATGCTGGAGAGGGTGTGGAGAAAAGGGAACCCTCTTACACTGTTGGTGGGAATGCAAACTAGTACAGCCACTATGGAAAACAGTGTGGAGATTCCTTAAAAAACTGGAAATAGAACTGCCATATGACCCAGCAATACCACTTCTGGGCATACACACTGAGGAAACCAGATCTGAAAGAGACACGTGCACCCCAATGTTCATCGCAGCACTGTTTATAATAGCCAGGACATGGAAGCAACCTAGATGCCCATCAGCAGATGAATGGATAAGGAAGCTGTGGTACATATACACCATGGAATATTACTCAGCCGTCAAAAAGAATTCATTTGAACCAGTCCTAATGAGATGGATGAAACTGGAGCCCCTTATACAGAGTGAAGTAAGCCAGAAAGATAAAGAACATTACAGCATACTAACACATATATATGGAATTTAGAAAGATGGTAACGATAACCCTATATGCAAACCAGAAAAAGAGACACAGAAATACAGAACAGACTTTTGAACTCTGTGGGAGAATGTGAGGGTGGGATGTTTCAAAAGAACAGCATGTATACTATCTATGGTGAAACAGATCACCAGCCCAGGTGGGATGCATGAGACAAGTGCTTGGGCCTGGTACACTGGGAAGACCCAGAGGAATCGGGTGGGGAGGGAGGTGGGAGGGGGGATCGGGATGGGGAATAAGTGTAGATCTATGGCTGATTCATGTCAATGTATGACAAAACCCACTGAAATGTTGTGAAGTAATTAGCCTCCAACTAATAAAAAAATTTAAAAAAAAATGCAAGTTTATTTCATTGATGTGTGTATGGTTGCCAGAATTAGACTAATAAACTATTGACTAGTATAAAAAAAAAAAAAAAAGAAAGTCAGAAAATACTTACTGTCAAACTGTCATAATTTTCTTCTTCCTTCTAAGAGAATCGCCACCACCACCAATATCCACAGAATTATTGGAGGTGGCAATGTGTCCAGTTGAAAAGTACTGTAGCTTAGTTTTCTTTGTAAATGTATGTAGACAGTGAATTAATTATTGACACAAGTATAAGTGGAGTGAGTCTTAGAAAGCTCTTTTTGTCCTTCCATTTGCTCTTCTGCCTGTTACCTGGAATGTGGGTACTTAGATGTCAACAGACATACTGAGAACAGGAGAGAAAAAAATACAGCAAATTATTGTACCAATCACAGGTATAACATGTTTAAATACGTGCTGAACCAAAACTAGAATTCACTCATTTTTGGATTTCTGATTGGACAAGGAAAGTGAACTCTTAGATGAAGATTACTCTCTCCATATGATTGGTTTACTTTTGAGTGTTGTGACAGCCCTGCTTATAACTGCCTAACCCAGTTAGTTACTAACTTATACAAGGGAGGAAAGATAATCTCACATGCTACGACAGAAAGGCAAAGGTTAGAGACCTGATCTGTTAACCCAGACTGCTCCAAATGGCCATAAGGCATTCAGGTTTCCAACTATAAGTAAGTTTAATCATGTCTCCTAAATAGAGTGCCCAGGCATTTAGGGAATATTGGGACACTTAAGGGCTTTCCTAGTGGCTCAGAGGGTAAAGAATCTGCCTGCAAGGCAGGAGATCCGGGTTCGATCCCTGGGTCCAGAAGATCCCCTGGAGAAGGGCATGGAACCTGCTCCAGTATTCTTGCCTTGAGAAGGCCATGGACAGAAGAGCCTAGCGGGCTACAGTCCATAGGGTCACACAGAGTCAGACATGACTAAACCAACTTAGCAGGGGCAACTTAGGTACAGGAAACATATTTTAAAGTATAAGCTAGAAGTCCATTACACCCTCAATTCAAACACAGCCATTTTTCCTGGGTCCAAGCCACTTCATTTTAGCCAATTTTTAGCTGTTTTTCCACCAATACTTGTTGAAGAAATTGTCCGTTCTCTGTTGTATAATCTTGCCTGTTATGTCATAGATTAATTGACCATAAGTGTGTGGGTTTATTTCTAGGCTTTTTATCTGTTCCATTGATCTATATGTTTTTGTGCCAGTACCATAGTTTTGATTACTATAGCTTTACCAGATGTGAAGAACTGACTCATTTGAAAGACCCTGATGCTGGGAAAGATTGAAGGTGGGAGGAGAAGGGGATGACAGAGGATGAGATGTTTGGATGGCATCACTGACTCAGTGGGCATCAGTTCAAGTAAGTTCTGGGAGTTGGTGATGGACAGGGAAGCCTGGCGTGCTGCAGTCCATGGGGTCACAAACAGTTGGGCATGACTGAGTGACTAAAATGAACTGAACTGAAAGTCTGAAGTCAGAGAGACTGATTCTTCCAGCTCCATTCATTTCATTCAAGATTGTTTTGACTATCCAGGTTTTTTGTGTTTCCATATAAGTTAAAAAAAAAAAATTTGTTCCAATTAGTGAAAAATGTCATTGGCATTTTGATAGAGATTGCATTGAGCCTGTAGATTGTCTTAGATACTATGGTCATTTCCATTTATGATAAAGGCTCTCCAGAAAGTGGGCAGAGAAGGAACATAACTGAGCATGCCAAACCCACAGTAACTTCGTACTCAGTTGTGAAAATCTGAAAGCATTCCTTCTAAGATTATGAACACTACAAGGATGCCCACTCTTACCACTTTTATTTGACATTGTCTTAGAAGTCTGGACACAGCAATCATAGAAGAAAAAGAAATAAAAGAAATCGAAATTAGAAAGAAAGAAGTAAAACTGTCACTATTTCCAGATGACATGGTACCATACACAGAAAACCCTAAAGAAGCCACCAGAAAACTACTCGAGCTCATCAATGATTTCAGAAAAGTTGCAGAATACAAAATTAATATTCCAAAATCTATTGCATCTCTGTACACTGACAACAAAACATCAGAAATTAAGGAAGCAATCTCATTTACCATCAAATTAAAAAGAATAAAACGCCTAAGAAAAAAACTACGTCAAAAGGCTAAGCCCTGAACTCTGAAAACTATAAGACATTGATGAGAAAAACTGAAGACCATACAAACAGATGGAAAGATATACCATGTTGTTGGATTAGACCACCTCTTTTAAAAGTCCCCCTGTTTTATAGCAGAAGCCCTCCAAGACAAATTTCTTCTGAAATGGAATTTTGCAATATGCTTACCACTGATTCTATATTTCGTCCCCAAGATTCATGTCTCTGACCACACTACTGGTAGGGCATGTATTAGTTTTCCCTGGACAGTCCTTCACTTTGCCTCAGGGCAGTAGCCATCCACCAGCTTTAGAATCCTCAGACTAGTGTGTTATGTCCATTGAAGTAGAATTTGTGAAATAAGGAATATGTGAAAGAATAAGAAATATGTAAAAATGTTAATAGTTGTTTAACTGGTCTTAGTCTTGGTTGAATGGAAGCTTTAACTGCCTTCCTTTATACTTTCCAAAATTTTGTGAGTGCTGACAAAGGTTTTCTCCTTAACAAAATTAGCCAAGGTCCTCTGAGCCCTCTTCTCAATTAGGCCGTAATCTTACCCCATAAAATCTTGAACAAATAGTAACACAGACTCTAACAACTCAAGACCAAATCTATGTGTCTTGAGCGATTTGACACCAGATTTATAGTGTCCATAAAGAGGTTCCTGAGAAAATTCATGGCTGCCAAAGGAATTTGCTTTTGTGGGAAAGGAATTTACTGTTTTCTCCAGTCACCACCTGAAGATAGAACCCTGCCTTCCAGCCTCTGAGAGGGTAGGAGCCTAACTTTGATAAACGACGGTTATCAGACCTAAATGGCTTTCACGTAGACTGACCACTTCTTTCTACTTTTTGTACTTTTCACTTTTCTGACTCTACTGAGCCTCTGCTTCACCCTCTTCCTATTCCTTCATTTGCTCTTTAAAATATCCAGTTACCTCTATACAAAGCAAAATTGAGCTCAGCTATTTTCTCTTCTGTAACAGTAAATATAGCTGATGAAAATAATATGTTCTCACCACTCTAACCAGTACCTGGCTTTATCTTTGCCCGTGAACATTACATTTAAAACAATAGTAAGAGAAGTTAAGAACCAATACCAGCCAGATATAATGCCTGTGACAGTATACTCAAAATTTTAGATAATGCTAGTTCACTTGTAAAAGATTTCAGAGAACACTCTAGAGAGTGAAAGGAAATCAGCAAATGAGCTTAGACAAAAAGCAAAAATCTGAGGAAGGATTTTTAGGTCAAATGCATCCGTGAAAGACCAGAAATGGAAAAGAAGACAGCTCACTCTCAAATAGCTAGAAAGTCATATAGAAATAGAGAAAAAGCCAGTTTGACTAATTTATTTACATAGGTATCATCTTTGTGGGGCTTCCCAGGTGGTGCCAGAGGTAAAGAATCTGTCTGCCAATGAAGAAGACTCAAGAGACATGGGTTTAATTCCTGGGTTGGGAAGATCCCCTGGAGAAGGGATTGGCAACCCAATCCGGTTTACTTGCCTATAAATCCCATGGACAGGAGAGCCTGGTGGGCTACAGACCATGGGGTCACAAAGGATAGAACACAGCTGAGCACACACACATCATCTTTGTACCTTAGAACATTATATGGCATGAGAGTCAGGTTTAAGAACTATATTTCAATAAATAAATAAATTACAAAGAAAAATTCTTATTTATTTGTTCACTAGGGAAAGAAGATAATCATAGCCTTCTTTATCAAAGCATAACAAATATTTTCTTACATCTGTGAATGTTGCCTGTAGTAGGGTCAGTGACTATATTTTCTATATGCCTAAATACACACACAACAAATTCTATAGGTAATGTAAGTATGTTCCTTCACAAAAGATGTTGGGATCAAGAATATCCTACTCGGAAGAAAGAATTTACTAATATATATGGTAGGAAGAATGGAGAGAGAAAATTGTGGAATATATTTTCATCCATGAAGCTTCTTTTATTTAAATAAGTAAATAAAATATTCAAAATTTCAAGTTTAAATATTGTAAATATTGAATATGCAAAATTCATAAAGCATGTGATCATCAATCAAGTAAATATAAAATTGCATATAAAGATCATCAACCTTTTATATATCATATATATATATATGTTTTTAGTGATAAATATACATAGAAAGCAAGGTAGGAATTCATATATAAATTAAATACATAGTATTATCATATTAACAATATCTGAATGAATAATAGAAATAGATATGTAAAGAATAAAGATATAGACACACACAAAAAACTTGTGTATGTGTGTATAATTACCCATATACTTAGATGCTCATAAAATTATATAAAATAAAGTAAAATGATTTCAGTGATAAATAAGAAAAGGCAATAAATTGTACAAATTGGTTGTACAAACTGGTAAAAGTGAAAGTGTTAGTCACTCAGTCATGTCCAGCTCTTTGTGACTCTATAGATGTAGCCCACCAGGTTCCCCCGTTCATGGAATTCTCCAGGCAAGAATACTGGAGTGGGTAGCCATTCCTTTCTCCAGTGGATCTTTCTGACCCAGGGATCAAACCTGGGTCTCCTGCATTGCAAGGAGATTCTTTACTGAATAAGCCATTGGAGAAGCAAAAGATGGAAAATTATCAAGGCTTAAATCCTTCTAAGGGAGTTATTCTGAATGTGAGGAGAATACGATAAACCTCAAGGAAAGCCTATGAAGATATGTATAAAATACAAGAGTCTGGCGGGGAGCAGCGAGAGAGTGCCTACTGTGTGATCGCTTTGTACTGTGTAGATGCCATTGATCAGCATTGGCAGGCCATCAATTTGCCCTGCTTTCCAAGAGCTGATGATATTGTTCAGATTCACCCAACCTGTGGAACAGTGAAAGCCATCTGGCTCTTTTAGTGCCATAAACTCTTATCTCTGGCTTCTCAGGCAACAGTTCTAACCAACTGAGGTTAATCTCAAGGACAACATGCTCCATCAATCACGAGTTTAATTTACAAGCAAACAGGAAACAATGAAAGAGAGTTATAGAAAGATGGATTCATCAGCCATCTCATCTGTTTTCCCTGGAATACTGTGTTATTTTGCTTTGCCTTCTCAGACTAGATAGGTCCTTTTGTGTATAATTTCCAGACCTATGTTTTAGGTTTAGCCAATATTTGTGATTACATTCTGTGACTAAAAATATGTCTATATAATATAAATCCCAACCAATGTTTTCTACATAGCTATAGTCCATCTTGGCGGGTAAGGAAAATGTATGGGACTTGGTTTTCAGTTCCATGTTGTAGAGAGGCTATTGGGGGTTAATGATAGCACCATATGTTACAGATGACCTTCAGTAATGAAGTATTAATACTAAATTCTTTTTAAGACCAAAATTTTCTAGTACTTCCTATTCAACATTTAAGATGTATTGGTGATTGTGTCTTTCTCTTTAATCTGTTCTTAAAATAATTTTCCTTTTTCGCCTACCTATTAAAAATTATCTTTGATTCTTGTGATCACAGCAATCTGTGAGCTATGTAAGACTGATATAACCCTCATTAAACACATGTGGAAAATAAAATCTAGAGATTCTAGGGTGGCTATTTCATGATCTAATAGCAGAGCTGTGACAAGGAACCAGATATCCTATTCCAAGCCCTATAGTATTTTCATTTTTTCTCAAAGGCTTCAGTGTTATGTAGTGGAGCTTCATTCTCTCCTTACTGCTACTTGTTAGATGAAAAAATTTGTTCAAAGGTCTTAATTGGAAACAGTCTGGAGAATTGTATCTATATAATGACAACACAACTTTAGAATAAAGACATCTCTTCTTCAAGGAAGCATTCAAGACATATTTGAGATCTGAAATATAGTGAATTATGAAAAACAGCCTCAAATCTTTTTAAAAGAGTTTATTGGAAATACATACCCAACTAGGAAATTTAGCTTTAAGGAAACTAAATGAAATTTAAAAGTACTTTAAAGATCACTTTAAAACTGTCTTTCATTCACAGAAGCTTGGAACATTTTTCCCTTCTGCTCTTAGTTACAGAATCTCCTGAAAATATCTTTCTGGGTGTGAAATTTAATTTAAGCTGTATACTAATGCTGCTCTTATTAATAAAAATAATTCAGAGACCTGATTCTGTCGAATACTCTTACTTTGTTCCTGACTTAAAGTACTCTCTTAGTTTCCTGGAGAAGAAAAGCTAACACAAACATAAAAATTAATTTTCATTGATCTAAATAATCTAGCAAAAGTTTTCAAAGTTAAAGGAGAACTGGGTTCTTTCAATATACCATTTGGTATAATAAATACCATATGGTATATACCTCTATATAGTATCTATTTTCTTAAAAAGCATGAAATATATATGTGTGTATATATATATATGTATAGCTAATAAAATATTTTTGACAAAAATGTAGAGTAAGGGTATCTCAATTATGTGATCTTAAAATGCTTGAAATTTGTCAATTGAACTGAACAAAGAATCATTTTAAAAGCACTAGTCACTTTTTAATGGAGCCCTGCCATGAATTCTTTTGTAATAGGAATAATCCCTTCCATTATGCAAAGATGCAGTCCCTAATTCACAGGTGTAGTCAGCTTTCATTAACTGAAGCGCAGCTCTACAAGCGTGACCTTATCTTTGTAACAGGTGTCAAATAAATAAATAAATGCTTGTTTGCAGCAAGTTTAATTCTGTCCCTCCCTGGTCCAAGTGCAGAGGTGCACACTTGCCAAAGGATAGTTCTGAACAATGTGTCAGACAGGTAAACTTCTGGGAAATAGCAGTGTCAGACAGATCAGCTGGCATGAAGTTATCAGCAAAGAGGGCGCTTTTTAAAAACCTAGAATTACCAAACTGCAGATGCAACTGGATTTCAATCATTGGCTGCAGTCTTTGGAGAAGCCTTGTTTTCTTGTGGGCTTTTTCTTTTTCCATTAACATTCAGGAGACAATCACTGTCAGTTTCATCAGCTTGAAATGTGAATGACAGTGATGTATGAACAGTGAGATGAGCACAACAAAGGCAGTCACAGTGGGGGTACCGAGCAAGGGGCAGATTGGAGGTGAGACAGAGCTGAAGTGACAGGTTTCAGCAAAAAAAAGATGGATGGAACGAGAAAAGAGAGACCAATGGTTTGCAATTTAAGAAGAAGTGACAATGCATAGAGAATAGCCTTAGAGGAAGAATGAGTAGCTCTATCTTCACGTTATAAAGCAATAAAAGTATGCATGTCACTTACCTGAGGCTTTTATTCAAATAAGCTTAAAAATAATAACAACCAAACTGTAATATCTGGCATTCTGGGGGAAAACAGTTTTAAAACTAAAAGTGCATATTTCTATTGTGTTTTGAATGTCCTATGAAAACAAATGTCTTGATCCTTTAAGAAATTTGGTCGTGTAGACTTGATGTGGAACAGATAGGAAGCTGATGGTTCATAGGAAAGGAATTGATTCAATTATGAAATAGGAATAATGGCTTCAAGGAGCATGAAGTTGGACAGGTATAGACATGTAGAAAATTGCAAAATGACTTTTTTCTGGCTGGGAAAAGCTTATCACAGAAAAAATTGGAACTCTCAATCTTTTTTTTTTCCTCTTTCTCTCTGCACCTTCTCCCTCTCTCTTTTCCCCTGAACATGAAGCTGCATAGAGCAAAATGTCAGTCTTTAATGTCAATAAGACAGATTAGCATTGGACAGTCAGATAAACAGTTTATCAGTGAAAAGATCCCATTTTAGAGCTAGATGATACATCAAAGATTATTGAATCCACTACTATTTTCTCAACATGAGGAAACCATGGCCCTGGAAATAGAAGTGAGACGTTGTGTCTTATCAGTGGTACATGATTGAAGTATACATGATTTAGGTATCTGTCATTTAGGAAACCAAGCATACTTTAAAATTTATAATCTTCAGATAAATATCTGTTACATTGTGAGCTGGAGTACTTCTCTTCTCTTTCTAGCCAACCTATTTGCCCACACTGCTGAAATGGGCTGAAATGCATGAAGTGACCCAATGAACTGAAGTCTGGGTCCACTGAAAGAGTACAATGTATCCAAAATCCTTGAAAATGTTGATGGCCAGCTATCCTAGTTGGTAGGTGGTAGACCTAGAATGTGAATCAGCAACTGTGTTGAGTCAGACATAAAAGGAGAAGAAGGGAATAGCATCTAAATAGGAAAACCAAATGTAGAGTCTCACACAGTTGTATCAGTTCAGTTCAGTTCAGTGGCTCAGTCCTGTCCAACTCTTTGCGACCCCATGAATCTCAGCACTCCAGGCCTCCCTGTCCATCACCAACTCCCAGAGTCTACTCAAACCCATGTCCATGGAGTTGGTGATGCCATCCAGCCATCCCATCCTCTGTCGTCCCCTTCTCCCCCTGCCCCCAATCCCTCCCAGCATCAGAGTCTTTTCCAATGAGTTATATAGGTGGGTCCAAACAATAGAATCATTATTCCTTTCAGGGTACATGGTGCAAACTTGTCTTTGTGTAAAGGAGTTCCTCAGTATGAATTGATAAATGACAACTTTTTATAATCTATGATGAATAATATGTGACAGATTAAAGTATGTGTACATATGCAAATGGCTTCCCCGGTGGCTCAGTGGTAGAGAACCGACCTGCCAAGCCTGAGCCACAGGAGACCTGGGTTCGATCCCTGGGTCAGGAAGACCCCCAGAGAAGGAAATGGCAACCCACTCCAGCATTCTTGCCTGGGAAATCCCGTGGACAGAGGAGCCTGCCGAGCTGTAGTGCATGGGATTGCAAAGAGTCGGACACGACTTAGTGACTGAGGACACACACACGTGTGTACACGTGCAAACACCCATCCTTTGTTAGAATTCACTTTACCTCTAAAAAGCGGTTTACTCTGAAGGATCCTAATATCTCTAAGTGAGGATGTGTGTAAGTAATCAAAGTAGAAGTATTTTGAAAGAAACAGTTTCAAACAAGAAAAGAAATTAGAGAACAGAAGCATTGTGGAAACTAAGACAAGTTACACGGGCATGCTGCAGGATAGTGGGACTCTGGGGACCGGGATGGAGAGACTTTGAAATAGAGAAAGGAAAACACAGGGCTAGAAAAAGAGAATGCAGAGGTATATTTTACAGGACTCTGATTCATTTTTGTGCTGTGGGCTATAACACTATCCTTCCCTTGGATTCTCGGGGAACCCGTGACTAAACAGTGCTTTGGGGATTGGATTTATATTGCTTATTTGGCTATAAGGAGATTGCTGATGCAGAGTTCCAGGTGAGGAAAAACACGAAGCCTGAACCACAAATGGCCTAGAGACAAACATATTAGGGTCAGAGGAGACGCTGAGAAAAGGTGTAATGATAACCATCGTTGACAACTTATTTATGCCTTCATATGTTACCACAAATTTTAATTAGGTGCTTTCTCTGTCCTGGGATTTTAAATAAAACACTTTCTTCACACAGTTGTTCTCAGTGTTCAATCACTAAGTCACGTCCGACTCCACAGCCTCATGGAATACAGCACGCCAGGCTCCTCTGTCCTCCAATATCTCCCTGAGTTTGCTCAAATTAATGTCGTTGAGTCGGTCATGCTATCCAGCCATCTCATTCTCTACTACTCCCATCTCCTTTTGCCTTCAATTTTTTTCCAGCATCAGGGTCCTTTCAAATGAGTAGGCTCTTCACATCAGGTGGTCAGAGTATTGGAAATTCAGCTTCAGTATCAGTCCTTCCAATGAATGTTCGGGACTGATTTCCTTTAGGATTGATTGGTTTGATCTTGCAGGCCAGGGAACTCTGAAGAGTCTTCGCCAGCACCACAATTCAGAAGCATCAGTTCTTCAGCACTCAGCCTTCTTGATGGTCCGACTCTCACACCCTTTCATGGCTATTTGGAAAAAACATAGCTTTGATTATGTGGACCTTTGTCAACAAAGTGACATCTCTGCTTTTTAATACACTGTCTAGGTTTGTTATAGCTTTCCTTCCAAGGAGCAAGCACCTTTTAATTTCATGGCTGCAGACACCATCCACACTGATTTTGGAGCCCAAGAAAAGAAAATCGGTCACTGTTTCCACTTTTTTCACCTTCTTTTTGCCATGAAGAGATGAGACCAGATGCCATACTTTATAATATAAAACAAGTATATGGACGTATTTGCTCAAGCTTTATATCTAATCTATTGGGATCCCAGTAATGTAGAATATGAAACTGTATAACTGAGGGAAAATGACCTTAATAAAGGTATAGAGTTGGGAAAAAAAATAATTGATAGATTATCAACTCTCTTGCCAGCTAACCCTCTCAGGAATACTTGTGAGGTTAGGGGCATTGAGAGGCTCAGCACAGAATTCATCAGCCAGTTAGTGATGCTTTACCAGTGAAAAGAAGTGAGGGGTTATAGAACCCTGGTCCCATGTTTCCTGATCCCAAGGAAGAAAACACTATGATAACAAACCTTTATAATATGTAAATTTTCAAAAGCTACAAAAATATTACCAGGAGGATAAAGATCAGAGATTTATGGCTCACTTAACAATTTATTTACTATGCAAGCTCATAATTTTGAATTCACTCTAAATTGTGATTTAACACATATTTCCAGAACACTGGAGTGTCCACTATACTCTGGAGTGTACACTGGAGTGTACTACTTCCAGAGTGTACACTATAGGTATATGCTGTAGCTCTATATCCAGAAATCATGTTTTAGCTAGTGGTTTTTTAAAGCTTTGTACTCAACCAGGGTTTTCTAAAAATTCAAGAATCTCAGAATAGTTCTTAAGACTATAAAAAAGCAATATTCCAAAGACAAAATTATTGGGCAACTTTCTATTGTAATAATTTCATAGAGTTAAAATATACATATATTTATAAATATATATGAAATTATATATAATATTATATAAATAGATTCTGAGATGATCCCATGGAGCTATGTTTTTTAGGTTAAACAGCATAGTTCCATGCAGGTCAAGAAGCAAGAGTTAGAACCAGATGTGGAACAATGGACTGGTTCACATTGGTAAAGGAGGATGTCAAAGCTGTACATTGTCACCCTACTTTTTTAAGTTGTATGCAGAGTACATTATGTGAAATGCAGGACTGGATAAGGCTTAAGTTGGAATCAAGATTTTGGGGAGAAACAGCAATAACCTCAGATATGCAGATGATACCATTCTAATGGCAGAAAGTGAAGAGGAACTAAAGAGCCACTTGATGAGAGTGAAAGAGGAGAGAGTGAAAAGCTGGCTTAAAACTCAACATTCAACAAACAAAGATCATGACCTCTGGCCCGTCATTTCACTGCAAATAGTTGGGAAAACAAAGAAAACTGAGAGACTTTATTTTCTCAGGCTCCGAAGTCTTTGTGGACAGTGACTGCAGCCATGAAATTAAAAAAAAAAAAAAATTGCTTCTTGGAAGAAAAGCTATGACCAACCTAGACAGCATGTTAAAAAGCAGAGACGTTACTTTGCTGACAAAGGTCTGTATAGTCAAATGTATGGTTTTTCCAGTAGTCACGTACAGATGGGAGAGTTGGACCATAAAGAACGCTGAGTGCCAAAGAACTGATGCTTTTGAACTGTGGGGTTGGAGAAGACTCTTGAGAGTCCCTTGCACTGCAAGGAGATCCAACCAGTCAACCCCAAAAGAAATCATCCCTGAATATTCTTTGGAAGGACTGAGGCTGAGCTGAAGCTCCAATACTTTGAGATCCAACCAGTCAACCCCAAAAGAAATCATCCCTGAATACTCTTTGGAAGGACTGAGGCTGAGCTGAAGCTCCACTACTTTGGCCATCTGATATGAAGTACTGACTCATTGAAAAAGACCCTGATGTTGGGAAAGATTGAAGGTAGGGAGAGAAGGAGATGACAGAGGATGATTGGATGGCATCACCAACTCGATGGACATGAGTTTGAGCAAGCTCCGGGAGTTGGTGATGGACAGGGAAGCCTGGCGTGCTGCAGGTCATGGGGAACACAACTTAGTGACTGAACAACAATAACAACAACAGAACAGCTCCATGAGACCATTTCAGGATTTTCATGGGGTGGGGAGTTTAAAAAGTACATTCAATAACATAACATGGCATAAATTTACATTAAGGAAGTAAAAACATAACAAAACTACAGTGGTAATACTCCTCAAACATACACACATATAACATACCACACATACAGATACACACACACAGAATGAATCCTATAAAGTCTTTTTGACTGATGGATGGGTAATTGTAGAGGATAAAGTATTTAGCATCTACTTGCCATGTGACATATTTTTTTAAACACTAAGGTGTGACTTTCTTGTGTATGTAATATTTTTATATTTTTGCTTATGTAGTACAAAAGAAATTAAATGTTACTTCTTTATCATATCATATCTAATGTTCCTTCATGATTTTAAGGACCATATCAGTTCAGTTCAGTTCAGTCACTCAGTCGTGTCGGACTCTTGTGACCCCATGAATCGCAGCACGCCAGGCCTCCCTGTCCATCACCAACTCCAGGAGTCCACCCAAACCCACGTCCATCGAGTCAGTGATGCCATCCAACCATCTCGTCCTCTGTCGTCCCCTTCTCCTCCTGCCCTCAGTCTTTCCCAGCATCAGATTATATATTTCATTTTAAAAGAGAGTTTGACATTATAAATATAATTAGCATTATAAACCAAAATTGGTTTTTTGCTCTCCAAACATCTTATTCCTTCTATTTTGAATACTGCATAGATAAGTATTTATAATTAATCAGTCATAAAATAATTTCCCCTCAATTCTGTTTTTATGTGAATGACATGACTAAATATCTCTTTGAAGAATTAGCTTCATTTTATAAATAAAAACTACCTTAAAAACTGATGATTTTTTGAAAAAAAAAAAACTGATGAATTTTTGGATCAAATAAGCCATAATTGAGATGGGGAGGGGTGTACAAAATTGCATGCTAATGGTACTTCAAAATGTTGGATTGATGATTGGCATTTTTGTTAATATCAAAATCAAGACCAAAAAAAAGTTACCTGTTTTCAGGAAGAAATGTGTCATTTACCACCAAGCATTGGTTTTCAAAATTGCACATTTCATCAGGTCTAAGAGAAAATCTGATCCCTCTAATCAAATAGCACAACTATACTGGAGGAAAAAAAGATTAAATACTGATATTTTTTGCTTTCTTTTTAAATATTGTAACACAAAATAAAGTATGTTATTCCATGCCTTGATTCATTGGTTTTCAAAAAGAAATATACTAAAAATTACACAATTATCTTATTTTTTGAATGCCAAGGTAGGATGAGGGGACTGCTTCAGTTATACAGGTGCAGTGTTACAATAATTGACCAAAACAATCTTAAAAAATGACAGTTTACAAGAGAGTAAGGCAAACTTGATGGCTGTGCTTGAAGAGTTGAAAACATTGCGGAACTTGAAGTTCCAAGTGTCAAACAGAAAATCAAACAAAATATATTATAGAACACTGTAGCTAAAATTTTTATCACAAAATACTGAAAAGTAGTGATATGATACTCTTAATTTTATCGATTTAATAAAGTGCCCAAGGGCAAGAATCTTTCAAATAATTTTTGTGGGAAAAAAAAAATCTGATTTCAATAGCCTTCCCACAGAATGCCAGCTTCTTCTGAAAAATTCAGGTAAATTTTTCCTTGTTTTGACGGAGCATCTCATTTGGCTGTTTGTAGAGAACCAGTTTGTAGAATAATTATTGTGACACTTTTAAAAATCATCTTTACTCAGTGACCTTTAGTTTTATTTCAAACGTATGAAAGCATTAAAAGGTTAGCATTGATGAATATAACTATTATTTATCAATTGTCATAAAATAGATAAAAAATACATTATTCATGTTATTAATTTTGTTTTCTTTCATTGCTATCTCTATCCAAGTATTTTTTTAAGGGCACAGTAATTAAAACTGGTTTCATAACTTGTATAGTATAGTAACTCATGTGAAATAAAAAGAAACACATATCATTTCATTCTATTTTATAAACCAGATATATGTGCGTATTTATAATTAATGAAATAAATCTAAAGCTTTCACTCATATGGGCACTAAGTATTTACCAAAAAATGAGTTTTCATAGTCAAGTGTTTGTAAAATGTGCAAAAGAGGGATGTTTAATCACAGTTTTTTAAGTTCTTAAAAAGCCTCTCTCTGATTGAACTTCCCATCTATCAGATTCCCCTTTCTGTCAGGTGCTTAATACTATAATTAGGATGGTGTGAAGAAGTGCTTGAAGTGAGTCTACCTTAAAGTGTATTTTAAAAAATAATGTGTAATGAACATTTATTATGTGTTTGCTGCCCTGGAGATGATAAAGATAATTATGTTTAATTTACTAGTCAAGATATAAAAGTAGACTGTATTATTTTAAATGTAATATTGAAACTGTTGATTTTGATGGAATATTAGTTTTTCATGACAGATTAGACAGGAAATTTACATACCATTGGTGTTGATCTAGTTATTGGTTCAAGTTGCAATTGAAATTAGGGAAATATAACTGAGAGCACCAGAAATATTATAGAGTATCAGTTTATCATTCTGAGGAATTTTGAATGGTGGAAAGTAGACATGTATGTTCACATATGTATATATATATAATATGTAACATTTATCTATTTATCTATCTCACATATGAACATATCTCACATATAAAATAAAATATCGAAAGCAATTATGAGACCGTCCAAGGAAAACTTGGGGAGACAGCATACCTGGAGAAAATCAACACACAGGACAGTGTGTTCCCTTGAAATTTGAGAAGAGCAGGGAAAGCCTAGATAGATCTGTGCCCATGTCTCCTTTCTCTGCACAAGATATCTGAGAAAGTGGCTTTGAGCTGGAAGAAGCTTGATACTTGATAGTAGTAGTAAAGCTAAGAGGAGAAACAGAGGGACTTGGTATGACTCTTCAACAGATTTAGAGCAGGAAAAAAAGTTTATAGCTCTAACACAAAGTGAAGTCCACAAAACACATCACACAGAAAGCTTTTTAATTTATTTTTATCTTACGATTTCACACCAGGAATTCAGTAATACTTAAATCTGAGGAAGCGAAAGATTAAGTATATAATCACTGTAACCCCTGAGAGAAACATGCGCACACACAACCCCTCCCGCCGCCAACCCCAACACACACACACACACACACACACACACACACACACACGAGTCACCTGTGCCCACACACACACGCGCGCACACACACACACACACGAGTCACCTCTGTGCCCACACACACAGACACACACACGAGTCACCTCTGCGCGCGCACACACACACACACACGAGTCACCTCTGTGCCCACACACACACACACACAAACGAGTCACCTCTGCCCACACACGCGCGCGCGCACACACACGAGTCACCTCTGCGCGCGCACACACACACACACACGAGTCACCTCTGTGCCCACACACACACACACACAAACGAGTCACCTCTGCCCACACACGCGCGCGCGCACACACACGAGTCACCTCTGTGCCCACACACACACACACACACACGAGTCAGCTCTGTGCCCACACACGCGCACGCACACACACACACACAAACGAGTCACCTCTGTGCCCCCACACACACACACACAAACGAGTCACCTCTGCCCACACACGCGCGCGCGCACACACACGAGTCACCTCTGTGCCCACACACACACACACACACACGAGTCAGCTCTGTGCCCACACACGCGCACGCACACACACACACACACACGTCACCTCTGTGCGCGCGCACACACACACACACACACACACGAGTCACCTCTGTGCACACATACACACACACACGCACACACACACGCACACACACACGAGTCACCTCTGTGCACACACACACACACACACGTCACCTCTGTGCACCCACATACACACACGCACACACACAAGTCACCTCTGTGCCCGCAGCCAGTGCGAATGGCCTGGGAAATGGAAGCAGTGCAAACCTAAGACGCGGTTCCTTCTTTTTGTCCCTGGTACTGTTTTACAGTGTATCACTCCGTATACTGCTGATGTTTCGCTAATTGTAAACCCCGCGTTTGCGGAGGTTATGAGATGTCTGCTGAGACGGCGCTTTGGCGTCTGGCCACTAGGGGGCGCCCTCATTGCACATATCGCTGCACCATCAGTACAGCTGGGATCCTGACAGCCAGCGCAGTGAGATAGATTTTATTTTTGGCTAGTTTCAGTTCTGAATTTGTTTTGCTACTGTAATATTTTTAACCTCTGACCCAAGGATTTATCATCAGTACATTCTTCACAATGAGACACAAAGTCACTTCTTCTAAGTGCTGTTAATATTCAGAATATTATGTTTCTTGGAAAGAGCAGAAATCGGTGCCTAAATAGCTTTCTTCCAATTTTGCTTCAGCTTTTTGTTTTCCTCAGGAAGCACGCAAGCCCTCGTGTGTATGTGGCATCAATTATTTCAATTTCACATGCTACTGCTGCTCAATTTCACATAGTTTCACATAATTTCCATACTTACTTTGCCTCAGTTTAAGAAAATTTTCAAAATTTATATATAACATATATTATAAAATTTAAAATATTCAAAATTTTAGTGTTATAGGAAATCTGATAGACTAAGTATTAAATTTTAATCTCTTATCACTAAAGAACTGATTCTTTTTTATCTGCTAACCTACTTGTGATTCATACATTCTTAATAATGCATTTTCACTTAAATTTTATATTACATTTACAATTACTAGTAAATAGTCAAATTACAATTATGATGAAACAGCTTATCATAATGTTCCAATATGGCTTTCCTTAACAAAGTAATGAAATAAGTTGTTGAAATTTATATGAAAATATGGAGTATGTATTATATTTTCATGTGGGCAGTGAGGTTAAATGAACTCTTTCTTATATTTAAGAAACTATTGATGTAAGAATTCAGAATATTTATTAAATTATTAGTATAACATTATAAATAATCTTAGAAAATGTCAGAAGTGTTTGAAAAACTTTGCAGAAAATATTAGTGGTATATTGTCTAGATTACCCATTCAAGTGATCTACATCTTCCTTGGTCTATGAGCTATTTTGAAATTTTGTAAATTATGGAAAACTTATAGTGTAAATGATTCCTGTTCATAATGGCAATTGTGTCTAGTGAAATGAAATTGATTATTGCTCTGAGGATAGACCTTTAAAAAAATCTTCTTACAAGTTTATTTCAGAATTTGTTTCCTATGTATGTGTGGATCATGGAATCTTCTTTTGAAATGTTTTTAATGGTTTTCATATTCACTATTAAGTTGAAATCTTTGACACATATTCATCTTATATTTTTCTGTTACGATTTTGACATTTTCTAACATTATCTATTAATGTGTTTATGAATTAAAACAATGGATAAAGATTTGATCAACAATACAGTCAAGTTCCACTAAAACAGAAATTATTACAAAATTTTTAAATTATTATAAAAAATGTCAACTAAGGTATGAATTCTCTTAAATATATTAACATACAACACTAATTTCACCAAGAAAAACCTTTTAACAAGTCATTTCTTTACTGAGCCTTGGGTTTGAGTATTCAGTTTTGCACACGATGGTGGTGGTGGTTTTGTCGCTATCATGTCCAACTCTTTGCTACCCCATGGACTGTAGCCTGCCAGCTTCCTCTGCCAATGGGATTTTCCAGGCAAGAATACTGGAGTGGGTTGCCATTTCCTTCTCCAGGGGATCTTCCCAACCCAGGGATAGAACCCTGGTCTCCTGCTTGGCAGGCAGATTCTGAGTCACCTGTGAAACTTTGGATATAAACACTAATAAATTCCTATGATCAATATGTGCCATACATATCTTATTTTTTTCAATAATTTAGAATAAAATGCATATGGGCTTTAGATACTAGCATTATACTTAGATAATGAGAGATATAGACAGATATATTAACACTTTTGCAATGTAATATTATACAATCATATTTCATCTCTCCTCTGCACCAAATCACTTCCTTTTGAATCCTATTGCAGCAAATCTAAAGAATAAGCTTTATGATACAGATACAGGTATGGGGGAATTTACTTCCGGATATCCTCAGATTTGTTTATCTGACACCATAGTTACATTCTGATAAATGAATGGGCAAGGTGTAAGTGTATCTACAAGAATAGATCTTCAGTGTTAGGGTGGTCTATGTGAGTGTAAAAGAATTTATTCTCCCTGGGGATGGCCCACATTTCAGACCCATTTTGAAATTTCAGCTTGAAACAAATACTTTGCTTCTTAAACTGAACAATTCTTGAGCCTTATAATACATGACAGCTCTACTGCCAGAGTGAAATCTATTGTGGCCCATTGTTGCTGGCTGAGCAGGACTGAGGTTGAAGCCAGTGGGGCAGTCAGCTGTGGAAACAGTCTCTAGAGAGCACTAAAATATCCCCGGACTGCTAAAACACCACTGAAAGTAGTTGCTGATGAAGAAATGTTGTAATCAACCTAAGATGGCACTCTTAAAATTTGTCTCTACTGAAGAGAAAATATTTAATGGCACATACTCCACATTCTAAATCAATTGATTCTAAATCAATCAATTCTAAATCTAAATCAGGTGATGTTCACATAGTTCCTAAACTCAGTGGTTCTCAATTAAGAGCACTTTTGCACCCTAAGGGATATTTTCAATGTCTAGAGACATTTTTGGAGTTCAAAACATGGGTTTTGGGGAAAGCTGTTACTATCATCTAGTGGGTAGATTTGGAGACATGGTTAACATTCAGTAATGCACGTGATAGACTTCTATAAAAAAAAATTAGCCCCAAATGTTAGTAGTGCTGATTTGAAGAAACCCTGGCTTAGCATAACAATCACCTTTCTTTACTGAAGTATGTGCATGTGTGCCAAGCTCCTTGAGTCCTGTCCAACTCTTTGTGACCTGTGGACTGTAGCCCACCAGACTCCTCTGTCCATGGGATTCTCCAGGCAAGAATACTGGAGTGGGTTGCCATGCCTTCCTCCAGGGGATCTCCCCAACCCAGGGACTGAACCCTCATCTCTTGCATCTCCTGCATTGGTAGGTGGGTTCTTTACCACTAGCGCCAGCTGGGAAGACTTATTGAAGTACAGTTGACATATTATCAGTTTCAGGTGTACAACATAATCACTCAACACATACATACTGTAAAATTATCACCACGCTAAGTCTAGTAGTCCATCTGTCACCATATAAAGTTACAATATCATTGACTACATTCCCTATAGTGTATATTACATCCCCATGTCTTATTTATTTTATGACTGGAAGTTTGTATCTCTCAATCCCCTTCAACTATTCTGTTCATTCCCTACCCTGTTTCCTCTGGCAAACATCAATTTGTTCTCTATATTGATTAGTCTGTTTTTTCGTGTGTTTTGTTTTATCCTCTTTTTTAGCTTACACATATAAGTGAAATCATACACTGTCTTCCTCTGTCTGATGTATTCAATTTGGTAATACTATAATTAGATATTTTTGTGTCTAAATTAGTACTTAATTTTAGTTTCTTTACTTTTTATTTATGATACATTTAGTGTTTCTTTTTGTAGAAAAAGTTGGGGAGCTTTTACTCCCCCCTGTCAATATTCTGGAATAGTTTAAGCAAAAATGACTCCTATCCTATCAGGTCTTTGAAGATCTGATAGAATTTTCTTATTGAAAAAATTCAAATCTGTGTTCTTTCTCACTGCACCATCTGGGAAGCTAGGTGGCTCAGTGGTAAAGAATCTGCCTGCCAAAGCAGGGAACGGGTTTCAATCCCTAGATCAGAAAGATCCCATGGAACAGTGATTTACAACCCACTCCAGGGCTCCCGGCTGGCTCAGATGGTAAAGTATCCTCCTGCAATGCAAGAGACCTGGGTTCGATCCCTGGATTGGGAAGATCCCCTGGAGGAGGGCATGACAACCCACTCCAGTCTTCTTGCCTGGAGAATCCCCATGGACAGAGGAGCCTGGCAGGCTACAGTCCATGGGGTCTCAAAGAATCAGACACAACTGAGCATGCGTTACATGTTTCATTTTCTCTACAAATATCGGCCCACTCAGTTTTCTACCTGATGTTAAATTCTTTTTAAAATATAGATTGCCTTATTACATGGTCCATTTTATCTAGATAATCACATAATTGATATCATGATATGAGTGATATTCTTTTATTAATTTAATATATTAGTAAAGAATGCATGTACACACATCTCTGTATGATTCCATCTTGATGGACATTTATGTGTATGCATATTTTATTTTATATGAATGGATAATAGTAGGCATATTTTTCTATAAATTGCTAGTTTACATGTCTCAATTTATACTATGCTCCTCAAATCTTTCCCTGTCAATTTATGTAAATTGTCTTCATTTTTTTTTTGATGATGTATGTTTTACATAGGGTTTAGAGGTTATCTTTATAATTACTTTCATCAGATGCAATATGCTTCTCTTTTGACTTCTTCAGAGGATGATTATCTAGATTGTTAATTTTTAGCTTTTCTACCTTATTTTAATATTTATTAGTGATTTTAATATATCTTCCATGTGATATTTTTAATTATATTTCTTTTCACAAATCCTTATCCTACATAGTTGTTAATAATATGATTTGCACTATCCAGTGGGCAGAGAAAATAATGTGCTATTTTTGCCTTTAATTTCACTTGGGTTCCTAATATTTCTGCCCATCTCTGATTTCCCTCCCCATCTTTCCTTTATAAAAACTTATCTTTGCTTTGCATTAGCATTATTCCTTGGAAAATAAAGCGACATAATTCCACAGAAGGATTGCTGACTCCAAAATCACATTATGCTTCATATCATCACATTTTTAAAGTAACAATTAGAGGTGATGACAGGGTGCTCTACAAAATATGTATTGCCTCACAATGAAGGAGACATACTAGAGAAAAACCTTGACAAAATGCCATTCATATTCCCACAATAACTCTGTGCCTGGATTCTTCATGCTAGCCCAAAAAATGTTAACACATAGTCAACACTCAGAATTGACATTTCCATGTTGAATAATTACATTTTAAAGCCAGGATTATTTTGGTTATGAGTAACAGAAACTGATTTAAAAAGTATTGCAGAAAAGCAGGAATACAAAGATATGGATTTTAACTGCAGGAAACTTTTCCTAATGTCTACAGTCACGTGCCAGGAAGCCTGGGTAGAAGGGTGGGTGGGCGACAGAGGATGAGATGGTTGGATGGCATCACCGGCTCAATGGACATGCGTTTAAGCGAATTCTGGGAGATAGTGAAGGACAGGGAAGCCTGGTTGCCTGCAGGCCATGGGTCACAAAGAATCGGATGTGTCTCAGCGACTGACCCACAACAACCAGGAACCCACCAGTAACTGAGGAAACTATTCTTTATCACTCGTGGAGACTTATCACTTATCTCACTTGTCTGTTTTCTATGACTTGTTGTCTGTTTTTCTAGGACTTCCTTGGTGGCTCAGATGGTAAAGCGTCTGCCTACAATGCGGGAGACCTGGGTTCAATCCCTGGGTCGGGCAGATCTCCTGGAGAAGGAAATGGCCACCCACTCCAGTATTCCTGCCCGGAAAATCCCGTGGATGGAGGAGCCTGGTGGGCTACAGTCCATGGGGTCGAAAAGAGTCGGACAGGACTGAGAGACTTCACTTTCACTTGTTTTTCTGAAGAATGTTTTTTTTACTTCCCCCAAAAAATAATGATTTTACAGGTCCTGTTTTCAAAAGTGACCAGTATTCTCTCATAAGCCTGTAAAACAAAATACACTGGAGAAGTTAAACAAGGGTGAGTTTATTCAAGGCTAGTGTTTAGGGAAGTGAGATTGACCTCAATTGTACTGCAACAAAAGGTAGTTTTAAGAGTTGTGGTGAGCTAAGTACTAAGTCGGAGAAGGCAGTGGCAACCCACTCTTGCCTGGAAACTCCCATGGACGGAGGAGCCTGGTGGGCTGCAGTCCATGGGGTCGCAAAGAGTCGGACACGACTGAGCAACTTCACTTTCACTCTTCACTTTCATCCATTGGAGAAGGAAATGGCAACCCACTCCAGTGCTGGGTGCAAAAGTACTAGGGGGTGTCAGTGGGGCTGTTGATCAGTAGGAAGTGTTGAGCAGGATGAGTTATCTTGAATTTGCAAATGTTTTTCTCTGTTAGTAGGCCCCATTTGTTTGCTAAATGACACCCACCTACGTTAGGCTTCTCATCTTGCAAAGCAACTGGGACATAAGGGTGCTGTCTTCCTTGATTTCCCATTTCAAGTGGGTGGCTCTCAGGTCTTTGAGAAGAATATCCCTAGGTTGTAAAGCTGGTAGGAGGCTGGGAGAAGCCTTTTGCACTTTTTAAAGGGGCAGAGAAATAAATTTAAATGAGAAGTTTTCTCGAGTAAGTGCTGTGAGAAAAGGGAGGTGGTCAGTGGCCTATGGTCTGGAAGCAGTGCTGCTAATGTTTAGTCAAGCTGACTGGAGTTTTTAAGGCCCTCTGAGTCAATTAGGGTTCCAGATTCTCAAGTGCGTCAAATTGATTGGTTCATGAGAGGTTACGTGCGTAACCCAGATCTAGTCAAAATTAGCTATTCAAGTAGTGTAACTTGACTTTCAGAGGAGGGCAGTTCTCAGAGACATGGGTTATAACTGTGCAGGTCTACAAAGGCAGCCGCTACAAACATTTGCTGCACTCTTCGCCCTAAAATGGCTGTTTATCATTTTGCAAGTTTAACGCATTAAAGTTAAATCTCCCAAGAAGCCCATACAATAAGAAATTGTAAGAAGCAAAGATACTAACATGTCTTAGTGCTCTGCAACCAGTTAACAGAATATGCATGTTGACAAAAATGTGGTAAAACTTGGGAAAAAAATAAATGTGCAGTTTATGTAAAATCTGATGAGTACTTGAGATTCTTCTTTATCTCCATGAGATGGTATTGTATTTCTCTGTGATTGAGTCTCTGAGATGTATTGGTCACAGGATGCTAGGTGATGCATATATGAAAAAATTGATCACTTGTACCTTCAATAATTATATGAGTGTGTTGAACTAAGAACTGGGATAAGAACAGTTAAGAAGATTTAAGCTCCCAAATGGAGACTTTGAAACACTGTGGGAGAACAAAATAAGAGATGCCAAGAGCCAGGTGGGAGTAAAATGGAGGGCTAGTCCATCCGGCTGGGGTGGGAAGAGAAGGGCCTTTCTCTGAAGGCTGCAATCCTGAACCGAGTATAAAAGGAAGTGGAAGAGTACTGCCCATGGAGAGCCTGGGGTGAACAGAGACCACACAAAGTACAAGGGGAATTACAAAGCTTACTGTGCAACCGCAGGTCAGATTCCAAGTCAGAAACTGATGAGACTGGAGATGCAGGCTAGATTACAGAAGGCTCTTATGTGTCTTATTAAAACGTTGAAGTTTTACGTGCAGATCTTTCCAGATAATGTCCATTAGAGAAAGCATACTTTAGTTCTTGCAGTTGTTCCAGGTGTTGTTTCCATAATGGCCTATGTTAAAAGTAATAAAACTCATGCAGCACCAGGAAAAGGGAAGAGGCAGCTTGCTTGCTTCAAGCCCTCTCCTGCTTCGGAGCCCCATCCGGCTGCACCAGGGGCAGTGGTCATCAGCTGGAGCAAGAGTGTGCTGTGGTGTTGTGCTGTTGTTGCCAGTTTAAGGCTTTGAAATGCTACTGCTTAGAGGACTGGTCCCCAACATTTTTGGTACCAAGGACCAGTTTCCTGGAAGACAGTTCTTTCACAGATGGGGTATGGGGGCGGTTTCAGGATGATTCAAGTGCATGACATTTACTGTGTACTTTATTTCTATTGATATTACATCACCTCCACCTCAGATCATCAGACATTAGATACTCCCTGACTTGGAGTACTGAGGATTACAAGCCTGAAAATAAGGAGAGAAATTTGTGGCAAGGTGATGGCTTATAAGAGCTCATACTAGAAATTAGGAAGTATGACTAAGAAAAAGTAGTAAATGTGCAGAAGATGCATGGACATCTTTAAGACGTATTTAAGAGTTAACCTTTTCAGAGCTTAGTGATTGATGGTGGTGCAGCATGAAAAATAGGATGTAGTCTGGGATGACTAGCAATGCCGGCTTTATGTTTACATACCAGGGTGATGGTTTTTCGCAGTGGAAATGAACAAGGCAATTCAAAGTGTAGTGGTAAAGTGTCAGCAGAAAATGAGTAGGCAGGGGGTAAAAATAGAAATCGTGGGTTGGGGGGATAATGTGAAGACTTAAAATCAAGGCATATTTAGAAGACAACAATTCCAAAACGTAAAGTGGATTCCGGGGGTTCAGTACTAAAGAACACGCCTGCCCATGCAGGAGACACAGTAGACACCAGCTTGATCCCTGGGTCAGGAAGATCCCCTGGAGGAGGGCATGGCAACCCCCTCCAGTATTCTTGAGGGCTTCCCTGTGGTCTGAGGGTAAAGGATCTGTCTGCAATGCAGAAGACCCATGTTTGATTCCTGAATCAGGAAGATCCCCTGGAGAAGGGAATGGCAGGACACTCCAGTATTCTAGGCCGAATAATCCCATGGATAGAGGATCCTGGCAGGCTACCATCCATAGGGTCACAGAGAGTTGAACATGATTAACTGAGCCCACACACACAAAGTGGATGAATATGAGGCTCGAAAGGTAGATTTAGCCCGGTT
This sequence comes from Cervus elaphus, assembly GCF_910594005.1. Lineage (NCBI taxonomy): Eukaryota > Metazoa > Chordata > Mammalia > Artiodactyla > Cervidae > Cervus > Cervus elaphus. Next base: position 82,178,185 of record NC_057815.1, on the reverse strand, counting down.
AGTTGAAAGTTAAGAAAGTTCTGCTATAGAAGGAGTCAAATGGGGTTGATGCTACTTTCTTCTCATGAAGAGGAAATAAGATTAATTTTGCTCCATGGTCTGAATAAGCTCCTAGGATCCTTAGATAATTTGAAAGAAATCCAGAGGTTCAAAGTACAAAATTCTGCCTCTCTCTCTCTGTCTTTCCCCAGCTTTCCTATGTGTTGACACGTCAGGTAAACTTCTCGTCACGTAGTGGCAACGCAACCTTTCACCCATGGCTCCTTAATAGCCCCCATTTTAGAGAGAAAGATTTTTCCTTTCTTTGTAAAGCTACTCTGAAAACTAGCATGCAAATGATGTAACAAATTGATCCTCAATTTCTGTATCTTTCCACTCTCTTGGGCCCAAAGCAATTTGTGCACCAATGTGCAGACCACATTTTGAATGGCACTAGGTTAGTGATCTTCCAACATTTCAAAAACCATCAAACCCAAACCTGAGCTTCTCTGAATATAGTGGGAATCTTGTCTGAATAGCCTTATATCTTGTCTTAAAGAGAGTAAGGAACTGTCCTGATTATATAGCCTCACTGGATGGGAAAGTTGTAGATCCTCAATAATTATTTTACCAAAAGAAAAGTTTGGGCAACAACGTAAGTACCTTTACAATAAGTGTAAAGAAAATACCCATAGACCCTGCCCTTCTGGGGTGGATGTGTTAGAATATGACCCAGAAACAGATATCTAAGTGTAGAACAGTCCTGTAGGTCTAAGACCTTAGGACAAGTTCGTGCTTTTGCCTTTTTAACATGAAAATGCCTTCACATGATTTTTTTGTCCACCTACTAACTACGTGGGCTTCCCTAGGGCTCAGTGGTAAAGACGTAAAAGGAAAAGAAGGGAAAAACATCTGAGTAGGAAGACCAAATACAGAATCTCACAAAGTCACATAGGTGGGTCCAAACTGTAGTCCCACTGGGACATGCTCATTCTTTTCAGGGTAGATGGTGCAAACTTGTCTTTGTATGAAGAATCTCCTCAGTATGAGCTGATAATGCTAGAAAGCACATATTGCTCTCCATGGCATGACAGCTTTTTATAATCTATGATGAATAATATATGACAGATTAACGTATGTGTACACATGCAAAAGGCTTCCCAGGTGGCTCAGTGGTAAAAACAAAACAAAACAAAACAAAACAAAACTTGCCAGCCAAACAGGAGATGCAGGAGACAAGGGTTCGATTACTGGGTCAGGAAGATCCCCTGGAGAAGGAAATGACAACCCGCCTCAGTATTCTTGCCTGGGAAATATCAGGGACAGAGGAGCCTGGAGGGCTGCAGTCCATGAGGTCACAAAGAGTCAGATATGACATAGTGAGTAACAGCAACAACTGACTATTAATACATACATAGATCATAAAAGGATATTTGCCATTGAGGGTTGATGGAGCATATACTATTTTATAATATTCTAAACTATTTCCTGGACTCTTCAATTTTAAGTTTAAAAATGAATAAAACCAGGCACACTTTACAAGATGAAATATTCATGTCAGTAACCTTCTGATGTAACGTTGTGCTTATTTCACTAAGTGGAGAGAAATGTCAGTAGAAATGACCTGCAAACAATAGTAGTGAATATTTGTCTCATTTAGCTCACTACCTCACTGATGAAATATCTTTCTCATGAGATTGTAAGCAAGCATTTGAAGGAAGGACATTTTTCCTTTGTTTTCAATTGTCCCCAGCACCTAGCTTCGTGTCTGTCACATATGCAATGCAGATGGAATGAATAAATGAGAACAGCTATCTTAATGAAAAAGTGCTGCAACTTTCCTTTTTCCTTATTGAACCAGACAAGATTTTTTTTTCTTTTAAAAAAGAAAACAGAAAAAAAATGTACCAATGAATAAGAAAAACCTGTCTTCAGAAGCAAATTTATTTCCAGATATTTATATGTTTAATTTTCAACTGGACATACAAAGGCTGGACTTCTTTTTCACTTTTGCTCTTATAAATACAAGCTTTATGAAGTCTGAGGGGCAGGACAGCTGCCAATCATAGGATAAATGCTTAAGGCTTCTTTTATTATTTTTCAGCTGGTGCCCTTTGCTGAAGGATATCTCCTGTTCCTCAGTGGCAGAAGCAGAATAAAAACATTTCACTTTATGGAAGCAATTAGACACACATCTGTTCCAGACCTTCCATATTAAATGTCTACCCACACAAACCCTGGGAGTTTCAGAATATCTGTTTGCAACAAGGGAGGTTTTAAGTCACATTGATGTATGAGGCCATGTTGTGAGGCATGGCTCTCTTTGACTTTGGTTCGGTAAAAAAGTAGCCTTTCATTCCTTGAGTAGTTAAAATGTATTTCTGTTGTGACCAGCCTAAGAAGGATTGTGATAATCCATTTGGCTTTTCATATCTGTTTAATTTGTGGATAAAAGATGTGTTTTCACCTCTGTATCCCTAGTATTAGCTTGGTGGGTATTCAGTAAATCACTGTAGAATGCCTAAATGAACATATGCATCTGAGCATAGGAAGAAAACTAAATTGTTGAGATTCTTACACCCAGATGTCATCTTTGAACATACCAATTTTATTTGAGGATGAAGCCTGACTTTATTTATGTACCAATAATTCAAATTATAAATCAATATGATAAATTAATGCCCATGCACATAAACATTAAGTCACACAAGGATAAATTGTCTACTAGCTATTCATTCACATGTTGATTGGGCTTCAGGAAATAAGATTCTAGGTGAGATATCATAAAATATTTAATACAATATAAAAATGGTAAAAATAAAAGTGATACATATGCATATACCAATAAAATTTTTTAACATATAACTAAGATCATTATAAATCCCTTTTTACTTAATGCAATTTTGTCTTTGTTGCTAGATTCTTACCCCCCTCTTTTTCCTATCACTGCATCACCCTAGTTATGGAATTTAACGATTGACTTTTATTTTTTACTTCCATATTCAGAATATTTTGTAGATGGATCTCTTGTCCCATTTGTTTACAAATATTTTCTCCCATTATGAGGGTTGTCTTTTTGTTTTGTTTATAGTTTCCTTTGCTGTGCAAAAGCTTTCAAGTTTAATTAGGTCCCATTTGTTTATTTTTGTTTTTATTTTCATTACTGTAGGAAGTGGATCAAAAACGATCACTGTGATTTATGTCAGAGAATGCTCTGCCAATGTTTTTTCTCTAGGAGTTTTATAGGGTCTGGCCTACATTTAGATCATTAGCCCATTTTTTTTTTTTTTTTCCAGTGGGTTTTGTCATACATTGATATGAATCAGCCATGGATTTACATGTATTCCCAATCCCGATCCCCCCTCCCACCTCCCTCTCCACCCGATTCCTCTGGGTCTTCCCAGTGCACCAGGCCGGAGCACTTGTCTCATGCATCCCACCTGGGCTGGTGATCTGTTTCACCATAGATAGTATACATGCTGTTCTTTTGAAATATCCCACCCTCACCTTCTCCCACAAAGTTCAAAAGTCTGTTCTGTATTTCTGTGTCTCTTTTTCTGGTTTGCATATAGGGTTATCGTTACCATCTTTCTAAATTCCATATATATGTGTTAGTATGCTGTAATGTTCTTTATCTTTCTGGCTTACTTCACTCTGTATAAGGGGCTCCAGCTTCATCCATCTCATTAGGACTGGTTCAAATGAATTCTTTTTAATGGCTGAGTAATATTCCATGGTGTATATGTACCACAGCTTCCTTATCCATTCATCTGCTGATGGGCATCTAGGTTGCTTCCATGTCCTGGCTATTATAAACAGTGCTGCGATGAACATTGGGGTGCACGTGTCTCTTTCAGATCTGGTTTCCTCAGTGTGTATGCCCAGAAGTGGGATTGCTGGGTCATATGGCAGTTCTATTTCCAGTTTTTTAAGAAATCTCCACACTGTTTTCCATAGCGGCTGTACTAGTTTGCATTCCCACCAACAGTGTAAGAGGGTTCCCTTTTCTCCACACCCTCTCCAGCATTTATTGCTTGTAGACTTTTGGATAGCAGCCATCCTGACTGGCGTGTAATGGTACCTCACTGTGGTTTTGATTTGCATTTCTCTAATAATGAGTGATGTTGAGCATCTTTTCATGTGTTTGTTAGCCATCTGTATGTCTTCTTTGGAGAAATGTCTGTTTAGTTCTTTGGCCCATTTTTTGATTGGGTCATTTATTTTTCTGGAATTGAGCTGCAGGAGTTGCTTGTATATTTTTGAGATTAATCCTTTGTCTGTTTCTTCATTTGCTATTATTTTCTTCCCATTCTGAAGGCTGTCTTTTTCACCTTGCTTATAGTTTCCTTTGTAGTGCAAAAGCTTTTAAGTTTCATTAGGTCCCATTTGTTTAGTTTTGCTTTTATTTCCAATATTCTGGGAGGTGGGTCATAGAGGATCTTGCTGTGATTTATGTCGGAGAGTGTTTTGCCTATGTTCTCCTCTAGGAGTTTTATAGTTTCTGGTCTTACATTTAGATCTTTAATCCATTTTGAGTTTATTTTTGTGTATGGTGTTAGAAAGTGTTCTAGTTTCATTCTTTTACAAGTGGTTGACCAGTTTTCCCAGCACCACTTGTTAAAGAGGTTGTCTTTTTTCCATTGTATATCCTTGCCTCCTTTGTCAAAGATAAGGTGTCCATAGGTTCGTGGATTTATCTCTGGGCTTTCTATTCTGTTCCATTGATCTATATTTCTGTCTTTGTGCCAGTACCATACTGTCTTGATGACTGTGGCTTTGTAGTAGAGTCTGAAGTCAGGCAGGTTGATTGCTCCAGTTCCATTCTTCTTTCTCAAGATTACTTTGGCTATTCGAGGTTTTTTGTATTTCCATACAAATTGTGAAATTCTTTGGTCTAGTTCTGTGAAAAATACCGTTGGTAGCTTGATAGGGATTGCATTGAATCTATAGACTGCTTTGGGTAGAATAGCCATTTTGACAATATTGATTCTTCCAATCCATGAACACGGTATGTTTCTCCATCTGTTTGTGTCCTCTTTGATTTCTTTCATCAGTGTTTTATAGTTTTCTATGTATAGGTCCTTTGTTTCTTTAGGTAGATATACTCCTAAGTATTTTATTCTTTTTGTTGCAATGGTGAATGGTATTGTTTCCTTAATTTCTCTTTCTGTTTTTTCATTGTTAGTATATAGGAATGCAAGGGATTTCTGTGTGTTAATTTTATATCCTGCAACTTTACTATATTCGTTGATTAGCTCTAGTAATTTTCTGGTAGAGTCTTTAGGGTTTTCTATATAGAGGATCATGTCATCTGCAAACAGTGAGAGTTTTACTTCTTCTTTTCCTATCTGGATTCCTTTTACTTCTTTTTCTGCTCTGATTGCTGTGGCCAGAACTTCCAACACTATGTTGAACAGTAGTGGTGAGAGTGGGCACCCTTGTCTTGTTCCTGATTTCAGGGGAAATGCCTTCAATTTTTCACCATTGAGGGTGATGCTTGCTGTGGGTTTGTCATATATAGCTTTTATTATGTTGAGGTATGTTCCTTCTATTCCTGCTTTTTGGAGAGTTTTAATCATAAATGAGTGTTGAATTTTGTCAAAGGCTTTATCTGCATCTATTGAGATAATCATATGGTTTTTATCTTTCAATTTGTTAATGTGGTGTATTACATTGATTGATTTGCAGATATTAAAGAATCCTTGCATTCCTGGGATAAAGCCCACTTGGTCATGGTGTATGATTTTTTTAATATGTTGTTGGATTCTGTTTGCTAGAATTTTGTTAAGGATTTTTGCATCTATGTTCATCAGTGATATTGGCCTGTAGTTTTCTTTTTTTGTGGCATCTTTGTCTGGTTTTGGAATTAGGGTGATGGTGGCCTCATAGAATGAGTTTGGAAGCTTACCTTCATCTGCAATTTTCTGGAAGAGTTTGAGTAAGATAGGTGTTAGCTCTTCTCTAAATTTTTGGTAGAATTCAGCTGTGAAGCCATCTGGTCCTGGGCTTTTGTTTGCTGGAAGATTTTTGATGACAGTTTCGATTTCCTTGCTTGTGATGGGTCTGTTAAGATCTTCTATTTCTTCCTGGTTCAGTTTTGGAAAGTTATACTTTTCTAAGAATTTGTCCATTTCATCCAAGTTGTCCATTTTATTGGCATAGAGCTGCTGGTAGTAGTCTCTTATGATCCTTTGTATTTCAGTGTTGTCTGTTATAATCTCTCCATTTTCATTTCTAATTTTGTTAATTTGGTTTTTCTCTCTTTGTTTCTTAATGAGTCTTGCTAATGGTTTGTCAATTTTGTTTATTTTTTCAAAAAACCAGCTTTTAGCTTTGTTGATTTTTGCTATGGTCTCTTTAGTTTCTTTTGCATTTATTTCTGCCCTGATTTTTAAGATTTCTTTCCTTCTGCTAACTCTGGGGTTCTTCATTTCTTCCTTCTCTAATTGCTTTAGGTGTAGAGTTAGGTTATTTATTTGGTTTTTTTCTTGTTTCTTGATGTAAGCCTGTAATGCTATGAACCTTCCCCTTAGCACTGCTTTTACAGTGTCCCATAGGTTTTGGGTTGTTGTGTTTTCATTTTCATTCATTTCTATACATATTTTGATTTCTTTTTTGATTTCTTCTATGATTTGTTGGTTATTCAGAAGCGTGTTATTTAGCCTCCATATGTTTGAAGTTTTAACAATTTTTTTCCTGTAATTGAGATCTAATCTTACTGCACTGTGGTCAGAAAAGATGACTGGAATGATTTCAATTTTTTTGAATTTTCCAAGACCAGATTTATGGCCTAGGATGTGATCTATTCTGGAGAAGGTTCCGTGTGCACTTGAGAAAAAGGTGAAGTTGATTGTTTTGGGGTGAAATGTCCTATAGATATCAATTAGGTCTAGCTGGTCCATTGTGTCATTTAAGGTTTGTGTTTCCTTGTTAATTTTCTGTTTAGTTGATCTATCCATAGTTGTGAGTGGGGTATTAAAGTCTCCCACTATTATTGTGTTACTATTAATTTCCTCTTTCATACTCGTTAGCGTTTGCCGTACATATTGCGGTGCTCCTATGTTGGGTGCATATATATTTATAATTGTTATATCTTCTTCTTTGATTGATCCTTTGATCATTATGTAGTGTCCTTCTTTGTCTCTTTTCACATCCTTTATTTGAAAGTCTATTTTATCTGATATGAGTATTGCAACTCCTGCTTTCTTTTGGTCTCCTTTTGCATGAAATATTTTTTTCCAGCCCTTCACTTTTAGTCTGTATGTGTCTCTTGTTTTGAGGTGGGTCTCTTGTAGACAGCATATATAGGGGTCTTGTTTTTGTATCCATTCAGCCAATCTTTGTCTTTTGGTTGGGGCATTCAACCCATTTACATTTAGGGTAATTATTGATAGGTGTGGTCCCGTTGCCATTTACTTTGTTGTTTTGGGTTCACGTTTATACAACCTTTCTGTATTTCCTGTCTAGAGAAGATCCTTTAGCATTTGTTGAAGAGCTGGTTTGGTGGTGCTGAATTCTCTCAGCTTTTGCTTATCTGTAAAGCTTTTGAATTCTCCTTCATATCTGAATGAGATCCTTGCTGGGTACAGTAATCTAGGTTGTAGGTTATTCTCTTTCATTACTTTCAGTACGTCCTGCCATTCCCTTAGCCCATTTTTTAAATTTAGTTTTGTGCATGGCATTAGGGAGTGTTCTAATTTCATTCTTTTATAAGTAGCTGTACATTCAATAATTTTATTTTATTTTTAGAACCTTAATTTATTATGCAATGACCATCAGAGTCTCTTGGTACTTTGCAACTTATGCTCTTTTTGAAATCAAGAGACCTCTCATTCTCTCGTTTTATGAAATTTAACACACTCTTTGTTTTCTAATACGCCCTTTAGTTAATCTTGTTAATTAATGGCAGCTAAATCGGAGAACATTTGGGAATGTGTTTGTTAATCTTGATAAAGTTTATATTAAATGAGTATGGGCTTCAGTAAAGTTTTTAAGCCATACAATTATAAGCACAGCATCAGGGTCTCTTGACAGAAATGAGAACTAAAAATCTATTAGATGATGAGATGAGAGGAGGTCTTCTAGTGATTGAAAGTGGCCCCTGGGTTCTTCCGATGTCACACAACATCATATTTGTGACTATTTTAACAGGCACTGTTTTCAGTCTCTGAAAACCTTGCTTGATTTGTTAACATCTGAACATTACTGCCTGGAGTGGAGAACAATTAGATTCATTAATTTGTTTCCCTTCTCACTTGATTTAATACCTCCTCAGTAATAGAGCTCACTAGCAATTGTAGTCTTGACTTCAGTACTTATTAGCAAATTATACTTTAAACTGAATATTAAATTATTGTCAACAATTGTGGATAAAGAGAACATTTCATATCTGGAAAAGGAACTTAGAACCTCTTTTTGGCATATGCTTTCAGAGGCATAGGATTTTATATAACCAGAATTGTTTAGAAGATAAAAGATCTTATGGCATAATTTTTTCACACTGTATTTTTGCTAGGTTAAAAATAGTTTGTATAATGAGGGAAGGTGTGTTCTTGAGTGTAAATTATTAAATAATTCACTCCCTAGGAGAGGGATAGTTCATATAGTTGATGGGTATTGATGAGCATTGAACCTTCTAACAAATTAAATGTGTCCCTAAAGAGTCTTGATTGAAAGAGTTTCAGTTTACTTTAGTGAAAAGCTAGTTTTTAAATTAAAATCCCACTGTAAATAATTAAAATTTTGAATTAGCAAACAGATTCTATATCCCAGAAGATATCAAGAGATATGTAGGCTGAGTTTTGGCTCAGAGGCTAACTGCAGAGGTAGGGGGAATAACAAAAAGTAAAGTCACTTTTATTCTGAATATATCTATCTACAAAATACACATTTGAAAGCCAGAGAGCAAAGATCATAACTGAGTATCCAAGTAAGGTAGGTGTTGTGCTAGGAGACCTTTCTTGTTTTCTTATGAAAACCTAGAGAGTCACACCTTTTGGGGAACTGGTCAGTCAGCTTTAGAATTGTTTTCCACATTCCAACCTCAATCATGTGAAACTTCTGTAAATGCCACTATGACTTCATACAGAATAGAATGGAAAAGGGAAGAAAAATGAAAAAAAGTCTTCCTCAGACTGCTTTCACATGGATTGGTTACATAATTATACATGAAGTAGGTTGGGCCAGTGACTGTCAAACCCTTAACTTCATTTGAGTTTATTCCAACTACTGAAATATGATTTTTCAAGCAAAGACTAATGTTGAATATCCATAGGCACATTGCACACAAAAAATCAACTTAAACATGAACTTGAAGCAATAATAAAAACAAGATAGTAGCATTTGACCATATAGACTAAAACACTAGCTCTTTTAGCAAATTGTCCTCCCTTTTACTAATAGATGATAACCTTCAACATTATCTGATAAGACAATGAAATTAGAAAGATTACATTGGTAAAACTGAAACATAACCCCAAACAGAACTTCCAGATATGAATATAATGACTGGAAAATTCGGGACAGAACTCTAGCACCAGCTAAAATAGAACAGCTCACCATATATCCATCTCTCCCACGCTTCCCTGGTGGTGCTAGTGGTAAAGAATCTGCCTGTAATTGCAGGAGACATAGAGATGTGAGTTCAATCCCTCGGTCAGGAAGAACCCTGAAATACAGAAGCCCACTCCAGTATTTTTACCTGGAGAATCCCCATGGACAGAGGAGCCTGAAGGGCTATAGTCCATAAGATAACAACGAGTCGGACACGACTGAAGTGATTTAGCACACAAGCATGCGCTGATCTCAACTGAAAATTTAGAGCAGTTTTCAGAAGCAACTACTGAGGACACCAAGCAGTAAAGAATGGTAAGATGAAAATCAAGGTTTGAAGAATGAACGCTAGTGTGGATAAAGAGAATATTTCAAAGATGTTTCATCTTCATTTGCTTTTTTCTCCTTTATTTTTTGTGTTTGACCCTAAGTTGGTCCACATAACTGTAAATCAAGCACAGACAACAACAAATCTAAGAATATTTTCTTTCTGACTACAGGGCTAATAAAGAGCTAATATGAGCTGGACAGTCTGAGGGGAATTCTTACTCTATTTTTCTTTTCTTTTTCTTTTCAAAGTGGAGAAAATCCAAAACCAAAATAAATCAAACAAAACTATTTAACTCATAAACCTTGAAGATGTGTCTCAGATACCTGCAGGTATGAGGAAATCCCTAATTGAAGAGAGCTGGAAAAGAGAATTCTCAAACACAGTGTATGATCTGACTCAGTCCCAGGTTTGAAGAGGTGCTATGCACACGTGAAATAAAACATAAGAAACATCAGAAAGGTTATGAGAAGAGAACTACACCATAAAGCATATCCCATGTCACAGACTAAACCCGGAGTGGCATATGTGTACAGTGAACCCAGATAACCTAGCAGCAGCTCTGAAAATTGAACATTGGGATCACTCATAGGGAATGATGATCCAGATATTTGAATTATCAGATACTTTTAAAAAGCTGTTATAATTATGCTTTATGAGGTTAAGTTGAACGCTCTTGAAATGAATGAAAGATAAAAGCTGAAAAGATATTATGGAATGCATAGATATTATACAAGGGGACAAAACATAATTTTTATTTTTTTTCCATTTATTTTTATTAGTTGGAGGCTAATTACTTTATAATATTGTAGTGGTTTTTGTCATACATGACATGAATCAGCTGTGGATTTACATGTATTCCCCATTAAATTTTATAACTGAAACTACAGTACCTGAAACATAATATAACTAGGGAGCTCAAAATCAGAATGAAAATAACAGGGAAAGAAAGGTAAATTAATAAATATTACCCAATCTGATAAGGAAGCTTCACTATGAACAAAGCTAGTGGAGGTGATGGAATTCCAGCTGAGCTATTTCAAATCCTAAAAAAAAATGATGCTGTGAAAGTGTTGCACTTAATATGCCAGCAAATTTGGAAAACTCAGCAGTGGCCACAGGACTGGAAAAAAGTCAGTGTTCATTCCAATCCCAAAGAAAGGTAATGCCAAAGAATGTTCAAACTACACAAAACTGCACTTATCACACACGCTAGCAAATTAATGCTCCAAATTCCCCAAGCCAGGCTTCAACAGTACATGAACCACGAACTTCCAGATATTCAAGCTGGATTTAGAAAAGTCAGAGGAACCAGAGGTCAAATTGCCACTATCCACTGGATCGTCAAAAAAGGGAGAGAATTCCAGAAAAACATCTATTTCTGCTTTATTGACTGTGCCACAGCCTTTGACTGTGTGGATCACAATAAACTGTGGAAAATTCTGAAAGAGATGGGAACACAAGACCACCTGACCTGACCTGCCCCTTGAGAAACCTGTATGCACGTCAGGAAGCAACAGTTAGAACTGGACATGGAACAACAGACTTGTTCCAAATAGGAAAAGAAGTATGTCAAGGCTGTATATTGTCACCCTGCTTATTTAACTTATATGCAGAGTACGTCATGAGAAATGCTGGGCTGGAAGAAGCACAAACTGGAATCAAGATTGCCAGGAGAAATATCAATAACCTCAGATATGCAGATGACACCACCCTTATGTCAGAAAGTGAAGAGGAACTGAAAAGCCTCTTGATGAAAATGAAAGAGGAGAGTGAAAAAGTTGGCTTAAAGCTTAACATTCAGAAAACTAAGATCATGGCATCTGGTCCCATCACCTCATGGGGAATAGATGGGGAGATAGTAGAAACAGTGTCAGACTTTATCTTTTTGGGCTCCAAGATCACTGCGGATGGTGACTGCAGCCATGAAATTAAAAGACGTTTACTCCTTGCAAGGAAGGTTATGACCAACCTAGATAGCATGTTAAAAAGCAGAGACATTACTTTGCCAACAAAGGTCCATCTGGTCAAGGCTATGGTTTTTCCAGTGGTCATGTATGGATGTGAGAGTTGGACTGTGAAGAAAGCTGAGCACTGAAAAATTGATGCTTTTGAACTGTGGTGTTGGAGAAGACTCTTGAGAGTCCCTTGGACTGCAAGGAGATCCAACCAGTCCATCCTAAAGGAGATCAGTCCTGGGTGCTCATTGGAAGGACTGATGCTGAAGCTGAAACTCCAATACTTTGACCACCTCATGCGAAGAGCTGACTCAATTTGAAAAGACCCTGATGCTGGGAGGGATTGGGGGCAGGAGGAGAACGGGACAACAGAGGATGAGATGGATGGATGGCATCACCGATTCGATGGGCATGAGTTTGAATAAATTCCGGGAGTTGGTGATGGACAGGGAGGCCTGGCGTGCTGCGATTCATGGGGTCGCAAAGAGTCGGGCATGACTGAGCGACTGAGCTGAACTGAACTGAATAAAAATAAATGGAATAAAAAATAAAATAAATGCTAAATGTGTTATTCTGGCAGAAGGGAAATAAAAGATGGAAATGTGTTTTTATGAATGAAGGATGAGCAATTCATTATAAATATAAAAGAATGGATAAATAGAAAAGGGTATCTTTATCTTCTTTATTGAAATCAGTTAAATTTTGTACTCTGAACATAATCAAATTTAACTAGAAATCAACAGTAGAAAGATACCACTGAAATTCCCAAACAGGACATTAAGCACATTAAACATTTCTAAATAACATATGGGTCAAGAGGAGTGCCAGAAGAACCTAAAAAAAAAAATTTGAACTGAATGAAAATATAGCAAAACTTGTGAGATGCAGTTCACGCACTGTTTGGGGAGAAAATTTTTTTCATTAAATGTTTCTCAGAAAAGAAGAAAGGTCTCATATCAATATTCTAAGTTTGTACCCAAAAATAAAAATATGTTTTAAGAAGTGAATTAACTGTAAAGCAAGGGGAAAATAGAAAATAATAAATGTAAGAACATAAATAATAAAATTGAAAATAGAAAGATAATAGAGAAAAACAAGCAAAACCAAAAGTGCGTGCATGCTAAGCTGCTTCAGTCATGTTCAACTGTGCAACCCTATAAACTGTAGCCTGCCGGGTTCCTCTGTCCATGCGATTCTCCATTCAACAATCCTGAAGTGGGTTGCCATGCCCTCATCCAGGGGATCTTTCTCAACCAGGGATCCAATCCACATCCCTTATGTTTCCTGCTTTGGCAGGTGGGTTCTTCACCACTACCATCACCTGGGAAGCCCGAAACCAAAAGTAGTTTCTACTAAAAGATCAACAAATTTGATACAGCACCATCCAAACTAACCTAGGAAAAGAAAGGAAACAAAAATTGCCAGTATCTAGAATATAAGAATCGATACAAACAGAATACTAAAGTCTTTGAAGGGATAATTTAAAAAGCACACTCATAGTTTTTTTTTTACAAACTGTTGAAATGTACCAATTTCATGGCAAGCATGACGATTTTTTTTAAAGTAGTTTGAATAGTTGTTTTAATTTGCTTTCTTCTCACTACAAGTGATGTGCAACATCTTTTCATATGCTTATTTGCTATCTCTACTTTCTTCTTTGATAAGGCATGGCCTGCATACGTTTTAGGTGTATACATATTTATAATTTTATATCATCTTGGTTACTTGATCCTTTTATCAATATATAATATCCTATTCATCTATTCATGTGATTATTTATATAGTCATACCTTTGTCTCCAGTCATTCTCTCTTCAGTCTGGGCAAGTTCCATTGGCTTGTTCTCAGTCAGACCTTACCTGTTCTCTGTCATTTCCATTATTAGTTTTGGCCAGTGTAATTCTTCATTATAATCATTCTATTTTTCAGTCCCAGAAATTTGGATTACAACTTCATTTTTCTGCTTTATTACTTCATTTTTCCATCCACTTTTCTCCATCCTTTCATTTAACCATCTAATACATTTACACAGTTAATTTAGAATCCTTGTTTTCTAAAATCAGCATGAGCTACTTGAAGATCTGCCGTACTGATTATTGATGGTGTTCTTTTGATTATGAGATACATTTTCCTGCTGCTTCGCACATCTCATAGTCTTTGCATTTTGTACTAGACATTTTATACGCAAAGAATAGGACCGACTGAAGCAGATAATAATCTTCCCTCAGAAAGAATTTGTTCTTTCTACTGCCAGGCAGCAAGAGTGAGTATTTGTTTACTTCCTCCTTCTAATCAGAATTTAAAGTGGATCAGACCTCAATTAGGACTTTAATTATTAATTCCCTGATGATATACAATATCTCACGGGTGGTTTCAGGCCATTTCCTCCAGCAAGGCTGTGGGATGTAAGTACTCTGAGACTCAGAACCTTGTTCTGTTTTCTGTCCTGCAGCCCCAAGTTCCCTTTTCTCCTCTTATTCAGCAAAAGTCCCATGGTAAAAATTAGGACGTGCAGAGAAAACTAACCCTGTGGTTAAGACACTTCTGGTTTCAGATTTTTCACGGTTGTCCACATATGGCTATTATTCATTTAGCTAGTTTCTCTAAATTGCAGCAAGATTTACCTGCCTGAGGCAAAAGCCAGTTTGCTTTTCCAATGTTTTGTGTCCCAGACCCAGTAAGTCCTCCAGATTTTAATGTGGCCCCTGATTAAACATAGTAAAAGTTTGTCCTTTTCTGGAAATGCTAATTTGCTTCTATAGGTTTTCTCTATTTATCCTTCCTTTCTTCTTCTGTTTTTCATTCTTTCCTTTCTTCCTCCCTTCCTTCATTCTTTTTTTCTTTCCCTCTTTTCTTCATTTCTTTCTTTTTTAATTGCAAGTTACCTGGTAGTGACTTAATTTTACAGAAGACATTCTGGTATTTTGCATTTTTGTAAGCTGTTTAGAAAGGACAGTGTCAAATCGGTTTGATTTAAAGTTTGTTATTTCTACTCTGTAAACATATGCCTTCTCAATGAACACTGTACTTACAGAAATACTATTTGTTACATAACCAATGGAGTAAGGAGGTATTTCTTGTATCCACACATTCATATAGTTATGCATTCTTGGAAATATTTATTTACTATCCTGTATCCCAAGCCCTCTTCTAGGTACCGAAAATGCAATCATGAACAAAGCAAAGGTAAAATAAAACAACAATCACAACGAAGAAAATTTTAAAAAAGAAAAAAGCAAACAACAGCAAAACACCAACACAGTAGGTGATGGGTAAAATGATGCTGGTTTGGGATACTGGATCAGTTACTTCATCCTGCCGAAAAATGTACCCTGCAGCTTCTATTTATGTACATGTCGCTTCTTTCCTTTATTAGACTTCAAATTTAACCAGACTGATGTCTTTGTTGGTTTTGTTTAACATTTTATCTTTCATGCTTTGAGGGCTGTTATGCTTTCTGTGTATTAGCAATCAAACCTCTGTGTAAATATTCACGGAATGAATGAATCCCATCAGGGTCGAAACCAAACATCTGGGAGTTTACAACTTAAAAAAAAGAAACTGAATGCAAATAATCTTAAATAAATATAATGTGAATGGGTGCAATAGTATTGTAAAAATGTGCTGATATAATGTGCAGTTTAGAGTGTGACATCTGTCGTCTGATTGCCTGAGTCTTAAAACGAGTTCTACCACTCATTAGTTTGTTATTTGGTAGGTTACTTAATATTCATGTACCTCAGTTTCTTCATCTATATTTGAAAACAAAACAGTACCTTTTCTGTGTGTTGTTATAAGCAATGAAAATGTTTTTGAAGTGTTTGGAAGAACACCAGGTCTTCCTTGGTGGCTTAGATAGTAAAGAATCTGCCTGGAATGCGGGAGACCTAGTTTGATCCCTGAGTGGGGAAGATCCCCTGGAGAAGGAAGTGGCAACACACTCCCGTATTCTTGCCTGGAGAACCCCATGAACCAAGGAGCCTGGTGGGTTACAGTCCATGGGGGTCACAGAGAGTCAGACACGATTGAGAGACTAACACACATAACCTTGCTTTAACAAGATCTCCAGATAATTTGTACACTGACTAAAGCTTGAGAAGTCCTGGTTCAGATAGAATCTTATTTATTTGGGGCTTTCCTGGTGGCTCAAACAGTAAAGAGTCTGCCTCCAATGCAGGAGACCCATGCTTGATCCCTGGGTCAGAAAGATCCCCTGGAGAAGGGAAGGGTAACCCACTCCAGCTTCCCGCCTTGAGAATTCCATGGAGAGAGGAACCGGGTGGATACAGCCCTCGGGGAGGCAGAGTCACACACGACTGGATGATGAACACTTTCCTTGTCACTCTGGCGTTAAATAAGTGCAATATATGTTTGCCATTCATAGTAATAGTAGTAGTAATATTTGTAGTGTTTCTAAGTCTTAAACAGCCTGTGTATAAGTCTGTGGCTGCATGGCAAATTACTGACAAACTCAGTGACTTTAAACAATACCAATTTTATTTAGTTCACAGTTGTGTGGATCAGAAGTCTCAGTAGTAGCTTTATTGGCTCTCTGCTTAGGAGTTCAGAAGATCAAAATCAAGGTGTTGGTCAGGCTGAGTGTTTATTGGAAGCTCTCAACTCTGAGGAAGTATCAGCTATGAAGCCTGTTCAGAGTATCGACAAACTTTAATTACTTGCCCTTGTAGGGTTGAAACCCTAATATCTTGCTGGGAAATGCTCTTAGGTGCTCTAAACTGTTCTCATATACTTTCCCCATGGCCTCCTCAGCAAAGGAAAATCTCCATTCCATCAAATCCCTCATGCTTGAAATTTCTCTCTTCTGTAACCAGCCAGAGCATACTCTACTTTTAAAAGGCTCATGTGAATAAATCTATCCAGGTAACCTCTATGTCTTAAGGTTAATTAAGCAACCTTAATTACATTTGCAGAATCCCTTTTGCTGTGTTATATGGCATTGTTGGTTTTGTTGTTGTTTAGTTGATAAGTTGTGTCCAATTCCTTTGTGACCCAATGGACTGTAACCCATCAGGCTCCTCTGTCCATGGGGTTTCCCAGGCAAGAATACTGGAGTGGGTTGCAATTTCTTTCTCCAGGAGACCTTCCTGACCCAGGAATTGAACCCACATCTCCTGCATTGACAGGCAGATTCTTTACCACTCAGCCACTTGGGAAGCCCCATGTAATATGACATAATCAAGGTTATAATATCTTGGGGCCATCTTAGAATTCTGCCTGCTATATTCTTATACCAGACAGCTCACAAAAAGGCTTATTGAGAAGTTTAAGTTAGATAATTGAATGCAGTAACAACTATCAATTAGAGAATTGAATGTAGTAACAACTGTCCAACCTACCACTCCCCTAACCCTTGTTTTATTTGTCCCTTTAGCCCAATTGAGAACTGGCAGAAGTGAATTGATTTTTTTTTTTTAAGAAGTGGAATGTTTGCAAGGGAAACTAATAGTTACCCTTTACTTTTGTTTCCTGGAGAAGGAAAGGCAACCCACTCCAGTATTCTTGCTTGGAGCACCTCATGGACAGAGGAGTCTGGCAGGCTACAGTCCATAGGGTTGCAAGAGTTGAACACAACTTAGCGACTAACCCACCACCAACCACCACTCATGTTTCTACTCTTTAGAGATTATCTATGACTTCTATAGGCTTTTAGTGAAATTTGAAAGAGTGCTCTCTCCATGATCCAACTAATAAGCATCTTTCTTTGATAATTGTTTAAACTACTTAAAACTGCAATAAGCTGAGGATACTTGGGTCTAGGGAAATGGACCTCAGAGGTGGCCAAGATCAGAGATGAACTATTTGTGAGTGAGCCAACAGTTGTGCTGTTTGGTTGGGAAAAGATATACACATTTATGACCAAAGAAAATCATGTATAAGTATTTTTCCATATCTAAGTATTGCCAACACTTGTGACTAAGCATCAAAGACATTTTTGTTGCTTGGTAGAATTGAAATATATTCATGGTATATCAGACCCAACTCTGTCAACAATAAAGTAAATTTATTAACCAAAGCAAGTTAATGGTTACAATATACCATGTGAAGAGCCACACAGGACACAGAGATAGATAAAATTTGGTTGCAATCCCGTGAAGTATTATATTAAGCCTATGAAAGTAATATGTGACCTGTTAAGAATTCAGATATTATAATGAATAATATGTAATGACCATAAATGTATGTGTATTTATAGTATATACCATTAAACTTTAGATGAAAGAAGTTAATATGTGCATCAGGCTAGGGAACATTTAATTGGAAGTGTTAATTCTTAGAATTTTATAGTTTTAAAGCATTGATTGGAATGGAGGATATTACATTAAAGTGCCTTAAATAGAAATGGTGTTCAATAATATTTAATGATATAATTGATTTACATCTACATGCCCAGAAACAAGGAGTTGTGTGTTGTTTAGAAAGTCAAGATGAGGCAGTGAAAAAGCATAGCTATTTGCTTAATGTGAATGATTTTTTTAAATATAGTTAATGATTTCTATTTGAATAATTTCTATTTGAATGTACGCCCCTAGAAGTATAAGAGCCAGAAAGGCACAAAGATCATACCAGGCAGAGATTGTAGAAGACCATGAGTGCCAGGCAACAAGATTAGATGCAAACAATTCATAGAGAAAGTGATAGGCCTAGGCATGTGGGAAGGATGAAACTTTTTGATCGGATAATTGAAGTTTGGATCAAAGTATAGGTTAGTAAGTCTCTTTGAAACCTATATGGTATAATGTAGAGGAAAGTAATGAAAGTATATTCAGAGAGAAGAATATTTATCTATGCCTCCCTGGCGGCTCAGCAGTAAAGAATCCACCTGTAATGCAGGAGATGTGTGTTTTATTCTTGGGTCAGGAAGATTTCCATGGAGAAGGAAATGACAACCCACTCCAATATGCTTTCCTGGGAAATGCCATGGACAGAGGAGGCTGGTGGCTATAGTCCATGGGCTCGCAAAGAGTTGGACAGGACTGAGTGACTAAACAACAACAATATAAATTTATATCTGAATTTTAAATTTTATTTAAATTTAAATAATTTAAATTTAAATATGTCTCATGATTTGTGGCTACCCTGTTGAGCAGCAAAGTATAAAAGAACAAATATAAGCTCATATAAAGCTATATTGTAAGTCTTAATTCTGAAAGTTTTGTTGGAGTTTAAAATTAATAGGTGGACTAAGAAAATATACCAGAGGCTTCTAAATTCCAGAATATTCAAATCTAATGAGTTAGAAAACATGAATCATTCCCTGATTTATAATAGGTGTTATGGATTTAGTGTTAGCATTACCGGCCACTTTGCTGTGCTAGGGTTTTTGACTTGAGGAAATATCTCCTGCCATATCCATAAACAAGAAATGTCAAAGCCATCAGTGATTTCTGGCCTCCAAATGTGAATGAGGGCTCCCCAAACTGTGATCCTGTGGATGCCGCCACGCTCTGCAGTGATTGCTGAAGAGATGGGGGAACAAAAGAAGCAAGGTGAACAAGGAAACAAGATTAGCCCCAGGTAGCGGAGGTATGTATGAAAGGAATTAATTCAGTGAGCCCAGAGGCTTGCATCTTCCCACACATAGAATGCCAAATTCCCTAACCTGATACCTCACCTTTAATGTTCAGACTTTGTTGCAAACTTGTCTATAGCCTGACTTCCCCTCCTGCCTCTTTGGAGCAGTTTTCTCAGAGCTACTGAGATGCTGTCTCCTGGGCCCGGAGTCCTGAACATTCAGTTCAGTTCAGCTCAGTCGCTCACTCGTGTCCGACTCTTTGCGACTCCATGAACCGCAGCACGCCAGACCTCCCTGTCCATCACCAGTTCCCGGAGTTCACCCAAACCCATGTACATCGAGTCAGTGATGCCATCCAACCATCTCATCCTCTGTCATCCCCTTCTCCTGCCCTCTATCTTTCCCAGCATCAGGGTCTTTTCCAACGAGTCAGCTCTTCGCATGAGGTGGCCAAAGTATTGGAGTTTCAGCTTCAACATCAGTCCTTCCAATGAACACCCACGACTGATCTCCTTTAGGAGATCCTACGTACTGGTCATTGATAATTGTCAAAGAACTCTTTCCTGCTCACCCTGGATAGCAAGGTCAAACAAATAATCTTTGTCAAAATCTATTTGCATTTGGTATTCTTTTGTCAGCAATCAAGAAATTACTGTCTTTATGAGTCTTTACTCTTTAACAGTTTCCTAAACATTACCACCAAATAAAATAACTCTCTACTTTCAGGTTGTGACTATATTTTTCAGTTGACAGGCTCATAGCCCCATTTTCCCCAGTGGCATCAGGCCCTTCTTACTGGAGAATCCCATATTGTCTTGAAAGTGATAGCATAAAGATTTCTATTATACCTATACTTAAGTCCAGGCAACTGGTCCATTAACGATTGCCAACATTATTTAATTTTTGTTTTTATTTCTCCAGTTGAAAATCTTTCCCAGAAAACAAACTCAGAGACATGTTCTCTTAATCTGTCAGTCTTAAAACAGACTGCTGGATTTTTGAATTGCTTCTTCAACTTTTGGCTACATCTCTCTCTGTTATCTTTGTCACAGTACATATTCCCCACAGAGATACCAGTGTGTTGCTGTTGATTATTTTTATTAAAAAACTTAAAGAAATTTTTAATTGTCTATACATCAGTAGTGATAAAAAAAAAAAGTCGTCTTAGCAGCAGCAACACAGAAAACATGAACACAACAATAGCAGCAAGTTATGCTTTGGATTTTCAAATCCGAACATACAAAATGAAACTGTCATAGAGTTTTACAGCTCCATTATACATCAGAAAATCCAGGGTAAATGTCTCTAGCTCCCTAATGAGCAGGACTTGAATCAGTAGATTCACTTCAACATCATACCCCTTTTCTCATTGATGTCTGGGGTCTTTCACTCCTTTTCAAGATCTAAAACCCTGTGCTCAGTTTAATAACTTTCCCAAAGCAGGTATCAGGATGTCTCATAGGTTTAAAAATATGACTCAGGAGATATAAATAATATATAAAAAGCACCCATTAGTGAGACTATGTGGAAAGAGGGAGGGAAAAA
Source organism: Cervus elaphus (assembly GCF_910594005.1). Taxonomy (NCBI): domain Eukaryota; kingdom Metazoa; phylum Chordata; class Mammalia; order Artiodactyla; family Cervidae; genus Cervus; species Cervus elaphus. Next base: position 82,157,290 of record NC_057815.1, on the reverse strand, counting down.
ACGAGTAAAATGCACATTAAAGATGTCATCATTCTCTGCATCTTCACTGAAATCTCTCTCTTAGTCTATCCGCCAAGCTAAGAAAAATGCTTTGATGGGTACAGTACAGGTGTCATATCCTTCTCTGAGGCATTTTTGCGTGTGAGAGTGACTAAACCATAACAAGTTGAGAAGCAAAACATATCCAAATACTCCCACATGTCCACATTATGGCCATAATACGCTCATGTGGCAAGAATTTTTCTCAACTTTTAAAGCTGTCTTTTCCCTTTCTCTTTCAAATGTAAACACATCCGTTTAGCAACACAGTCAGCAAATATTCATTGAACGATTACCAGATGCCTGGCGCAGGGCTAGACACTGAGATGCGCCAGTAAACCCAAGTGACAAAAATCTCTGACCTTTGAAATTCACATTCTAATGGATTCCAAGTGTTTTCATTAAGAATGTTTGGGAATACTAACTTCTCAGCTCATGGAGTTTTCAACTTTCTAAATGTATAAAGCTTGGAAAACAGAAAAAGAAGGCTACTAGACTATTCTTTCTCTGTGATTAAATATGGTTTTTGAGAAAAACTGAGATCTTTGAGAAATGAAAATCAAGTTTTAGACGGATAACCATGTGTTACTATGGGAGACACTATGTTAAGTACCTAAAAGATACATCACTTTCTTCACTTACAGAATCACATATTTGGTGGCCCTGAAAGTTCTCCCAGAGAATAAATCAGGACAGATATAAGAAAATCAAAGTGGTCTAATTTTTCTTTCCAGTGATTTATTTTAAAATAGACATGACAGACGTGTTCAATGTCATGTAATGTAAATCTGCTCAGATGATTCTTTGAAAAGTTGATTTAAAATACTAGTTTCAACTTTGCAATGTAGTGATCCAATATTTTTATAGATTATAAAGCAACATTTTAGGTCATACCTGAATGGTCTAGTGGTTTTCCCTACTTTCTTTAATTTAAGTCTGAATTTGGCAATAGAGAGTTCATGATCTGAGCCACAGTCAGCACCTGGTCTTGTTTTTGCTGACTGTATAGAGCTTCTCTCTAACGATTATACAGTGGGTGAGAGAGACTACATCTGATAGACAGAGAACCTGATGAACTATGGATGGAAGTCTGTGCAATTGTACAGGAGACTGGGAGCAAGACCATCCCCAAGAAAAAGAAATGCAAGAAAGTAAAATGGCTGTCTGATGAGGCCTTACAAACAGCTATGAAAAGATGAGAAGCCAAAAGCAAAGGAGAAAAGGAAAGATATACCCATTTGAATGCAGAGTTGCAAAGAATAGCAAGGAGAGATAAGAAAGCCTTCCTCAGTGATCTGTGCAAAGAAATAGAGGGGAAAAAATAAAATGGAAAAAACTAGAGATCTCTTCAAGAAAATTAGGGATACCAAGGGAACATTTCATGCAAAGATGGACTCAATAAAGGACAGAAATGGTAGGGACCTAACAGAAGCAGAAGATATTAAGAAGAGGTGGCAAGAATACAGAAAACCATACAAAATAGATCTTCATGGCCCAGATAATCATGATGGTGTGATCACCAACCTAGAGCCAGACATCCTGGAATGAGAAGTCAAGTGGGCCTTAGGAAGCATCACTATGAACAAAGCTACTGGAGGTGATGGAATTCCAGTTGAGCTATTTCAAATCCTAAAAGATGATGCTGTGAAAGTGCTGCACTCAATATGCCAGCAAATCTGGAAAACTCAGCAGGGGCCACAGGACTGGAAAAGGGCAGTTTTCAGTCCAATCCCTAAGAAATACAATGCCAAAGAACACTCTAACTACCGCACAATTGCACTCATCTCACACACTAGTAAAATAATGCTCAAAATTCTCCAAGCCAGGCTTCAACAATATGTGAACCGTGAACTACCAGATATTCAAGCTGGTTTAAGAAAAGGCAGAGGAACCACAAATCAAATTGCCAACATCTGCTGGATCATTGAAAAAGCAAGAGAGTTCCAGAAAAACATATAATTCTGATTTATTGACTATGCCAAAGCCTTTGACTGTGTGGATCCCAATAAACTGTGGAAAATTCTGAAAGAGGTGGGAATACCAGACCACTTGACCTCCTCTTGAGAAATCTGTATGCAGGTCAGGAAGCAACAGTTAGAACTGTACATGGAACAAGAGACTGGTTCCAAATAGGAAAAGGAGTACGTCAAAGCTGTATACTGTCACCCTGCTTATTTAACTTATATGTAAAGTACATCATGAGAAACACTGGGCTGGTGGAAGCACAAGCTGGAATCAAGATTGCTGAGAAAAATATCAATAACCTCAGATATGCAGATGACACCACCCTTATGGCCGAAAGTGAAGAAGAACTAAAGAGACTCTTGATGAAAGTGAAAGAGAGTGAAAAAGCTGGCTTAAAACTCAACATTCACAAAACTAAGATTATGGCATTTGGTTCCATCACTTCATGGCAAATAGATGGAAAAACTGGAAGGAGTGGCAGAGTTTATTTATTTGGGCTCCAGAATCACTGTATATGGTGGCTGCATCCGTGAAATAAAAAGATGCTTGCTCCTTGGAAGAAAAGTTATGACCAATCTAGACAGCATATTAAAAAGCAGAGACATTACTTTGCCAACAAAGGTCTGTCTAGTCAAGGCTATGGTTTTTCCAGTGGTCATGTATGGATGTGAGAGTTGGACTATAAAGAAAGGCGAGCACTGAAGAATTGATGCTTTTGAACTGTGGTGTTGGAGAAGACTCTTGAAAGTCCCTTGGACTGCAAGGAGATCCAACCAGTCTGTCCTAAAGGAAATCAGTCCTGAATGTTCATTGGAAGGACTGATGTTGAAGCTGAAACTCCAATACTGTGGCCATCTGATGCAAACTGACTCATTTGAAAAGACCCTGATGCTGAGAAAGATTGAAGGAAGGAGGAGAAAGGGGTGCCAGAGGATGAGATGGTCAGATGGTATCACCAACTCAATGAACATGAGTTTGAGTAAACTCCGGGAATTGGTTATGGACAGGGAGCCATGGCGTGCTGCAGTCCACGGGAACACAAAGAGTCAGACGCATCTGAGCGGCTGAACTGAAGCAACATTTTATAGATTAACAAAAACAGCATAGATTATACTTCATTTAGAGTTATTACAAAATAATGGCTAGATTTTCCTTCTGGTGTATGCATATATCTTTGCTGCTTCTTTATTTTATACAAAGTAGTTTGTAATTTTTAATCCCCTGCCCTTATCTTTCCCTTCCTTGCTTCCCTCTCCCCTTTGGTAACCACTGGTTTGCTCTCTGTATCTATGAGTCTGTTTCTACTTGATTCTATTCATTAGTTTGTTTTATATTTTAAATTCCACATATAAGTGATAACACAAAGTATTTGTCTTTCTCTAACTTATCTCATTTCACAAGATGCCCTCTAAGTCCATCCATGTTGCTGCAAATGGCAAAATTTCGTTCCTTTTTTTTGCTGAGTACGGTATTCCATTGTGTGTGTGTATACATACATACATATACACTGCATCTTTTTCATCCATTCATCTTTTGATGGACAGTTAGATTTCTCCCATGATTGATTACTGTATATAATGCTACTCTGAACGTTAGAGTTCAACATAACTTTTTGAATCAGTGCTTTTGTTTTCTTTGTATATATATCCAGGAGTGCAATTGGTGGTTCTATTTTTAGTTTTTTGAGTAATTGGCATACCTTTTTTCCATAGTGACTGTACCAACTTACATTCCCACCAACAGGACACACTGTCTCCCATTTCTTCACATCCTCACCAACTTTTGTTACTTGTAAACTTTTGATTGATAGCCATTTGGACAGGTATGGTGTTTGGATTTGCATTTCTCTGATAATTAGCGATGTTAAGCATCTTTTCATGTGCCTGTTGACCATTTGTATATCTTCTTTGGAGAAAACGTCTGTCAGGTTCTGCCTACTTGGTAATCGAGTTGCTTTTTTTGTAGTATTGAGCTGTATAAGCCATTTATATATTTTGGATATTAACCCCTTATCATATTTTCAAGTGTTTTCTCCAATTCAGTAGGTCATTTTTTCATTTGCCATGCTCAATTTGTTTTTTATTTTCAGTATATTTCCTCATAAGTAGGCTCTGCCATTTTAAAGGAGTACAGAGTGGATATTCCTGAAGGTCATAAGAACTCTGACACAGTTCTATAAATTTTCATATGCATTCTCCTATGTCCATAGATGTGATGTTTATTTATGTGTTCTCACCAGAAATTTAGAATATGTAAGGAATTTTCTCAATTTCACTGTTTGACTTTAGTGCCCTTTACAGTTTCTAGTCTCTATTTACTTTGGGATGTGAGTATATACTGTATTTCCTTGGTTTGTAGGTCCATTCAAGGACCTCCTTTCACTTCTCTATTATCCCCAGCTGATGACTCCTGATCTTAGAATGATCATCTGCACATGTTCTGAAGTTTGTCAGGCTTTCCCACCCTCAAGTTTTGCAAGTATAATTTACAGGTTGTTTCTTTTGCTATCCTAATTGGTCTGTTATGTTTTCTGGAAAATTGTGTGACTATTCAGAAATTATACTTTTGCCCTCATCCCACGTCTGAAAAGCTTATGCATCTTTTTAAAGTGTAGAAAATTCAGGAGGATGCTATGTGATTGCTTTCAGAGAAAGTAAGAAAGCTAAAAAATCTGAAGAATGATATCTATCAGTTCAGGGGATCTGAAAGTGAATGGCCAAGGTGAACACAGGAATACTCTGGTTACTGATAAAAAGAAAGACAAAAATGTCTGAATAACTGAAAGCTATGAAAAGGAAGAAAAATAAATGGCCAAGGTGCTTCTCATAAGACTATGATATTTTCCTAAGGTGTAACTATAAGCCTAGCCCTTCTCCAACAAACTTGGACATTGACCTTAACATTGGTCTAGCATTTTTAAACCACCATCTAAGTCTGTGCGCATGTGTGTGCGCACATGTGTGTGTGTGTGTGTGCACGCAGGCTCAGTTGTGTCTGACTCTGTGCACCCCTATGGACTGTAGCCCACCAGGCTTCTCTGTCCATGGTGTTTTCCAGGCAAGAATATTGGAGCGAATTGCCATTTCCTCTAAGTCATATAGTACTATAAATTTATTTTTATTATTGCTTAATTTCAATAAGATATTTGGGCTTACATAAAAGCATTAGTTTGAAAATAGTTTCTCTTCAATCTAAATAGGGTTTTACATTTCATGATTTTCTTTGAAGATTCTGAGCACTTCTATCAATGCCAGTTCAATGATTGAGAGGGAGAGGTAATTTTTCCCAGATTTGACTTAGATACTGATTTTATATAGCAGTCCTTACTACCTTGTTCAGTTTTTTACCTTTTTGATTTTTATTCTTTCTGTCTCACATACCTAAGAGTTGCCAAGAAATTTCCCACCTATTTCTCACCTAGTGAACCTTTCTTTCTACAAGCATAATGGAAAATTATGCACATATATTTTTTTGCTCCTTGTGAGACTGAACGAAGTAAAATTCCTTTGTACTGTTCTTCCTCCTTGCTTGTAGTTTTTCCCTTGCCAGGAAATTTGTGGAGGATAGAGTGGAAATGGCAGAAGGAGCAACCTCTTCTGACGCAACATATGCCTTCAAGTCATTCTCCTGCCAAGGGGTCTGGAAGCAAACTTGCTCTTCTTATTGCACTAGAGTGGCCTCAACATCTCCAAGCTTGATGTTGGTGTCTTGTGTTAGCTGTATAGAATTGTCTCCTGTATAGAATTGTCTGGTCAAAATCAGAGGAATGCAAATGGCCAAGAAAAGAAAAAAAAAAAGAATAGAAATAAAATCCAAATGTTATTTCTGTAATGTTATATGGAGTTTCATACAAAACCACCAAGTGAGCCTGGCGCACAGACTAGATGGCTAAACTCTATATGAGCATAGCAGCGATGTTCCAAATGGTTTCCCAAATTCAAAGGGAATCACAGCCAGACTCTTTGAATTTTCTCAAGCCTTCCAACTTCAATCATGAGCTAGTTTAGCTGGAGGTCAGATTCTTCCCACATTCACTAGAAAATTTCTTGGCTACATTTTTAGAAATTCTGGCCAAATATTAAGCTAGGTAAGCAAGGTTAAATTTATTCTCTGGCTATATCACCTTCTTTGTCACTTTTTATGACAACTAGTTGAACTTGTTGATGAAAATCATATGACCAGTTTTAAAAATGAATCTGAGATTTTTTTCTCATTCATTTTACTATTTATTCCTTCTATAATTTGTTTTCAATGTCTTTTATAGTAAACAACTATACAGAGTTCAAGAGCTATCTGAGTTCCATCGATTAATCTCAGTTTAGGTGCTTGTTAATTTTGTTTCAATGGAATTGTTAAGAGATTATTTCAAAAGAGATCCTGCTACTAAGGTGAAGGAAAATATCACACCCACAGACAAAACAGCTTGCACACATATATAACTTTCCTTTAATATACATTTTCAAAAAAATTACTTTTCTCTATAACATAAATATATCCATTTGGGGGAAGAAATGTTTTAAGTATCTTTTAATTTTAATTATTATAAGTCAAAAAAATCACTCAGAACTTAGTCATACATTTTTGTATATTCTTTATCACAGAAAATAAGCCTGTATTTCACATTTTGGGGCATTACAATGTTAGCACAATGAACATCAGTTATTACGATACTGTACCAAAAATGTTTAGATATTGTTTGAAATATTTAGCTCTTCATTATGTAACATTGAATATCCCAGACTAAACTGAATGGGTAACTATATGTGTCTTTAATAAAGTGTGAGTAAAACCATCGCTGTTCAACTTCCTGAGTTATCACTGTGCTGGATCTAGTGATCCTATACCATGAAGAGGTTCAGGAGATTTAATTGTGATTTTTGTGGTTGCACTTTAGCTATGCTAACAGGGATTTTTATGTCCTAATTTTTAGCTAGATATTTGACACTGTGCATAAAATAATAAGGAATATAGAAATGACCACAATGATGGTAGGCAATTTTTCCACTGAAGTAAGTTATTTTTATTCTTTACTTTTGTCTAAATTATGTCTTAACCATATTGAAAGTGAAAGAGTAAGCATGACTGGGAGGCAATACTGGACTTGCAGCCAGGGCAGGAAGTCAAGGGAACTGAGAACAAATTTTAAAACATTTTCCTTTAGAAAGAGAAAGCTCTGATTACTGACTTTGAAAGGTTAAGAATTCCAAGACTAAGATAAGATGACCTTTCAGAACTCATCAATGAAATGACATGAGTGTCTCTTAATAACATCACCAAGAGGGAGAATATTTTATAGTCTTAGAGGCAACAGACTATATCATATTTATTTTTGTAATATCAATGTTTAGCACAAAGTCTGGAACAAATAATACCTTCACTGAATGATTGATGATGAATGAATAGAGCATTATTTATTCATGTTGAATGTAGTATTGTAACAGAATTCTTGCTAGTGGAATATAGTTATACTGTGACCTAGAAATCATTGATGTGCTCTGAGCAAACTCAAAAAGCTCCTATGATTTGAGCTTCCAAGTAGCAGGACCAAAGGAAAGTCTAAGTTAGATATTCCCTGGACCCAGAAGCTCAATGGGAGGATAGGATGCTAGAGGGTCTCACAGTGAGGCCGCGTAGAATTATTTGTCTGCCACTATTCAATGCCTGAACACCTGTCCTCTCTGGGAAGAAAAACACTGTTTTTACAATACAGGTGGGAAAACATATGATTTCTCCAGTGGCCTGAAATTTCTGTTTGAGAAAACTGGAGATTTGGAAACTTTCTTGTTGGGCAAAAGAGAAGCAAAGGTCACAAAGCAAGTTAGAATTGGGAACTATCAAATGAACAAAGAATGTGGCATCCTAGGAAATAGTCTTTTCAGGGGATTGCATTTATAAGTCTTAGAATGCCAGAAAATTGCATTTTAATCCACAGATAACCAATGTCTATGTTGTAAAATAGAATATAAGAGTAATTAGAAAAACTAGCAAAGAAAATATTTGGGGTTTCCACCTAGTAAAAAAAAAAAGAAAAGTTGTTTACTGTAATAAATGAAAGAGAGAGGGATCAATGAGTTCCTCTCTTTAAAGATGCTAGAGCCATGGAACAAAACAAATGGAATACTGTACCTAAAACAGTCTTCTGTGATGCCATATATTGGTGCTCACTATGCCACGATGCAAAAAGTTAGACACAACTGAGCGACTGAACTGATGTTATGATAAATCAAGAATATTTACAATATTGATCATTCTATTTTATAAGCAGCCAAGTGTTATCTCATAGATCACTATCTCAATCATCAGACTATTCTAATATTGTTATTATAATATTAGATGATATTCATATTATTTCAGTTTTTAGATTAGGAAACTGAATTCCAAGGAATATATGTCACTATAACTATCATATTTATACAGACAAGGAATATGTTTTCCACTTCCATCAATCATCCCCAGCACATAGCATGTTTTTTAGTCCCTGAAAGGCATTTAGAAGATATTTATTAAATGAGTGGATAAAAAGAAACAAACTTTCCCAGATGCTAATGTTAGATTGAAATATATGTCTTTAATTTCCCAGTTTGCATTTGTAGCAGAAAGAAAGCAAGTGACTTTCTTGGTTTGTGAAAACAACTCTATTTAGAGAGAAACTTGGTAAAATTAATATATACATTCTCCAGGAGGGAACTTTTTTTCCTACCAAGGGTTTGAGACAGACAGGTCAGGCTCCTGCCTACCTATTTACTAGTTAGAGAAACATATTCATATAATCCTTATTTTGGCTTTATTTAGGTACTATTCATCAGTGATTTATCAAGGGCTTCCCATATGTGCCAGACCCTCTTCCTGGCGCTAGGGAAGCAGTGATAAATAAGAGGGTCTGACCTCAAATGACTCATGTTCCATATTCTATGTACTCTGACCTCATAGAGATGTCATTCAGTATAAATTCATGAATGTTAATTATCAGAACTTCATTTTTCTCATTTATGAAACAGAGGTGATAATACCTTCTCACAGGGCTGCTAAGCAGATGATAAATAAAATGTGTAAGAAACTACACAAATTGAAACGACAATTGAATTTTTAAAGTTTACAGATGGTTGCTGACATTATCTTGTTAAATTTTGGACTAATATGATCATGGTAATATCAAGATTATGAAACAATATGGTCAGGCAAACCACAGTTGGTGTCCTTTCATTAATATTATTATCCATTTGACCTTGAGAAATAAATTAACTTTATTGACAAAATTTCTTCATCTGCCAAGGGAAAATTACATTATATTTTACAAGGTTGTTATGAGGATTATTGATAATCTATGCTAGTCGCCTACTCACTGAAGAGTAACAATTATAAGTGCTCAAAAATTGTAAGAAGTTACAATTCCATCGAGCAACCAGAGTTCTCTTATTCTACTAGTACAACTAATTTGGAAGAATGTTTGGCAGAATCTTTTAAAGATGGATATGTGCATTTCTCATGGCATAGAAATTCTACTGTACAAATACTCACCAGAAGATATGTCCCAGAATGATTCTGCTAGACCTAGTCATACTAGACCAAACCTGGGAAGTGCCCAATTACCATCATTGGTTGAGTAGTTATTCACACAGTTGAATGGAATTCTACAATAATATTAATGAGTGTCAGAAATATAATGTTGAATGAAAGAAGCCAGACTTAAAAGATATGATACTCTATAATGCCATTAAAATAACCTACAAAATACATTAAGTGATTATTTCAGAGATTAAAACTGTACCTATTTCCCTTAATAGGCACTGATAGTATAGTGATTGGAAGGAAACCTGAAGAGAGCATTAGGGTTCTAAAAAAATTGTTTATTTGGGTCCTGTTTTACAGAAGTATGTTCATGTTTGTGAAAACTTAAAGAATTGTCTACCAGTGTACTTTTCTGCCCATATGTTTTACTTTAATAGAATTTGAACAATAGTAAGCATATTCAATAAATATCAAATCTTATTTTTTAAAATTAAGAATATGAAACATTCACACACTGTCAAAAGTTTTTTAAGAACATTTTTAATCAATTTATTTTTATTCTGGAGAAAACATCTAGGTCTAGAAGACATTCATCTCTCGCACACTTAAAGTCTCTTTCAGTTTATTTCTCCAGGCAATTTGTAACTAGTGCCTTCTAAGTCCAAGAGACTATCTCACAAGTTCTTTTGAGACAAGGGTGCCTTTGCTTGGCATGACATGAATACCAAGTACCCTGTATATAATTAAGCTTTTTAAAAAGCACATGAGAGAAACTGTTACCAGCACCACAGTAGCTGTTTTTTTTTTTCTTTTTAATTTTATCTCTTGCCAGTTTTGCAGAAAAGACAAAAATCACGTAATTCACTTGCTACAGTTATGACCACAGGAGTTTCTAGGTCTTAGTAGAGAAAAATGTGCATAACAGAAATAAGCAATTTTCAGTATTCTCTTTTAAGATGCCCAGTATTTTCAACCCAAATTCGAGTCCAATTCATGTTATGGACTGAATGCTTGGTTCCCCTTTAAATTCTTGTTTTGAGCCCTAATCTGCCCTCCGCACAGTGGAACTGTGTTTGGAGGTGGGGCCTCTAAGGAAGTAATTAAGTTTAAATGAAATATTAAGAGCTGGGCCCCGATTCAATAAGATTGAGTCCTTGAAGAAACAACATCACAGTGCTTGCTTCATTTCTCTCTACCGACTGAGGACAAAGTCAGAAGGCGGCCATCTACAGGAAAGGAAACGGCTCTCACCAGAAGCCAGCACTGGCTGGCACCTTGACCCTGGACTTTCCATCTGCAGAACTATGAGAAGTAAATCCCTGCTTTTTAAGCCACCCAGTCTGACATTTTGTTATGGCAGCCCAAGCTGACTAAAACACTACAACAATGATGAGAGTTTTGACTGTAATATTTAAATGAAAGAGAGAGAAAGGAAAAAAGAAAGAAAGGAAGAAAGGTAGGTCACTGGGCGTCTCAGAAATAGATCATATTAAATGCCAACCAAAATATTTTCAAAGTCTTCAACTATAAATACAGAATAAAAATAATGCTACACTACTTAATTCAAAGGGATATTGTAATGATGAAAATAAATACTGTAAAAAAAAATACTCTGCAGTTTAAATATTACTCCTACCATATGTTAGAATAAAAACATTATGAAAAATGATCACTAATCAAACTTCCAGTCTAATGCAAGAGACTGAAATACAACTTCTACATTTTTATATGTCTAATTAAAAAACTGGGCATTCTAATCGAAACATATTGGAATATAACATGTGGGACATTTTTATCCAAGTCTGAAGGTAATTATATAACAACAGTTATCTAAAGGGAAGTCACAATATAGCAGGACACTGGATACTTGCTATACTAGATATCAGTCCCAGTCACACAAAAATCTATGAAATAAGTATTTCTTCTTTCCTTGGATGAGAAAATTTAGGCTTAGAGAGCTTCTCTCAGTTCACAAAGTTGCCAGTCATACTCAAGTTGATTTGTTTCTAACTTCTGTACTCATAATTCAGCCAAAAGAAATCAAGGATCTCAGCAGGGGAAGAGTAAGAATATAGCAAGAAGACAATTAAATATATATATATAATATATATATAAGCTACTTAGCACACACACTCATAAACTAAAATGAGTACTTTATGTAAAATAGATATGTTTAAGATTCCAAATAATATAAGAGAAAGTCTTAGGTCTATTTGGGAGGATTAAGAATTTTAGGTATGGCTATAACATGCAATTATAATATTTCATGCACCAACATGTCACAATTTGTCTAACATAAGGTAAAGGATCATGATATGCGTGCCTAGTCATGTTCAGCTCTTTGTGACCCCATGACTATAAGCCCTCCAGGCTCACCTGTCCATGAACTTTTCCAGGCAAGAACACTGGAGCAGGTTGTCATATCCTACTCTAGGTAATCTTCTGGACTCAGGGATGGAACACATGTCTCTCGCATCTCATGCATTGACAGGCAGATTCTTTATCGCTGAGCCACCTGGGAAACCCATAAAGTGAGGGAAGGTAACTGTATTAGTTTGCTAAGGCTGCCATAACAAAGTATCACAGACATGATGTCTTAAATAACAGAAATGTATCTTCTCATAATTCTAGAAGCTTAAAGTCCAAGATCAAGGTGCTTTTAAATTTGCAAATTTAAATTAGTCATATGTAATAAATGGGTTTATGAATCTCTGCATGTTATTTCTTTGCTTGATAACAGTGAAACCAAAATGAGAACCAAAATAGCAATTATTCTTATGAGGAATGTATAAATTTAAAGAACTCATTAGTTGAACTCAGTAAAAATTAATAATGCTGCTTGAATGAAGTTCATGTTACATTTCCTTTAAAATATTATAAGCCACTTGATCAAAAACTGTCATGAATCTATATAGTTTTTGTGACAGGCTTACTACAAAATATGAACTTTTACCTCTGCTAAATGAGGCAAAAGCTATTTTCTTTCAGAGTGTTATGGGTTAATACTGACCTTCTGCGGTGTTGGAAAACAAATGTGTAAGGATAGAAATGTCAATATACTAATCAAATTTTTAGGTCAAAATTGACATGGAAACTTTCATACCATGGTGATCATTTCTGTCTTAAACTAATCAGACAATTAACTAAAATACCCACAGATATTTTTGCACTCTAATTTTGGAGAGGCATAGGTCACAAGAAGAAAACCAAATGTCATCAATTTCATTCACTTCTTAAAGACCATACATGTATCTCAAATATATAGAGCATGAACTTTGTCGATAACTCCTGAGCAGTGTCCCTAAAACTGTGAAACATTTGAAATCTGCAAAAAAGTACTAGATATCTTTTCAATGAAGGTCTAGTCATAGACTGTTTTTCCAGTGTTCCTGATATTAAAATGACCTGAAACTTTCATTGTCTTTGGGCTATTCACAACTTAGGAAGTTGTAGAAATTTGTAGAGATGCAAAATTTTCTTATCCATATAAATGCAAAAAAAGATGTGTCTGGTGGATTGTCGTTGTTCACTGTCTGTGGGTATTGGCTAGTTTTGCACTCTTTGTAAATTCATTTCAGAATTCTATATTGCCTATATATATATACATACATGTGATTCTTTAAATTCTTCTTTGAACCCATGGTAGCATCTTACTGAATCTCATTTTATTTAAAGGAATACATCAAATCTTTACCACATGTCCATTTTTTATTTATATAAGAGTCATAATTTTGCTTTTATAAACAAATTTTCCCTTAATAGTTTGAATCCCTCTTCAGTTACTGACTATGCTAATCCACAGTGTAATTAATTAACCTTTAAGTCCCAGTTTCTAGTCCATAAAATGGATATGAAAATATCACCCTCACAGGGTTGAAAAGAGCTTTAAATGAGGTGTATGCAAAGTTTCACACAGTCACTTGTCATCCAAGAGTTAGTGTCCTTTATTTCCTTTTATAGCAAATGACTAACTTTAGTGTCAGACAATTAACTTTAGAATAGAGGCCAAAGCCACCAACAATTTGAGTCTTTTCTAAATCTCTTCTCAGCCTCAGTTCACAAACATAGACACATAACTCTTATGCTAAATAAAAATGTCCTGGAAAGTATGAGTCATATTCCATTTTTTTTTTGCAGTGAAATAATACTACATAAAATATTTCCAAATAGAAATGATTATTTTCAATCTTTTTTTTTTCAGTTTCTACAAAGATTGTGTATACATTGAATATGCAAGATTAACATAGACTAGAAGTTATTAAGCATAAGTAGTCATAGAGCTGAAAGAACCTGGAGCACATGAAGACACTTTGAGATTATAAGTGAAAAAGATACATCCTGATTAGGTTGCAAAGTGTCTAACATTTCAAAAAAAAAATCATGAATGCAAATGCAAAGGTGGGAAAAACTAGCCCTTCAACAGGGTCCATAACCGATAGGACAGTCTGTTCCACTACAACCTTCCCTGAGGAGTTAAGTCCTGGTAGTGAATCATTAATTCGAATTTAACCTGATTCTTTATCTAATTGTGAATACAAAGTGCTAGAATTACCTAGACATTTATCTGGAAAACCAATCCTATCAAAGACACATATCAGCAACTGAAAAAATAAGTAACGGGAAATGTGTGCTTGCTCAGTCCCTAGGTCACGTCCACCTCTTTGTGACCCCATGTACTGTAGACTTCCTGGCTGCTCTGCCCATGGGACTTTCCAGACAAGAATACTGGAGTGGGTTGCCATTTTCTCCTCCAGGGCATCTTTCTGACTCAGGGATTGGACCTGCATCTCCTATGTATCCTGCTTGGCCGGCAGATTCTTTACCACTGAGCCACCTGGGAAGCCCCAAATAAACGAGAATACACCAAGCTAAAAGAAAATCATCAATAAAATGAAAGGCAACCTAAGGTATGGGAGAAAAAATTTTTGCAAATTATATATCTGATAAGGAGTTAATATCTAAAATTTACAATGAATTCTTACAACTCAATAACAAAATACAAAAAATGAAAGCAAACAATTCAATTTTAAAAAAGGGGAGTGAGTCTAAATAAACATTTTTTCCAAGGAAGACATATGGCTGTCTAACAGACACATGAAAAGATGCTCAACAATACCAATAATCAAAGAAACGCAAATCAAAACTACACTTAGATATTACTTAATATCTCTTAGAATGGTTATTATAAAAAATAAAAGACATAACAAGTGTTGGCAAGGATGTGGAGAAAAAGGAATCCTTGTGCACTCTTGGCAGGAATATAAGTTGGGTATAGCCACTATGGAAAACATTATGGAGATTCTTTTAAAAAAAATTAAAAATAAAACTATCATATGACACAGCAACTCCACTTCTGAGTATTTATCAAAAGGAAATTAAAACACTAAGTCAAAAGATATATGCACCCCCATGTGCATTGCAGCATGATTTGCAATAGCCAAGATATGTACACAACCTAAGTGTCCACCAATGGATGAATGGATGAATACTCACACACAATGGAATGTTATTCAACCATAAAAGGAGAGACATTTTGTTGTTTCCAACTATTTACACGGATGGATTTTAAGTACATTATGCTAAGAGAAAAAAGTATACAGAGAAAGAAAATACTATATGATCTCATTTATATGTAGAATGTAAAAAAAAAAAAATATCTGATAGATACAGAGAACAGGTTCATTGTTATAAGAGGTGGGGTGATTTAAGGAATAGATAAAATGGGTGAAGGAGATCAAAAGGTACAGATTTCCAGTTGTAATATAAATAAGTACTGGAGATGTATATACCATAGTGACTGTAAGTAGCAATATTGTATTTTTTTATTTAGAAGTTGCTAAGAGAGTAGATCTTAAAAATTCTGATTACTAGATAAAAACTCTGCAACTGTGTGCATACAAATGTTAACTTATTGAGGTGATCATTTCATGATGAACACATATATCAAATCATTGTGTTGTATACCTGGAACTAATATACTGTTCAATAAAATTATTTGATAATATAAAAATCCATATAATCTATGAGTATTTGCTGCAAAGACATCTTGCCTAGGCATATGCAAATACCTGTACACATCCATTACTTCACAGTGTCGTCAGTCTTCTTGACAAGACAGAGATAGAAACAAATACTTGTTGCGTACTGTTAATACCAACAACAGAGATACACAAGCATAATGGAGAGAGGATGAATGATTGATTTCTAAAGGATGGGAAACGTTTTGGGAAAAAGTCATCTGGAATTAGAGAGCTGGAGAATGTAGACATTTTCTTTTCAAAACCTTTTCCTTTTATTTATCCAAAAGGTAAGTAAAGTGTTCCTCTGGCTTCTTGTTAGGAAAACATAATCTTAATTTAGTGTTTGTTCTTCTCAAATCCCTTGGGGAAAAAAATTGCTGTGGGGTCAGCAAACATCAAAGACAGACTTTTTCCAAAAAATATTTCAAAGAAACTTCCATTCAAGAAAAAAAAAATGTTGTTAGGAATTACTCTTAAGAGACAGTTTTTTTTAACACCATAAAATTTTCATCTCAAAAATCAACAAAAAAAGAAGCAGCAGAAAACTACATTGAGCTGTAAATGTCAATTTATGGCTTTTACCTTTGTCTCTGGTATATGATGTATGAATTCAGTTGCAGGTAAAGGAAGTTTGTTATGTAGCCTTTAGTATTAAGAAAATTGTAAACACCAGTGGAGAACATAGTGCATTTGGCATCTAAATCAGACACTTTAAATACCTGTTTCTCTATATAAGAATCATTTTCTGCAATAATCATTAAGTGCAATGAATACTAATAAACACAAAAGAAGCTGAGAAAGAGAAAATCTCTTTATTGGGCTTCATACATATAAGTGTGCTTGTTAAAACAAAGAAAGAAATGAAATCAAATGAATAGTACAAAAGAGACAAAAGAAAGCATCATTCTTTAACTTTTGATATTTTAAATTCATAAACTTTATTTTTTAGAGCAGCTTTAGTTTCACAGCAAAATTGAGTAGGAAGTACAGAGAACTCTCATCTCTCATACACCTCCTATTCCTGCAAAGGCAAAATCACCCTGCTATTGGGTCTCCCACACCACAGGGGTACATCTGTTATATGCTGTGAACCTCCACTGATATATCATCATCCAGCTTCTGTAGTTCACATTAGCATTTAAGTTTGGTGCTGTATATTCTATGAGCTTTGACAAATGCATGACATATTCCCACCATTATAGTGTCACACAGAATAGTGTCATACAGGATGATTTCACTGTTCTAGCCTGTCCATCGCCCTTCCATACTAACTCATTGCAACAACAGATCTTTTTACTGTCTCCACAGTTTTGCATTTCCCAGAATACAATATAGGCAATATAGTCAGAATCACACAGTACACAGTCTGCTCAGAATGGATTCTTTCTTACCACAGCCGTTGTTTTGAACTTAGAAAAGACCATGCTGCCCTTATCCAGCCAGTGTTTTGTTTTTGTTTTTTTAACACTGACATTGTTTCAGTTCAGTTCAGTTCAGTTGCTCAGTCCTGTCTGACTCTTTGCGACCCCATGAACCGCAGCACGCCAGGCCTCCCTGTCCATTACCAACTCCCATAGTCCACCAAAACCCATGTCCATTGAGTCGGTGATGCCATCCAACCATCTCATTCTCTGTTGTCCCCTTCTCCTCCTGCCCTCAATCTTTCCCAGCATCAGGGTCTTTCCAATGAGTCAGCTCTTCGGATCAGGTGGCCAAAGTATTGGAGTTTCAGCTTCAACATCAGTCCTTCCAGTGGACACCCAAAACTGATCTTTAGGATGGACTGGTTGGATCTCCTTGCAGTCCAAGGGACTTCAAGAGTCTTCTCCAACACCACAGTTAAAAAGCATCAATTCTTCGGTGCTCACCTTTCGTTATAGTCCAATGCTCACATCCACACATGACCCTGGAAAAACCATAGCTTTGACTAAATGGACCTTTGTTGGCAAAGTAATGCCTCTGCTTTTTAATATGCTGTCTAGCTTGGTCATAACTTTCCTTCCAAGGAGTAAGTGTCTTTTAATTTCATGGCTGCAATCACCATAGGCAGTGATTTTGGAGCCCAAAAAATAAAGTCTGACACTGTTTCCACTGTTTCCCCTCTATTCGCCATGAAGTGATGAGACCTGATGCCATGATATTAGTTTTCTGAATGTTGAGCTTTAAGCCAACTTTTTCCACTCTCTTCTTTCACTTTCATCTAAAGGCTCTTTAGTTCTTCTTCATTTTCTGCCTTAAGGGTGGTGTCATCTGCATATCTGAGGTTATTGATATTTCTCCTGGCAATCTTGATTCCAGCTTGTGCTTCCTCCAGCCCAGTGTTTCTCATGATGCACTCTGCATATAAGTTAAATAAGCAGGGTGACAATATACAGCCTTGACGTATTCCTTTTCCTATTTGGAACCAGTCTGTTTTCCATGTCCAGTTCTGACTGTTGCTTCCTGACCTGCATACAGGTTTCTCAAGAGGCAGGTCAGGTGGTCTGGTATTCCCATCTCTTTCAGAATTTTCCACAGTTTATTGTGATCCACACAGTCAATGGCTTTGGCATAGTCAATAAAGCAGAAAGAGATGTTTTTCTGGAACTCTCTTGCTTTTTCAGTGATCTAGTAGATGTTGGCAATTTGATCTCTGGTTCCTCTGCCTTTTCTAAAACCAGCTTGAGCATCTGGAAGTTCATGGTTCACGTATTGCTAAAGCCTGGCTTGGAGAATTTTAAGCATTACTTTACTAGCGTGTGAGATGAGTGCAATTGTGTGGTAGCTTGAGCATTCTTTGGCATTGCCTTTCTTTGGGATTGGAATGAAAACTGCCCTTTTCCAGTCCTGTGGCCACTGCTGAGTTTTCCAAATTTGCTGGCATATTGAGTGTAGCACTTTCACAGCATCATCTTTCAGGATTTGAAATAGCTCAACTGGAATTCCATCACCCCACTAGCTTTGTCCGTAGTGATGCTTCCTAAAGCCCACTTGACTTCGCATTCCAGGATGTCTGGCTCTAGGTGAGTGATCACACCAGTGTGATTATCTGGGTCATGAAGATCTTTTCTGTACAGTTCTTCTGTGTATTCTTGCCACCTCTTCTTAATATCTTCTGCTTCTATTATGTCCCTACCATTTCTGTCCTTTATTGAGCCCAGCTTTGCATGAAATGTTCCCTTGGTATCTCTAATTTTCTTGAAGAGATCTCTAGTCTTTCCCATTCTATTGTGTTCCTCTATTTCTTTGCATTGGTCACTGAGGAAGGTTTTCTTATCTCTCCTTGCTATTCTTTGAAATTCTGCATTCAAATGGGTATATCTTTCCTTTTCTCCTTTGCTTTTCCCTTCTCTTCTTTTCACAGCTATTTGTAAAGCCTCCTCAGACAGCCATTTTGCCTTTTTGCATTTCTTTTCCATGGGGATGGTCTTGATTCCTGTCTCCCGTACAATGTCACAAACCTCCGTCCATAGTTCATCAGGTACTCTGTCTATCAGATCTAGTCCCTTAAATCTATTTCTCACTTCCACTGTATAGTCATAAGGGATTTGATTTAGGTCATACCTGAATGGTCTAGTGGTTTTCTCCACTTTCTTCAATTTAAGTCTGAATTTGGCAATAAGGAGTTCATGATCCGAGCCACAGTCAGTTCCTGGTCTTGTTTTTGCTGACTGTATAGAGCTTCTCCATCTTTGGCTGCAAAGAATATAATCGATCTGATTTCGATGTTGACCATCTGGTGATGTCCATGAGTCTTGTTTTGTGTTGTTGGAAGAGGGTGTTTGCTATGAGCAGTGCGTTCTCTTGGCAGAACTCTATTAGCCTTTGCCCTGCTTCTTTCTGTACTCCAAGGCCAAATTTGCCTGTTACTCCAGGTGTTTCTTGACTTCCTACTTTTGCATTCCAGTTCCCATAATGAAAAGGGCATCTTTTTTGGGTGTTAGTTCTAGAAGGTCTTGCAGGTCTTCATAGAGGTGTTCAACTTCAGCTTCTTCAGGGTTACTGGTTGAGGCATAGACTTGGATTACCGTGATACTGAATGATTTGCCTTGGAAATGAACAGAGATCATTCTGTCGTTTTTGAGACTTCATCCAAGTACTGCATTTCAGACTCTCTTGTTGACTATGATGGCTACTCCATTTTTCTAAGTGATTCCTGCCCACAGTGGTAGATATAATGGACATTGTTTAGATTACCAATAAATTGTGTAGATTGATAAACCATTGTTTAGATTGTTACCAGGATATAATTCAAATCAAAGCGACTTTTACTCAGTTTTATTGTTGCTTTTAAGTACTATATAGATAATCAACACTTTAGTCATTCTACCTAAAGCGGACAGTCACACTTGACCTTCCCACTGCCCTATCTTCGGAAGATCACTAATAAAGACCTTAAACTTGCATCATTTTTGAAATCTGTCTGTGGAAGAATGGATCTATTAAATAGTATCCTCAGCTTTGGTAGTGTTCATTGAAGCTTGCCTGTTCTGGAATGAGTAATGAGGGGTTTGGAGCTCTGTTTGGTTCACCTAGGTATAAATTGCGACTTAAAAATGATGTGAGGGATGTAACAGTATCCTGTTTAAGAAGTCCACTAGGAATGTGTGATTTTTTTATTCCGTGGCTAACCTAATCTCTCCTTTAAATCTTTAATTAAAATCTTAGCACTCTTTTAATGTTTTCCCATAGCATCTTCATTATGAATATTTAGGTTTTTATCATCTAGAGTTGGAAAAGTATATTTAGATTGATGTAAATTCTTCCTTTGAGGTCACAGTCTCTAGAAATTTGTGAAATTGTAGTGCTGAGAGCATTTTAAATATTATAGGGTTGCTTCTGTAGAAATGAATAAAGATTACTCAAATTAGAGCAAGAAAATGCTATTTATTCAGAGTTTGCTATAGCAAGTAAGTCAGCCACCATCCCCTGTGTTGGACAGACTTATAGGCAGACAGGAGATTATAGAAGTTTTATAGTAAAAGAAAGAGAAGGCTCAACATATACCCTGATAGGAAAGCTGGAAGATGGGCTAACTAGAGGGAAGATGTCCTATGAGATTGGTTAAAGAAGCGTATTTGAGTTTCTCTGGTTGGTCCTTAGCTGGAAGAGGAGGTAGAAATTAGGGAAACTGGTAGTTGGCCAAATCTTGACAGTTTGGAGTCAATTGCTATTCAAACTGTGGCTTGTCACCCATCTAGTTGTTGCAGACTGTGAGTCAAAGTTCTAGTTTTATGTACAACCTGGCTGTTATCCATTTATACATCAGTCTCTCCCTAGTCTTTGTCTTTTTCTGCAGATGAAGAATTGAAACTCTCAAAAGAAATATTACCTAAGACTGATAGAGATCCTTTTTTCTCAGTTTGTGTGTTTGTTTCATTTATCACTTAAATATATTTATCCAGTTCTAAAACTAAGTACAGCCTTCCCTGGTACCTCAGCTGGTAAAGAATTTGCCTGCAATGCAGGAGACCAGTTCGATTCCTGGGTTGGGAAAATCCCTTGGAGGAGGGCATGGCAACCCTCATCAGTATACTTGCCTGGAGAATCCCCATGGACAGAGGAGCCTGGCGGGCTACCCAGGTGGTACCAGTATTAAAGAACCCACCTGCCAATGCAGGAGATGTGAGAGACATGGGTTCGATCCCTGGGTCAGGAAGATGCCCTGGAGGAGGGCATGGCAACCCATTCCAGTATACTTGCCTGGAGAATCCCATGGGCAGAGGAATCTGGCGGGCTACAGTCCATAGGGTCTCACAGAGTAGACACAATTGAAGAGACTTAGGTCGCATGCCCGCTCCAGGCTGAACAAGCAAGAAAAAGTCTCTACTATCATGAAACTCACATTCTTTTCACACAAATAAATAGATAGTGGAATGTAAGGTAGTTTCATCTTTTCAAACACACCTCACTATGTCATACCTCAGATACGTTTATTGCTTTCTATAATTTTTTCTTTGAAAAAAATAGAACAGACATTTTTTGTTGACAGGATTTTAATTGTAAAGTATGAAAAGCAGCTGTGTGTCTATTCAGTTAGAGCCTCATATTTGTCATCACTCTTCCCCTGAAGTGAATTAAATGTTAACATCGGCTGCTGAGAAAATGTGCTCACATAGACACTTCTGTCCTTTACCTGTATTGCTTTTAAAGTGCATCAAAGGGGAACACTCAGGGAAATGAATTTGTTGCTTTGCCAGATCTTTTGACATACAAGACTCATAAGATGCTGATATCATGGTTGTAAACTAGGCAGACTAAAAATGTCTTTATATAGATTATTCATCCTTGTAATTTTGAGGTGTATGTGTTTGATGAAGCTACCTTGTCTTTATAGAATGTGGAGTCAAAGATGTTTTTTGTGGGGAAGATATTTTTATTCCCACAAACCTGAGAAAATTACAGCGTGAGTTAATTGAGGGGGTATGAATGTTTTAAAGGAAATACTAGAAAAAAAATTAGAACATAGCTATGGAGGTACATTTATCCATAATGGGGAATGGTGCTATTTGCTAAGTAAACTAAAGCAGTGTTTGTCAAACTCCACTGTGAATCAGAATTATCTTCAAATTCAGTAAGTCAAGAGTGGAGTTCTAAACTGCATTCATAACATATCAACAGGCAATGCTTGTGATAATGATGTTGCTGGTCTGGAAACCAAACTTTTAGAACCATTAGAGGAGACCACTCATTGTGCAATGTAGTCTTGTCTGCTTTGGAAGTCCACCATGCATAATCGATCAAGTAGCTTAAGTCAGTTTAGGATTGGACCAAATAAAGTACAGGCCCTAAGGATGAGATCAATTTATTTGGCTTGACAATGAGAAATAAACAGGATTTTGCCTTGTGTGGAAAATCAAATTTTCAGAAGTTAATATTTGGAATAAATTGGCTTTTGAGAAGAAAACCAAGATTACTTTCTTACTAAAGAGATTTAACACTATATTTATAGAGGTAGAATTAATAAACATAAAGTTATAAAGGTCTTAAATTTCCATAAGCATAATGGGTTCAATTTATAGTTTGAGCATATCCAAATTCTTATAACACTTAAGCAAATAGGATTTTCCGTATTAAACATATTGTAAAAAATGTGATTTCTAAAATGAATGTCTTTTTACCAATTCTGTGGATAAAAGAAGATTAAAACAACCAAACTCTTGAGAGTTCAATTTGCAATCTCTATAAATTTTTCATTATCTCAAAGAGTTACATTCCATTACTTAAGAAACACTGAAAGAATTGTGAACATGATTACATAGTGGGGATATAAATTTTAACTCAAATAAAGCCTTTGGCCAATCTAATTAATAGTCTTTATTTCTTGAGCCTCTGAGGCAATTGGAATGTAAATATTATCCAATGATCTCATCTCCATTTTAGTGGTATAAATTTTTCAAGTCTTTTCATCAATAAGACTATTACATTTTCAAAATTAAATATCATTGTGACTTGTGGTTTCTATTTTCCAATAATTTCACCCAAAGATAAATCAAATAACATATACTTTCTGTGTTTATTTATAATTAAGTCTATAGTGGTGCAGTGGTAAAAGAATCCACCTGTCAATGCAGAAGACCTAGATTAGATCTAGGTAGGGAAGACCCCTTGGAGAAGGAAATGGCCACCCCCTCCATTATTCTTGCCTGGAAAATTCAATGGACAGAGGAGCCTGGAGGGCTAAGTCCATGGGGTCGCAAAGAGTTCACTCAGATACAACTGAGTGACTGAGCATTTATGCAAATGTGTGACTAGACTGAATTTAATTTCTTAGCCTGCTTCACTTTGTTGGTTCTATTTACCAAGTTCGGTTCATTAAGGACTTTTTTTTAATCTCAAAATTTCCACAGACTCAGGATTTGTGAAACCCAGTGGATTATATAGCCTCATGAAAATTTCAGTGCACTGAGGAAAAATGTGTTCCACAGCTCTGGGTGTAAAAAACTCATATTTTTAAGTGTTCTGAATCAAGTAAAAGTGACTCTGAACTCTTACTGTAGTGGATTCTGAGAAATTCAACCTTATTCTTATTGTGTGTAGCCACAAACATATGGAGAGCTTTCGTACTGACTGAGCAAAAACAGAATAAGAAACTCTAAACATCCGCGTCATGTTCTCAACTGGATACTTATTAGACCAACCCAAGCCTCCAGGCAAGAGCTTCCTGGGTGGCTCAGATGGTAAAGAATCTGCCTGCAACGCGGAGGGCCTGGGTTCAATCCCTGGGTTAGGACGATCCCCTGGAGGAGGATATGACAACTCAGTATTCTTGCCTGGAGAATCCCCCTGGACAGAGGAGCCTGGTGGGCTAGAGTCCATGGTGTCACAAAGGGTTGGACTGACCGAGCAACTAAGCATAGCAGAGGCCTCTAGTCAAAGTCAGCCTTCGGTAGCTCTGTGCTCAAGTCTTCATCTGGGCTTCTTTCCTCTGGCTCCAGGGAACAAGCCTCCTCTTAGATTCTCAGCATCTTTATTTCTCTACAGCAGACATCCTGTGCCTCTTTGGGTACACTCTGGAAATGGGTTACAATTTATTTTCAGTTGCTGATACCACCCTCAACACCATAATTTCTTCTACTACTATCATAGGGAAACAATCTCCATACTGTGGCAATTTTAGTTTTCATGCTTAATAGGTGTGAAATGTACATTTTAAATGGTATAGTTCTAAATATCAGCATGTTCATTTTCCAAACAGAGAAGAAATTCTTAGATTCTTGCTTCTTGGTTGGGTGAGCTAATAAGACATGGATGGGAGTGGTGAGGAAAGGAAATATAAAACTCATTTTCTATTCTATAGCAGTGCAAGATAATATATATTAATAAATCAATTAGCCAATTGCACGTGTGTATGTGCACATGTACTGTAGCATAAGGGAAGGGAGAAAAAGAGAGGAAAGAAAGAAAGAAAAGAAAGAACAAAGGAAGGAAGAGATAAATACTAAGTTATTCTATTCAGGGTCTTCTATCTCCCTCTTCTAAGATCAAAGCTTCTTCCCATATCAAATAACTTTCTGATAGAACAGTTTCCTTTTTGAAAGAACCTGAGGGAGATGTTCATTAACTGGGCAATTTTTCCATAATAATTCATAGCTAGAGGCCTTTATTCTTCACTTACATTCAAGTTTCTATCCTTTTTAACAAATACAAATAAATCTTCAGAAGAATGGGACTCCCCAGGAATCTGTGATGGAAGACAAGTGTTTCCTCCATCTCAGGGCTATGCTGTAGAGTTCATAGTAACCACATGACTCTTACCATCTTAGTTTGGAAATGGCTGAAAAGATAAAATGAAAATATGCTCACCCTCTTTGGTATTTTTAAGTGACAGTTATGTGTCTTTTCTTAAGGTACAAAGCACTAGGATATTATCCTGATCAGTAAAAAGAGGAGCATTATCCCTAACAGATAATACATTATCTCCTCTTCTATCCAGAAATATCAATATAATTAATAGAAATTTCACTAACTTTTATCTAAATACCAGGTAATATTTTGGGGTATAAATCTGATATCCAGACACTTGGCATTCAATTCTCTTTAGCATTCTTACTTTTAAAGAAAATTTGGTTTTACTGAAGTCTTACCCAATTACTCTGAGAGCTTAGCAAAGTGCTTAGCACATTTTGTGAAGGAACATAATATTTTATGAATGAAAAGGAAATAGATAACACTGTGTATGGCTAAACTGAGCCACCTTCTGTATCCCAAACCTATCTTCTCATTTCATTTTTCCTAGATAGCACAGTAATTATTGATTATTTGAAGTAAATTGCTTTATGTTTGTCTTCCTATTGATTGTAACTTCACAAGGGCACACCTACATCTATCTTCTTTTCTGTAGCGTCACCAGAGCTCCAAGGATAGCTTATGTTCAGTAAGCACTGAATGAATAGACATTGGCTGATTCATTAACTCCATGAATGAGTGAAATAAACAAATAGAATAGTGAAAAGGAGAATTCCAGGGGAAATGACTGAACAGGTAATTAAAGACCAGATTACTGCTTTATCCTTCTTCCAGTGTTTCTAGACAGTTGAAAAATGAGCAAAATGATTTTAGCATCTCTTGTTTCAGACATAAGGTAAAGAAGTGGATCGGGGAGAAAAGCAAAGGTTGAAATCACAGAGGTGAGGCTGACTTTCTCTTTTCCTGACATATTTTGATATAATTTCTCTCATCCTACTCTCTTTTGCCAATACAGATCCTTTTCATTCTCCCATGCTCTGCTCAATTTTTTCCTAGCATGTTTCATGTAGTCACTGTGGTCTTTACCCAGCTGAATTCCACCTATTCTTAATTGATGGGATGAAATAATCAAATATTTATCAGAAGTTTAATTGATTATGGTGTCTTATTTTATATGTCAATCTTACTGGGCTATGGGGTACCCAAATATTTGACCAAATAGTATGCTGAGTATTTCTGTAATGGTATTTTTACATGTGATTTATATTTAAATTAGTAGACTGAATAAAGCATTATCTTTCCTAAAGAGGGTGTGCCTCATCTAATCAGTCAGAGATCTGACTAGAACAAAAAGGTTGAGTTAGAGGGAGCTTCTGCTGCCTCACTTCAAGAGCTGGGAAACAGTTATTTTCTAGTTTTTGAACTTGGACTAAATCATCAGTTCTTCTTGACTCTCGAAACTGTGGGCTTTCAGATCAGAGTTCCAACATTCTTGAAACTCCTGGTTCTCAAGATTTTGGACTCTGGCTGCAACTATACTATCAACTCATCTGAACCTCCATTTTGCAAACTGCAGATCATAGGACTATTTAGCCTCCATAATAACATCAGTCAATTCTTTATAATGAATCTCTTACAGATAGATGAATAGATAGATACATCCTATTGATCCTGTTTTCTGTTTCTTGGGAGAACCTTGACTAAAATACCAAATGTTTCAAATAGTTTAATTTATTGACTAGGAATTGAGAAGGGCTTCCTTGGTGACTCAGATGGTAAAGAATCTGCCTGCAGTGCTGGAGACCTGGGTTCGATCCCTGGGTTGGGACAATCACCTGGAGGAGGGCATGGCAGTCCACTCCAGTATTCTTGCTTGGAGAATCCCCATGGACAGAGGAGCAGTCCATGGTATTGCAAAGAGTTGGACACAACTGAGAGACTAAGAACAGCACAGCACAGAAATTGAGGAAAAAACAATAAATTCTTTAATATACAGAATGTGAGAGCATGAAGACTCAATTTGATGTCTAGCTTCTACTATTTTTAACTTTGTTATCTGAGAGTCAATTTTCTCTTAGGCTAAATCTCCTCATCTCTGAAATGTATATTGAAATTCCTTGCCAATTTCACAAAATTGTTGGGTTAAATAGTTTAGATACATGAGAATTTATGATGCGATAATTTATGGAACTTTCTATCAGTCTTGTGTGTGAGTAGCTTCTAATCCTACTTCACTTAAACGTTAATGAATATAAGTAAAATTAAAAGCAATAGTCTTTTAAATAAAAACCCAATCAGTCTTATTTCTACAAGAGAGTGAAAGAATCATTTTCTCTTTAGAAGAAAGTCTTTAGGTAAAGACTAAAACCTAGCTTTTATTCCTTTCCTTTAGGCCCACACCCCTTTTACGGACCAATGATCTCAAAGGGAAACAAGACAAGGAAACAGAAAGTAATTTTTCTAGAGGTCTTCATACTATGGCCTGCCAGCCAAGTACAAACTTTTACCTGTGTTTGTATGGCCTGTGGAATAAAGATTTTTTAAACAGGTGAATATTTAGAATCAATTTGATCACAAAGAATACTAACTTGAAAGAGCAATTAAGCAAAATGTTATTCAAAAATGTTCAACTCTCATCTGTGAACTTTTTTCACAACAAAAAAATGTGCAATTATAAATACTTTGAATTCCATCAATTATAAATATTGTAGAAATTTGTTTTCTCTCTTGTCGTATGAATACCCACATAGTATGTTTTATTTTGCATCCTGGCTCATAAAGCCTATAATGTTTACTGTGTCTGTACACACAAAACAACTTCCCTGATAGCTTAGTTGGTAAGGAAGCCACCTGCAATGCAGGAGACCCTGGTTTGATTCCTGGGTGGGGAAGATCCCCTGGAGAAGGGAACAGCTACCCACTCCAGTATTCTGACCTGGAGAATTCCATGGGGTTGCAAAGAGACAGGCACGACAGAGAGACTTTCACTTCACTTCCCTTCACACACACACAAAAATATTGCCTTCTCTTAGCCTAGAGCGATGAATCAGATTTCTTTACTTCACTTATTATTTTCTTCTGACGTCAAACTGTATCAAATCGGGAGGTCACTACTTCTCTCAACTTTCAAGTATAAGATGAGAGTGATTGACTTCTTCCAAAGAAAATAAGCATTGGAACTACCAAACTCAAGGGAGAATAAAGACTCCACAGGAAGTGACTTCCAAATGAGAGAAATCCGAGCAGGCCAGGAATCCAAAGGGGTGAAATTTAAGGAGACTATACTGTTTAGGATCTTTCTCTTCACCCTGATTGTGTCAGCCTTTACTACCATCACCCAATAACATCTCTTGGGAGCCAATTTATCCCTGACTCATATCTGCAACTGTCAGAACTGTAACAAAATGTGAAGGAGGTAGAGAGGAGCTTTCCTTAGCTAGTTACTAACATAGATTCATAAATGATAAATATAAAGTTCACATGCTTTCATCTAGCAACCACATTTTGAGAATTTATGACAAGGAAATTATTTGAGAGGATAACATTTTATATGCAGACAGATAAATATTGGAATACATATATAATTGCAAAAAACCCAGAGTAATCCAAACATCTAATAATAATAAAATATTTGAATTAAGGAAATTCTGATAGAATTATATTTAACCATTTAATTTGCAGTTATGAGGACTACTCCCAAAAATTAAAAAAAAAAAATTATAATATGATGTTGTTAAGTGAAAAAAAAAAACTGAAGATAAAGTGATATTGCAAGTCAAACATTCCATATATAAGTTACAATAGAAAACATACTATGAAAGTAAAGTAGCTTTATTTTAGAGAAGTAAATAATGTTAAACTAGGGGTAGTTCTTTAAACTTCAAAATTTCATTAGTGGTACATCTGCTGTTGTTGTTCAGTCACTAAGTCATGTCTGACTGGTTTGTGACTCCATGGATTGCAGCATCCAGACTCCCCTTTTCTTCACTATCTCCCAGAGTTTGCTCAGATTCATGTCCACTGAGTCAGTGATGGCGTCCAACCAAACCATCTCATCTTCTGCTGCCCTATTCTCCTTTTGCTTTCAATCTTTCCCAGCATCAGGGCCTTATCCAGTGAATCGGCTTCTTGCATCAGGTAGCCAAAGTATTGAAGCTTCAACTTCAGCGTCAATCCTCCCAATGATATTCAGCATTGATTTCCTTTAGGATCGACTGGTTTGATCTCCTTACAGTCCAATTCTTCTAGCACCACAATTCAAAATCATCAATTCTTTGGTGCTCAGCCTACATTTGAACCTTTAGCAAAAGCTGATTCAAACCTACATCTTTTTAGAAATTTGTAAATTTCCTTGTATTTCTGAGACAGATGAATAGGAGAGTTACTGCAAAACTGAGACAACTAAACAGCCAGAGGCGCCATGAGGAAAAAAAAAGAAAAAACTGCAGAGATAGCTTGCTGTATCTGATTTATTTAAGAACAAGTCAAAGGATTTGATATCTTACAGTGGTTTTAGTAATGGTCTAGTGAAAGTGAAGGCATGACTGTAAAACAGAAATCCTAAGAACACACCGAGATGAACTCTAAGGAATGACAGATACTGATGTTGAGAAGTAAATCTTTTTGAAGAGTCAGTGGCCTGAAGTGGAGTAGGAATGAAAAGCAAACACCACCACAGCCACAACCCAGAGCAAAACAGGTGTTTACCTTAATGTACTCTGGGAGCCAACAGTGAGTTTTAGGTAATATGTTGTCTTTTTGGATACATGTGAGTCCCCTGAATAAGGCTCTTAATTTGAGAATGTGCCAGTGGGCATTACAGAGATTTATCCAGGTCTCTGCTCTTGTGCTCGATTCACTTAGGCACACTAACAGTAGGCAACCCTTGCTTACAGTGGTATTTTTACTTTTTATAAGTACATTGGTTTCAGAAAGCTGCAGGTCTATAAAACAGAAGGATTTCCTTCTGAAACTGCATTAAATGGTAGGACAACTCTGTAAAATATTAAGCTGTGGCCTTAGAAAGTCTGTCTGGTAAAATAAATAAAAACCTTTATGACTAGAAGCACACATTAACTAATTTCATCATTTAAAATAATGATGTTCTTGTTCATGTGTGCCAATATATGTATTCACACATACATGTGTGAACATATACATCTCAAATATGTGTGTGTGTGTGTGTGTGTGTGTGTGTGTATAAAATGAGTGAGTAGAAAAGAGAAAGATTAGATTAATTCCAGTGAGTCTAGAATCCACGCATCAATATCCTTAGCATTTCAGCATCATAAATAGAACAAAACTGTGTGTTACAAGAGAATGTGAATGGGTTGTTATTTATCATTGCCCTCTAAAATCTTGGATTTAATCAGCTCAACTTCTAGAGAACATGAGCTTCTTTAACTTCTTTTCCCATGCCCCTACTTGAGACTCACATATTATCTAAAAACAAAACAAATTAACATTTAACTTTTACTGAAGCATTTTCCACCCCCTTCAATTCCTCTACATCTCTCAATTATTATTAGACTCTTAGCATCAGGCTTTGTGTTCCTCAGGATGTGCATTCACAGCCAGAAAACTTCTAAAAATATTGAGTTTCTACCAAGAGTTGATCTACTAATTCCTTCTTTATGCTGGCTGTCTATGAACAATTTATATGAGATTCTTTTGCCTACATTGCAGTATCCTCCCCTATAAGATCCAGGCAGAGATGGAGAAGGGGACCTTTGTGAGTAACTCAATTCAGTAGTAGATTGTGTTTAAATGCCCGTCTATGAAAAACTATGACAAAGGGAAGGAATGTTTTCTTTATAGCATGATCAGTCTCTTTACTATAATTTAAATTAATTACAGTTATAGGATAAAGGATAAAGTGAAGTCACTCAGTCGTGTCTGACTCTTTGCGACCCAATGGACTGTAGCCTACCAGGCTCCTCCATCCATGGAATTTTCCAGGCAAGAGTACAGGAGTGGGTGGCCATTTCCTTCTCTAGGGGATCTTCCCAACCCAGAAATCGAACCCGGGTCTCCTGGGATAAATGATAAATTGATTGCAAAAATTAAATTGAGTTAATATGATCCTTGAAGGTGAATATAACCCACTGGAATTATAGCCTTTATGGATATATATGTGTAATTTAAGTAAATGTTATTTATTTATGTATATATATATTATCTAAACATATTGTTTATCACATAAATATATTTGATGTTTTATATTATTTTCTCACCACTAGTTAAAATATACTTTCTGCTATGCATAATGATAAAAATATTGATTTTGCTAAGTGATAAGTTATTTAAAATAATAAACTATTATCCTCTGTACTTTTATGGAAAAAATAAGTAATATTGGAAATACAGCACAATTTTCTGAATCATATTTTTTTTTTTTTGCTGGTGAGTATAAATATACTATGCTGCTTTTCAGTTTCCCACAATATATTTACATTTTCCACAGTTAATGGGCAAGGGACTATTTTTAGTTTTTGGCAATTAGAAAAGAACATGTTTATATGAATATTTTAATTTTTGTTTTCTTGGGTACCCTTGTGTGAATTTCTTGAGATGGTATTCTAGGAGTGTATTTTTCTGGGACATAAACCATGGGTATTTTCAACTTCTTTAAATACTGTCAAAGGGTTGCATATCTGCTCACAGAAAATTAGAATTTCCATCCTTACACTTGGCATA
The DNA here is from genome assembly GCF_910594005.1 of Cervus elaphus. Lineage (NCBI taxonomy): Eukaryota > Metazoa > Chordata > Mammalia > Artiodactyla > Cervidae > Cervus > Cervus elaphus. The sequence goes on along the minus strand of NC_057815.1, from coordinate 82,125,893 downwards.
TTCAGGTTTTTAATGCTATCCAACATTAATTAATAAATAGTCATTTTAATTTGCTTTTCTCTGATTCCTTACTAGATTGGGCACCATTTGATTTTTCTTTTTTGTGAAATATCTTTCAATGATTTTTATCCTTCATTTTAACTGTGGTTTCTACTTATGCATCATGATTTGTGAGAAGTCTTTATATCATCACTTTAAAAGCCTTTTGTTGTTTTATGTGTTATTTCCCCAATCTAGTATTACTTTTACACTTCCAATGTATATTTTGAAATATAAACTGTATGAATTTTAATATATTTGAACATAATGATCATTTCTACCTGCACTGATAACATGAAAATATTTTGTTATGCTTCAGAACCTTTGCTGTTTAAAATTTTTGTGTAGGTCTCTAATCCTTCTGGAATTGGTTACCATGTATGTATGTATTATGCAATCCCACTTCTGGGCATACACACCGAGGAAACCAGATCTGAAAGAGACAGGTGCACCCCAATGTTCATCTCAGCACTGTTTATAATAGCCAGGACATGGAAGCAACCTAGATGCCCATCAGCAGATGAATGGATAAGGAAGCTGTGGTACATATACACCATGGAATATTACTCAGCTGTTAAAAATAATTCATTTGAATCAGTTCTAATGAGATGGATGAAACTGGAGCCCATTATACAGAGTGAAGTAAGCCAGAAAGATAAAGACCATTACAGCATACTAACACATATATATGGAATTTAGAAAGATGGTAATGTTAACCCTATATGCAAAACAGAAAAAGAGACACAGAAGTACAGAACAGACTTTTGAACTCTGTGGGAGAAGGTGAGGGTGGGATGTTTCAAGAGAACAGCATGTATACTATCTATGGTGAAACAGATCACCAGCCCAGGTGGGATGCATGAGACAGGTGCTCCGCCTGGTGCACTGGGAAGACCCAGAGGAATCGGGTGGAGAGGGAGGTGGGAGGGGGGGATCGGGATGGGGAATACGTGTAAATCTATGGCTGATTCATGTCAATGTATGACAAAACCCACTGAAATGTTGCGAAGTAATTAGCCTCCAACTAATAAAAAAAAAAAAAAATGAAGTAGGAATTCTTTTGCATTTCCTTTTTTTTTTCTTTTTTTGCTGTGGGTACTAATTATATCAGTTGTGTGGTGACTGTGTTCTTTGTCCACTTGCTCTGCCATGCTACATATCACAAAAAGTTCTGTATATATGGGTATCCTTCTTGTTTCTATATACTCTATACCATTGTGCTATTTTGCTATTTTTTCCTTTTTTTCCTGATTTCAATACAGTTACTCCTAATTAAGATTTAAAGGGTAGAAAAACATGAAGGATAAAAAACTCACCAATAATCACAACTAATATTTGACACATACCTTTTTTTACTACCATGTATATATTAATATTTTTTTCCTCTATGAAAAGTGAAGTGTGAGCGTAGTTTATGTAATTTGACTGCTTTTAAATTTACAGTAACTATCTTAATTTTCTCCTGTCATTAAATAATTTTCTAAATCATAATTTGTAACATCTGACACTTTTTCCAATAGAGGGTATCATCATTTATTTAATTGTTAAATAATGGCCCTTTTTCTTGCTCTGTAATTTCAAATTTTGAGCCTTACTAAATAAAACCTTTTGAAGCAGGCAACAGATATATTACTAGTAGTATTTTACTGATGAGAAAATTGAGGTTCATTCAGTAATGTGTCTTACCAAATGTTACCCATTTAGGACAAGGCCTAGCTAGATTTCAGACTCTAAATCCATTTCACTTACCATCTTCTGCCTCCCATAATGAGCACTAATTATCTTTGTGTTACAGGTGTAGATTCATGAAGTGCCAATTGTTAATAATATAAGTTAAATTCTGGTCAAAATCCCACTAGAAAATAGTATTTCCTGTGTTTATCAATTCAACTCCTTGCCCTCACTGAAGACTGACTGGTTGAAATGTTAAAGTATGTCAGCCATCCAGACTAAGTAAGAACCAATCCATGGATCAGCGTCAGTTTCATTATTATTCTTGAGCATACATATCTAATCACTTTTGTGTCTGACATTAGAATCCCTGCATAGAAATAATTTTCACAACTTTAATTTCCCCCCCATTTAATCCATCACACACTGCGACACTTGATATTCTCACTGGGATCAGCCTGTGAAATTTCTCAGCTTTATTGCTGATTTAGAGTAGACTTTGCTAATAATAAATGTCATTGCTGACTGTATTCTAACTTTTCTAGACTTGCATGAGAAAAGCACATGTTATTTTCTTTTTTAATCAGTGCTTTTTTGTCAGAGGAGCTCAGAAAACACTGGGCATGAAAGTA